>NC_062998.1:27635415-28260415 GCF_023078275.1 Leguminivora glycinivorella
TTTTTGTGCCGTTTTGGTACGGAACCTCGCTGCACGAGTTAATTCGATGCGCAATACTTAGACCGATATTTTAAATTATTTTTAGCAGGGGTAAAACATATATTTAGAACCTTCACCGACCTCTGCAGCGCGTATATAACAGTTCAGATTCCAAGAATACGTAATCGTACGAAGTTACAAGCGACCGTACATTACATACTAGTACCTGCCTACGCTTTTTGTTTCAAGTTATTCTATAATACAATAAATACTATTAATACATCGGCAACGAAAACCTACAAGTAGACAATTCACAGCGTATCCAATCCACCTCATAAGCTGTTGAAATCGTTATTTTCGAGTTTCACTTATTACGATTTTCAACTTGTGAACACGTAACGAGCTGAGTTAAGGGTCTTTGAGTAGATACTTGTTTCAGCAATCAACCTTTTAGGATAAATCCTGTGAATCCAAACTATAATAACAAATTATTTTGTTATCTTTATAAACAATAACACGACTACTTCAATAGTTTATTCTTTTAGTTATTCAATACGCATACCTATTTTATTTTATACCACGTCGGTGCCAAACACGTACCTATACGGTCCGCCTGAAAGCGGTCACCGTAACCTATGGATGCCACATGCGCGTTGTCGGCGCATTAGAAACTTGTACACTCCTTCACATACATACATTTATTCATTTCGAGTGTAAAGAGTTTTTTTTTTTAATACTACGTCGGTGGCAAACAAGCATACGGCCCGCCTGATGTAAAGCGGTCACCGTAACCTATGGACGCCTGCAACTCAAACAGTGTCACAAGCGCGTTGCCACCCTATTAGAAACTTGTACACTCCCTTTTGCTGTGTTAAGTACACAGCAAAAAGGAATGTACAAGTTCTAAGGAGGGTTCGGGTTGCCGACGACTCAAAGGACAATAGACGGAACAAGTTAGTTCCGTAAGTCCTCCCGTCATCAGCACACCGCACCCTCGTTGAGCTCTGGCAGCCTTACTCACCGGCAGGAACACAACACTATGAGTAGGGTCTAGTGCTATTTGGCTGCGGTCTTCTGTAAGGCGGAGGTACTACCCCAGTTGTGTTGGGAGTTATTAAGTTTGGTAAAAGTCAAACTTAAACATTAGTGCTGGTGACGTAAACAATACGTCATCTTGTACACGGGGTCACAAAGTATTAAAATTAGGCACGGAACATGTAACCATTAGGTATGTACGATTATTTATTAGAAAGTAAGTTTATTAAAAATATAAATTTAAAAAGCCAAACTCTAGGATTATGACTTAATTACCTATATATTACCCATTATAACTACCTACCCCTTAGGCATGTAACGCAACAGACCTCTTAAGATTGGGGCACTAACAAGCTCGTATAAGGAGCTAATGTTCTCAGTCATCTTGCGAAGTCACGCGCGGAGCCGCGTTCTGCATGCATCAAAATTGTTAAATGAATATGAATTAATGAGGTCTTCAGTTTCAGAGACGCATGTGCTGCCACCCAGTTTCAAATAGCTATTGAAGCAAGCAAGCATAGTATGTAGAGGTAGAATGTAG
The DNA here is from genome assembly GCF_023078275.1 of Leguminivora glycinivorella. Taxonomy (NCBI): domain Eukaryota; kingdom Metazoa; phylum Arthropoda; class Insecta; order Lepidoptera; family Tortricidae; genus Leguminivora; species Leguminivora glycinivorella. Next base: position 27,636,971 of record NC_062998.1, read on the forward strand.
ATATGTACCTACTTATGAACTGATCCATTTTTTCCATTATTACACTATGATGTTCAGTTCATAGTATCCACTGAACACGCCTACTATATATAACTTGTGGACACTCTATTTTAATAATGAAAACATTGTAAAACATGTAAAAAATGGACCAGTTACATTTGCCCCCCAGTCGAGATTTTCCCCGCTGTACCTTACATTTAAAAAATAATATTTGTTAAAAATGTGTTTTAAATAAGTTAGAATGAAAAAATGACTTACGTAATATAATTATTATTCAATTTTTTTTTATTAATAATAGCATTTTGTTATACTAAAAAGATACATGTCGTAAGGATAGGTATAAGTACTAGTAGTATAGTCTACGAGGTGCGGTCCAAATGTCTTCAAACCGACATATATGGCGGAAGATGGCCATTTCTAATGACAGTCCACATACGTCAGCTGTTGCAGCCGCACGTAAGAAAAAAATACAAAATGCCTCATTGCATGATAATTAACTGCACCAGCCCAAATATTTCCAGCGCACAAAAACAAAAACATATTTCCCATCACACGTAAGTAATTTTTAAATAATATTGTGCGTGAATTCATTTTTAATCATTTTTTTCGTATTTTTATTTATGCGTCCAAGGATGTACCTAAGTAACTATAGAATTACGTTACAAACCGGCGTTTACATTGCATTGCTGCGTTTGCTTTAAGCGTTTGATCGACCATGTGTGTTAAAGAGATGATGAATATGAGACTAGCGATACTCTCGCGTATCGCTTCGACTTCGTAGTACAGCCCATTTCTCATTCGTCCGTCAAATTTAGCGACTAGTGTTGTTCGTTCTACAATAAATATCAATAATCGTTTGTAATCGATAATCAAACAGACGAATGATAAACACTATTGTAATAAAAATATACTCGTGTTCTAATTCTAATAAAATAGTTACGTATTTGTTTTACAAGGAGCAAAGTTGTTGTTTAACCGCACGTGCCAATATTGATACTCGAGCAAGCGAAACATTCCAATATTAAACCGCGAAGTGGTGGTTCGAGAAGTGGAATCTTGAGCGTTGTGAGGGTTTCAAGGCACGAAGGTTGAACAAACTTTGCCACCGAGTAAAACACAATTTTTTTTCACTACACCAACACGAATTGAATCGAATTACTCACTATGAAATATCAAACTACTTAAATAAAATCCATCAATTTATTCAATATGTATGATTCAAAATTATCATTCTGCTTGCTTGCTTACAAAGTTAAAACTGATACTGTATAGGTACCTAACCTATACTGTAAACATATAGGAAAAGTATAAGATAAAACCGCTTTTCGACTAAATAAATGTATTTCTGAAATTTAATTCAAAAATTATTCAATCACTCCGTTGAAAATCATTCGTCTGTCAGAAAATCGATACCATTCATGTTAATCGATTTGCGATTTTTAGGTTATCTGAATTGATTATGTCTCTTACTATGCGTTTCAATGGTAACAATCTTTCTTGTTTCTATAAAATGTCAACAAATATATTTAAAATACTTACTTGATATTAATATTACGCGAAGGTATCCAAAAGCGTGGACAGAATGAAACCGCTTAATAGCGTGACGTGAGCGTGCCCTCCCACTTTGAATCTTTAAAAGAAGTATGGATATCATGGAGGAAGTATGGATATATGGATACCTTGGAGGTTGCTCCTTTCAAATAAAAAAAGAATTATTGAAATCGGACTACGGGTCTTGGAGTAATCGGTCAACATGTTTTGTTTAAGAAATCATCATTATCACCAAAACAATCATCATCATCAAGTCCACTTTATGAAAGTGCTCGTTTTCGAGAGAAACTGCTCAAGTTGCTCAAGAAAACAGCGAAATCACTATATATGTGCCTTTCAAATTTGAAGAGTTCCCTCAACTCTTCATGGATCCCATCATCAGAACAGCTCCAGATTAATATGGGACCACCTTGAAGGTAGCTCCTTTCAAACAAAAAAATAATTATTGAAATCGGACCACGGGTCTCGGAGTAATCAGCTAACATACATAAAATGATCCCGAATATATAACCTCCTTCTTCTTTACTTTCGGTAAAGAAGTCGGATGAAAAAGGCATCAAGTATTTAACGGCACGTGTCAAAATAAATCATATAGGAAGTAATGAAGGTGTAAGCAAATGCATGATTCATTTGTTCAGTTATTATATTTATTTTATCAATTACTCAATAGTAGTAAGAGTAAAGATACTAGTTTCTTGAAGTAATAAATCGTATTTGGCTCAAAGAAGCTTCCCTTAACACTTTCGAAACCGGGCTCTACGCGGCGCTACGACATTTTCGCTACATACGGGGAAACCCATGTAATCGGCTACGCTTCTACGAGCGGTGTGCCCGACAGTCGGGTTCTTGGTAGCGAAAGTGTTAAAATAACGGAAAAATAAACTACTTATTCGTTGATTTTTAATTTTATTCACAGCTGTAAAGCTAATAGGAGCCGGCGTGCGATTTATAATTAATAGTACATACGTATTGGTATTAATAGTTTAACGAATTTTATCTACGCTGTGAAGATGTTTGGCTTTATTCACTAACAAAAAATATAAATTCACTAGTCCCGGAAAGTACTGGTGAATCGCCGCTGGAAGAAAACGTTAAAGACGATTAATTGTTTAAGCCCTCTCTAGGGGCACTCAGTGGGCTTTAAACGCTCGTCCCTCCGGGTTTGTCTGAAGCGTACTGTAATCAAAGGTCTGTCTGATTTAAGAGAAGACTTTATCAAATTGAGGTTATACGTAAGAAGTGCCGTTAAGACATATAACATTTACGTCAGAAGCGCTGGTAGCCTAGCGGTAAGTGCGTGCGACTTTCGTTCCGGAGGTCGCGGGTTCGAACCCCGGCTTGCACCAATGAGTTTTTCGGAACTTATGTGAGGAATGTCATTTGATATTTGCCAGTCGCTTTTCGGTGAAGGAAAACATCGTGAGGAAACCGGACTAATTCCAATAAGGTCTAGTTTACCCTTCGGGTTGGAAGGTCAGATGGCAGTCGCTTTCGTAAAACTAGTGCCTACGCCAAATCTTGGGATTAGTTGTCAAAGCGGCCCCCAGGCTCCCATGAGCCGCCCATGAGCCGTGGCAAATGCCGGGATAACGCAAAGAGGATGATGATAACATTTACGTCAGGTTTAGATGATCATATTATGAAAAATCAGATTCAATTGTCTACATTTATTTTGTTCACAAAGGTCGAGATAGTGATGTTTGGTTTTCTAATAAGGGTTACGAACATAGAATATAGGAAGTAAGGTTACGAAGTAGCAATTTCAAGACAATGCGAATTAAATTTGTGGTGAGAAAGCTTCCAGCTGAACACCAATGACAAAATTCTGAAAAACTACCAATAATTAAAAAAAAAACTATATATACATAATATAAAAAGTAATATCCTAAAGAAAGCCGTTCTGTGCCATGCCGGGTCCAAAGGTCCCCATCACAGATGTCATATTTACCGTAGATCAAGCAATAGTATTTTATACAATCGTGACATAATACAAAGCTTTTCAATCGAGTACCATGTTTAGGCCACGAAGCTTGCTGAGTGGCCTAATAGTGCGGTACGAGAGTGAAAAGCTTAATTATATCACTATTGTATACAATACTTTTTCTACGAGTCATCATCTTCATCATCAATGGACGGAAATATCATCATTCATGCATGTTAAAATTAATGTTAATAGAGTCGTTCACCGTTGTATCAACATCGAATTACCTAGCAACCAATTGTTTGTAATAACCGTCTCTGATTGGCCGATAACGCGACAGATTAAAAAAAATGTGTTTCAGATGCAGGAAAATTTGCCAGGTATCGCAAATTAGTATAGAAATTGTATGAAGTTCTATCTTGTACTATTATATATTCTGTGGTTCTATTTTTGAAATTATTACAGTTAACTAAAGTCAACTATGATGAGCTTATTATAATTGAGTTGGAACTGCCATAGAGTATCCAACACTGAAAAGTTAGCACTTATAGATTAGTCTGTGGTGTCCTAATTGACAGATTACAGTCGACAAGTAGAAAAACGTATCTACTTAGCTTGTCAAATGAACTCAGTAAAAATCCACTGATTTGTCCGTCTTTAATCGCACCCTGCAGCTTTCGGGCATCATTTTTTGTAAGTTAAAGTAAAAAAAACATTAAAAATGCCTCGTTACGTGATATTTGATTGCAACAACACAAAAATTATGAACACTCAAGGGCCTGAGACATATTTATAATCACAGGCAAGTAACAACTTCAGTACAAAATCTGACATGCTCGGCCGCCATACAAATAGATGAACTTGTCTCTTCTATCTAAATCTAATTACGTGGTCCCCATCACGCTACATTACTTAGGCAAATATATATTAGGTAAGTAGTAAGTATCAATCTTAAGTATTTGTTGCAAGCGAGAACGAGTCTAGCAGTAATACATTTATATTATTTCCAAGGAAGTCTCATCTCAAGAATTACCGTTTAATTACTGTATAATTCGTTACGGTTAATTTAACAGACTATTATTAGGTACAGCGGGGCAAATCTCGACAGGGAGCCAAATGTAACTGGTCCATTTTTTCCATGTTTTACAATAGTCATACTAGTTATGAAAAAAAAGCTGCACTTTTGGATGGAAGCAAGCCGCTTTGCATGGTGATAGTAGACATCATAGTAAACGATTTTTTCCGAGGATATCGAAATTTCATCCCTTAGGAAGCCGAGCGTAGCGAGGTGTTTTATGAAAATTAAAAAAATTCTATCTTTTTATTGTGTAGTCCGATTTTGACAAAACGTATCTCAAATGAAAGGTATTAATTTTTGTAATTAAAAAAAAATACAAAGAAAAAAATTTTGAAAGAAAAGTAAGAAAAAAATTAAAAAAATTAAATTTTCGTCTCGCACTGAATAACTTCAAAGAATGACAGACAAAATGTACAATGTCGATATACGAGTTTTTTTAATCGAAGACAGATAAATTTGTAGTTGAAAACTGAAGACCGCATTGAAATCGGATTAGCATTTTTTAAGATACAAGTTGCCAAAGTTGGGAAAGATCGCTTTATATGGCCACTTTGAAATTCCTTTGCCAGAAAGTCAGAAATAATATGTTTTTCTGACACAGAAAAATACATAGTAACAGTACACATCAAAATAAAATTAAAAATTCCGAGGATATTATAATTTCATCCCTTAGAACGACGAGCGAGGTCGGTTACGAAAACCGAAAAAAAAATCTCATTTTTCTGTACGTCGTCCGATTTTGACAAAACATGTTTCATTTGAAAGGTATTGCTTTATGTAACTTAAAAAAAAATATTGAAAAAATTGGAAAAAAAATGTAAGATTTTTTAAAAAAAACCTTAATTTTCGTATCACTCTGAATAACCGCAAAAAACGGTAGACACGGTGTATAATTTCGATATATGATTTTTTAAAATTAAAGACAAATAAATGCATGATTATAAACTAAAAACCGAATCGAAATCGAATCAGTAGTTTTTAAGATGTCAAAGTTGTCAAAGTTGGCTTAGTTTGTTTATATGGTCGCTTATAAATTCCTTAGTCAGAAAGTCAGAAACATTATATTTTTCTTACAGTTAAAAGTATGCATAGGTAATAGACATCATTATAAACATTTTTTTACAAGGATATAAAAATTTCATTCCTTAGAAACCCTTAGAAAGACGATCCAATAAAAAAAAACTGCCTTTTTTTTGTTTTTCGTAACAGACATCGCTACGCTCGGCTTTCCAATGTTTGCTTTAGTAAATAGAGTGTCCACCGGTTATACATGGTAGGCTTGTTCAGTGGATACATAAAATAATGGAAAAAAGGATCAGTTACAATGGCCCCCTAGTCGAGATTTGACCCGCTGAACCTTACTTAGTTTTTATTTTTAACATCGATTTACCATCGCGTGTAATACAAAACCTCAAACTTATAAAATAAACAAATTTTCTATGCGAATTGTTTTTTGAATTTCTAGTTGTTAACATCAATTTTATAATAATATTGCGATTAAATGCTATTCTTCTAGAGACATAGTAGCAGTCTCGTTCTTGGACTGATAATAAATCTCGTGTGTATCATCGGTCCTCTTCCAGTCTTAAATAATAAATATATTCGTTGATAACTTCGGAAAACGACATGCCGAAACTTCACGGTAGTTCTATAAATAGGTTATCATCTGTATGGCTTTCCTATTTTACGGAACAAGGGTGATCTTTAATGAAATGTACTCGTAAGGATTAGGTACACTCTTCCCGTAATGCCCGTGTCATGGGACGCATTCACTAGTGTTGAAGGACTGGGTGGCTAGCCGAATGGCACAATGTCACGAAACGCTCACGAAACGAAAGGATCGCGCTTGCGTATTGGCGCGACAGAGCCAGCGGCGTATCGCTTTCGTTTGGCGTCGGAGAAATGCCATTCGGCTACGGGGCCTGATAGTGATAAACTGGGCAATGGTGCATGGACTTTAAAAGCGAAAGATTACTACGGTCATTACATTAATATTGTTCCTAGGTCAAAGCGCCTGGCAGTTTATTGTAGGAAGAATACAGAATGAACTGCCAAATCAATTCAGTTGAAGAACAAATATTGCCCAAAGTACGAGAAAGTGCTATATTTTTACTGTGTGGCATGTATTTTACGAGGCGGATAGATGCACTGCATCATTTTCATGTGGAATAACAGACAATACAGCGACGGTTGCACAGGCGAAGTGCTGTGCGCGGGCATTATTGTTAAAACGCTCAGTATGGCCTTGATACGACGTACGTAAATCTACGTCTTTAAAGAAGGAACCGATATTTATAGTATCAAAAAAGGCGCTTTTTCTGGATATCTGGACATAAAACATTCCCATTAATAAGGTCAAAATACAAATGTTAGGTACTTGCCGGACCCTACGAACGGGATTACTCGAGTATTGCGTGTAATGTTTCAACCCGAGTTAAAACCTTATTACCTGCTATTGAGCGCATTGCCGGGATACACGTGAGTTAAGTTACTAGCAACGAGCGTTACGATACTTTATTTCAGGTATAATATTTATCATCAAACCATTGCCATGTTTCTCCTACTTTAAACCTTTTAATTATAAGAAATATTATACCTATTAACGAGTGATATACCTCTTCGGCAGCAGATATAAATTTTATCGATGTTTATTGTCCATCAACAGGCCTAGTAACCATTTGGGTTGGAAGGTCAGATGGCAGCCGCTTTCGTAAAACTAGTGCCTACGTCAAATCTTGGGATTCGTTTTCACAGTGGACCCCAGGGGCCAATGCCGGAATAACGAAAGAAGGATGAGAATGATGAGATCATACGTTTGCCAAAATAGTACATTACGATACAAGTGCGAAAAAAAAGGAATTTCGAAACGAGTGGCGTTCGGGTGTCATACTTTCTAGCGGTGGCATGGTATCGTACGGAATCCACAGTCACATCAAAAAAATGTACGAGAATTGTACTAAATTGTAGTACGCTAATTTAAAAAATGTAGTTCACGTATTTACAAGAAAACAATGATCAATGAAGCATAGGAAGCATACTTACTATCTGGCGGGCGCTATCTATACGGTTATTATTCGTCTGTGGTTTTTGAGTTTGAGTAAGCTATTTTAATCTAAAAACACAGTTTCTAGTTACTTACAACACAACTCAAAGCCCCTCAAGATGGTTGCAAGAAGATATTATGCTAGTCGTTTATGGAATTATTTAGTGTTCTCTCTTAATGTAAGGACATTTAAAATGGTAGCCGTTTAAGCGGAGAAAGGTCTCAGTAATACATTTCACGTCTACACACTTTGTGGTGATGTACGAGTTGGTTTTGATCCATACTAATATTATAAATGGGAAAGTGTGTGTGTCTGTTTGTTTGTCCGTCATTCACGGCAAAACGGAGCGACTGATTGACGTGATTTTTAAGTGGAGATAGGTGAAGGGATGGAGAGTGACATAGGCTACTTTTTGTCTCTTACTAACGCGAGCGAAGCCCTCTCGCCCTCTCACTGGCGTAAGGTTTAGTTTAAGCATAGGTATATTGTAAATAGAATTGTAAATAGTTAATCTAGATTTAAGTAAACAAATATTGTACGCCTGACAGGCAAATTATAGTGCTACCACCTAAATACCTACTAAAATATTACCCAGTATGTAAACCTATAATTATACAATAAATGATATCTTATATTATCTTATCTTACCTTATCTTATCTAGTTATTGATTTAATCAAAAAGCAACACAGCGTATATGGGTCAGGAACTCTATGCCAAAGGTGATTATGCGAAAGGTGAATTATGGCAATATAGATTATGCCACATATAAGAACTCTTCATTATAAAATTATGCCCAAACAAGGGGAACCTTTATAAAAGCCTAAAAGGCTTTAGTATAATCCATAAGTATTATAAATGGGAAAGTAGGTAATGTAAAATACCCTGTAATGGATGATGTTGCCATTATGGACAAAAAATACACAAATCCTTTAAAATTAGTATCTAATATTAGTTTTTAAAAACGGACGGCATCGTACCACAAACAAGAGAAAAGAGCTGCTTAATTTTGAAGTTTCATTTAATTCGGTTATTTCTGAAGGATTTGGCGGCAAGTTAAAAGTCACTAGTTTACTGAAAAAAATATCAGGACGAATTGTTAGTAATGTTGCTAAGAGAGTTTGTATAAAATAATAAATAAATAATACTCGGTGTAAACTTAAATGAATTTTACTTACTGAATTAACCATGAGATAAGGTATAAAAAATACTAGTTTGTTACTCCAAAGATGTTAAGAAATAGTGTTATTTTGCGAGTGTCCATAAGTGGAACCGGAAAACTGCATACCTCCTATGATGGACAAGGAAAAATTTACGAAACCAAAATTTACGAGAAACGATCCTATGTTAAAATAACGCAAACTAATCTTATTTTGTGTATATAAAATTGACTTATTGAGTATCATTGGCTTTAAAAGTAAAATTTTAAACTTATTTCACTGCCCATAATGGGGGATCCATTACTGGAGACCTGTCGTCCATGACTGGAGGAAAACACCTCGTATTATTTTGTTAACTATGAGGAAACCAATAGCAGTATCTATTCTTCAATACGCTTAAAATGTAAAAGTATTTAGAATTTTTACATTTATCAGTGAAATATCAAAAACAGGCGAATTTTTTTCTTAAACTGTCCATGATTGGGTCCGTTACCTTACGTGTGTCTGTTTGTCCGTCTTGCCGGCAAAATGGAGCTACGATTGGTTTTTAAGTGAAGATAGTTGAAGGGATAGATAGCGACATTAGCTATTTTTTGTCGCTTTCTCACTTCTCACACCCCCACTTCCCTAAAATAGGGGGGGGGTAGACGTTTGTATGGAGCATTCTGGAATGTTCGAATTTAACTGGAGCGTTTCCGCGAGCAAAAGCTAGTATAATATAATAGTTAACTTTAAATATAAAACGTGAAATTTTTGGAGAAAATTGTGCTTGTTATTCTTTAACTAGGCAATATTTGGCAAACCACTATTATCGTAACTAGTGCGTGAAAGCTAAGGAACTCGGTCGAATCATACCTGTATTTGGGTCACGTTACATAAGTATGACTTTGAGAAACCGTTTGACATAGGTTAATTATTTTGATCATAGTCATATTATGGGATTGGTAAAGGCTTTATTCTGTTTTTATGTAGGTACATTGTATGTTTTCTTGTGTTTTATGGGATGTGCAATAAAGAGACCTTGCATTCATAGTCTATCATTCATGACTATCATAGTCAACCACTCACATTAAATGACTAATTCCTATTTATTTAGTCACACAATAAATAAATAGCTGTGTAAGGATTAAGGTACGAGTATTTCCTCGTAACAACATCTTACTTTGCATGAAGTCGAGTAACATGGGATTTTTTTTTCAATCATGTGCAGTAGATTAGATAGTTACCCTTCGAGTCGCCGCTGCCGGAGAGTAACCACTGTCATCTTTAGGTATACTTACTGTGGCATAACGAACATCCTGTGATTACTGTGTCTATAAGTGTAGGCGAATAAAATTGTATTGTATTATCGACTATTTTAAGTCCAAGGATAGTTTTGTTCCGTTCCTTCTAAAGGTATTGAAATGAAATAGTCATATGTGTATTAAATGAAATATGAAATGAAATATTTATTTTTCCAAGTAGGCATATTACAATGTGCTTATGAACGTCAAATAAAGCTACGCCGGCTCTAACCCTACGCCTCTAATATTTTTCTAAACAAGTTGTTTGATGTGTAGGTGCGGCCAACTTTGGGGCCGAGATTAAGTCTAAATGTGCCGGAGATATGTTGTTCCAATGAGAATCGGAACGCAAGTAAACAACAGAGCGGCTAGTACAATATTTGTCGCAAATGGTTAGGATACTGTTACCCTGCCCATTGCATCAGCAGCCGAGCCGTTTTATAAAATAGTTATTTTCATTTTGCTTAGAATAGTTTTATCTCACGGAATTATATATTTTTATTGTTATTTTATATTATTTAACTCTTTTTATTCGTCACTTCCTGGCAAGGGCTTTTTAGTAAAATTCAGAAACACTTACAAAATATTTCATGTTAAATAATCGACAGTTAGACAGAAACACTGATTTAAACTTTCACGATTTTTACACTTACCTATTTAAAGTGGAAAGCAGGAAGTGGAGCAACTGCAATATCTTAATTCGATTCATCCTATGTAAGATAAAGTTCACATATGATTTGGAATTACAGCGCAGTTTACCTTTTCTAGATGTCAAAGTGAATGGTCAAGTCGATGGAACCCTGAGACATACTGTTTACAGGAAGCCAACACACACTGATAGATATTTGAATGCATCTTCTCATCACCATCCTCGACACTTACAATCAGTAGTCAGCTCACTGGTGAACAGAGCACGCGACTTGTGTAACCCTGAATATTTACAGAGCGAGATGTCGCATATTCAGGAACTACTTAGGTGGAACGGGTATAGGGTGAGAAAGTGGCAACCCAGACGAAAAGCGAGAGTGAAGCGCCCTGATGTCGCCAGGGAGCCAGAATTTTTACCTTATGTCAAAGGAGTAACGGATAAGGTTGGCACGGTACTAGACAGATACTCTATAAAAAAGGTCTACACCCCTTAATCCAAAATTGCAGAAAGCCTGAGGTCCCCGAAGGACGTTATTCCGTACCAGTCACCTGGCGTTTATAAGATTGATTGCAGTTGTAGTAGTTCCTACATTGGTGAGACGAAACGTACCATAGCGGAAAGGGTCAAAGAACATACCGCAGCTGTCAAAAATCGCCAGGGGAACAAGTCTGCCGTTGCTGAGCACTTACTACAATCAAGGCCTAACCATTGGATTGAGCTTTACAACCCTAAAATTTTCTCTACAGATCCATCTAAGCCATTGAAATTAAGAAGTATAAAATTACAATCGAGATGGTTTTAATATCTCATACACATGGTACCCGGTCATTAGTAAATGCAAGAAGTCCCGTCCATCCCTAGTCCACAAACTGTTCAAGTCGGTAGTCAAGACTAAGTGCGGATAGTTCGAGAAACTCGTACAGCTAGAAGATGTTGATGTCAACTTCAGCCAGTCTGCTCCGTGACCACGGGGACAATGCCGTCCTTGAAACGTCGGAGGTTGGTGTTTAAAACCTAATAATATGCGATTAAGTCCCGTTTGTAGTTAGACAGAATATGAAATCCTAATAGGATGCCGATAGTAGCAAGCAACCAAGCTGCCAGTGATCAGGGTTGCTGAGAGAGGAACCATGGGGCTATCACCGGCGTATTCAAGATCACCGTTTTATGCATCTACTTAGCGAGGGTCTCGTGTTCGTCGAGACTCTTCGCAATGAGACGATTCGCTTGGAAAGACTTATCTCTATGTTTATATATTATTGTTTATGTCTAGTACTGTAATTCCAGGAAATTCATGGGGTCAATGGAGATGGTAACGGCGACGAGAACGGTCCAGCGTTGCGATCTACTATTATCACAGTGTCAGCCTTATTAGCTACAAAGTGATGATAAAATTGCTCCCAATAGAGCATGACACAACATTTTCGAGAACAGCGCAGGTAAGTACCTAATAGGTACTTGTAGAACGTTACTTCACGGTTCACGAGGAAATATAAATGAGGATGAGTTCCTATTCGACAAACCTATTATACTTATATTGACCGGGATATAGACCGTGATTACCTTTTTGATTTTTGTCGAGCTCGACAAAAATCAAAAAGGTAATCACGGTCTATATCCCGGTCAATATAAGTCTAATGAAAATAACCGTGAATCATTCAAAACTCTTAAACCTATTATACCATAAAATGTCTAGCTAGGTTTTGATTTTGGACAGCCGAAGTTGCTGCTGAATATGAGACTATCTGTGCAAGTACTCACTGTTGAATAGTAAATACTGAAAATAAATTACGTAGTTCGGTGAATTGCCGACGAAATTTTAGCTCGAAGGTTTTCGAAGGATGTTATTTACACCTACACTTTGAGGTGGGAGGAGGTTACCCAAGCTGCCCTATACCAGAGTCAATGCAGGAATATTCATATTTATATTCATCGTCATCATCCTATTGCCTTATCTCAGCATTTTCCATGGCTCATAATCTCAAGATTTGGCATAGGCACTAGTTTTACGAAAGCGACTTCCATCTGACTTTCCAATCCGAAGGGTAACTAACTATGCCTTATTGAAATTAGTGTAATGTTTTCCTTCATCGAAAAGCGACTGGAATATATCAAATGACATTTCGCACATAAGTTCAGAAAAGCTCATTGGTACGAGCCGGGTTCTAACCCGGAAAGTCGCACGCTGCACACTCTTACCGCTATGCCACCAGCATTCATATGTAAGTATTTAGGGTTTATTTTATGCCTATTCATCTTTAAGTATACATTGTCAATATATGATCATTATAAGACTAGATTAGTAAATAAACACACCAACATAAGAACATCATACATATAGGTAATTCCACGGAGGTTGAAGTGAATGATAACACACACAGCTAAATGAAGATTAGTACTGATTGCAAAAAAATTAATGAATGAAATGAGTGAGTGAATGTAAAAAAAAAGAATTAATATATTTTTGAAAAACATTATTAATTATTGATATACTTATCATTAATGGTATTAAAAGCAGTAAAGAATAATGAACAAATCCTTTTATAAACCACCGTCACTTGGCATATCTTCATCTGATTCGTTAGGATTGATTATAAGGTTTTGGTTTTCGATTAGATCATCTATCATAAGTTCACTTTCCCTATATCTTTCTTCGTTTTCTTGGGGTTTTCTGAAAATACTGTGAAACGTTTCTTTATCAAGTGCTGCTATTTCTTCGTTTAATTTTGTCATGACGCTATTAAATGTGAACTCAGTATTACTAGCTGGAAGTCGCGGTGGCACGAATAAAATTTTGCTAAGAACAAACGATATTATTTCATTAAATTAAATTATCCGGTGAACTTTCTAGTTCATATGAAATTTCACTTCCAAATAAGTATTCAGCTATCGATATATTTTGTATCGGAAGGATGTCTCTATGTTAATTGACGTTTTGCTACTGCGACTTCTATGTCTGCTAATAAGTTATGAAAAAATAGGTAAATACCGTTTTAACAGCTACGTTGATAAAATAAGGCAAATAAATAAATAAATTAAAATAAATTGTTCTATAGAATACATATCTACAATCACGCTTGTATCCCATAAAGGGGTAGGAAAAGCACATGAACAACTCAGTTTCAGTGCCACTCTTGGCAAAAAGGGGTTGAAACTTGAAAGAAAATGAAATTGTGGCATGGCACTAAGATAAATATTAAGTAAAATAATTAATAGGCTAGTTTCCTACTAGTCAAATCAGCTTCTTTTTAAGAACTGTCAAAACGATTTGCTAATATGGAATTACTATGAAATACTGAGGAGTGACGTCACGGTCAATTCATTTACTTTAAGGTAACGGACCCAATCATGGACAGTTTAAGAAAAAAATTCGCTTGTTTTTGATATTTCACTGATAAATGTAAAAATTCTACCGCTAAGCGTGTTAAATCTTGAATGTCTTATTCTTCTTTTACATTTCAAGCGTCTTGCAGAATAGATACTACTATTGGTTTCTTCATAGTTAACAAATTAAAACTAGGTGTTTTTTTTTTCAATTATGGACGGCAGTTCTCCAGTAATGGATTCTCCATTATGGACAGTGAAATAAGTTTAAAATTTTACTTTTACAGCCAACTGATACTCAATGAGTCAATTTTATATATCATAAATAAAAATAGTTTGGGTTATTTTAACATACGATTGTTTCTTGTAAATTTTGGTTTTGTAAATTGTTCCTTGTCCATCATAGGAGGTACGCAGTTTTTCGGTTCCAGTAATGGACACTCGCAAAATAAAGCTAACTCATTTAAGTTTCTTTTTTATTATTTTATACATGAACTTAACTCTCTTAGCAGCATTACTAAGAATTCGTCTTGATATTTTATCAGTAAACTGGTGAATTATATCTTGTCGCCAAATCCTTCAGAAACAACCGAATTAATTGAAACTTCAAGCTCTACAACTCTAGTTTATGGTACATTGCCGTCAGTTTTTAAAAACTAATTTTAGATACTTATTTTTAAGTATTTGTGTTTTTTTGTCCATAATGGCATCACCGTCCATTATAGGGTATTTTACATTATATTGGGTTGGCACAAAAGTAATGAGACACTTGGTTTACGTTTTATATTTTTTATTATTATGACAATACAAAAAGCTTAGTCGATGATGTAATCACCATTAGCATCTATGACTTCTTGCCAACGATCCGGCAAATTTTGGATGCCTTTCGCCCAGAACTCTGATGGCTGTGCCTCGAAAAAGTTGTTCAACTCCACCTGTACATCATGGAAATCATTGAATTGTTTACCCCGCAAATGTCGTTTCAGGGCTCTTAACAAATGAAAGTCTGATGGTGCGAGGTCTGGAGAATAAGGTGGGTGGGGTATCGTCTCCCAGCCCAAGTTTTGCAGCTGTTGGCGAATGGTAGATGCGACATGAGGTCGAGCGTTATCATGTAGTAAAATTACAGTGGCTCGTCTTCGTCGTTTTTTCTTGATAGCAGAAGATAGTTCGGTGAGCTGTGTTGAATATTTGTTAGCGTTTACAGTTTCATTGTGTAATAGTTCATGAAACAGCATGCCTTGCGAGTCTCAGAAACAACAAAGCAAAACTTTTAAGCGGTTCTTTTGACTCAGCTTCGGTTGAGTTGGTGGCGTTTCTTCTCGAGGCAGCCAAAAAGCACGACGTGTATTGTTCTCATAATAAATCCATGATTCATCTCCCGTAACCAGATCAGTCAAAAACTCTTTATGTCGGGGTCGCAGCAAAAGTGATTGACAGATGGCGACACGGACTGCACGACTGGCGTCGGTAAGGATGTGCGATACCCATCGAGCCAAAACTTTTCGATACCCAAGCTCATGCAGATGGTATTCCACAGCATGGTGACTGCAGTTAAGTGCTTCCGCTAATTCACGAGTAGTAGCATCAGGATTCGACTGTAGTTCGCGGCGTAAATCGTCATCATTGAATGCAGGTGGTCGCCCTGAGTGTGACTGACTTTCAAGGCTCCTGTCTCCTGATTTAAAACGGTCAAACCATCTGGACACCGTGGCATGGCTTGTACTTCCAGCGTCCAATGCAATGTTGATATTGTCAGCCGCAGCCCGCGCACTGTGACCTAACAAGTAATTGTTTAAGTAAAGTGTTCGAACTTGTCGCTCGTCCATTTTATTTCAATCTAACTAAACCAATCACGAGGGCGGCTTTATATACCCTCACATTAGAAGTACCTAGAATGTTCTACAACATACTAGAATATTATCGAAAACAATTAACTTAAGAAAGGAAATGTATAGAGTTTTGTAGAGTGTGTCATTACTTTTGTGCCAACCCAATATCTATCTCTTTGACTTATTAAATAGAAATTATGTTTAAACATAACTACTGTCCATATATTTCTTCTAATTAAAACACCATCTTTACTGAAAAATATTTTTCAGTACAGATGGTGTTTTTTTTTTCAGTACAGGTGGTGTTTTTTTTACGCAATAGTGCGAGCGGATCATTATATGCTACGTCGAAACTTTGGAGGCTCATCTGTACTGAAAAACGTCGTTCGATACACTCGTGTCGACTTAAAACACTCTCTTCGGTCGTGTTTTAATTTATCGCCACTCGTTTCGAACTTCCTCTTTTTCGTACTTGTATCGAAATGTACCATTACTTTGAGTATAGGAAACTAGCCCATTACATAAAATATCAAAGAAAGATCAGAGGAAATAAAGACAATATTTTTTTTAACCAATTTCATTCAATCACGGAATAATAGACCTTCTTTACTAATAATGGTTCCTAGTTGACTACGGAACCCTAAAAAAACCTGTGGCGCATCGCTGGCCGGCAGGCGACCTGGCTGCCCACAAACCCGCGTGACGGCTGTCAAATTCAAATGCCTTTCAAATAAGTATTGTAAATACGATATCAATGTAAATATCTATATTCATTCATTATAAATACTCATCTCCTCTGAGCAAGTCGTTTAATTTATCTAACATTATATGGTAGAGCCTTAGGCGAAGGCTTCCCATATTTGGTGACCGCGACTTAAAACAGTTTTCTAATCTAACATAGTTTTCTAAATTCTAAATTATCAATATGACCGATGAATTTGAAGATTCCATTAGTGACAAAGTTGAAATAGATCGACAAGCTGCCGCCGTCGATCGTTTAAGCATGCGGCTGCCGCCATTCTGGGCGGAAGATGCAGAAGTTTGGTTCGCCCAAGTCGAGGCGCAGTTCGCCGTGTGGGGCATAAAGGCGGATTCTACAAAATACTTCCAAGTGATCCGTGAGCTAGACCCTAAAACTGCTAGAGAAGTGCGGGATATCATAACGAAGCCTCCAGAAACCGACAAATATGAGAAATTGAAAAAACAGTTGATAGACCGGCTGTCAACGTCGCAGGAAAACAAAAGACGTCAGTTGCTGCAATTTGAAGAACTTGGAGATCGGAAACCAAGCCAATTCCTTTGTCATCTTAGAGGATTAGCGGGCGATAGTGTAACGGACGATTTCCTCCGAAGTTTGTGGTCAACTCGTCTTCCCACTCAAGTGCAGGCGATCATCGCGTCTCAGAAGACTGCTTCTTTGGACGACATCGCCATCCTTGCAGACCAAATCATCGACGTAACGCCTTGTTCTTCTTTTAAGCAGGTTGCAAGTACGTCGTCGTTCGAAGACATGTTCAAGAAAATGGAACAATCAATTACGGCGCGTATTCAAAGCGAAATGAAGCAACAGATTTCTCAACTATCTACCGGGAATAGCAGCAATCAGCGACGTTCGCGATTTAGTAGCAGGAACAGGTCACGCAGTCGAAGCAGGTCGAAGTCACACGGTCGGTATCATGCTGTCAAAACAGGTATGTGCTGGTATCATAGTCATTTCGATAACAACGCACGGAAATGTGTTCCGCCATGCAACTTTAAAGCGGAAAACTAGTTAGACAGTCTACCGTGGCGGCTGCTGACTGTCGTACTACCACCAGCCGTCTATTTATCACAGACAGAAACACTAAAATTCAATACCTCATTGATACCGGATCTGACCTCTGTGTTCTGCCACGTCATTTCATGCCTAGATGCAAGGCACCTGACAATTATTCTCTTACTGCCGCTAATGGATCGATCAATAATACTTACGGCATAATCAAGCAAAACTTAGATATAGGATTACGCCGAGAATTTATTTGGAACTTTGTCGTAGCAAATGTGAACAAACCCATTATAGGAGCTGATTTTCTTGCTCATTATGGTATTCTTATCGATTGCAGAAATAGAAGACTACTTATCGACAGCTTAACAACTTTGTCGACTACGGGACAGCTTAAGCACTGCAGCCAACTCAGCGTTAAAGCGATTTCGGGTAACAGTGAGTACCACCGCTTACTAGCAGAGTATCCCAGCTTAACGAAACCGTCTGGGCTGCCGCGAGAGGTAAAGCATTCCACTGTTCATTACATCCGAACCACTCCAGGTCCTCCTACTTTCTGTAGACCACGCCGCTTAGCTCCAGATCGTCTGAAGATTGCTAAGGAGCAATTTGAAGAGATGCTACGTGACGGAGTAGCACAACGATCTGAATCACCGTGGGCGTCGGCGCTACACATGGTGCCAAAGAAGGGCAACGGTTGGCGACCGTGCGGGGACTACCGCGCGCTAAACGCACGCACTATCCCTGACAGATATCCTGTCCGCCACATAGAGGACTACGCGCATAGACTCGCTGGTAGTAAAATATTTTCAAAAATCGATTTGACCAAATTACCGTATACAAAGATGACTTCTGCAAAACTTCAATAACAACTCCTTTTGGAATGTTTTCCTTCCCTTTCATGCCATTTGGACTCCGAAATGCTGCTCAGACCTTTCAACGGTTCCTGGATGAGGTGCTCAGAGATTTGGACTTCGTGTATTCCTACATCGATGACGTACTCATCTATTCAAAAACTGCTGAGGAGCACTTGGAACATCTACGGCAAGTTTTCGATAGATTTCAGGAGTACGGCATGCTGATCAACGAATCCAAATGTTCATTTGGCGAAAAAGAAGTCACATTTCTTGGATTTACTGTCTCCGAAGAAGGTACGCGTCCCATCGACGAGAAGGTAAAAGTTATGCAGGAATTTCCTCCTCCAAAGACCGTCGGTGGCTTACGCAGATTTCTTGGCATGCTGAACTTTTATAGAAGATTTGTTGCTCACGCTGCTGAACACCAAGCCCCTCTTCATGACATGCTAACTGGACCTAAACTGAAAAGTTCTTCTCCACTAACTTGGACTGATCAACAGTTAGAAGCATTTCAGAACTGTAAGTCTAGTTTAGCGAAATCTACATTATTGGCTCATCCCATCATGGACGCACAACTGGCTCTTGTGACAGACGCTTCGAGCACAGCCTTGACCGGCGTTTTACAACAACTTGTACAAGGACAATGGCAACCACTTGCTTTCTTCTCAAAGAAGATGACACGGCAACAGACGCAGTACAGCGCGTACGATCGGGAGTTGCTCGCCATTTATGAAAGTGTCAAACATTTCCGCTACATGGTCGAGGGCAGACATTTTGTTATTTATACGGATCATAAGCCTATCACCTTCGCCTTTCAACAAAAGGACAGGAAATGTTCCCCGAGACAATTCAACTACCTTGACTTTATTTCGCAGTTCACAAGCGACATCAGGCACATCTCCGGCAAAGACAACATCACCGCCGACACGCTCTCCCGTATCGAAGCTATCAACGTGCCACCTGACTTCGAAGCTATCGCGCAAGCTCAGCAGGAAGACCCAGAGCTACAAGAACTTCTTGCAAGACGATCTTCGTCACTAAAACTTGAGAAAATACCCGTGCCAGGTACCAATGTTTACTTATATTGCGACACATCTCAAGGAAAGCCACGTCCGTTCATTGTCAAACAACATCGAGAGAAAATTTTCAACACTATCCATGGCTTGAGTCATCCAGGTACGAGATCCACAATTAAACTTGTAACTCAGAGATTCGTGTGGCCATCTGTACGCAAAGATTGCGGTACCTGGGTACGTGAATGTGAATCCTGTCAACGTGCTAAAGTGCAACGCCATACCTCCTCTCCTCTTGGAAACTTCAAATTACCAGATGAAAGGTTTAGCCATGTGCATATTGATCTGGTTGGCCCATTGCCACCTTCATCAGGATACCGTTATCTTTTCACAGCCATTGACAGATACACACGGTGGCCCGAAGCAAAGCCACTGTCTGATATCACGGCTGAAACGGTAGCTCATGCATTCTACGACACATGGATTTCACGTTTTGGTTGTCCTAAGACAGTAACTACCGATCAAGGACGTCAATTTACCTCACATATGTTTAAGGTTCTGGCAGAGCTGTGTGGAGCACGGCTACGACACACAACAGCTTATCATCCGCAAGCTAACTCCATGGTCGAGCGCCTTCATCGCTCCCTGAAAGCAGCCATCATGGCCCACAACAGCATGAAGTGGACAGAGTTGTTGCCGATCGTTCTACTCGGCATAAGAAGTGCGTGGAAGGAAGACATCAAATGCTCAGCTGCAGAGTTGGTGTATGGTGAGCCTTTACGCATCCCGGGTGAGTTCTTTCAATCTCATACCTCAAACACCCTGCAGCCTGATGACTTTGTCACTCAGTTGAAACGCCAGATGTCAAACCTCAGACCAGTCCCAGTATCAAGACATGGAAACAAATCCGTATTCGTGCACAAGGACCTAAGTTCATGCAATCATGTTTTCCTTAGACAGGATGCACTGCGTGGATCGCTAGAACCGCCATACACTGGCCCTTATCGCGTGCTAAACAGAACTGGAAAGACAGTCACATTGGACTTGCCACGAGGACCAGTGACAGTCTCAATAGATCGCGTCAAACCAGCGTATATGCAAAGTGATACAGCTTCACCTGTAGGCATTAACAATCCTATGCCTGCTTAAGCTACTGTCCCAGCATCGGTAGTCCCGGTGAGGACTACTCGTTCTGGCCGAAAAGTAACTTTCCCCTCTCATTTGCAGGATTGACTCTGTTTCTCCCAAGGGGGTCCTGTGGCGCATCGCTGGCCGGCAGGCGACCTGGCTGCCCACAAACCCGCGTGACGGCTGTCAAATTCAAATGCCTTTCAAATAAGTTTTGTAAATACGATATCAATGTAAATATCTATACTCATTCATTATAAATACTCATCTCCTCTGAGCAAGTCGTTAAATTTATCTAACATTATATGGTAGAGCCTTAGGCGAAGGCTTCCCATAAACCTTTTAATTTTAAAACTAACCAGATTTAGCTTGGAGCATTTTTTATAAGTGTTACAAAGAAAATAAATATAATAATATTTTCGGTCCCAACACATGTGTACAATTGCCATTTTATTTTAACCTGTGTTTAGGAACGTTGCTGGTCCAGTTTCTTTTAGGAAACTGATCTAGACTGCCTTACAAATTTGGCTACCTCCAATATGAACAGAGAAAGGTGAAGGTAGTTCGGAAGTTCACAAATAACTGTCGAGCTGGCGTGTCGGGGGAGGCTCGCGCCATTTTCCTTACGATTTTTTTTCTGTAAAATTCAAGCTCTACTTACACTCCAACAGGGGATAGGTATCAGGATTTGAAGCAGATAAAAAAGCCCATATCATTTTAAATTTAATGCAAATTAGAGTTAATAGTCAAAAACTGGCATGCCAATGCCTATCCGCAACCAAACTGTACACACATATTTATCCCCTTTACCCAAGGAAAGATAGCCGGAAAAAATGCCGATAAGACCATCACGGTCCGATTCTCTCCAAACTCACAAGCTAAGTAGAATTAAAGACAAAGCAAAGTAGACTTTAATACTATGATCTATAGTAGAATGCATTGGCAAGCTTACTTTGGTCGGCGTATGTTACGTACAGCCGTAAATAGCGTCCCGTTTGCAGCTAGCCGACGATAGACGAAGACTGCCGAAGTCAAACGAATCTTATAAGTTTAGTATAACCTTACATACGTGTAGGTATGCTTTTCATGATTTGTGAAGGGTTTCTGGGGCACTAAACATTTTTTGCCCACTAAAACATAGTAAAATTAAAATGTGTTATCTTTTAAAGTGTCAAATTATGAAAATTAATATATAGGTACCAGTTTCGTAATGAAGAGGGGTCCCTCATTTTTTTTTAATAAACGTGCCTTAATCAGAATATTCAGACTGGTATTTATAAGTATCCATTGGAAATCTTAAAAGTACCTAAATTAAGTCGTGGAAACCGCAATAAAAATCAGTATTAGGAATCACTGTGATTGTATTTAAATAGTGTGCGTAAATCAAAGACAAGTATTATTCACATTCCTATATCAAAAGATGGAACAATAACAGAATAAGATACAATTTGTCGTTCCGCACGACATTCCCGAGAAACCGTTAACGAGGCATGCGTCACAGCTGAGAATATTCGTCACTCTTCGGCATCCACCGTGGATCGTGGAAACAATCGGAACGCGCCATTTTCATCTCTTTTCAGACGAGGTTGCGCGAGCAGGCATGCGCAGAAACACCACCCCGTCAAACGCCGCCAGTGAAGCGGCGCGCCCTGCCGCACCGCGTAACCGCGCCCTTTTTACTAGACCCGAAAAACGATTCTCATAGTCAGGAGCTCCTGTAAAACTCATTAATCACTTGCTAGTCTATATGACAAAATGGACACTGTTTTTTTAAGTATTTATTTTCAAATTTTGCCATTTTTACCTTTTCGACGTAGGTATACGATATAACCGAATTTCGTGCTGAGTGTGAGTTACTGTGTACCCATCTATATACTTTTAGCAAATTAAGTGTGCGTGTGTGTATTTATGACTTTGAGATTGCCACATCGCTTGATTAGTAAAAATATTGGTAAGAAATCTTTTTAATCGTTTACAATTAATTCAGAATTCTATTTTTAGTTTTGGTGGTATTATATATAAGTTTAGGTGTATCAACTAGCAAATAATATAATTATTCTTATGATAGCCAACTATGATACAGCGAATTGATAATTTACCTGTGATTACACATACAAAAACATACCTTTAATTTTGGTAACTATCTTTTTTTATCGTAGTTATATCCTATCGGTTCCAGCCATTTTTTTTGTCACATAAATAAATAACATGCGTAGTGTATATTAATCCATTTTATGGCACAAATCACTTGTTCATAAGGGGCCCGCTGACTTTCAGTGCCGGACAATATATGCTTGTCAGTTAGGGCCACTTGCACTAACGAAAACGAAAGGTTAACCCGAAGGTTAACCCACCATTTTATATGGAATTTGACAGATGACAGCCACTAACCCCGAGTTAAGTGGTTGGTGCAAGTGGGCCTTAGAAGTAAAAAGTGACAGCGCTAATCAACTCACAGGCCAAATGTCAATGGGTAGCCAATTGACCCCTTATACGATGTATCGTTAGTACAGTCAGCACGAAAAGAAGTGGAACCAACTCATAATTCAATAAGAGTAAAAGTCCAAAGTACGTTAAGCTACTTTTAAATATCTCAAAAGGGAAACGAAAATGTGAAGTGACCCAGAGTAATGAAGCTACGTATCTTAAAAAATCTACCTGTTTCATGTAACAACTAATTTTAATAAATGATGAGTCAGTTGAAAGTAAATGACTATTGAATGTCTTTAAGCAAGAGAAGTGAACGAACTGAAAAGTCATTCTTAATTATACGCAAGGTATACACATTCCCCATTCCCATAAAAATAAAATGGCACTATTGATTTTCTTACATTACAGTGACCAATAAATTATACGAGAACTATATGGTATATGTACATAAACTCAATATTTCATTTTTTAAATACTTATGTCATCGGCTAACAATCCTACGCTACGGTCCAATCCGTCCAATTGATGATATACAATCTATGGATGCCTGCAACTCCCGAGTAATCTTGATCTTGACCTCTGTGATGCTTTTGATTTAAAACATAAGAGTTCCTTTTGTACCTTTTTGGTACGGAACCCTAAAAACCTGTCTAGTAGCCATTTAGAGAAGAAAGCGAGCCGCTTTTCTCGATGATAGTCGAGCTTCAACAAGTAGTACGTTCTTTTTTCGAGTCATAATTTAAAGAACATCTACTGTGGCGGGCGGTAATTCTGGACCATTATGAAGAATAGAGCATACTCCCTCCTTAAAAGCCGGCAACGCATCTCCAGCCCTTCTGGCACACTTTACTATAGGTACTTTACTGTGCTTCTGGTGTTTCGGGTTTCCATAGGCGGCGGTGATCGCTTACCATTAGGCGACGTGTACGTCTGCTCGTTTGCCTCCTTTTTCGTAAAAATGATGCAGCAAATTCTGTTAAATAAAGATCAAGTTTAAAAATGACCCAATTTTCATAAATTACGCATATGAAAAAAACTAGGTACATTTGTGTATCTACTTAAATATTACAAATTACTGACGGCAACTTACAAATTTCTGCGCTTGAAACTACATACTTATTATACTTTTTGTCAATTTTAATTTTGTTACCCATTTCATTACGCCAAAAACCTTAATAATTACTATGCTTACTTGTATAGTTAATAATGCAAAGCGAATTTAATATTGCATGATCATCGACCAAAAGCTATGTAATTAATCTCATTAAAACTAAATATAATTTCAAGATCATTTATTTATCACTTAAGTGAAAACTTAGTTTCAGCAAAAAAGAAACGTATGTTTGACACACTAAAAGTGATTTGTAGTCTGATGTAGATGGGCATTTTCAGAATTTGCGACACCCAATTAGCGTAAGTTGTTAACAAAAATAAACTCGCTGTTAGTTTTGTGACGACAATTATTAAGCATAAAATCTGTCTAAAAATTTACTTTTTTCACATTCTGAATGTAGATTATCGCTTAAAGTTTATATAATTAACACAAGAACAATATTTTTATAGAATTTTCATGCTTAATTATCGTTACAAAACTGACAGTGAGTTAAAATATCTTATGACAACTTACGCTAATTGGGGGGTCCCAAATTCTGAACATGCCCAGATGTCACAGTAATATGCAGGTTTGATCCCAGCATTCCCCGCAATGGTGGGTTTCATCACGTTATCCATGACATTTATTTTGGAATATAACATAAGGTACAGCGGGGCAAATCTCGACTGGGAGGCAAATGTAACTGGTCCATTTTTTCCATGTTTTACAATGTTTGCATTATTAAATAGTGTCCACCGGTTATATATGGTAGGCGTGTTCAGTGGATATATGTAGAACTCAACATCATAGTGTAATAATGGAAAAAACGGATTAGTTACAATTGCCCCCAGTCGAGATTTGCCCCGCTGTACTTTATACATATATTACTTCTTATTTTCATGGAACTTTAAGAAGGATGTTGTAATGTAAGTGTGGGATGTTATCTGCGTAGATACACTGGCACCGTCCTACTTTCAACAGACTAGTAAAATAAGGCGTAGCGACATAAAGTGACTAAAGGAGGATGGGCAGTTTTGTATGGACACTGGCCTAAAAACCAATAATGACAAGTCATATGTCATTTGAAAGGTTTTTCATATTCTACAAATTTTTGTATGGCGGGAAATCTTAAATCGCTGTGTGAAACAAGTTATGGCAAAATAAAAACATTCCATCAATAAGTATTTTTTTACTGTTATAGGGTTTTTGTTCTGTACAACGGTTTTTAAACGTGTTATCATATAAATAAACATAAGAAAACAACTAAATATCGATATGCCATCAAATAATGACCACTATTTTTCAAGCAAAAGGTTCATCAATTATGAGCCGTGTTAAGTGCCCAGCTGGAGGAATAAATAGTTCGTGTCTTCCTGCACCAAGGTACCAAACTATGGATACTACATGTGCACAACTCCCAATAGTGCGACGCCCTGTCAAACAAGTGCAGTAATATTGTGCTATCCTACGTATGCCAATACGAATAGGAATAAGCGATATAGGAATATTCAGTATCAAAAAAGTTACATAGTAACGTTTCAACTCATTAAACTATTTTTATGCAGCGATAACTTTTTTCACACAAAGATTTGGGATTACCTGTCATAGTAAAAGTTTTAGAACTTAGAATAAGCTATCCAGTGACATATCGCATGTCCTTATTGGTCAATAGGCCAATTAGCCCACCCTCCTTTTGAAACTTAACTGGTGACTAAAGTGCTGGCCCTTTCCTCGCACAACGCATCAGCATTGCGATACAGCGAGGTAAGTCGCCAGCGATCTTACAATGCCTCAAGGTCCTATTTTAGATTTAAGCTAGCTATTAAGTTAATGCTGCGTGTTAGTTTTTATATAGTAATTTTGTTCATAAGTAATTAAGTATGTGTTTATTGTATCTTTTATCTAAAGTCTTTGATAAATAAACAGACGTACTTTCTTTTCTACAAATGTTTCTTCTAGCTGAGCTCTCGCAAGTCTCGCATGCAAATGTGCTGCAGGTAAAATTCCATAATTTGGTAGTTAACAGAAGTACTCCACTATGCAGTGGATCTGGGCAAGTAAATAGTTAAAAAAAACCGGCCAAGTGTGAGTCGGACTCGCCCACCGAGGGTTCCGTACAAACTTTCAATAGGTAGTTTAGTTAAATCATCAAATGTCATTCATACCTTTAACTCTATATACAGACTTAAAGGCAAATTGACTCCAATAGTTTACGACATGTCGTAAGGACGCTCCTTACCTGACCCCATTATATCAGGAAAAACGCTATGACATCTATCGGCAAATTAAGTAAACTAATGTACGCGAGCTTAAAGTATGGATGAAGATTTTTTAGTGGGTGTGGATTGAGTGAGCACCTTCCGAAAATAAAAAAAAATATGCTGATCATTTAGTAAAAGTTCTAAAACAATTGTAAAACGAATCTCTGAATTTGTAAAAAGATAAATCAAAAGAAACAGCCATTAACATGTGCTCACTCAGTTCTCACAAACTACAACGAAAACAGTGAATATATTCATTTAACATATAATATTTATATACTAACATTTAGTAAAAAATTGGCCAACCTACCTCTATAAATATTAGATCACCTAGTGACGTATTTAATTTTTTACAAATAGTTTCTTATGCTCACTCAATCCTCACACTTTTGAAAAGCCGAATTTTGATGAAAAACATAAGATTTAGACCGCTATTATATGTGTACACCGTGTCCAATAAGTCCGAATACTCACATTTTACCTCAGTTCTAAAGATATAGGGATCACAGGCCATCAAATTCTTATTTAAACTGAAGAGTATATTCCTTTTAATAAAATACAAGCACAAAGTTCATGAAATTTCCGAAGTGTCTAAGAAAAACAAAGAGGTAAAGTGCCAACAAAATACTTGCTCGGCACGCAGGTGACGAGTTATTTTTTATAAGCAGAATCTGTATGTGATAAAACAGACGCCACGTATCCAAAATAAACTATTATGGGTACCGAGGATAGATAACGTTCCGGGCAACTAGAAAAATGTGCCTAGGTTCCAGAGCTCACCATCGGCCCAGGTGTGGGATGCAGTATGTAAGCGAGGTAAACTACCTTCAGTACTTACAGATAAAAGCGTTAAAATCAACGTTTTTTTCTTTAAAACCAAGGTTTTGGAGAAAAAAATGCCTTAAAGTTAAAAAGGATGCTTGGGAATGAGTATCATGTGTCCCAACAAGACGCACCTCCAGCACATTCGGCAAATGGTATTCTAGCGTAGTTTCAGACTAATTTGGCAGTTTTTTATCCGAAACATGAGTGGCCACCCAGGCCTCCAGGTTTAGGCGTATTAGACTACTTTGTATGGTCATACATGCTTTGAAGACTAAATTTTTATAAAATCATAAACCTAGATCATTTCAAAAAGATTATTGAGAGTATTTGGGATGAAATGTGAAGAAAACGGTGCGTGCCGCGTGTGATCCGTTTGAGAAGCGTTTGAGGCTGGTAAACAAGTTAATGCTGGAGTTATTCCAAAACATTTGTTGTGAATGTAGTAAATAAGAGTGCCATTCATAAAATATAATAATAATGTAGTAACTATTTGTTCATTTTGTTTTATTGGCTATTTGTGCTGTATTCAAACTTATTGGACACGGTGTATAGTTTAGTAAAAGTGAAATGGGAATTTGTAAAATACAAAACGAACCACTAACGTGTCAGGTTTTTTTAAATTAAATTTTTGTAAGTGCTCACTCAGTCCACACGTTTTGAGAAAGTTAAAAATGTAAATATCTTACGATTTGTAGCACCTAAGACACTCGAAAGTACTTCAACATTTAGTAAAAATTTTTACTAAATATCCACCATCTAATATTTTATATTCGTTGTCTGGTTTTAAAGATATTCAGACATAACTTTTCTCATACAAATGTATCAAGTAGGGTGACCACACTATGTCGGCTCCTGATTTTCCCCACCTTCCCATTGTCATATTGAGATTGGGGAGTTTCGTTCAATTTTGATAATAGTTTATATTAAACTAATACCATATTAATTCTCCATCTACAAACTGTTTTTAGGTTATGTTCTTGGCCTAGTGATGATGTGTATTGTGTAATTTTTATCGACGTCAGGATAATAACCATATCGACATCTATTTCGCTCGTGCGTATTGGCGCGACAGAGCCAGACTAACTGGCACGGCGTTTCGTTTTCGTTTGGCGTCGGAGTAATGCTATTCGGCTACGCACGCTGTAAAGCTGCTAACACATGACCGTACGAGCACCGTACCGCACCAAGGTCATCCTTATGGATGCTTGCTAGCTTGTAAATGGGAGCGAGAAATAGTTATTATTTTCTCGCTCCCACTTACAAATCCGGTACGCTCATCTGTTAGCACGATTAGATTACCAGGTTCTGGTTTCTTACTAGTGAAGTATTATATTCTTTGTTTCTTACCAATTATCATTCATGTCCTTTTTAATGCATGAATGTCGATATGGTTATTATCCTGACGTCGATAAAAATTAAACAATACACATCATCACTAGGCCAAGAACATAACCTAAAAGCAGTTTGCAGATGGAGAATTAATATGGTATTAGTTTAATATAAACTATTATCAAAATTGAACGAAACTCCCCAATCTCAATATGACAATGGGAAGGTGGGGAAAATCAGGAGCCGACATAGTGTGGTCACCCTACTTGATACATTTGTATGAGAAAAGTTATGTCTGAATATCTTTAAAACCAGACAACGAATATAAAATATTAGATGGTGGATATTTAGTAAAAATTTTTACTAAATGTTGAAGTACTTTCGAGTGTCTTAGGTGCTATAAATCGTAAGATATTTACATTTTTAACTTTCTCAAAACGTGTGGACTGAGTGAGCACTTACAAAAATTTATTATAAAAAAACCTGACACGTTAGTGGTTCGTTTTGTATTTTACAAATTCCCATTTCACTTTTACTAAACTATACACATATAATAGCGGTCTAAATCTTATGTTTTTCATCAAAATTCGGCTTTTCAAAAGTGTGAGGATTGAGTGAGCATAAGAAACTATTTGTAAAAAATTAAATACGTCACTAGGTGATCTAATATTTATAGAGGTAGGTTGGCCTATTTTTTACTAAATGTTAGTAAGTATATAAATATTTTATATTAAATGAATATATTCACTGTTTTCGTTGGTAGTTTGTGAGAACTGAGTGAGCACATGTTAATGGCTGTATCTTTTGCTTTATCTTTTTACAAATTCAGAGATTCGTTTTACAATTGTTTTAGAACTTTTACTAAATGATCAGCATATTTTTTTTTATTTTCGGAAGGTGCTCACTCAATCCACACACACAGATTTTTATGGGATAATGATTTGATTTTTATTACGTGTACCTGTGTTACTTTTTTGATTGTATACCATTTACCGATTGCTCTATTACAGAGCAGATAATTTCATAGTTGTTCTGTAAAAATAACAGATACAAGCAGCAAGGGTGGTAAAATAAATCGAAAATGTAAATCTAAAAAAGTTTTTCAAAAATAAAAATAAAAAGTTTTTGAGATTTGTGTACGAATTTATTTTTCCTGTAATATTTATCTTTTTCCACAACAAAAAAAGATGTAAAAAATACTTGACATAGTTACTTGACATTTACAGTTACAAGGGGGGCACCCTTAGATTTTGGCCATTTTCTATAATTAATATTAATAAATAAAATAAAAAAATACTTTCAATCTGTAGAGGTTAACGATGTTCACAAGTAATTCAAATTTCAAAGCGATAGCATAAGCAGAGATATTTAGCAATGTGAAAATGAAAAATGAAAATGAAAATGAAATATTTATTTTTCAAGTAGGCATATTACAATGCGCATATGAACGTCAAATAAAGCTACGCCGGCTCTAACCCTACGCCTCAGCCTCGAGAAGATTTCAGTCCCCCCTCAGTTGGGAGGGGGGTATCCACTATGGGACCGGCAAGAAACTCGGCGGGCAACTTCTTTTCAAAACATTACATCTTATAATTAACATGCATTAAATAACAACATACAATTTAACATGCAAAAGTATTCATCAAAGAATATGAACAGACTAGGTACTCTATGGAAATCAATTTCAATAAATTATATTATTGCTTAATAATACGTCGTTCTTCTTCAGAGAAAACATATCAAATTGTCATAGAAGAAAAAGATAATATGAATCTCAATATCATTAAATATGTAATTTACCTACACAACATAAAATATAAAATATTTGATGTGCTTTCTTATCTGAACTGTGTCCTCTATACATAATACAATTATTTTAATTGCTATTCGTTTTTTGTAGTTTCTGGTTCGGGCCATGCATATTTGTCTGTCAAATAGTCCTCGACTCTGTAATAAGCCTTTAACATCAATGATTTTTTTAAGTAGTTCTTAAGAGCTGGGAGGGGTAATCTCAAAGCAGTGTCAGGTAACTTATTATAAAAATGAATGCATTGCCCAACAAATGACTTCTGTACTTTACGGACACGAAACTTCTTTATGGCAAGCTTATTTTTGTTTCTAGTGTTATAATTATGGATATCAGAATTCTTAGTGAAACAGTCTAAATTCTTAACAACATAAATTATACTATCATAAATGTATTGGGAAGCTACAGTTAAGATATTAATTTCTTTGAAGAGTTCTCTTACTGATTCACGTGTTCCTAAGTTGTAAATAGAACGAATGGCTCTCTTTTGTAATACAAAGATAGTCTGTATGTCAGCTGCTTTGCCCCAAACCAGAATACCGTATGACATTACACTGTGAAAATAACTATGATACACTAGGCGAGCTGTCTCAACATTAGTCAGTTGCCTGATTCTCCTAACGGCGTATGCGGCTGAACTTAATTTGCTTGCTAGTTTCTTTATATGAGGACTCCATTGTAGATTTTTGTCCAATGTTAAACCAAGAAACAGTGTTGTATCTACCATCTCTAAGCATTCATCATTCAAAAGTATTTTTGTATCGATTGGTTTAACATTCGGCAGAGAAAATCGAATACATTTGGTTTTCTTAGAATTAAGAAGTAAATTGTTGACAGTAAACCACTGCAGTACATCAGCTAACGTGCTATTAATTACATTGTAATCCGTAGATTTTCGGTCAACATTAAAAAGCAGTGATGTATCATCAGCAAAAAGTACTATTTCACAAAAGTTTTTCACTATACATGGCAAATCATTTATATAAACCAAAAACAGGAATGGACCTAAAATTGAGCCTTGTGGCACTCCTAATTGGACTACAGTCCCGCTAGAGCGAGTTTTGTTAACAACTACTGTTTGTGTTCTATTGCTAAGGTAAGAAGACATAAAGTTTAGGGCATTTATAGACAAACCATAGTGTTCTAATTTCAAAATGAGCGTTCCATGATCCACAGTGACAGACAGACAGATGCACAGAGTGGCACCATAAGGGGTTTTATACCTTTTTGGTAGGGAACCCTAAAAACGAACCTCTACCCCATGAAAAGATTACACAATAATAGGTACATTATATTTCATTATGTAGTTAGCTAGTCGACAGTAGACAATCACTATGAACTAGTACGGGTTGTTTTGTTCAGTTCAGAATATTTTATAGATTTTTTTTAAATAAATTCATACACAATACATACTTTCGAATTAATTAATAATATTTTATGTAATTTATCTGTATTGAAAAGTTTTTAATCGTAAACCATCATCATCAGTCAGGTGAGCAAAATGGGTTCATAAAATCTTGTATTACTTACAAAATTTATATTTTTGTTATTTTGTAAGAGATTGAAAATTTATTCAAAGATCGGATATAGGTATAAACTTTATACAAAAAAACAGCATTTTTCCGTTCTTTGGTTTATTCATGATCCAGTTCCAGTCGAACATAAAGTAAAATATTTGGGTATTTCGAGGGTATTTAAAGATACTGATTTCGAATCTTCTATGGCTTTATGTACGTCGAGAAATGCATTATAAAAAGTGTTTATTACAGGATCGCATCGCAGTTTTACCGAGAAGGAACGCTTAGCGTGACATAGCTTTACTAATGAAGTGTGGGTGCGTTGCGGACGTATCACTTTTAACTCAAATACTGACTTGTTATTTCTAGTTCATTAAAACCTTCTAAATTTACGCAAAAAAATAGCGTCGTTTATGCTGCAGACATTAAAAAATCTAGTATAATAAACAAAAGTTTTTTTTTCAATAATGGGAACCCTAAAAGCCTACCTAAAAATTGGCTAAATCCTGAAAATCGGCTAAACCCTAAAAATGGCTAAAATCCGGCCAAATGTCACAGGCATTTTTTTCAAAAACTATCATTAGGCAAAGCATTAAAAACTAAAAAGATGTACCGTAAGCCAGCTGGGGTTACATATTTTGATCAATTTTAAAGTTTAAACTTCTTCAACATCTAGGTACATTTCATGGAAACATTAAAAAAAAAAAAAAAAAAAGGGAATATCAACATTTTTTAGTCTTTCGCTACTAAATCTAGAAAAGCTAACAAAATAATGTACGGAGAAGAAAAACGTTGTGATCAAACTTTGACAGACATTGGGTTTAATTTGATACCCTATGTTTTTTTAATGGTAATCGAATGTAACTCCTTAGGCCCACTTGCACCAACTACTTAACTCAGGGTTAGTGGACTGTCAACTGTCAAATTCCATACAAAATGGTGGGTATGTAAGTATTTTATCTCAAAGAAAGAAACATAAAAATCGGTTCGCAGGTTCAAAAATTACAACTGTTAATGCTATTTTGGGGTTACTTTGATCAAAAATAAAAGTTATCATCTTCGAAAAATCAACTTTTTTTTGAGATTGTCTCAATATTTATCACTAAAAACGATCAAATTATCAGCGTCAAAAAGTACCTTGACATAATCACACAATAATCAACTATGTGTAAGTATGGTTAATATCTGTAAGTATGGTCAATGTTACCCCATGCAGGTGATCAAAGACACCCCACAAAGTAAATCACTAGTAATGAAATACCTAGGTTCAATTTATGACACAAAACTCAATACAATGGTATAGCTAAACACATTACTGGCAAGCTAATATTCACTGTGAACCCTTTTCGTAAATAATACCCACTGCGTAAGTGTTATTTGAACATGATAAATGGCTAAAAATTATACTTATTTTGACACGTGATTCGCACTGCCCACGACCATATTTGTTCACTGCATCAGAGCAACTAATGGCAGGTTACTATCGATATGGCCGACCTTAAAGAAAAAAATGGACAGACGCGTTCGGAAACGTGGATTTTGCGTTTAAAAATATAACGAGTTTTTATCAATGTAACCCCAGTTTACAGTAGTTGGAAATGTGCGGAACACAACTTTTGACGTCGTAACTTTGTTTGGGCTGTTTAGGACCATAACATATCCAAAGTCCTCGGCCGTACCCCTAAAGCCAGAAGGAAGAGGGGCTTTAAGGTCACTTTCTTGGGATTTTTGCTAAAATATGCTGTCGTGGGTGGTGGATCGCTAGCCCAGTGCTCATCTATCTGATCTACTATGAGTACCGAGACCATTTTCCACTTTTAATTTATTTCTACATAAAAGTAAAGTGTAGTCCGAAGCTTATTTTGGTCTTTATTTAACTTACGTAAACTACAAGGGCGAAATATATACGGTGTAACATGAGAAATCCGACTATAATCGTTATTAAGATATGCGCCGGTATGAAATACACACTCTGTATATGTACATAGAAAACATCCATTACTCAGGATCAAATACCTGGCTCATCACACAAATAAATACCCTTACCGGGATTCCAACCCGGGACCGCGTCTTAGCAGGCAGTGTCACTACCCGCTAGGGCAGACCGGTCGCCAAAGTAAATATCATTCGTAAAACTGTCACTGACACAAAATGAAACTTTCTATAAACCTAGGAAGTTTTTTTTAAATACTTTGTATCAACTGTGAAACTGGGTGAAACCTAGTAGATTACTAGTAAGTGCGACACAAGTTCGAAAATGAGGAAATTTAAGACCAGTGGCAATAATTAAAACACTCCGTCAGTTAAGAATTTCCTCTTCCCGCGTTTATTGTACGATTGTACGACGTTTTTCAGTACATATGAAGAAGAATAAATACCCTTCAAAGTTTCGACAGACTAGATCGAGGCACATAAAGTAGCACTTTTCGCACTATTGCGATAAAGTAGCACCGTACCGTACGTATGTGCACTGATTAGTACCTACATTACGATACAAGTGCGTAAAAAAAGAAATTTTGGCACGTGTATCGTACGCGTTTTTCAGTACAGATGGGCCTCCGGTTTCGACCTGATAAGAAATGAAGCACCATCTGTACTGAAAAAGATTATATGACATTTTAGTCTTGAAATATGATCAGGAATGCTCTATCAGCGAGGAAATGTCTCCAGCATCCTTGGTACAATGCCTCAAGGGCCTATTTTAGACATTAGCTAGCTTTTAAGTTTAGTCTTAGTTTCTTATATAATTATGTAAATATGTTCATGTAAATAAAGAGATTATAACATCAGGAATGCTTGTTATTACTCTTTTTCATATGGTGTTTTTCTAGGTATGTTACTATAAGATTTTTGAGAGTGAGAACACTGTAAAAATAAAAACATACAATATCGAATATAAATATTATTTAATTATTACTTTGTGGCTTTTTTACTATGAAAGTCACATATTCATATATTCTTGGCTAACCATACCTACACGAATAAATGCAAATAAATGGTTAGTTTATGTGCCTACTTAAACGCGTTCTTGTCATATGGACTACGAAACCCTAAAATCACAGATTTTTCTAGATATATGACCCCTTACGTAATTAACGGCTCACACTACGAGGCTTTTAAAGTATTTTTGCCTCTTATAGTTCACCTGAAGAACCACTAATTTCCTAACATGTTACCGTAATTGATGTGACGAACCATACAAATATCTCATAAATCATGGTTCGCTATGGATCGTTACTCACACATTTCCTGCCAATCGATATTTACGATCTCAACCAGTTTCCTTAAGCCGAGCAACAGAAATATAAAGTTTCCTCCGTGCATAAATTATTAATAGTTATACCTACCCTTAGATTTAAAATGTATACCCTCGTAACTAATAATACCTATAAAAATATTGGCGATAATTTTTTTTACATTTTCCTTCAAAATTCATTGCTTTCACAACAAAAAAATCTGTGTTTTTTCTATCAATATTCATTTTCTACCCCACTTGATCTAGTAACTTGGCATTTACAGTTTCCCGTCTTTAATTTTGGCCACTTTCTGTAATTACCTAATATTAATGAAGTAAAAAAAATACCTTCAATTTGTAGAGGTTGACAACATTCATAACTACTTATTCCAAATTTCAAATCGATAACATAAGTAGTTCTCAAGATATTTAGTAATGTGATAGACGGACAGAATCGCAACATAATATAAGGGTTCCTTTTGTACCCTTTTAGTACGGAACTCTAAAAATGGGCCTTAGAACGGAACTTTCCATATATGGAACAACACTATTATGGTATAGATATCTCTAAGCGAGGCGTGCCTGCGTGTGCGTAACGGTCCCGTATAACTACTTTTCATATATTTTAGTCGATATAACGATTATATGACATAATTTCACTTTTGTTATAACAATACGAGTACCTACTTGGTAAATTCTGAAAGGATCGAACTAACGTCCAGCATAGAGAACTTGTTAACCATTTAGTAAGTAAGTAAGTAAGTAAATATTCTTTATTGCACCACAAGGATAACAGATTACAAATAGCATTTAATAGTACATTACGATTACAAGTGCGAAAAAAAAGGAAGTCGAAAACGAGTGGCGATAAATTAAAACACGACCGAAGGGAGTGTTTTAACACGTTCGCTGCGGCAAGCCAAAACCTTAACCCAAAATCTAGTGCGTTACGAGGCCCAATCCGCCCCGTAATAGTTTACATCGTAGTGCATTACGGGTATAAAAGTGCCCCGTACGCCTAAGTCTGTTAAAAGTGCTGTAAGTTCCTGAAATATTGGATTTTCCAATATTTTTTTCGACTAACTGTAAGAGTATGAAATTTCCTACGTCTCATTATCCCCGCACGTGGATACGATAAAAACTCACAAAATTATATAGAAAAGAAAA
Source organism: Leguminivora glycinivorella (assembly GCF_023078275.1). Classification (NCBI taxonomy): domain Eukaryota; kingdom Metazoa; phylum Arthropoda; class Insecta; order Lepidoptera; family Tortricidae; genus Leguminivora; species Leguminivora glycinivorella. Next base: position 27,673,235 of record NC_062998.1, read on the forward strand.
TACGGGGTTATTTTATCCCCGTATCGCACTAAAATTGAAAAAATACGGGGCTTCGTACACCCCGTAACGCATGTAATATATTAAGGTCGATAAATTAGTAGTGATGGGAAATAAAATAATCGATGTATATGCTGTATTAATAAAAAAATTACTCATCAAAAATATGATACTTCGCACTCTTGTATTTTTGTGAAAGTAGTTAATATAATTAAGTAACAAAGTGAAATAAAATAAGATAAACCACCACCGTTTTTACATATCAAAAACATATATTTAATTACCTGCCTGCAATTAGATGTCAATTTGTGGTGATTTTGATGTTTATTGTGTGGGATAACCTTTGTTTTTGGAATATAGTAGTTATAACGTGTGGTTCGAGCGCTTCATTTTTAATTTGCCGATAACAAGTATTTCAGTAAGCACTGCACTAGCGATACTGTGCCCACAACCCCGTACGGGCCAGAGAATTCTTTTACGGGGTTCACGGAGACCCGTATCGCACTAGAAGGTAATTTTTGTCCCCTGGTCGGTACGGGGTTTCTGAGACCCCGTATATAATTAATATATCAATAAATAATACTTTTGAACAGAAATCCAAATGTATATTTGTTATTTTCGTAGTTGTAAAAATGACCAAAATACAGCTTCCGCACCAGCGGAGTGAACACGATTTTTCTCACCCGCACTGAGTGATGACAGCGTACGGGGTTCAAAAACCCCCGTAACGCAGTGAACGTGTTGAATCGACACGAGTTACGAATTTCCTTTTCGCACGTGTACCGTACGACGTTTTTCAGTACAGATGACACTCCGAAGTTTTGATCTGTCATATAATGAACCACTTCTGGCACTAGTGCGTAAAAAAACTGTACCGAAAACTGTATCTGTACTGAAATAGTATTTTTCAGTACAGATGGTGTTTTTTTTACGCACTAGTGCGAGAAGTGGTTCATTATTTGTCAGGTCGAAACTTCTGAGGGCCATCTGTACTGAAAAACGTCGTACGATACACGTGCGAAAAGGAAATTCGTAACTCGTGTCGATTTAAAACATTCCCTTCGGTCATGTTTTAATTTATCGCCACTCGTTTCGAACTTCCTTTTTTACGCACTTGTATCGTATTAAAATTATGTATTTAAAGAACTTTATTTCCCAAAAAAAAACATTTTCACTTAATGAGAATATTTGTGAAAATATTTACTATGAAAATAATTTAATTTGTTCTTAGAGTATTTGTATTGGATTTTTTTGTATGATATAGGTACACGGTGTAACATGAGGAAACCGAAAGATTTTAACTACGCATTTCTGAGGGCAAAATAAAGATAAAGGTCAAGCAAAATTTCGCCAAAAATTTTGTTTGTGTATTTTTTTTAGTTTTTTTGGATGTATCCATACTAATATTATAAATAGGAAAGTGTGTGTGTCTGTTTGTTTGTCCGTCTTTCACGGCAAAACAGAGCGACGAATTTACGGGATTTTTTAAGTAGAGATAGTTGAAGGGATAGAGAGTGACATAGGCTACTTTTTGTCTCTTTCTGACCCGAGCGAAGCTGCGGGTAAAAGCTAGTTTTCACATAAAAAGTAAATGTTATTCGTAAAACTGGCACTTAGAATAAAAATTTACAATTTTTTTCTAGAAAATTACTTTTTAGCAATGTGTCACTAGTTACTCCTATCAGCAAGGAGTTAGATTATGTCCGATAACGGCATTATCGCCATAAAAATATCGTTTAGTTCTGAGAAATAATAAGTAATTGTTAGTTTTTTAAATGCTTATAACTAGTCTGAAAGCAGGCGAAATCCAAAAAAGTTTATAGGACATCTTTTAATATGATGAGGAATACGCTGTTATAATTATTCGGTTTCCTCATATTACACCGTATATTATATTTTTGTCTGAGTACCTACAACACAATCCATCTTGAGCTTACCGTGGGACACAGTCAATCAGTGTATAAAAATGTCCTATAACATTTATTTATTGTTTCTATTGAATTCCGTTAACTTTCAGAGAAGATTCTTTAGTTCAAATACAATCAATTTCTCTAAGAAACTCTTACGGTTATCGAATTATTAAAAAAAAAATACTGAAAACGTGTGTGACATCTCTTACCACTTCCTATAGTTATTTGTTATACAAGGGGGCAAAGTTGTATTTTAACGCCGAGTGTGGAATTGAAAAACGAGCAAGTGAAAAGAATCTATAGTTGAACCACGAGCGAAGCGAGTGGTTCGAGAATAGAATCCTGAACTTGCGAGTTTTTTAACACACGAGAAGTAAAATACATTTGCACCCGAGTGTAACACAAAACTTTTCCCCTCACTATAGCGAGGAAACTACAACGCAAAAAATGCGTTTATCACTGCTTCCAGTAGTTCCACAGGTGGTAAATGATCTTTATTACTAGATTCACCTACTTTTATCAATTTTAAAGCAGTTCATTTGAATTTATTCAAGGTCAAATTACTTTACCCACTCACTAGTGGATAAAATGCGTTTTTACCCGCTGGTATTAAAGGACAAAACACGTGTTTCCGAGCTAGTGAGGGGAAAATGTTATTTGTTTTGACGTGTGCCGTCAAACACTTGACAATGGCTTAATGTTACGATTAAGGTCCTCTCACACTAATTAATTAATTTATTATATATAGAAAAAAAAATATTTTTTCGAATTTAACACAAAGAGATATACAGGGTGGGTTCCTGATGATGAACCTAACTGCGTGTCGAATTTAACGGAAAACAATAAAAGCATGGTGTATAAAAGCTTATTTTTGAAAATTCACAATTTAAAAATCTTTTTGAACCTATCGTTACCCTGCACAAAGAAAAGCGAAATCTGAAAGCCACGGTTAGCGTTCCGTAAATTGCTGGTTAAAATGTCGACCGCCGACGTATTGTATAAAGTAACAGGATGCGGTCGCATTCACCGGCTTCAGTGCGAGGAAATTGCAGCCTCTACCGCGTATGATTTTGTAGCGCGGCACGAAAGGCCTTTTGTCGTCTTCACCTGCGTTCTACGCAAGGAATTGATCTATTAATATTAATATAATAAGATGTACCTATGACATTTTTCATTGATTAGTTTTTTGTCATACAAAGCACAAATCCTGGTAGGTATATTTCGCTAAATGTGAAATATCATACCCTGCCGTCCATCAGAAAAAAAAATAGGTACCTACTGGCAGATTTCAACACTTCTAAGTATTTTAATAAGTACATAGTTCATTCTAATACATCTCTAAAACTTTTAGGTTCACCTATTTTCGACGAATCCATCATATTTAAATTCTAAATTAAAATTATTTTATTGCACTTCTAATCTGCTTTTTGAAGTGAATCCTCACATGGCCCTTATGTCGTCCAATTTTGTCCATTGTCACGCAAAATTTTGTATTTACTGCGTTTTGCTGCCCGATTTGCCGTACTGAACTGGCTGCACTCTCTTAACTACCTTGTCAAAATTTCTGTCCAATTCGGTGGCCTTAGGCATCCGCTAGGCAGCCAGTTTGCCTTGCCCGCCTTTAAATCCTCTGCGATTAGCTCGCTGTCTATAGCCAGAAAAGCCTGACATTTCCCATAGATTACTGGTGCTAAGATCACTCACTGCCCTCATTGAAAGTAGTCCAAACGTCTCAGAATGCACTCGCCTGCTAACTGTCACTACACACGAGTCCGGCCACTGTGCACGGCTGGGTCGACATGGTCTGGTCTCTCATGTGTCCTCTACCGACACGGCACCACACCACCACCGTACCTTTCATGATCCCACGGCATGGCGCGCTAGAGAAACTATTTAGGTAGGCCCCTGGTGTGGGATGGGATGCCACATGCGTGGATACATTTGCGCAGTTCCACATCTAGTCTACCCGTGCACAGGCCGGCGCTGCTGCCGATCAGGCCCAGCTATGTAACTACTCAAGAGCTGCAAATACTCGTCTTTACTGCAAGAATGAATTTGTGGCTCTTGCAGTGGAGACAATGGGACATGAAGACATTTTGGGGGCCTTGTCAGCTCATCTGGCGCTACCTCTCCCAGCGTAGGTAAGTATATATCGCTGTCAATAAGTACAGGGAGGAAACGCGGCCAGCGTTACTGGGTCAGTGCCTCATGCTGAACTTTTAATAGGGGTATTTTTCGACTGACCATACACCCGATACCCACGTTGGCCACGTTCAGATAATAAGAGTCAGTGACAAAGTACTTTCTTTACTGAGAAATATTGGGCATTTTATAATATGTATTTTGTTATTACAGTGAAACCTGATTAAGTGGGACCTGGATGAGAAACCTCTTTAGTTGGGACAAAAGGTGCGGTCCCGACACTTTTGCACTGTTTTACCTCTATTAGTGAGACAAAACAGACCTCTATAACTGAGATAAGCTTTTTCGACTGGGTAGTCACATTTACCTCTATTAGTGAGACTGTATATATTTTACCTCTATTACTGAGACTATATATGAAAAATTACATTCACTTAATTGTTTGTTTAGAATGTTATAGGAATTTACCTCTGTATTTAAGACACAGACAACCTATGACCTCTATGGACTTTATTGAAAATAAATTTTCATGTTTTTAATAAGTAATTCTTAATCCATCCATGTCAATTATTTGTGTTTAGGCGAGTTGAAAGGTTTCCTAATTTATTAGTCTGTAATTAAAACTATCCAACCAAAAACCAAACTACCGATAAAAATTACATAAAAAAATATTTCATAAGTCGAACATGCAAGGACGCCCGAGTTTTCAATATTTTTTAGACAAGGTTTATTTTATACCTTTTTAGAGAGATCAACTACATAATAATAACTATATTATGTTCCAAAACACCTTATTTATCACCTCTATAACTGACACGTCCTCTATTCTAACCTCTGTTAGTGATACCCTTTGTAAATGAGGCAGACATTTTATTATACGTCTAAGACCGTTTTCACATTATCCGATCCGATATCGGATGTCGGAAGGATTTCGATAGAAAAAATCCAAGATGGCGCCTGTAATGTATGGGATATCGGTCCGACATCCGATATTCGGATCGGATAATGTGAAAACGGCCTAACTGAGACCCTTGAAACCTTTATATGTGGAATACCCCCTTAAGTGACACAAATTCTTTCGCCTCTTGAAGTCTCACTTATCCAGGTTTCACTGTATAACATTTGCACTAAGGATCTTTGTTTCAGATGGGAGTTATATTTAGACCGCCGCCCGCCTCTTTCATTTTCTCGTATTGACTGGCTGGCTAGAGTGGAGTCAGCAGAGCATGTCCCATGTTGGACGAGTAAAATAAATGCTATAACGAACCCTAATAAACGACCACCGGTCTTATTTATAAGTACTGCGGTACAATACTGATCTGTCAGTAGAGTTTTTGCATAGGTTTAGTCTTGAGTTTTTTAATCTTATGCTGGTTCGACTCGGTTGCTTTAATTTGTGATACTACTGACACTTGCGCTATTGTGTAACCTACATACATAATACCTTATGGTAAGTACTACATTATTCTACCATATGAGCGCCAGAAAAGACTATTTGGCATCGATGGCATCTGATTCATTCCGGTGACCGAGAAGAATTTTGTCAAATTGTTTTGTGTAAAGTTCCCTTTTGAAAGGGTTGTGTGATGGTGTAGTCTTTCTTCACTTAATAGATATCTAAATCAAAACATCCATGAGATCAAGGATATATTTCTGTTCAGTGTGCGTAGCCGTATGTCCAAACGCTTCACGACTCGCTCACTAAGTATACCTACGTTCACGATTCGCTCACGAATCGTGAGCGTTTCGTGAAGCGTTTGTGTATTCGGCTACGCACACTGAGCGTTAATCGTCGATTATTTGACGGATATTTGACGTTGCTCACGCTTTTGATATTCTAAAGGTTCGGCCACACTATGGTGTTTTGATAGCGTAGCGTTAGCGAAGCGGAATGCGAGCGCATTCAGAGCGGATCGGCGGCGCGCAGTCACACATAACTGACATAACATAGCGCGCATTGTGAGTGGACTTGTCTGTATATGGATTAAATGTTAACCATTTAGCTAATTGTTTTATTCCAAAATGTTGTTTTGATTTCTTATGTGTCATTCAATACTTATTAGAAGTTTAATATTACAAAATATACGCATATAAGTTACCATGTGCAAAACGCGCGCGGATCGGCGTGCCCCGCCGATCCGCTTTGAAAACGCTCACAATCTGCTCCGTCCGGCACACCGCCATCATAGCGCTACGCTAACGCTGCGCTTTCAAAACGCGGTTGTGTGGCCGAGCTTTAATTGAGATGTTTGCTGGCGATCCAGCCTGTCTTGGTGCCGCAAGGACCTCAGTTTAGGATACATTTACACGTAATCGAAATACAGCGGCTCCTCCAGAAGAGCTGGCAGGCAAGTATGGTCGCGCGATAAATGATAAAACATATGGCCGTCCCTATCGTACTTACAAATAGTGTGATAGGGACGGCCAGATGTTTCATCATTTATCGCGCGACCATACTTGCCTGCCTGATCACCCTTTGCGACGAGGCCATCAAGTGGCTGATTGGACTTAATGGGGATGACGACTACATACCAAAGTGGCATTCTGTTTGTGTCCGTCAGTTAGATCGCCCAAAAATACTGAACGCATATTTTTCGTTTTTTCTAATTGATCAAAGTTCCAGAGTGCACTGGGGCTTGTGACGTCACTTTTCAGTAAAACTACTACTATTATATAGGTAACGTCGTCAGTTTTCGTTTACGAGAAGAAGACAAAACATGTGTTCAAATTTTTTTGATAATGTAACTGACGGACTAAATAGTTTCTTTCAGTCGTCTCGCTTATTTTAACTTATGAATGTTTGCCATATGACTAAATAAATAAAGCGGCTTCTGTCTGTAGGTTTTAACAGCATTCTGTTTCTTAACCACAACTTTAATGATAATGTAATCGGCGTATGCAGCAGGCTGAGTTGTGCACGCATGGCGCCTGATATAAGTACCAGTTTCAACATTATGGACGAAAGTGCATCCCTCTGCTTCACTCCCGAACAAATCACAAACGGCTCGAACATGTCAATCGTTTTTCACCGCCAGGGCAGATAGTAGGGCGGCCAAATTGAAATAAGTCGTCTAGTTTTGAAGTTGATGTGACTGGATATCTGACCTTTAAATAAATGCATACCCATCTCATCCCCCCTCAATAACGACGCAAAATGAAAATTAAATTTGCGAGCTACACAGGCTATGAAACGAAATTAAATTTGCATATCTGAATCTATTAGTTGGAGGCCTGTAATAGCGAAGCGATATAGACATTTAAAGTGTGGATAATTTTATTTTCTAAGACTCATTTTGTATCATATTATAATAAAAAAGTATCTAAAGTTGCCTAATTGTCTTATATGTTTTCACTGGGAGAGGAAAAAAAAAACATTTTTCATTTTAGGGCTCCGTTACATCCGTACCAAAAGTAAAGAAACCCTTAATGCGTTTTCACATTATCCGATCCGATATCGGATGTCGGACCGGTACCCTATACATTACGGGCACCATCTTGGATTTTTTCTATTGAAATCCTTCCGACATCCGATATCGGATCGGATAATGTGAAAACGCACTTATGGTGGCCGTCTGTCACGTTGCTATCTTGATAACTACTTGTGCTATCGATTTTTTGACTATCTAAGCATTTTAACTATCTAAGAATAAAGGCAACAATGGATAGTAACGAACGAAGCAAATCACTTAATACAAATCACAAGCGACCTATCCTATATTTAAATATTTATTGTTTGTTTCAGGTTCCGATGACCGTTTCATCAGGCAGCGTTTTTTGGACAGTTATGTCAACACAACGCGCCAAAGCATGGTACCTAAGTCAGCCATAGCCTAAGTAATCGATAAATACCTAAACCAAAACTTTGTTATTATCTACATAGACAGTAAAACACAAAATAAATAAACACGTGATTACTTACTTAACCCTTCTTTGCATGATTTTTTATTATTTTTTGAAATAAATCACGATAACGGTAGTCGACCTCCACATTACGGTAAAAATAAATTGAAAATATATAAGGTAAAATTTACGACATATCTCTATTTTTTATATGATGGAAATTTCCATTATCATGCAAAGTCTGAACAGAAGTGTAGTACAATAGGTAGGTAGGTACTAAATCCATTAAACAGTTTTTTTTTTTTTTTTGAGAGAATACGTCGGACTCCATAAATCCGGGCATTTCTAAGCTCTTTTGATCATGCTCAAACGAAAAAGCTTCGATTACTTGGTCATCATTCAGCACACTAATAAATGACTCGCCATACCTTACGAGAATTAGGTACGAGTGACGTAACGTTGCATCTCATACTTTCGAGTTACTTTATGTTCCCATTTCGAAAATGTAGGTATGCACAAAAAGTGACATAATATTACATGACATTACCTACCTGACATACATGAATTATTCCGCAAATATCAATATTTTCTTAGCACTATCGTTCAAAATATAGAAAACACGGTCAACCATTTTCGTAAATGGCACGAAACGGCATGTCCGCGAGTAAAAAGTTTAAAACTCTGTTTAAATCACAACTATGTTTCATTTCAAGGTATAGTTACTGTTGTCTTAAAAGAAATGTCACTCGCCCGCAAAACTACCTGTAATTAACAGGACAATGATATGATGGAAAGGAAATCATCGACTTTGTTCGGCGTTTTGGCCCAATTTAGATTCAAGCGTTAACAGGTGAAGCACACGCCAAAATAATCCTGATATTTAATTCCTAGATTACGGTAATGTTACCAGAATCCTGGAATAAAACGGGATTATTGAGAAATCGTATGATTTTTTTTTTTTTTTTTTTTTATTATGTTTAACAATATAATTTATTACAGGTTTTGGTTTCACGAGTTTTATAAAATAAAAATTAAATTAACCTAAATAAAACTAAAGTTAAACTAAAGTAAATCTAAAAACGGCCCCTGTGGCATAGTACCGAAGACGCTGGCAGCATTTCCTCGCTGGATTGACAAGCTAATACGCTGAGCGAGGAAGCTGCCAGCTCTTCGGTCGCCGGTGGCGTCTCTTAGTCTCTTCGATAAGTCCTTGAAGAGACTCAGAGCGCCAGGGCCCCACGGACCAAGGGTCTCGACGCCGAATGGAATAAAAATATATTCGGCGCCGAGACCGCTGTATTTTCCTACCTTTATTTTCTCGGCCGCCTCTGCTGCTGCCGCTGCCCTCACAGAGGTTCGGTGGAGATGAGACGGGGCCAGTGTGTCAACGCAAGTTGCGTCCCAAACCAGCACCCGTCCCATATTCCACGGAACCAACGACATCCCATCCGGTCTCTTACCGTCCGTCCTAGATATGCCGGTCGGCTCTAAAAGGGCCGGCACATTGACTGACGCAAGAGACTGGCGGATCACATCGTTGAGGGCAGCATGCCTCGAGAAGCGGCCAGCGCTTCGTTGGCAGGAAAGGCCGTGGTGCCCAAGTCGGTCAACCTCATGGCCACAGGGGCAGCGATGGGGGCGCAGACCGGGACCCCAAGACGAAGAGAAACTGAAATCCGGAGAGTATCGGGGGTTAAAAATGTGCCCAAATTTGGGGAAGGGTGTGCATGGAGCCAGAACCCTGCTTCGCTGGTTCCAGCTGCTAGGAGTCTGGCTCGTCCCTCAGTGTCAGATTGGGCTAGGAGGGAACTAACGGTCAATTTACATATAATGTCGTCCCAGCTCCTTTGAGAATTTGGATATTCGGGAAAATTTTGACCGGGGCAAGCAATTGACCAAGCATTTTTGGCGTCAGCCAAGCCCGCAGCCTCACAGTTTGTTCGTAGGATTTTTCCTATGAGACTGGACGAGCTATGAGCTGACGACAAAAAAGCTGGTAATGCCACACTGGAAATTTTGCGGATCCCTAACCCACCGTGCCGGATGGGAAGGGATCCCTGGGTCCAAGACTGCTCGCTGAGTTTTATATTTAGGACGGATTCTAGGTTAATTTTAATTATAATATCTATTTGTGAAAGAAGATTTTGATTTTTCCAAAGGTGCAGCAGCGAAGCACATAAGTTAATTTCGGGACGAATAGGCAAAACTTTATAACAGTCAAAGCGTAGTGAGGGCTAATTTGGAGCAAACGATGAGAGTGTTCTTCGAATTTGGAAACGCAATTTTGAACATAACTAGGAAAATTTTCTTCGAAGATGGGGGATCCTAGGAGGCAAAGGTTACTCTTGTCGAGTAACTTTATATTAGGCGCGAGAGAGTTGAATTTTTGAACAACGTCATCTTTGTTAATACAGGAATTTTGAATGAATAATTCACACTTATCAAAATTTAGTTGTAGGCCAATGGAGTTAAATCTTTGGATGATCACTGTAAGATCGGCTAGTACAGTGTCGGCGTCGCCTCCTAGGGTCCCGTCATCCAAGTACCAAACATTAAATTTAGATTTCAAATTTTGGATAATAGGATTTATTGCCAAACTAAAAATTGCTGGCCCCAGGGGATCTCCTTGTTGGCAGCCTACTTCTGACGATAATTCGTTTTTTCGGTACATTAATTTCGTTGGATCTGCGTAACAGTGGAGAAGATAGTTATAAATTTCGGGAATGTTAGATTTTGCTTCTGCCAACAAGGTATCTCTGTCCAAAGAATTAAATGCGTTTTTGACGTCAATTTTGAGCAACACTTCGCATTGGTCGTCGCTAAGGAATGTCCGGAGGGCGTGCACGGCGGCTTCGCAACCTCCTTTGATTCCAAAGCCTAATTGAGTCGGTTCGAAAGACTTTTGCAATTTTGGTAGGATATGTCGAACGGCAATTTTGGATGCTAAGCGGCGAAGTGTTGCACCAACAGCAATTGGCCTCACCCCACCATCCTTTTTCGTTAACGCTATTAAATTTGCTCCATATAAAATGGGTACAATTTCAGGGTTAATATTACCTGTGAACATATTATTTATTAATTTTGTGGTGTTATTGATTAATTGTTCGCCAACGTCCCCTAAGGACGGGCATGTCAGATCCTTTAGATGTTGTGGGCTGAGGCCATCGAGTCCTGCTGCAGACCCGGTTTTAAACGAGCAAATGGCATTGAATACCTCAATGTTTTTTCCCAATTAAAACATGAATCCAGAAAGTAAAACTTGTTAACGCATTATGCGTATAGGTACTGTATAAGTACATACTGTTTCGTTAAATAAACGTCGCGTTTTGAACAAGAAAATACAAATGTTAATAATAACACGTTAATCAGATTTTTATAAAATATAAAGCTTGTGTGTATATAATGATGTCACTCTAATTGAATTAGATCAATCCGGGAACTCTGGTGTACGTAGTAGACCCCCAAGAATTGACATTAATGAATGACAAGAGATTACAACTCTGTAGATTTCAGTTTAAGTGAATTTCGTCCTTATGCCAATGCCGATGAAAATGTTGACGGCGGTAAAGCCTTTGTGTTGAATCACGGAAATAAACAACATGAAGCTTTTTATTCTGAATTTCTATTTCCCGTTTTGTTTAAGCCGAATATTTTATCGTTTGTTTTTCGTAATAAAATGCACAAATCATTTTCATATAAATATGTAAAACATACGCGCTGGTCTTCTGGGTGGCCCAGAATCGACGATTTCTTTTCCATCACTATGCAAAGAAGGGTTAACAGGGAAAAATGCTGAGATATATTTTTAGTTTCTCATAGTTTGGAAGGTTAGATGTTCACATACATAATAATCTTTTTTAATAAGTAACTAACTAACCGTACCATTCTTTTAGCTGTTTTTCGTAGTAGGTCTGACACATAAGATTTTATAAGAGCATTTTTTTAATATCATGTCGGTGGCAAATAGGTATACGGTCCGCCTGGTGGATAACGGTCACCGTAACCTATGGACGCCTGCAACTTAGCTTGGGGTAATAACTCCCAATTAGTGCTAAATGCAGTTAATTCGTGTTTGATACACCCCATGAGGTGTAAATAAATCGTAGTGAGCCTAAAAAAATACTTTTTATATTGCATTGCTTAACCACTACGGATAAACACAATTTTGATGACTTGCTGAATTTTAAAGGTTTGGTGGATCGCACTTGTAAAAGCCGTGATAGGATTTGCAAAAACTATTTATTAACTTCAATGTGGCGGGCATTTTTACAACCTTTGAATTCATACTAGGTTACTTATTGGCTACAGTTAGGTGGTACCATATTCTATCATGTCAAATATTTTAACAGAGAAATATGTTTTCCACACCTCTGTGATGGAGCAAACTCGCGAAAGACTCGCTAAGAACCATTTTAAAGATATTATGTAATATTTGCAGGTTTCCAGTAAAAGATTTTCATTTAAATAAATAAATAAAATCACTTTATTTCAGACACAATAGGTCCATATAAATAAACCTTATCTAATTTGTATAGCTGTAATAAATTAATCATATAGTTTTGATTAATTTACATCAGAAGGCAGTGGTTTAAATCAAGAATATTGTGTACAAAAACAGCTAACATTATACTTGTTTGACTGGTCCTTCAGATCGGTCTCTTAATATTAAGCACTGATTCAGTTATATATGTTGAATTGAATGTCATTTCAATCAAAATAATAAGTAACTACATAAATACTGCAATATAATATGTTTTAGGTAATCAGATAATGAAGTCTTTTGGAAATATTTTAAAACAAGTTCGATTCGAGTATGCTGATTAAAAGAAAAATTACGCTCTGGACTAAACTGAAATCCAAGCTTATTAATGAAAAAAACCAGGAAATCTCACGCAGACTGAATTACGAAATATATGGTATAAAATGTATGCTACTTTGACATGAGGGCATATGCCACCAGAAATGAAGGTATGTTTGATTTTTATCAATGCACTGCGAAATGAACATTTTATCAACAAAATGCTTCAGCGAATGGGTATTATTATATTTACTTATACAATGATTTGATGCTTGATTTTTAAGGCTCGGTTTCTATTCGGTTGTACATTTGTAGTACAGGTTGTAGAGTTCAAGTCTAGCCCAAAGCTACTGTCTCTTTAAGAATAGCTAGTGGCTGAGGGCCGTTAGATACTTGCCAATAACTGATATTATTCTTAAGGTTGTTTCATATAGTTTTTAGCTATGTAATTTGCATTTAATGGTTATTTACAGGAGTAACGACGTGTCGAAAATTACGCAAAACAAAAAAAAACTAAACTAGGTGTATAAAGAGTAAGGTAAAGATACGGTAACTCGACTGTATGTATATACATAGCAGTACTTTCCGCGTCTATATATGAAAAACTTGTTTTTCGTGATACTTTTGCTTACAAAACTGCTCCGCGATCGATACGTGTGACGTGTCTCGCTCCACGCTTTTGATTTGGACGTTTCTAGCCGGCACGCGACCGTCACATTTACTTTTGCAATTTGTAAGTTTCTGGGACGCTATAGATATCAGGTTTATAAACATTTGAATCTCACGGGAAGTAGATTAAAAAAATATCTAAGGCACGAAGTTAGCTGTCGTACTATCTGGTGTTTGTGTCAGAAACTTCAAATAGCTTAACAACATATGGTAAAAATGTGATTAATCATTGTTTAATAGTAATTTTATCTATTGATTAAATATAATTTTTAAATTAGGTCAAATCTGTTAGTCAGTTGTATACACAATTATTCATTAGGACCATTCTTCAGGGATAAAATTTATTAGTCCTAACCACCTATTATTTTAAAAGCGGTTCATGATTTCCTCAAACCTTGCCAGGTGCCTCAAACCTTCATGAACTTATCCTCAAAATGGGGTAAGAGAATCTAATAACTATTTTGTAAATGATCATTAAGTATAACAAAGTAGACAGTGGTGCCGTTTGTCCATGTTCAGCCTAGCAATATCAAGTATCTTGAAGCGCTACTACCTATTTACAAAGATCAGAATTGAAGTTGAGGTGTAACAATTATTCATACTATGGTCTTCTAGAGATCCTGGTTTATTTATTATCTGCCTTTAGCTAGTAGCCGCCACTTACAAACTTTGACAGCCGGCACACGGCGGCGGCGCGCCGAGCGGCGCTTACTGTGGCGCCTCGCCTGTAATACAATAATAATTATTAACGTGACGTTCGGATTTCAACCTAAGGTAGGTAGTTGCGCTATTGCCGTAGTAGTGGAGCGCGATATCTCTGCTGATTTGTATTGCTGCCGCAAGTTTAAAAATCCTGGTATATAACTTTATTATTTTACAATTTAGATTTTTTTCAGCCGATCGCAGTGCATACGAAAAAGTTAAAATTGAATATCAATACCAGCTTCTCGATAAACTGGCACTTTTGATCAAGTTATGCAGTCAACTGTTTTACTACCAGAAATATCCAAATGATGTTCATGGAAGCGACAGTCATGTCCCGGTAGAATCCCTATATACACTTTTTTCCCCCGTTTAAATACCATCGGGGTTGAATTACCATAAACACTTAGTACGGCTTAATTGCATTTAGTTGGTCTTAACTACATTTAAAACAAGTTTCAAGTTCTAAGTTTAAAACGAACCTGTTCCCCGTGCGAAGTTTCATCCCCAGTTTAACTCTCGCAAGGTAATATGAAAACCTAAACACCCTGAATTTCCTTGTTTTACATTCTACTGTATTAACTTAACAGGCCTTACGCCTTGAAAAAGTACCATAACAAAAGTATAGGTAATTATAACTAACTGTTGATTATATATAACTAGCTTTTGCCCGCGGCTTCTCTCGCATTAGAAAAAGACAAAATGTAGTATGTCACTCTCCATCCCTTCAACTATCTTCACTTAAAAAATCACGAGTCGAAAAGACGGACAAACAAACAGACACACACACTTTCCCATTTATAATATTAGTATGGATACCTTAATCTTAATTTAAGCTAGTAAAAGAGTCAGACTTCAATTTATTTCGTGTAATATACGTTAAAAAAAATATTTTTTTTTCAAGTGATTGTTGAGTTGAGATAAAGGTACATCCAAATTGGATGTTATTAGATCACAAAAAGCCTGTTAAAGCAAGTAACAGGGATGAAATATTATGGTTTACGTTATATCACACTGAAAAAGTACTAAATTCATGAGCGGTATTTAGAGAATAGGTAAGGCCTCTTAAATTACGCAATATATAATTTTATTAACTCCAAATAAAATATATGCCCCATACATACTCGTGTCTACATTTATCCCCTTTTTAGCCCTATTAGGGGTGTAATTTTTCAACATCTCTTTATATCTGTTGTACACTTTATAAATACAACCTATTTAGTGTGCAAATATCAATATGTATTAGCAAGCTAGTATTCTGGACACAAATCATTTTATGTGTATTAATTTTTTATTATAACTAAGTAGGTACTGAATTTATTGCTTTGAAGAAACTGTTATGACAGCTATTTTGTTTATTAAAAATCTACTTTTGTAAAGCTGAGTTTAGACGTGCAAGTTATTGCTGCAAGTTTTGAAACAGAAGTATATGCAAGAAAGAGATGCAGATAGTTGCCACTCACTCTTACCTATAGTTGCGTCTCAAAACTTTCAGCAATAACTTGCTGGTCTAAACTCAGCTTAACATAGCTACCTATGTTTATAGCTACTTACATATTTTGTATTTTGAGCAAGGGAATAATTTATGTTTGGGAATATTCCCACATTCCCAGAAATAATGAAAATATGCTCGGAAGTATAAGGAATTTACTTTTCTATGTAAGGTACACAGTCTAAATATTTTGTTATATGTTGTAAAAACTTATATTTTGACGTAACCTCAGAAAGTAAAATATGTATATTTCCTTAAAGTGGGAATATTCCCGAGAACGTTGCGGGGCATATTGTCACGTAGGGAATATTTCCGGGAACGACAAAACAAAATATATAAGACATATTAGATACTTGATTACGAGCAGCCCTTGACTCCTCTAAACTGCTAGTACTAAAATATTTTCAGATATTTGTTTTGACATAACATTTTGTATTTTGTTACAGATCAAACAGCGCTAGTGCCAACATCCTCGAACGAAACATTAAAATGGTTGACTCATAGCATTGGTTTTTCACGTTTGCGTCTAGTATCCAACAAAGTGGCTTTAGGAGCAGAAAAATGTTAATGTTGATAATATTGTATTTCATTTCATTTCCCGTATTGACTACCAGGTTAGTCAAAGGTGAAACGACAATGGATTCTAAGTCACCACAACCTATTATCAGCTCCAGAGTTGTACGCACCAAATATGGTGACATCAGGGGGTTCATAGTTACACCTGAGTCCAGGTTTTTAGAACCGGTAGAAGTATTTAGGGGAATCCCATATGCTTCACCACCCGTAGGTTCCTTGAGGTTTATGCCACCGGTGTCAGGAGCTCAATGGTCGGGAGTTAAAATTGCAGAAGAATTTAGCCCAGTTTGCCCTCAAGTGCTTCCAGACATAAGGAACGAAACAGCGGTTCTGAAGAGAATATCAAAAGGAAGGTTGGAATATTTGAAACGCATACTTCCCTTTTTAACAAACCAAGCTGAGGATTGTTTATATTTGAATATCTACGCGCCAGCCCAAGGTAATTTATTATTGTATATCTTGTAGGTTTATAAGTAAATGTAAAGTCAAGTGCAAATATGGGTGTAGTACCACAACTTGCTCAAAATATGTGTTAATTTCTAACAAAACGTCCCATTTTGTCGATTGCCGTAAGGACGTTTTGACCGGTTACTCCTATACAGATACAAGCATATCGTGACTATGGGAACTGATAAAGTGAGACGTTGCACTAAACTTCTACACATATTATGTCCCATATATAGCTCTTCATGTTTTTTTTATTTATTGGGGTAAACAAACAGCCACTACAAGATGTGCTTAGTACTTAAGTCCTATAGTATATTATATAACGGTAACGTTATGAAGGCTATAAAAGTTGAGTACCGCGGTTAGGTCACGAGCTTGCCGAGTGGCCTAAGTAAGGTACGAGACTTTTATAGCCTTCATAATGTTACGATTGTATACTATACTTTTTCTACGACAGCCAAATACATACGTATTCGAGAATAATAAAATGGGTTACTTACGTACTTCATATCATGAATAGGAACATTTGTGCGGATCTTAGGTATTCTGTCCGCAATGTTGATGGCGAGAACTTGTTGCACAATTCTTCAAAATATGCCAACAACGCCGTTTCAGAGAAAGTTGAAACATTTTTTTGCAATTTCCATGTCAAAACAATCATAACATTTTTGGTGACTTTTCAGGTAACAAATTGTCAGTCACTTTGAGCGCCATAGCCTTGATTTCTTCGGAAGTACATTGTTCACCAGAATCACTCATAATCACTTAAGTTTTTGCACAATAACGTCGAATTAAAACAAACTACACAACACCGAAATATGTAGTTCAAATAGTTTCGTCAAAAGTTTACAAATGTCAAACATACCATAGACAAGAGAAATAGAAAATAAGCCGGTTTTCAATTACGAAAAATATGGTTGCGTTCAAGAATATTTAAATATCGAATGTAAAATTATTGGATAAACTTATGATTTTTACCTTTGTTTTGCAATATCTCATATTAAAAACGCATTTCAGTTTATTTTTTCATCTTGATTTAAATTATGAACCTAAATATTATATTATTTATTAAAAGTTACTTATTGCTGCAAATGAAAACATACCTGATAAATGGAAGTTGTGCTTTTAAAAAAAAATTAACAGAACTCCTATATTCATATGATTACTGCTAGCAGTTATCATATGAACCTATAGACAAATAGACTTTCTCATCGTTACTCAAATTAACTTAATTTGGATACCGCTGACAATAATCTAATTGACAGATTTAAGTGCTGGAGTAGAAAAAATTAATACTACGTTTACAATATGTGTGGCCCACACCGCTTACCGCTAATTAATATAAAGTAATTTACATACTACAGATCGGTTCACTCACGAAAACGCATATAATCATATGAATGTTTATCTATTCGCCAACTTAAGACCTATACGACATATTTTTCTGCTACTGGGGGGCGATTTTTGAATCTCGCATGCGGGATTTTGTCACTCAAATACCGGTTGATAACGGTGACTTGCTTATTATTTTCAGTGACAATTTTCTGAATTTGAACGCGTGACTCAAAAATCGGCCCGCTGGTCCTACAGTATCTGGTTATGAAAACACTGATCATATTATCATAACAATACCTATTTCAACATTAGGTCACTATATGAGTTGTGTTGTGAAACACATCAAGGATAAATGTCACATAAATTATGCCTTAAAAAGATTCTAAAGCTTGAACACGCCAAAAGATCAGGGGCACAAGTATGTGCTTATATTTTTTTATCCACATGGTATACAAGCTATCTTCTTACAAACTTTTAAACTCCATGGTAGGGTAAAATCACCAAATGATGAACAGTTAAGCGAATTTCCTAACTTTGACAATTTCTTTCTATATATGGTGTAACTCATTTCCAACATTTTTTTTGTGATACCGCATTTAATTGAGTTTAGAATAATCTACTTTCGGGACTCGTGTTATTATTCAGTAATTTTATAAAAATAATTATATGTAAAAAGGGGTAAAAATTCCCAGTAGTTGAACAACGTGCCCTATCTCTGAACGATTTCACCCCGATAGATGAACCAGCATATAGTTAGTATAATGTACTCAATATATGCACAATATAACTCCAATAGATGAACAGGCGGGGACAAAAGTAGCATTTGTGGGATACAGTTTAACTTTGCGCCTATTATAAATGCATTGGTATATATATATATATATATATATATATATATATATATATATATATATATAATGTTCTTACAATATTTATAAATAGCAATCGTTAGTTAAAAATTTAAAAAATATTCTGTAAATTATAGCGTTAACTTTTGCAACCATTACCTAAAACTTGAACGATTGAATTTAGTTGGTTCATGCTCTGGACACAACATTAATGAATAGGACGAACTAATTTGATGCAAAATTCATTTACTGAAACCCTCAAAGAACGCAACCTAAAAGATGAACCAGTAAATTTTCCTAGTTCATGTTTTGGGTACAGATTCTTTAGTTGAACAATCCCGTTTTCATACAGATTTAAACTTAAATAAATCCTTATTAAATAAAAAAAAAGCTATGTTCATCCTTTGGTTAAAAAATCAACTACCAACAAAATAAAATTATCAAAATAGTCCAACAATGTTCTTGAAAACATGTACATAAACTTAAAAACATGTGATACCTATTTGTTCTGAGTTTGTGAATTTTTTTCTCTTTATTGGAGAATCCAGGATAACGCAAGGAAGATGATGATGATGATTGGAGAATCAAACAGGAATAAATGTACATAAAACATAACACTCGAGTGGGTATAGGTAAACATACATCTACCCCTTAAAAGTTCTCACTAAAACATATGGGTTATAAAGTAATTAACAGTACCTATTCTAAAATATATAAAATTAATTAAATAGGGCTAAGCGTGTCATCAACTGTTCCGTCACTTCAAAAGGGATACGTGGATATAAACAAAACAAAATAGAGGATGCTCAACGAAAAAGAGTGCGTACGCTGCTAAAACTCTGTGACAATAAAAAGAAATAAATAAAAACCTTTTCAACTTCCACGCGCGTTGAATTTGAAACATTTAACAAAAAAGCTTGATTTATAATTTCAGCTAAAAGGGGCCAAATTTTCAGCTGAGGGAACTTTTAAACGAGCAATTTTCTCTTATGGACTCGTTTGCATGTTGTATTATTATTATTATACCTTACTACGGTGATTTTAGGCGATACTATAAATTGTATCTCATGAATACTAAAAATGTTTTTATTATTATTAACAGACTATTTCAGTTGTTCCACAATAACTACTACTTATTAATAATTTATAAACTGATTATACTTTTAAGTTATATTAAATTTAGTATGTTCGTTTATTTTTAGGGTAAGCTTAATAGTTTGTAGCTTATAATTTATAAGTTTAAATTTTCGTTTTGGTTTGTAATTTTATTCAAAGCCCTAATTTTATTGTTTTTATTATATTTTATAATGCAATAAATTAGTATTTATTTTCTTTACAAATAAATATCAATATTATATAACTTTTAAAATAAATTACTACAAACGAAATCAAAATATTACATATGTACGGTATGGGGAGGCCAAAACCATCTTAATTACGTCAGTTTACCAATATCTTAGCTGATCTTAGCCACAGATGTCATCTTAGCATTGTAACTACCCGTGATACGCGGAAACTCAAAAAAATACTTACCTGTCGTGTCTCCATTGCGCGCGGGCGCGGCCGCCCCGCGATGATCGAGCGGTTGCCGCGCATAATCTGTCCGTACCTACAGCTTAACAGGTCACTGTAACTTTAGAGATGTACATAATATGGCGTGTAGGTACCTTTTATCTAATACTAGCTTTTGCCCGCGTCTTCGCTCGCGTTAAATTCGATAATTGCGGAATGCTCTATACAAACTTTCACCCCTATTTTAGGGAAGTGGGGGATTCGAAAGAGACAAAAAGTAGCCTATGTCACTCTCTATCCCTTCAACTAACTCCACTTTAAAAAAATCAAAGGCGGACAAACAAACAGGCACACACACTTTCCTATTTATAAAAAAAAGAAAATTATAAGTAGTACACCTATTATAGTATGGATTACATTATTTTTCTTATTTTTTTTTGTTATGAGAATGTAATGACCTATAAACTGAGATACATTTTATATGTGACACTTAAAATAAAATAAAAAAACCGGTCAAGTGCGAGTCGGACTCGCTCACCGAGGGTTCCGTACAAACTTTCAATAGTTGAATCATCAAAATGTTATTCATAGAACTCTACAGATTTGACTAAATCCCTCAGGACTCAATTTCCCACATAACAAGTAATATTTTAATATACAATTTTATTGTTAGACAACGTCCAAATAAAATCAAGACTATTCGACTTCAATAGTTTACAACTTACGACATGTCGCAAGGACGCTCCTGAACCGACCTCATTATATCAGGAAAAACGCGATGTAGGAAATGAGCGTTCAACGTACAGCGACATCTGTCGGCAAATTGAGTAAACTAATGCGCGCGAGATGGTATGGAAGATGATTTTTATGGAATAATTGTTTATTGCGTGAACCGATTTTAACCATTTTGCCTCTATTTGAAAGCAGGTAATTTAATTGTTATTTTGTTAAAAAATACAGGTACAATAAACACCCGCAAGGGTGTTGAAATTGAAAATGTAAATCTGAAAGTTTTATAAATAAATAAAAAAAGTTTTCAAGATACGTGTACGATTTTATTTTTCCTGTAATATTCATTATAATAGCCATGTTTGGTGAAAATTTCATAAATTTATGTTAGTAAACTTCGGAGATAAGGGGGGGAACGGTATTATTTTTTACATTTTCCTTCAAAAAACATTTTTTTTCCACAACCAAAAAATTATAAAAAATAGTTTTGATATGTACAATTTGAGCTCTTTCTAACGATACCCCACTTGACCTAGTTACTTGAAATTTTCAGTTTGCCCCCCTTTCATTTTGGCCATTTTCTATCATTTATATTAATTAATTAAAAAAATATACTTTCAACTTGTAGAGGTTCACAATGTTTATAACTATTCCAAATTTCATATCGATAGCATAAGTAGTTCTCGAGATATTTAACAATGTGACAGACGGACAGACAGACAGACAGAGTCGCTCCATAAGGGTTCCTGTTGTACCTTTATGGTACCAAACCCTAAAAACGAATAAAATAATGTCAGTATGTGAGGTGTGCAATAATAGTTATTTGTTTTACAAGGGTGCAAAGTAGTTGTTTAACCGCACGTGCCAATATTGATACCTCAGCAAGCGAAATATTCCAATATTGAACCGCGAACGTAGCGAGTGGTTCAAAAAGTGGAATCTTGAGCGAGGTTAAACAAACTTAGCCACCGAGTGAAACACAAAATTTTTCACCACACCAACACGAACAAAATACTGATTATAAAACATCAAAATAAATCAAATCCACCAATTTATTCAATATTTATGATTCAAAATCATCATTTTATAGGTAAAATCTAGCAGCCAGGTTAAGACATCGAGTTAAAATTTGTATGAAATTACTTTGCCCCCTTGTGGATAAAATGCAATTTTGCTATCTGTTTTCGAATAGCAAAGAAAGCCTTTACCAGTTGGTGTGATGAAAAGAGTATTGTATTGTATTGTCATTTGTTCTCTGGTTAAAATACTGGTTGATCAATTTGTGAGATGAACCCAGATATTCATTCCTGGGTCATGGTTGTTTTAGGGTTTTTTTTCTATGTCCTTACTGCAGTTACTGGATTTTTTTAAAGGCCGTTTTTTAGTTTTTACCTAATCCGCAAATTAAAAATGCAGCCAACCCTGGCCACTATGGGACTTGAACCAATACATTACCAGTTCTATTAGGTATATCTGCATTTATACCTACATTGCGAGTTCCACAATAAAGAAAGGAAAAGTCTATATTTTATAATCCAACATAATTATGATTGTATTGAAATTGTTCGTAATCTATATGTACATGTAATCGTTTTACAATGTAGCCTCTTGAGGACCCCATGATAAATTTCGTTCGCTTCAATTTCCGACGGAGAAGGCGTAGAGGTCACTGGAAGTATTTATAGAACAATCCAGTTTGCTAAGTCAGGCCTGTCTATATGATGATTTCTAATAAAAGAAATGGTGAAATTTCTGAAACTATCGTTCCTCCAGCAGCCTGAAAGATGTCTCAATCATTAGCATCAACCACGTGAAACAGATTGTGCGTTTTGGCTCACTATACCAGAATTGGTTCGTCGCTGGTTTTCATACATGGGGGTTCAATGATAGGAGGTTCATTATACGCTCAAATAATTAGTCAGTGGGGCTTCTAAATATGTATTGACTATCTCAATCACAATTTAAAAGAGATAGGTATTAGTTGCTGTTGCTTAACTTAAAATCATAAAACTAGGTATGTATTAGGGGCAGGGACGACATTTGTGAAGTTATTTATATCGTAGTTAGACTAGAAATATCATGTAAGCATGTAAGATAGTTTATGACAACAGAGAAAACCGGCCAAGTGCGATTAAAAGACCTTTCCATTGATACCCCACACGGGTATGTACATCGAAAAAAAAAATTTTCATCCCTCAGTTACATGTATGGGGGCCCCACCCCCAATTCTTTTTTTTTACTATTTAGTGTCATAATTTTGTAGCGGTTCATACAACACATATTCCCATCAAATTTCATCACTGTAGTACTTATAGTTTCCGAGTAAATCGGCTGTGACAGACGGACAGACGGACAGACGGACAGACGGACAGACGGACATGACGAAACTATAAGGGTTCCGTTTTTGCCATTTTGGCTACGGAACCCTAAAAAACGTGGAGCGCCCAGCTGGCATTGACAAGAGTAAATAGTTGTTTAGTAGAGAGACCGAGTTAGTAGTGTACAGTTTACTAAAGCACACAAACAAATACGTAGACTCTCAGTAATCTAAGCCCTTTTCAATTGTAATTGAAGCAAAAAAATAGTACGTTCGGTAACTGTGCGAAATCTACGGCGATTTCATAGAGCTATTATTTTTTATCAAACGTCTTATTCCAAACGATTTGATCATAAGCGATTAAACGTGTTTACTAAGTAGATAAGTACATAAAGATGACTTAAAATTAAAACAATGACTATCACACCCAGAATCGCTCAAGCTTCTCACTTAACGCACTTAACGCCATAAGCGTGGAACAAAAAAACTTGATTTATCCGTTTCTTCCCGATCCATCATGTTTCAGATAAGGCGAGGGATATCTCCCGCCCGAGGATTGGAAATTTACGCTGAATCCGAACAAGTGCTATACTTTTCTTCTTATTGTTCTGAGTTGAAAAAGGGCTGTGATGCATACCTACAGATGATGATAGTACGTAACTGTAAAAACGTAATGCTTTTACCGTAAAAAAAAGTTCAAGAAATAATATTTAAGTATTAAAATGTATCCTTTTCTTCATATATTGCAGGTATTAAAATAAATACTTGAGCCTTTATACTTTCCCTGCTGGGCACAGGCCTCCACTTATGTATGAGAGAGCTCGGGCTTTAGTCCCCACGCTAGCCCAATGCGGATTGGGGACTTCATACACCTTTGAATTCCTTCATTTGAAAGTCGTTCGTCATATATACTCGGCCACCACCACTTTTTACAAAGGTATCAATCTATAAAAAAAAATCTTAAACGATGTTAGGTAAAGAAAGAAAGGCAGAAAAAGTTTATTTGTAGGGATGTACCGACTAGTCGCCGACTAGTCGGGAAAGCCGACTATCCGGCCACATTTGTAGTCGGCGATTAGTCGGCGACTAGTCGGCAAAAAAGGCAGATTAGTCGGCCCCTTATAAGTGATAAAAAAACAGGACAAAAATAAATTAACAGCCGATATAGTTGTATTGTGTACCTATTGGTTTATGCCTTTGTTACTCAAAACAAGAAATATCTGTGATCATTACAGAAATAAATGGCCCACATTGAAATTCAAACCTAGGACTGTCGATTTCATAGCCAGGATCAATACCCACTAAGCCAACCCGCTAGTTAAAAAATAAAAAAATTCTCATAGAACTTAGAACGTGTAAAAATAATGAAAATTGCGATTTAATGATTAAAAAATCTGGTGATTTTAGTCGAACATTATGTTCTGGCCGACTAGCCGACTAGTCGGCCGACTAATCGGCCACCTAACCGCCGACTAGTCGGTAGTCGGCCAAATCAATAGTCGGTACATCCCTATTTATTTGTTGTATTAAAACTTAACCTATTAGATCATAGTCTATA
This sequence comes from Leguminivora glycinivorella, assembly GCF_023078275.1. Lineage (NCBI taxonomy): Eukaryota > Metazoa > Arthropoda > Insecta > Lepidoptera > Tortricidae > Leguminivora > Leguminivora glycinivorella. Next base: position 27,698,107 of record NC_062998.1, read on the forward strand.
CACCAAAATGGATGCCACTCAGCATATGCCAATGACTAAGATAGCCATGTCGCTGGTTTTCAGGGCAACCTAGTCATTATTAGTTATAGCATATAAATATGTTGCCACGCCCTAATAGGGTCCATGAGCACACCTACTTTGTAACATCTTATAACACCATGGATGCAATAAAGAAATATGAATATGAATATGAATATGAATATTACCCATCAAGATCGTCAATGACAGACAGTTATGAAGACGTGAAGAGGAGTGAAAAGAAGAAATGGAAATATGAAAAGAAGTGGCCCGCCGAGTTTCTTGCCGGTCCCATAGTGGATTCCTCCAACTTATGGGGGACTATAATCTTTTCGAGGCTGAGGCGTAGGGTTAGAGCCGGCGTAGGTTTATTTGACGTTCATTTGCGCATTGAAATATGCTTATTTGAAAAATAAATATTCTACTTTCATTTAATTTTTCATTTACCATGTGCGTGTCAGACCACGCTTAAAAGCTTCTAGCGGGGCCGTCCACATACTACGTCACACAAAATTTCGATTTTGTACCTCCGCGAAAATATTCAAAATACTTTTGTGAAAGGCGGTGATGGCCGAGTGGATATGACGCCCTAATTTCAATCTGGAGGTCGCAGGTTCAAATCTTGACTCCTTCCTCCCAATTATTTTTTCTGAACTTACGTACGAAATATGATTTAATATTCACTTATCACTAGCTTTTCGGCGAAGGAAAACATCGTGAGGAGACCTGCATACATCAGCGAAGGAATTCAAACTATTTAAAGCAGTATGTGAAGCCCCAATCTGCAATGGGCTAGCGTGGGGATTACAGCTCGAGCCCTCTCATGCATGAGAGAAGGCCTGTGCCCAGCATTGGGCATAGACAGGCTCAATTCTTTTTATTCATTGCCTATAATGTATTTATGTTGCGCCATAGGTATTTGTTAATAACACTTTATATTATGATTCGGCTCGGTCATCCGTACTTCCCATCCGCGACAATAATGTACTATTTCCATAGCATTCATAGACGTCGTCACTGCGGTACCATATCTATAACAGCGTTTGTGGTACCCCTTTATTACCAGTTCGCTGGTTGGCTCACATAAAAATAATATATCGATATTACTTTGCGAAGTCGATAGTCCATCTGTCAGTACGTACCTACTTGCGAAGAGCATATTAGTTTTCTAATAGCCGCCTTAATAGTACTTGGGGGAAATGAAACTAGTTTAGTTATGGAGTGTTTTATGTTTTGTTATCGCCGTATTAACCCTGTTTCTTACAAAAGCCGTTACTTGAAATAAAGGGGTTGTTTTGTAAGTGCTATGCCTTGCATAAACAATAAGTAAATAGGTACTTGTGGGACGGCTCAGCTAAATACCAATTCGCCTCTTTAGACTCAGTAGAGCGCAGAGCCAGGAGGATGATTGGCGACAAGAAGCTAACGGTTAAGCTACAGTCTTTGCCCCATCGGCGGAAAGTCTGTTGGTGTTTTTAAAGGCCGCCCTTAAATCTCAAGGAAGGTGGTTCCCAATTCGTCCGTTTTTTTATGTTTGTTCCACTATATCTCCGCCGTTACTGGACCGATTTTGAATTTTTTTTTTATTGAATGTATATGCATACAGATTGGTCCCATTTTTATCAGAACCCAGTTCTGATGATGGGATCCTAGAGAAATCGAGGGAACTCCTCAAATCTGAAAAGCATACATATGGTGATTTTTGTGTTTTTATAAGAACAGCATGCACTTACGTCCATAACAGTGACATTTGGTGCAGTTGAACTGCTGATGAAGATTAGAACGAAACTCCTTAAATCTGAACGGCACGCTTATAAGGACTTTGGTATTTTTATAAGAACAGCTTGCGTTCACGTTCAGAACAGTGACATTTGGTGCAGTGGAACTTCTGAAGATGATCATAACGGAACTCCTCAGATCTGAACGACACACTTATAGTGACTTTCGTATTTTTATAGGGACAGCATGCATTTAAGTTCAGAACAGTCACATTTATTTGTTAGGAGATTTGTTCTGTTTGTTATGCTTACATATTGAGTTTTCAAATTTTTGTCAAGCTGGATTTCTTATTGTGATGTGGGACGTTGAATGAAACGACTGTCTCGGAGTATAGAGTTATAATGTCTAGAATAACATATGTAACCTGCTTATATAGTCTAGTTGAGGTGGGGCGTAGCAGTCGTAGCACACACTACACCTTCCCTGTTAATGAAAAAAAAGTTTATTTACTACATATAAACTCTTTTTTTTAACTAAGCAAAAGATAAAATATCTTATACTAGCAAATTATATAAAACATACAAAAAAAAAACAAAGTAAAAAATAAAAATATCAAGGAAATTAGGAAATATCAATGATTTTAAAAATTTGAAGTAAATTATTTTCAAAGATGGTTAAAATAGTTAAGTGCCAATATTTATAAATACCAATTATAATATTCAAAGTCATTTGCAACATTTAAATATGTTACAAAAAGAGTTCATACTAAAAAAAAGTACATTAAAAACTCAAAATAAATGTTTTTTTTAATTAATTACACATTTAAAATTACAATTAAAATTTTTAAGTAAATTTTATACCAACGTGGCACGTTGATAACGAAACAGTAAACAAGAGAAAATTATAATGTCTATACTTACATTACATTATACATTTAGAAATATAAAAAATAATATTGTTATTTAGTCAAGTCCTTAATTGTTACATTACATACGTATGTGTTATTAAGTTTCTTTGTCACTGTTCAGTTCGGTACCTTATTATTCTCAAAATTGCGCATTTTTATTTTCATAATTTATATTTCATGACGTCCTTTCATAATAACTTGTATACTTCACTATTTAACGTGCATCTAAAGCGTGCAATACTTGGCAAGGGTACACAACGCATTACTTACCTGGTCGGCCGACCTTACTATTATATTTATTTATTTATTTGCTCAGGATACAAGGATATTTATTTTTAAGCGCGCACACATACAACATATTTACTCATACAGGCAGTTCTTTTAACACGTCCTTACATAATAACCTTCCATGTGTCCAAGGATTCTTCACGATTGATGCTCGATCAAATCATGATCAGACCTCCTAGGATTCCCTACCTGCCTTGTATCCTGGCATACCCTTGCTATACCTCATCGCTCATGGCCCCTCTTGGGCAGCCGAAGAGACGATAGGCATATTTATTTTTATCTTCAGTTACAGTCATTAAAAAAAAAAAAAAACTTCCAAATACCAGCCACAATTAATCTAACACCATGTAAACTTCAACAAATAAGGATTTCAACAACCCTTGGTTGATCAGACCAGTCGCTCTTTGAAAAACTTATCTGCTTCAGTTTACTCGACTTCCAAAATCTCGTTCACATACTTACTTAAATCCAAAACACAACCCATTCCTTTCTACGTTACCCTTTACAATTACCAACATTAATAAAACCACTAACCAATAAAATCCGTCACAAAATAAAAACAAAGCTTGAACATTCCTATACCTAAATAACAAAAACATTTCATATACCAGTAGTCCATTTTACATCCAATGTAAGTACAATAATTCAACTTCCCTCTTTTAACATTTTACAAAACCATTAAATCTTAAATCTGTTTATTTTCCACATTATAACGTCATTGCCATGATTATTATATTCTTAAATCCGTGTAAACATATTATAGTAAATCCAAGAAAACATCATATGTATATTACCTACCTTACATTAAAGTACATTATTATTTATTACAACATATAGTTCTAAGTACTAATTTTCAATTGAATATGGTCAAAAGTCGGTAAGTTTCTATATTTTCTATATGCAATAATTGTTAAGTTTGAATAAGATAAATTTAAAGTGGTCTAAATTATTGCACAATATATTCATAATGCATTATGTTGAAACTGAAATTTGAGACGTAATAACAGAAGCTACATACCAATTCCTTATACGTGAACACGTGTCGCGAATGACGCGGCCCACCTGTACGTTATGACGAATGTTGTATCCAGGTGCAGAAATTATTTTGTTAAGTTTATAATTTGAATTACAGAATGCAAAGTTGAGATTAAATGATACAATCAATTACTATTATTGTGCTAAAAAAATTTAATTAACACGTGCCATGCTTTTAACCATATTATACACTGTAACTACTATTTCGTCATCAAGTAGCATATTAAGTTTTTAAAAATAACAATACATACTTACTCTAAATGACTGTCCACATTTTTACTACTATCAGTATCTATTCCTAAACAAGACAGAGTTTGAAAGAGAAAAAGAAAAACACACTCACATACAATCAGATAAAAAATACCTTAGTCGGAAATGTCATTACACATTGGAAGTAGAACAATCAGAAACACCGAATTACCTAATAACGCAATATTATATTAGTCCACTTATTAATGAGTCCCCATGAATCAAACACACGTAGCCGTACTAGTAGGTCTGGTCTCATAATATCCATCGGACGAACAACACGAAGCAGTTTTATTGAATTAGTTTTTTTTTTGTTAATAACAGTTCATTATTCTAAATTAAAATTGTCAATAATTATGAATATTAGATTGTTCTAATTTTACTCTTAAAATTTTTCACCACTTGTCTTCAGCACCCACGTCACGGTTTCACAACGCACTCGAATGTCAGTTGGTCACACTTTTTATCCACGGAGTTTATCTATTTCATAATTGGAAGTGTCTATTTTCACCTTTAGGAGAGGCACACATTTTCTTTTAAAGTTCCGCTATTTCACCTTAACTTCATCGATTTATCGTCCTGCCGATTAATACACTTTCAACGCTCCAAAATGTCAAAAATATTGCACAAAAAAAAATCTTGTTGCTCACTTCACTGGCTGGCGCGGCGCGCCGCCAGTGCAGCACGAGGCCGCACTGGCAGGGTCACCATGTGATGTGGGACGTTGAATGAAACGACTGTCTCGGAGTATAGAGTTATAATGTCTAGAATAACATATTATCACATGGTGCCTTATTGGTAAATAAACTTAAAGCTCCGGCTGTACAAAATTAAGGACACAAGTGATAATAATAGGAAAAAAATACTAAAACTGAAAATAATAAAAAACGGTGTCGAAATAAGCTTGCAAAGGGAAGTATATGGTGGAGATAAATAATTTAAGATTTGTTTATATTTTATAACATTTATTTATATGGAAAATATTCTTGCCAAAGTGTGTGTTGTTAATTTGGTTCTTAATTTAGTTACTTACTGCGCTAACCGTGTGAAAACTGACCTATAATTCTCTTGTTCGACACCAATGCAATGTACAGAGCTCAGCGGGAAGCTAGGTCGCTTAAAAGGGTTCTAAGTAAATTTTCACACAAGTTATCTTAATTTTTAACTAGAAATTATACTATTAAAATACCCTAGGTACCAGTTCTCAAAAATATTTGCTTGCTCTAAATTACTGACTCTATGAATTTAATCTACCTAAATTGCAGCTGACGCAGTTGCCCTGACCATTAGGAGGATAAATTGGACCGACCTCTAAGATGGTGAACCTTCGGGAAAGCTGTGGAAGGTGGCACGGGACCTCCCGGGGAATGTTGGCTGCACTGCGGAGACTTTTCAACCCGGAACGCGTGCCACGTGGACACCGAGACAAATGCGGCAGAGGCAGGCCGTCTTCCAGCAAACAGGACCCAGAACTTGCGCCGGTCACAAGGATTTCCAGAGTTAATAATATATATATCTATAAATATAATCCCGGCTCCTGAAAGCGACATAAAAATACATTAGTCTAATGCTCTCAAGACCAGCATGACAAAATAGAAGACAATCTAATAAATTAGCTCACCGCTAAAGGTCAAAGAAATTTCCTAGCGGAGCGCTCCCAATCCCACAGCAGAAGACAGATCATCCCTGTGAATAACCAAGCACATGGTTAGGAACAAACCCACAACGTTTTACGCCATTATGGAGTTAATCAGAACAATTCAGATACTTACTCAATCCGAGGATTATTGCAGGCCTTCTGCTTCCACCGTTTTGACCACCATGCGGTATGGTCTTGTGGAGAAAGTGCGTGTGCACCCAAAAGGGTCAAAAAAGGAAATGGACCACCCAAGATCATTAACCTATTTGCATATGGAGCAATCAAGGACATAGGGTGACAAACCCAGGAAGACATAATATATCGAATTAATATATTATATTTATTTGAGACTCCATCAGAGTCATGAAAGATTTACTATGATGTACATAGCAAGATTGTCACTCCAGACAGGCCTCTTATTTAGAGTATTAATATTACAGTATTTTGTTATGTATTTAAGATAATTTTCCGCATTATTTCTATATAATTATATTAATTTAATTTATCAAAATGTACTGGAGTAACAATTAAAAATCTCATACAACGCGTTATTTTTAGCTATCTGGCAACCCGTGCACAGATTATGCAGAAAAGTGCATACATGTGTGGATGCAAGTATTTTTGCACCAGTTGAGGATTTGAAACAAAATAAAATTAAAGAAATTTCGATTTTAGATTTATAAAAAAAATATTAATTACGACCAGGAAAAAGTACTACGTTACAATACCTCCCTCCCCGATTTAAAGGTTCAACGTAGGTGAACCGCCCGCTGTCCCCAGCGGCTTTCATCACATTGAACTGTGAGGAACCAAGGCAACAAACAACCCTAAGGCAAGAAAACTAAACTATAATACTAAAAGAAATAGTATCCCAGAAGGACAATGAAAAAGGGAAAAACAAAACGAGGCTTCGAGATTTTATTTCAAAAAAAAAAATGTCTACACACAACCATCAAAGCTTCCTAACTTTGAAACAATTCTACCATTTTCATCAACTTCTGAATGGCCATAACCATCAAACTCAAAACTAAAAAAATCTCGAACCCACGTAATCAATAACGGCAGGTAAAAAAAACTATGAGGCCAACCGCGCAACACATAGAAAAAACCTCCGTAATACCTAACAACCAGTGAACGAACCGTTGGCGTTCTCAGCACAACGCGATGTAAAGCACCTTGTGCTAAGAAAGCCAATATCCAACGCCAGGACCGCTGATCAGCATTCCTTAAAATATACTCTGCTTGTCCGGGCAAAATGAAAATGTCTAGTCCATAAACTATGGGCCGACTCCGAAATCCAAAGAACCTAAAGTTCAAAACAAAACAAAATCGTCAAAATCTAAGTTTTAGTCCCTCTTAGTTAAAACTCCTAAATATTCCAAAAGCGTGTCCCCGGTCCCCGACTAACTTGTCGGAGGAAACGAAACATCCAAAATCATGTTGCACAACACCCACAAAACATGGTATACCGTAAACAAAAACAAGGCGTGGCAACATGCGAAAAAGTACCTAAACTAAAACGTTAGGTATTTAGCCTAACGACGCGTTACCTAAGGGATACGCTAAAAAAATTAAAAAAAACGTACTATTTCGATGTTTGTCCGGTATGGTAGTACCTGACAAAATTTTTGCAACAAATGTTGCTATTTGGTCATATTAAAGACGTCAGAGCCGTCTTTGAGGTTGAGAGGCACAGTAGCTGGTGAGTGGTTTGTCGTCCTTGGCGGCACGACGACAGGTACAAGACGAGGGATCGTGCGTCCAAGGATAACTCTTCCAAACTCTTAACCAAACTATAAGTACCTACAGCCCAATTCGATTTAAGACTGAGCACAGTATCGATCGCGCCTAGCATACTTCACGCATTCATAATACCTAACATACATCACACAATGCAAACTTAGTAACGAAGCAGCTTTTCTGTTCGCCACGTTCCGAACAAAATTCGTGAATTAAATATTTACCGAATATTTAACACTACTAACGATTTCAACCGCATATGTTACATTACGAGAGCTAGGTGATGGCAGTTGTCAACCCTGGCGGCAAAGCGACAAGCCCTACAGGCTCGAGGCTTTGCGTCCAGAGATGACTTCTACCACAAAACCTGACTCCCGTTAATACCTACTTAAAGTCTTTAATATGCCACGACCCGATTTGTTGACCGTCCAACCTTTCGAGCTCGTAAACTAATGGGGACAAAACCTTCTTAACTCTGCACGGTTCATACTTAGGTGCGAGCTTCGACATAAAAAACTTAGAAGCGTCACTTTGCGTGTACGTACGCTTCTGAACAATATCCCCAACCGAAAATCTCGCCTCTCGGCGTCTCATATTATAATACTTGGCATTTGTTTCATGTGCTTGCAACATACGTACCCTAACCTGTTCAAAAATATCTTTCAAACAACCAAATTCGCCCGCATACTCTTCTCTAGGGATACCTACACCATATTGTTTATCGGTATCTTTATAAAAGGAGCCGTTAATGACCGGTTCCCTAGCGTGCACTAAAAAGAAAGGAGAATACCCGGTGGTTTCGCTGACTGCACTGTTTATGGCAAACCTAATCTGGTGCAGTTTTTCGTCCCATGTACGGTGATTTTCCTTTACGTAAGACGCTACGGCGGTCATTACAATTTTGTTATAACGTTCCACCAAATTCACGTGCGGAGAATAGCGCGGACTGTAAAAAATGTTAGGTACGTTGTAGCGTTTCAATAACTGCTTAAACTCTGATCCCGTGAATTGCGCTCCGTTGTCCGAAATCACGGTTTCAGGTACGCCATGTTCCAAAATGACATGGTTTTCAAAATGCTTCGCCACCAAAGCGCTAGTAGCGCGGCGAAGTGGAAACAGCAGTGTATGTTTCGAAAAGCAACATGTAACAACCAATAAAAATGTATAACCTGCCCGAGAGCGCGGAAGCGGACCGACGAGATCGATACTAACTACCAACCATGGTCGATGACATACCTTTGGTTGTCCCATGAGGCCTGCAGTCGGTTTCTGCGAGTGCTTGTACGCTGCACAGACATCGCAAGCCTTTACGAACTCGACTACATCCTTGTACATACCGGGCCAAAAGTATGTCAACGCCAACCGGCGGTGAGTTTTAAAAACACCTAAATGAGCTGCAGTTGCTTCGCAATGGTTTTGCTGCAAAACTCTCTTTCGATCACTCTTCTTCACCACTTCTTTCCAATCAAACTCTCGCAACAAATTATACTTGGCCTTCGAAAGTCTAAAAAGTTTCCCGTCCTTTAAACAAAAATTCGGAAAATTCGCGGGAAATGACCTGCAGCCATTTACAATCTTGTCATACCATTCGTCTGGCTCAGCGTCATCATTCGTAATATTTATAACGTCAACTTTCATAAGTCTCGAAAGTGCGTCAGGCACAACGTTAAGCGATCCCTTTCTGTGCTCAATCTCAAAATCGAATTGAGACAGTCTGCAACCCCAACGAGCTAACCTCCCTGACGGGTTTTCAAGGTTCATGAACCATTTGAGTGACGCGTGATCAGTGATCACTTTAAATTTACGCGAGCCTAAATATGCCTGAAATTTCTCCACTGAAAATAAAACCGCGAGAGCCTCCCTTTCTGTGGCGCTGTAATTTCGCTCACATTTATTTAAGGCGCGGCTAACGTATGCAACAGGATGCTCAACACCGTCGATGGTCTGAGAAAGCATTCCGCCAATCCCGTAGGACGACGCATCACAATGTACTGTAAATTGTTTATTAAAATCCGGTACCGCCAAAATGGGTGCCGTAACTAAAGCGTTTTTTAAAGTTTTGAATGCTTCCTCTGCTTCTACAGACCATTTGAAAGGTGGCGCTTTCTTGCCCTGTGACGTAAGTTTATTCAGAGGAGCGGCTATCGATGCAAAATTTCGGATAAACCGTCGATACCATGAGCACGTTCCTAAGAATGCCCTTACGTCACGCGCGCTCGTTGGTGTGGGGAAGTTGAGAACGGCAGAGATCTTGTCAGGATCAGTACGCAACCCGAACTCGTCTACGACGTAACCAAGGTATTTTATAGACTGCCTGAAGAACTTAGACTTCTCATAATTAATGGTTAAGTTCGCCTTTTCCAACTTCGCCAACACACGATTTAGCAACCGTATGTGCGTCTGAAAATCTGATGAACAAATCACGATGTCATCGATGTAACAAAAAACTAAACCGTTTTCGATGTCGCTCGTTATATTATGGTCAATAAGGCTGTCCATGAGCCTCTGCTGACGCGCAGGCGCTCCGCAGAGGCCAAAGGGCATGACCTTGAACATAAACATACCACGACCGGGAACGCAAAAACTGGTTTTCTCCTGTGAGGCCTTAGCTAACGGGATTTGCCAGAATGAGGAACTTAAATCGATCGTGGTCAGGTATTTCGCTTCCTTCAAACTGTCCAAAATCTGGGGAATATACGGAATGGAATACGAATCTCCTTTCGTGATCGAATTTAACTTCCTGCAATCTAAACAGAATCGCCAATCACCGTTAGATTTTTTAACTAAAAGAGCCGGATTATTCCACGGACTCTCACAGGGCGTAACTACGTCCAACTTCAACATACGGTCTAACTCGGAGGATAAAGCAGCGCGTTTTTCCGGAGACAAAGGATATTGTTTCGTTTTGATGGGCATGGCGTCGCCAGTGTCAATGGTGTGCTCCATTAAGCTGGTTCTGCCAAGCCCCTTCTCCTCAAACGAAATGTTTTTAAATTTGCCTACAACGGTATCCGCGAGTTCCCTCTCGGCCGCAGTTAAGTGTTCGTAAGACCGGATCGTGTTTACTTGTTCCGCACTTAAACCGTTACACATAAAATAATTTTCAGGTGGAGTCATACGTTTCGCATTTTTTAAAACGTCAGGCAATAAATCGAATGCTTTCCAAAAATCTACCCCCAAAACAACATGATTAACAATAGAGGGTACAACTACAAATTTAATAACCTTGGTAGCATTCAAAAAAGTAACCGGGACAAAAATATGCCCGATTGTCTCACAATCGACTCCATTCGCAACACTACACGACTTGGAGTGTGCCTCTTGAAGTACAAAACCGAATTTCAAAAAGTCCAAATGTGCATTGTTACCTAAAACCGACAATGCTGAGCCGCTATCGGCTAAACCGTAAACCTCAAAATTATTTACACCTATTTTTAAATATGGCCTGATATCATTTTTATTTGGTGTAAACAGAATCGTAGCAATCGAACTTAAATTATTGTTTTGTGCAATCGATTCTAAATTTAATCGATTCACTTGGCCATTTAACTTGCTGCGATTCTGCCTTAGGCGTTTTTTGACTGTTGTGGTATCGGTTTCTGAACGTTACCCTTTTGACAACAAATGTCACACTGTGACCGTACAGTGTCAGGCTTGCCGCAACCGTAACATTTAAACGAACCATTTTTAGGCCTTTGTTTACAAAGCCTGAAATTGTGATTAGTTTTGTTGCATTTGTAACACACCGGCCGCTGTGGCCTTGAAATATTAAAGTCATTAGTTTTAAAATGTTGCTTTCTCTGTTGCAAAGTGTTACACTGTGGCACCGAACCGTCAGACTTCCTCGCGAAGCTTTGTTTTTCAGCAATAGCGTTTACTTGTTGATGTTTGGAACTGGAGGCCTTATACACATGATCGCGACAAAGTGTATGTTCACTAACCTTCGGCGGTTCTACAAATAACTTCGCCCTTTGCTGTGAAAACTCAACCTTTCGACAATAAGTCTTCAGTTCGGCGACAGAATGGATGTCTACCAATGCTAACTGCTGTGTAAAATGTGGTCGAATGTTGTGCAACAAGATGTCAAGCTTCGCTTCCTCCGGTAAGTCTGACTTTAATCTAGCAAACATTCCTGACATTACTGCAAAATACAAATGAATGGGCTCGTTCTCGCCCTGTGTCCTAGCCTGAATTTCCTGTTTCAACCTAAAATCATAATCACCAGGGACAAACTCATCTAGCAAGAGTGACTTTAACTCTTGCCAGCTTGAAACCGAACTCTTAATACCACGGAACCATAATAAAGCACCATCAATAAACAAGTGAGGCGCTGCCTTAAATAATTTGGAATCTGACACACCATTTGCCTCCTTTAATTCTTCCACACGCTCCAAAAATGAGCGCGGGTCTGTCAATCCATTAAACTTGACTTGCCATTTAGAAATGTTCAAGTCACTTGAGCATTGTACACGCATTTCTCTAAAACTATCTATTGGCATTTCAGAACTACCGGCCGAAGCTGAAGCACTTGGGTTCGAACCCTCAGCGGCACAAACTGGTGCTGTAGTTCCCGCAAGTGGACCTTCAATTTCCGCCAGCAGACTCTCCAGCCTGGACTGCAAACTGCACTTCGTAACCAACAATGCCTGGTCATCCTCTTCGGGCTGGATCCTAGCGAGACGATGATAAATATGGTACCCTAATGCCTTCGCTCGGCTCAAGGCATACCTCTCCTTGGACTCACTATACTTCGCGACAAGGGACGACAAATCATCAATCTTCCTAGCCACAATATCTAATTCCGTGTCAGCCTCCAGCGAAGTTTCTAAAATGTCTTCGCTTGGAGCCTCGACAACAAGAACCCGAAGCTGTTTCCTCAGAGCATCTACTGTACTGGCGGGAGTCTCTGAACGAATTTTTACCTCATAAGTGAGCTCGTCTTTCAACAATGCGTGAAACTGAATATTTCTCTCCATTTTGCTAAATGTGAATCTAATTCTTGAGAATACTGGTATTACAATGCTCTATTATGTAAAAGTGTGTATTTTAAACTATAAATATTCTTTTAAAAAATTCAAACCTTGTTTTATTTGAGTTACCTCTTAAAACAGTCAGCTGACTGACAAAATCTAATATTCTTTCTAAACTTGCCAAAGTCCAAACACAAAACAAAAAAAAATATGTGTCCTAAACAGTCTTAGAGTTACAAGCCACAAAAAAAACAAAAACCAAATGCTTGCTGGCTCTAAGCTAAATATAAAATCTAGTAACACAATGATAAAGCTCTGGCAAATTTGAAAGTCAGTGCAACTACTTTTAATCAAAACCCTGGTAAACTTTTGCTTACAAGTGCAGGCAACTTTTAGTTTTCCAAAAAATATTGTAAAACGTTCAAAATAATAATAAAAGTTTCAAGGCGACACAAATTATAGAAAATGCACACAAAATTATTCAAATTTCCAACTATGGAAGTCAATGCACACTAACACGTGTTCAACTTTCTTTGACACTTGAATAACCTCAAAATGATTACGTAATCACTAAACTTTCTCCTTTCTAAATATATAAAAAAATGTGCAGGAAATCAACAGAAATGCACTTCAATAATAACACAAAAGGAATATTTCATAGTCTAAGAGCAAGCAGCAAAAACAAAAGGTGAGTCATACAAAAAATTTCTAAATATTTCTCTGGTACCAAAATTCCACAAAATTCCTTCAGCAAGCTTTTAAATTCAAAACTTTGGGCGCCAATTATCACATGGTGCCTTATTGGTAAATAAACTTAAAGCTCCGGCTGTACAAAATTAAGGACACAAGTGATAATAATAGGAAAAAAATACTAAAACTGAAAATAATAAAAAACGGTGTCGAAATAAGCTTGCAAAGGGAAGTATATGGTGGAGATAAATAATTTAAGATTTGTTTATATTTTATAACATTTATTTATATGGAAAATATTCTTGCCAAAGTGTGTGTTGTTAATTTGGTTCTTAATTTAGTTACTTACTGCGCTAACCGTGTGAAAACTGACCTATAATTCTCTTGTTCGACACCAATGCAATGTACAGAGCTCAGCGGGAAGCTAGGTCGCTTAAAAGGGTTCTAAGTAAATTTTCACACAAGTTATCTTAATTTTTAACTAGAAATTATACTATTAAAATACCCTAGGTACCAGTTCTCAAAAATATTTGCTTGCTCTAAATTACTGACTCTATGAATTTAATCTACCTAAATTGCAGCTGACGCAGTTGCCCTGACCATTAGGAGGATAAATTGGACCGACCTCTAAGATGGTGAACCTTCGGGAAAGCTGTGGAAGGTGGCACGGGACCTCCCGGGGAATGTTGGCTGCACTGCGGAGACTTTTCAACCCGGAACGCGTGCCACGTGGACACCGAGACAAATGCGGCAGAGGCAGGCCGTCTTCCAGCAAACAGGACTCAGAACTTGCGCCGGTCACAAGGATTTCCAGAGTTAATAATATATATATCTATAAATATAATCCCGGCTCCTGAAAGCGACATAAAAATACATTAGTCTAATGCTCTCAAGACCAGCATGACAAAATAGAAGACAATCTAATAAATTAGCTCACCGCTAAAGGTCAAAGAAATTTCCTAGCGGAGCGCTCCCAATCCCACAGCAGAAGACAGATCATCCCTGTGAATAACCAAGCACATGGTTAGGAACAAACCCACAACGTTTTACGCCATTATGGAGTTAATCAGAACAATTCAGATACTTACTCAATCCGAGGATTATTGCAGGCCTTCTGCTTCCACCGTTTTGACCACCATGCGGTATGGTCTTGTGGAGAAAGTGCGTGTGCACCCAAAAGGGTCAAAAAGGAAATGGACCACCCAAGATCATTAACCTATTTGCATATGGAGCAATCAAGGACATAGGGTGACAAACCCAGGAAGACATAATATATCGAATTAATATATTATATTTATTTGAGACTCCATCAGAGTCATGAAAGATTTACTATGATGTACATAGCAAGATTGTCACTCCAGACAGGCCTCTTATTTAGAGTATTAATATTACAGTATTTTGTTATGTATTTAAGATAATTTTCCGCATTATTTCTATATAATTATATTAATTTAATTTATCAAAATGTACTGGAGTAACAATTAAAAATCTCATACAACGCGTTATTTTTAGCTATCTGGCAACCCGTGCACAGATTATGCAGAAAAGTGCATACATGTGTGGATGCAAGTATTTTTGCACCAGTTGAGGATTTGAAACAAAATAAAATTAAAGAAATTTCGATTTTAGATTTATAAAAAAAATATTAATTACGACCAGGAAAAAGTACTACGTTACAATATGTAACCTGCTTATATAGTCTAGTTGAGGTGGGGCGTAGCACACACTACATTATAATCGGATATCGGATTCATGAGGAATTGAGGAAACTCTTGAAACCTTAACGGTATACGTATATTCATTTGTGTTTACATCAAATAATCAAAGATTTACATAAATATCAGTTTTAAAAAATACCTACACACTACATAAATCAACATTCGCAAGTACCTTTCACCAGAACCCCAAAAGCGGCGGTTTTTTTTCTTAAAAATTATACAGGTTGCACTTCGGGGAGTATGCTCAAGAGCAACTCGAGCTTATTCCACCGTCGCCATTATACCATCGAACTCTCAGACGCACGGCCGGTTTCCATCCTTAAGCGCTTGGTAGATATTCCGCGAATTCGCACGAAACGCATTGCTTCTTCTTTTCTTATGCGCACTGCCAAGGTATGGCTAGACTATGGAATTCCTAGCCGGCGGCTATGTTTTCGAGCTCAACCCGGCAACCTTCAAATTAAAAGTGAACAGGCATCTTCTGGGCTAACTCACTCCATCATAGGCCACGTTCTTGCCTTTGGCTAGTCTATGGCCAAGAGTAAGCCCATTTATAGTGCACTGCACTGTTGTACTTATTTACATTAAGTACAACAGTGCAGTTTTTATTTGTTTTCATCACACCAGCTGATATAGGCTTCCACTTTTTGAACCGCGAGCGTAGCGTAGATCTTTCGCTTGCACTAGCACATTAGCACGTGCGGTTAAACAACGACTTTGCCCCCTTGTAAAACAAATAACTATTATTCTGATGAATAATGTTTTTATTTTACACTTTAAAACAATCTGTATACATACCTACATTACGTCTCGCCTTTTTTCGGATAACAGATGATACTTAATACCATGGATTTTCACATGCTACGACTATTTAAACATACCTACCTCTTTCGCTTCAATCACATTCACAACATTCCTCGCTCTCTACATAGTTTAAGATGTTCCTGACCGGGCGTTTCTTCATTGAGATTTCCTCTAAGAAGAGAAGTCTGTCACGGTAAAGAAGACGCCAGAGTCACGCTCTTACACTCTCGGCCTTTTTTAGCTCATTATCACATGTACTTAGGAGTAGGTAGGTAAATCTACAAGTAAAAAATAAAAAAAATAACACTAGAACTGTACCGTACTTTTTTCTGATGATAAAAACATAATTAGGAAATGGTTTTTTTTATTAAATATAATGTGGTCAAATACACACACACCTCACACCTGCATTTGATTATAAGCTACTTGATTTTTATTATTTTTTGAAATATCGTCTTAATTCTTATTTAGATAATACCTACATACGTTACATATTTACCATATAGGTAGTACTTCGCGTATAAAAATTGACCAATGTAATTTAAAATAAGATAATTAAAACAAGATATTTCAAACCAATATATTATAATTTCCCATATCCGTGTCTAATAATGATACGACGAATTAGTTGTCTGAAGATTCCTTTGATGCCTTCACTGCATAACTGCAAACGTTATGGACATCAACAATTTTATATATGTAACACCTTTGGCGAATTCGTTATCACGGTATATGCAACGCTGAAGGTACCTACTTATTTGTCCACCTTGATATCTATTACTGTTAAAAATTAAGTTTATCTTCTTAATATACGTGGGCATTAATTACGTTGTAAGATTAAGAAATTCTAATTATTTTATGATAAACTGATCGGCCATTTACCCTAGTCACACCTCATAAAAAGTGAGAATAGGGCCTAAGATGTATGGTTCAGTAAAAGCACTTTTTTATTTGTTTGTTTTCCGATCGTCCGTGTACACATGTCGATACCATACTTAACCATTGTTAAATATTAGATTAATATTTATTTCTGAAACGCTGATATAGAATATGATTTCAGCTGGCGTACGAGATGCTGTTGCCAGATACCCGGTGCTGGTGTTCGTGCATGGAGAAAGCTACGAATGGAGTTCAGGAAACGCTTACGATGGCTCTGTGCTCGCGTCGCATGCCGGCCTTGTCGTTGTCACTATCAACTACCGCCTAGGGATTCTAGGTTTGATGATTGATAATTCATAATAACATTACGAGTACACAATACCCCACATGCATATGTATTTACAATGAACAATTAAAGATTCTGACGAACAATTAAAGATTGATAAAACAGTTAAAAATTCTTCTGCATGCATGCCAACAACGAAAATGATGTTGATATATTTTAGTTAACTTTCGGTATTAACTAATTTCCGAAATTACCCAAAAATACTCTTCAAGACACTTTAAAAAAATAAGTCGTTTAAGAAATGAAATCATGTCTTGCATCTCACTTGCATTAGTTGCATTACATACTAGAAAATTATTAAATAAAAATAAAATCGGAAAAAAGATAATCCTGCTACAACGTTTTGCATGTGACACCGGCTGCAAGTGACTTGTAATCGGTGGTTCGCATGTTTACCACCATAACTGGCACTCTACGATCCCTTAAAGATGATTCAGCTTTATTAAGGTACTTGTTTTTGCGTTGAGATCCACTTAACGATGTTTGTTAATGACTACGTGTGTACGCCCGGTACGATATAGCCGCGGTTTATGAAGGTTTTTTATTAAGTACATAGCATTAAAGTGATATCGACGCACGTTTAACTTTTTATAGGTTAGACTTTAATTTAACAGGGGCGACAAGCCAGGACAGGACATTAGGAAGAAACGAAAACAAAGACAATTGTATCCTCCCTCTGCTATGGAAATAGGAAGTAATTTTATACAATTACAATTTGTACTAGTAGGTCGGTACAAGTCATTAGAAATGTAAGTGCATTGATAAGGCCCATTTGTACCAACCAGTTTAAAGAAGTAGTTTAAGTACCTATAAAACTTTCCATCATACAAAAAATTTAAAGAAATGATAGATTAGAATTAAGACATATTGAGCCCACCCCAAACGACTAGGATAAGGGCTGGCGAATGACGAAAGACTAAATAAAAAACATGTTATTATAAAGGCATAGTACATTACGACACAAGTGCGGAAAACAGGAAGTTATGGAAATATGCTGTACTGAAAGACGTCGTACGATACGCGTGCCAGGTAACTCGTGTGGCTGTAAAACTCTCTCTCCGGTCGTGTTTTAATTTCTTCTTTTCCGCACGTGTATCGTAATGTACTATTTATGAAAAGACAATTATTGTCATCGCACGTAAAAGGAACCGTTCTGCTAGGCTACAAATGTAGTGAGCTGGGTCGTCTAAACTTGTGTACCAAATGGTTTCATTATTATTATATATTTTAGCAACTGCAAACATGTTCGGCTTGTGTCTTGTATTATACGTAATAAAAACAAAGTTGACGTACTCCGTCAAGAATCCTTTTGTGCAGGAGAGATTGTTATGCCTCAACTTCAGGACATTGTTGTAAAATTTCTACAAAACGCTTACATAACTTCGCAGTCTCAGTAGATAGAATATGACGTAGATGAGATGACAAAATGAAGTGGTTTACTCTGTTTTGAATGCAAAACTTAATTAAGTAAATTATTATGAGCAAAGTACACAATAATATACATATTATCTTACGTACTTAGTTCTTAAACTAAGTCCACTCTTAAGCAGGAACAAGAATATATATTATTATTATTAATAAAGCGTTAATTTAGGTAAATTAATTATTAAATTAATAAGTGAATATTTTAACGATTAATACCATCGGTTTTATATAAATATTGTTTCTAAAA
Source organism: Leguminivora glycinivorella (assembly GCF_023078275.1). NCBI lineage: Eukaryota > Metazoa > Arthropoda > Insecta > Lepidoptera > Tortricidae > Leguminivora > Leguminivora glycinivorella. The sequence goes on from NC_062998.1 coordinate 27,716,781, forward strand.
AATGGATAACTAATGAGTTACCAAAAACATTATGTTTATTTCAGGATTTCTTAACCCACGTTCAGATGATTACCCTCGCTCACCAGCAAATTACGGATTAATGGACCAAATCGCAGCCTTGCATTGGATCAAAGAGAATGTAGCAGTTTTCGGCGGTGACCCCACTAACGTCACGCTCATGGGGCACGGAACGGGCGCAGCCTGCGTCCATTTTCTACTTACTTCGCTGGCTGTTCCTGAGGGTAAGTAAGGATACCCTTTAAAATTATACGTAAAATAATACCGGTCCATCATGTTTAGGGGTGACAAACTGAATCCTTTACTAAGCCACCTTTGTCCTTCCGTTTGCCAAACTGCTACTTATATTTCAAGAGTTGTAAGAGGTAAACCTAGGTATATCACGCACGAAGCGGTTTGCTTCTTCTTTTTTTATGCCAAGGAGTGGAATTCCTTGCCGGGTGGCTAGGCTACGTTCCCTTTTCTGTGGCCAAGAGTAAGCCCATTTATAAAAATAAAAAAAATCTAAGGTACATCGATCGGGGCATATCTCGACTGGGGGACTAATTTAACTGGTCCATTTTTTCCCTGTTTTACAACGTTTGCATTAATAAATAGAGTGTCCACCGGTTATATGTGGTAGGCGTGTTCAGTGGATACATGTAGGACTCAACATCATAGTGTAATAATGGAAAAAATGGATTAGTTACAATTGTCCCCCAGTCGAGATTTGCCCCGCTGTACCTGGACACTCTATTTAATAATGCAAACATTGTAAAACATAGAAAAAATGGACCAGTTATATTTGTCCCCCAGTCGAGATTTGCCCCGCTGTACGTGTGTGTGTTTAATATGTATGTATGATCTGGCTAAAAAAAACCGGCCAAGAGCGTGTCGGGCCACGCTCAGTGTAGGGTTCCGTAGTTTTCCGTATTTTTCTCAGAAACTACTGAACCTATCAAGTTCAAAACAATTTTCCTAGAAAGTCCTTATAAAGTTCTACTTTCGTGATTTTTTAAATATTTTTTAAACATATGGTTCAAAAGTTAGAGGGGGGGGACGCACTTTTTTTCTCTTTAGGAGCGATTATTTCCGAAAATATTAATATTATCAAAAAATGATCGTAGTAAACCCTTATTCATTTTTAAATACCTATCCAACAATATATCACACGTTGGGGTTGGAATAAAAAAAAATATCAGCCCCCACTTTACATGTAGGGGGGGCACCCTAATAAAACATTTTTTTCCATTTTTTATTTTTGCACTTTGTTGGCGTGATTGATATACATATTGGTACCAAATTTCAGCTTTCTAGTGCTAACGGTTACTGAGATTATCCGCGGACGGACGGACGGACGGACGGACGGACGGACGGACGGACGGACGGACAGACAGACATGGCGAAACTATAAGGGTTCCTAGTTGACTACGGAACCCTAATAAAAATTATCGTTTCTGAACACTTTCAAGTTTATGATAAGTACTTACAGGTCTCGTTATTTGCAGAGCGTGATTAAGTAGGTATTTAACTATTTAGTAAGTTTTGCTCATTATAAAAAAAACAAAACACGTCCCCTGTTTCACTCAACCAATATATATCTCGTTTGGAAATCTCGTTGGTATGAATATGCAAACTCGTTTATATACGGCCGTCTCCTATCGTGATCTCGACGAAGTCATTTCGGGTTCCAAACGCATGACGTGGAAGCCAGCCGCATACTTGATGAAGGGCTTGGAACAAAGCTTAGTGGAGCGTGAAGATATGCTCTGCATGCTACGGCCTATCATCTGTCACTGAAACTATCTAGGTATACCATACACAACTCTTTTTTGTTTGACTTTACCGAAAATGTATGTACAATGTACTTTCTAGAAAACTGTTGTAATTATTCTTAGAGTTGAAAAATTATCTTATAATGCAGCAATGACTGGTAACATAAGTAGTCATTAACCTACCAATATTATACTAAGTGGCAAATCTTATCAAGGAAATAGATCACTAGTCTAATGAATTTATTCTTATTTGATATGGGATACCGGCGTGATTGTATGTATGTATGTATGTATTTGATATTGACAGGTTCTTACTTAGTTTAATTTGAATAGGATTTTTTAAAAGGTACAAATATAGTATTATATTTTGTTATTGGGTAAGTACTCAGTCTATAAATTAAGAAAGTTAGTAGTACTTTTTTATGAAAACACGAGAGACTATTTGATGTAATCAGTGACAGACACCCATACGTACTTAACTTAAAACTAGTTAAGCCGCATACAAAGTTATTCAGAGTGTAATAATAGTTACACATCCTTATCTTGACAAACAAAGTTGTAATGATGTAGAATCATCATCATCAAGTTAAAAAGTTTTGTTTTTGCTCGGTTGCAGATGCGAAAAAGCTAGGAAAGTGGGTTTAGCCACGTCAAAATAAATGCGAGGAGATTTCCTTTACGATGTAGGATGGACTCCGTATTTTCTTTTACTATGAATAGCGTACACAAAAATCTAGATAGTATAAAGACTTTATTCCAAATTACTTTTTTTATGAAATCGCCTTCCCTAGAGCCCGATTATCAACGGCCGACAGATGTCTTTCTTAGACGGTTAGCGTCTAAAGCCTCGCAACTTGCGAGTTCGTCAAACGAGCAATCTACAATGACTGGCGCGGCGTTTTTACGCGTTTAAAGTCTGCGAGCTGGACAATTTATCGTGAGATCTGACGTTTTAGAATACGTTAATCAATAGCGTTAACTTTACAAAATGTATGAAGGTAACAGCCGCTTGTGCTATCGAAGTAACGTATAATAAATACACATTCAGGTACACGGTACGGTTCGAGAACTCGCTTGCGAGATTCAATACATTGCAGTTTTTGCTGATCTGTGTACCTATAACCGCAAACCGCAACAACCCGCAAGGTAACCAAAATCGCCTGTGAGTTTGCGAGCTGTCTAAATAGACCTTCAAAAACTTATAGTAGATCATACACATGCTAAATAAGTATAGAACTTTTTTTAGAACTTATTTTTACATATCGAAATTGAAATGTGATAGCATTCTTTTTGAGAATCAGGTCATCAATATTTCTACTAAACCACCATCAACCACTAAGGCACTTTCAAGTCCTGATTTTCAGATAATAGGATCAATGTGGAAATCTGGCCCTGATTATAAATATAAGTAAAACATTAACACCCGTACCAGAGAAACGTTATTCAAGTCGATGTTCATTTATCTAACGGTGACCGGAAGGCAAAATACATTACTGCCGGGCTTAAAACGTTCAGGTTCACTCATTAAATAAAGGAAATTGACAGGGACTCTGTAATGGCGCTATAGTAATACAGCTGCAGTTGCCACTGAAATATAGGCCGAGGCAGACTTTGTTTTTTATATTATTTAACTGGAAGTGATATAACAATGCAATATGTTTTTTAAGGTAAAGGTATCTAATGGATAAGTGTCAAAATTTATTATTACCTACTTATACGTATCGATAACTATTTACATTGTCAACTAAAAATAAGATGCAATGACGCATATTAGACAGACGCCGGGATCCAGGATGTCGCAGCCATAGTATTTTTTCTACTCTCGTGTTGTTATTCGTCATTTACAGTGCCGTGCATAGATCGTTAAAACCCTACATAAAAGATGCCCGCCCCCGCCCGGCGCCCCGCGCACCCACGCATACGATATAGCTCTTAAAGCATTGTTAGGAAGCCTTTAAGGGATATAGCGGGGTGCGCGGGGCGCCGGGGGCTGGCGGCGGCGGCAGCGCGGGGGAGTGCGACAGGGTGAGGCAGGAGCAAAGGGGAGGCCGATAAGTCAAAATACAGGTAACAGTGAGAATTTCACGAAAGTGATTCTAGAAAACTATTAAAAAGTAAGTGCATGGTCGTAGAAAAAGTATTGTGTGCAACAGTGTTTAACTGAGTCAAAAAATACTCGTGGCGTCTTTATTAACAATTTTCGGCTTCGCCTCAAATTGTTACTCACGCCACTCGTCTTTTTTGACCTCACTTAAACGCCAGATGCATGAAATTCTATTATGCAACTTGTTAGACGCGCACCTGGCTCACTACACAACGTCACGACTACGTCATCGAGATACGTCACAGCGTCGCATCATCAACACTGCATCACGCCTGCGTATGTGCCGCACGTCACCATGATGTCACCCCGCGCCCGCGCATCGCATCTTCGATATTGGGCAATTGGTCCAACTGTGTTAATAAAACGGAAGTGCAAGCTCACTCTGAGCCTTTTTGACACCTAACATCGGGTCTTAGGACAACTCGTTAGATTAAGTTATAAATGTAATCTTTAATATTTTAATTAAATCTCTTATATCCGACGCAATCTTGTAATTTAAAAGAGGTCAAAAAAGGTGAGTGGCGTATAAAAATGTTTAGAATCGTTAGCAGACGTTTCTGTTTAATAAAAATTAATGCCAAATGGTGTTTTTTTTCTTTTACGTCTGTTTCAGTTCATCTCGATTTCCCCTACCTACTTCAGATATACCTATATATTTTTTAGGGATCTATATCGGTATTCTTAAAGTTTTTTTGAACTATTTTTTCATTCCCTAATATCGTTTTGTATAATGATCAGTTGTCCTAAAGCTCGTATAGACTATTTGTGGTTGCCCTATTATTGAATGACCGATTTATATTTGGTAGACATAGATCTTTCCCTAATGGCGATTGTCATTTGGCGATCATATATCCTAATGTTAGTTGGCATAATTGTTATTTAGCCTTTTTTATTTAAGCCTAAAACTCATATATCCTAACCATCATTTTACTTATTTTCAAATGGCCAATGGTTACTTGGAATAACGCTCGTATAGACTATTTGTGGTTGCCCTATTATTGAATGGCCGATTTTTATTTGGTCGAAATAGATCATTCCCTAATGGCAGTTGCCATATTGATCATATATCCTAATGTTAGTTGGTATAATTGTTATTTAGCCTATTTTTGGTTAAGCCTAAAACTCATATATCCTAACCATCATTTCACCTAGTTTCAAATGGCTAATGGTTACATGGCATAACGCTCGTATGACCTATTTGTGGTTGCCTTATTATTGAATGGCCGATTTTAATTTGGTCGAAATAGATTTTTCCCTAATGGCAATTGCCATATTGATCATATATCCTAATGTTAGTTGGCAAAATTGTTATTTAGCCTATGTTTGTTTAAGCCTAAAAGTCATATGTTATAACCATCATTTTACTTATTTTCAAATAGCCAATGTGTTACAGAACTTTAACTATATCGTGCTACTGCTACAAAATGTTTTCAGGGTATAGACTAGATAGACTTGTCCTGACATCTTTTATGTAGGGTTTTAAAGTTATATGCACGACCTTGTAACTCACGAATAACAGTACGGGAGTAGAAAAACACATTTCTCCAGTTCGATAACAATTTTAAATAATGCCAAATGGTGTTTTTTTTTCTTTTACGTCTGTTTCAGTTCATATCGATTTCCCCTACTTCAGATATACCTATATATTTTTTAGGGATCTATATCGGTATTCTTAAAGTTTTTTTGAACTATTTTTTCATTCCCTAATATCGTTTTGTATAATGATCAGTTGTCCTAAAGCTCGTATAGACTATTTGTGGTTGCCCTATTATTGAATGACCGATTTTTATTTGGTCGACATAGATCTTTCCCTAATGGCGATTGTCATTTGGCGATCATATATCCTAGTGTTAGTTGGCATAATTGTTATTTAGCCTTTTTTATTTAAGCCTAAAACTCATATATCCTAACTATCATTTTACCTATTTTCAAATGGCCAATGGTTACTTGGAATAACGCTCGTATAGACTATTTGTGGTTGCCCTATTATTGAATGGCCGATTTTTATTTGGTCGAAATAGATCATTCGGTTTACTGACGATTCGCCAAAAAACGTTTCCCAAAGCTTCACATCCCAAACTATTATTCCCAAATTATCATTTCCCAAATAAACGTTTGGCAAAACAACTTATCGCAAATTGACATTTAGCAAAACTTTTTTTGGCAAATATTTGTTTCCCAAAATATTTACTTGGTCAAATTTCATTTTACCAAATATTATTTAGTCAAAGGTATTGTTAGACAAAATATCCATTTCCCAATATATTGTAATTAAATGGCGCACTAGAAATTTGTTTGTTGATTTTATACTTTGTGTCCAAGATTTGTGTGAAATAATGTGTATGTCGTACTTTTTTCCTCCTGCTGCAAATGTCAAGGATGACATTTTCACTTACATGTCCGGATACATTTTATTAAAAAGAAACCTTATGTTTTCAAAACCATTATGTTCTATTAATTTTTAATTACTTTAAAAAGCCATTTCCGGTTTGCTCACTGTCAACCTAACACGCTCCTCCTCGCTTCGCTCGTCGTCGCACCTAAACTGACCCTGTCGCACACGAGTTTTCTGTTACAATACTAATAAAATTATTACATTACATTTATGCCTTGTAATATTTATTGTCAAACGTGGTTTTGCATGATGTAATTTGTAGAAAAATTTTTTGACACAAAAATAGTTGACAAAATCATTTTGTCCAGTAATTAATTTGACAAAAATAAAGTTGAGCAAACTTTTCTTGTCCAACTGAAGCCTTGGGAATAAAACTGAAATTATCATTTGACAATTTTAAGTTAAATTTGGCAAAAAAATCTTCGGTAAATTCAATGAATCCCGTAGAAATGAAAATGCAAATGCCTAAATATTTTCGAAATTTGCGATGTGTAATTTTGACCAAACATGTTTTTGGGATATAAGTTTTGCCATTAAAAACGTTTGCGAAATAAAGTTTTGTCTAAATAAAATTTGACTAAGTAAAATTGTGCCAAATGATAATTTGACCAAACAAATTCATTGCGAAACATACCTTTGCCAAACAATACTTTGGGAAATGAAACTATTGCGATATGATTATTGGGAAATGAAATTTGACGAAACGTTTTTTGGCGAAACGGCAGGACACCAGATCATTCCCTAATGGCAGTTGCCATATTGATCATATATCCTAATGTTAGTTGGTATAATTGTTATTTAGCCTATTTTTGGTTAAGCCTAAAACTCATATATCCTAACCATCATTTCACCTATTTTCAAATGGCCAATGGTTACTTGGCATAACGCTCGTATGACCTATTTGTGGTTGCCTTATTATTGAATGGCCGATTTTAATTTAGTCGAAATAGATCTTTCCCTAATGGCAATTGCCTTATTGATCATATATCCTAATGTTAGTTGGCATAATTGTTATTTAGCCTATGTTTGTTTAAGCCTAAAAGTCATATGTCATAACCATCATTTTACCTATTTTCAAATAGCCAATATAATATGGTTACTTGACATAACGCACGTATGATCTATTTGTGCTGGTTGCCCTATTATTGAATGGTAAAATTTTACTTAGGCTTAACTTTTGTGATAACAGTGCTTTTTTGCATAGTTCGCAGTTCTAACATAACCCAACCCACTTTTGTCACAGCAGTTCGTTTTTTGAAGGTCGCAGTTCTAACTTAACCTAACCCACTTTTGTGGCAGCAGTTATTTTTTCAGAGTCGCAGTTCTAACCTAACATAACCCACTTTTGTGGCAGCAGTTCGTTTTTTAAAGGTCGCAGTTCTAACTTAACCTAACCAACTTTTGTGGCAGCAGTTCGTTATTCGAAGGTCGCAGTTCTAACATAACCTAACCCACTTTTGCGGTAGGAGTTCATTTTTCTAAGGTCGCAGTTCTAACCTAACCTAACCCACATTTGTGGCATTAGGGAAATTAATTATTATAATGATCAATCATTAGGGCTATATTCATTAGGTGAAAAAAATTTGTACATGTAATTTTAGGCCAATCATTGTTGAAGATTGTGGCATTGATAGTTATGTTAAAAATGTTTAGGACAAATGAGTTTTATGCTAATCATTACATTATGGAAAATAAATGTTCTGACAACTGATCTTTAGGGAAAAAATCGATAAGACAAGTTATCATTAGGACAGTATCTATTATGTCAAAAAAGTTAGAGCATATTATTTTATGCAAAGCGTTGTTAGGGATTTTGAAGATTGGGCTATGAAAAAAAGGGAAATTGATTGTTATGGTAACAATGTTTAGGACAAACTAGTTTTAGGCAGGGCAAGTGAGTTTAGGACAAACGTTATTAGAGATTTCGAGGGAGACCCATTTTTTAGATTTCTACGATTATAAGATGATTAAGATTTATGCTATGATGATCAATTTCTAATGACTAGAAACTTAAAACGATGTTAATTAAAATTTGCGACAGACATTCCTCGGTTAGATACAGACGATCTGACACACATTCTCTCCATTGTTTCAGGTCTACTCTTTCACCGAGCCGTACTTATGTCAGGGTCTGGCCTTAGTCCATGGTCACTCGTAGCTGACCCAAACAAATACGCTGCCATAGTAGCGACACATGCAAACTGCTCTCCAGGTGAACTACGAAAAACTTGAACTTGTATTCTATGCCACTACTTTTCTTTATTTTTGTTACATAAATATTATGTCTACACAAATGAATATAATAAGCTAAGATTCGAAAAACATCCATTTACGTGACAGAAATAATTTCAACCAGCCATTCAACTTTGGCATATTTTATCTTTTTATTATAGGTACGAAGGTGTCTTACTGTTTTCCTTCATATACAATAAAACATTAAAAATAATTACTGGTAGATTTATACGCAGTACTTAAATATTTATACGCATTTACACATACTGTAAAAGGTTAAATACTATATTAAAATTTTAAGAAAGAGCAAATTTGATCTGTATAAATAATAATTATGTTTAAGGCTAGAGAATGTTTTATATAATATTATCAGACATGATTCACATGATGAAAATTATTTCAATGATTACTGGTTTATTCTTTTTGTTATAGAACTCACTCCTCCGGCACTTCTTAGATGTTTACGGGAGCGACCGCTAGAATCACTTATGTCAGCACCAGCGCAAGCACCAGATTTTTCTTATGCATTTGGACCTAGCGTTGATGGAGTCGTTATTGGTAAGTTATTATTTTTATTTAGGTACGGTGGAGTTTTATTCTTATAGAGGTATGTAATTTAGTTTCAGAGACTTTTGTTTACTGTTTTAAAGTTACCGAAGTAAATTTAAAATTAGGGTAGTAATACATAAACTAGCCTTAGTTATAATACTTACACGTTACAACAATTGACTTGACCACCAAACCTGAGTTCGACAAGTCGGGGTGTAGGTATTATAAACTCATTATGCGCGATATAATTCGTTTCCTGCGTTTTATTATATTGTAAATTACTCAAAGTTGGACAGCAAATAATGTCAAAAGTTTGTTGAGATCCCTAAGTAATGCTGTAACTCGGCTGAGGATAGCTGCAGAGTTATTTCGTGTCGATAGCTCGGTTGTTGTTTTCACTTTGGCACCATTCTTCCGGTTGCCAAGCAGAGCGCGTCCGAGGCGCGTTATTAAATTGTCCCCGAGAAGTTTTCTCATCTCGTCCTCCCGCGGAGCGTGTGCGCTTCCCGTTAGGTCGGCCTGTTGTTCAACAACGGTTTTTTTGATTCCTCATCGCAGCCCCTTTTATTAGAAAAGCTAACATTTTCGGTTTTGCTCGAAAAATACCGCTAGCTTTTGTGATACATATTTTATGACGAATGGACTGTTATGAAGACCATTTGGTACGTAAAAAAATCATAATGTTAATATCTAGAGAGAAAAATGAGAAACCACGTTCGTATTTATTTGCGGTCATAAAGTTTGGTGATTAGATATAGTTTACCAGTTCATTTTGCGGTAACACAAACTTTATACCTCATAAACAAAACACATACACCTATGTCTTTTATAAAACCTGTTTTTATTGATTCCCGTTAACTTTACGGGAAGGTCATTTAGATCAGGTACAATTAATATCTCTAAGAAACTAGTATATTTACTCTTACCGTTATTGAGTTATTTAAATAAATTTATTGTCTGGAGAGGTGAGTCACAACCTTTTCTACTTCCTGGAGTTATTTATCTGACATGTGCCGTAAGATAATTGATATTTAATTTTATTCTCTAAGTGTGAGAGAACCATAAGAATAACAAAAAAAAATATAATAATTCACTCATCTATTATGTATGAGATTTACAAACAGCAAGTTACCTTTCCTTATTCGTCCAAACGTCTTAGGGAATTTAAAGGAAATAAAAAAATGCACGATGTAGCATTGTTCACTAGGGTGGAGCGAAAAAACACTTTTCTGGAATTAGCAAACCTAATAGTTATCATTATCAATCAATGACCCTTAGTCTATGAAACCTTTGTGCAAATGTTCAGCTTTTTAAATCAACATCTTCCGCCTCCGCATTAGGTTTGAAATTTTGAAAATCTCATACAAATCTGAAAATTCAACTTTCAGATAAAAAATGTTTTTCGACAGTATTATGTTCAGTAGGTATACATTATTGATACGTATTATTACAAGAAACTACCAAGAGTTGCGAAAATAGCGTTAAAACCGGCCAAGAGCGTGTAAAAAGGGTTCGCCAAAAACTACTGAACCTATCAAGTCAAAACAATTTTCCTAAAAAGTCCTTATAAAGTTCTATTTTGTGATTTTTTTCATATTTTTTAAACATATGGTTCAAAAGTTACTTTTTTTCCTTTAGGAGCGATTACGAAAATATTAATATTATCAAAAAATGATCTTAGTAAACCCTTATTCATTTTTAAATACCTACTCAACAATATATCACACGTTGGGGTTGGAATGAAAAAATTACCAGCCCCCACTTTTGTAGGGGGTACCCTACTAAAACATTTTTTCCCATTTTTTATTTTTGCACTTTGTTGGCGTGATTGATATACATATTGGTACCAAATTTCAGCTTTCTAGTGCTAACGGTTACTGAGATTATCCGCGGACGGACGGACGGACGGACGGACAGACAGACATGGCGAAACTATAAGGGTTCCTAGTTGACTACGGAACCCTAAAAATCGCCAATTTTCAGCAACTATTTTGGCCAATGTTTTAGTAGATTTTTCTTATAATGATATGTATCAATAACATATACTAAACATAATACTGCCGAAATTTATTTTTTATCTGAAAGTTGAATTTTCAGGTTTGTATGAGATTTTCAAAATTTCAAACCTAATGCGAGGCTGAAGATGTTAAAAAGCTGAAAATTCGTACAAAGGCTTTATAGACTAAGGGTCATTGATTGATAACTATTAGGTTTGCTAATTCCAGAAAAGTGTTTTTTCGCTCCACCCTATTGTTCACACTAAACAAAATCATGCTCAACTCTACACCGTGGGTAACCCTACAGGTTTAACCACGCATTTCTGCTAGGTTATATAGCGTAAAAAACTTATTTACTTATGCGCTTTATTATATTATGTAAATTTTCTACGCGTTATTTCTTTCACATATATCTTGGTTCAAAAATAAGTTTTACATCAAATTAAATCTAAAAAATCGTTATAAAATTTAGAAAAAGGACGGTTTAATAAAACACTGCAATTTTCCAACTCGAGTAGATTCTGTTAATCAGAAAAGATGACAAGTAGACTTTAAAATAACTTGATAATTATAATTCAAAATCTTTTGCTAATGTAATTGGTTAGATGAATGATATTTTTATATGCAGATACTGGCGATCTTCTAATTAACCCAGAAAATGGCTATGACTGGGGAGGACAACCTAAACAACCCGTGGGCAAGCAAACGCAGAACGCGATCAACATCATCAACGCCGTCTTGATGCGCAAGAGTGCAGTTGCTCAGCTGACCAAGTAAGTATTCATCTAAAATACCTACTGTAATTATTAATGTCTTTTTAGGGTTCCGTGCCAAAAAGGCACAACCTGAACCCTTATTTTATTATAAGTTCATTCTTTATCCATCCTTAAATAGGTCAAATCCTTAGTATTTATTGCATTGTAATGCAATTATTTAGTTCAGTTTATATATAAATAAATGTCTCTGAGAAACTAGTGTCTTAACACTTAGGTAGGTACTATTACTTTATGGTTCAAAAAACACAACCTTTAACACTTCCTATTTTTTTTAAATTAATTAATGATATTTTGTCACATAAGAAAATTTGATTAAATTATTGAATAGGTTTTGGTGCAAAAGTTATCCATAACCATCCATCCAAAATGGTAACGCCATAAGTATTATGGGTACTTTAGCACCAGAAACGACAAGGAGCTGGGTTTAATAGTTACTTTATTAGTAAATAGACTACCTAATTTAGGTATTTATTTTAAGTTACTTTTAATTAAACCTCCTGATTGTATTTATTTCGAAATTTGCCATCAGCAGTTAACAAAAAGTGACATACCAGATGGTTCGTGTTAATGATTCTATCTGCGTGTCTAATTAAATTTTAACGGAAAACAAAAAACACGGTGTATATTTTATCAAACGCTGTGTAGTACATTTTATCAGTCAAAACATTTGAGATAAAACTTATAATCCGACTAATTAGTTAATGGTTTTGTTTTCCCTGCATATTTTTAACAATGTGGTATTCTTCTTTTCATAATAAAGTCAAGATATTAAAAATCGCCACGGATAAAGGACTAAAAATATGTAGACACCATCTTAATTTACAGCAAATTTACGTATGTCGAAATTGAATACCTAGAAATATACCGTCCTGAATATAATACTTACAATAAAATACATAGTGATATTGAACGAGGCCAAACTATAGGTACGACCTGATGCTGGGGGTGACAAAGGCCGAAGCCTACTTCGCATTCAGCGGCGACGACGTACAATACGGAATAGAGGCTGACAGAAGATCCAAAATATTGAGGTCTTTTGTTAGAAATACATATAGCTACCACTTATCGGAAATTTTGGCTACAATCATTAATGAATACACCGATTGGGAGCGTCCAGTGCAACACCCTATAAATATAAGGTAAATAGAATATTAGTGAATGAATAAATGAATTCATTTTATTTGCAGGGATTATATTAAGTAAATATTATGTATTTGCAGAGATGAAACTTTAGAGGCGCTAAGTGACGCCCAAGTAGTGGCTCCGATAGTTTTGACTGCGGACACACATTCTGCATTGAGACGTAATTCATATCTGTATGTATTCGACTATCAAACGAAATACGGAGACTATCCACAGGTGAGTTTTTACTTATGCATTAAGCTCGTTGAAATTGCATGGTTTAATATTACCTTTATAGGTACCTTTTTCTGGAGTTTACCTATAACATTATAAATATAGTACATACTGGTAGTACGTAATCTTGTAGGTAAACTCCACAAAAAGGTACTTATGAGCGAATAAGTAGGAATTGCTATAAGTACCTAAGGTAAGAAAGTAGTGGTAAGTGTTAAGTAAGTAGTAGTAGTACTTACTACAAACTAATACTTGGCTGGTTTTAGTGTCCCGCGGAGCCATCCGCACCGGACTAATATGCCAGGGAACTGAGGGAACGTTTTAGAGAAAGCACGCGGGTCCACGCGGACGACAACATTAACTTAGACAAGTAGGTAAATTGGTCCGAGTGATACTAAAACCAGCCTTAAAAGTACTTGTTGCAATACCTACTCATTAGCTAATTGTAGGCTAATTACAATAGAAGAAATGTCTACTTATTTGACAATTTTATTGACCCAACTACATATGTAATTATGTACAGATCTCGCAAACTCGGCCTCAATGTTGTAATTCTACATACATTTTATACGTATACGACTAGTACATAGTGTATACGACTAGGGACAATAGTGTAGTGACTCGACCGATTACGTGTCGCATATACTGCATTTAACTAACGCAATTTTCGTAACAATGCAATTTCCATTGCTATCAGCTAACCTAATTTTGGAGAAAACTAATTATGCTTTCGCCACTTAACTAATACCCCTCTAGTATAAACACCCGTCAGAAATCGGAGGTCTATGTTAATTGGTTAACATGTAGTTAGCAAAGCCTGCTCTCTTATAATATACGACGTAAACTCTCAAGTGGCCTCATTTGTCTTCAAGGATGCCGAGGCTAACGAGTTCGTAACCAAGTAAATATGAGGAACCTCTACTTATCGCAGGTAGAGGAACATGTTATTAAATAATGATTCTTTTCGAACTTATAATGATGGCGCCTGAATATTACATTCATCTGACCTACCAGTCAATTATTAACTGGATTTACTTATGGAACATCCTGAAATACAGTTATGGGAAAATCAATACGGATAATGTGTCAAAAATATATTAGATAGATAGATACATAGATTTATTTATTTCTTAGAAAAAGAACACAATATTTCACACAATTATAAAGGCTTTTACTTGCTTTTACTAAAAGATCATCATCCTCCTTGCGTTATCCCGGCGTTTGCCACGGTTCATGGGAGCCTGGGGTCCGCTTTGACAACTAATCCCAAGATTTGGCGTAGGCACTAGTTTTACGAAAGCGACTGCCATCTGTCCTTTCAACCCGAGGGGTGACCAGGCCTTATTGGAATTAGTCCGGTTTCCTCACGATGTTTTCCTTCACCGAAAAGCGACAGCATATGTTCCGAAAAACTCATTGGTATGAGCCGGGGTTCGAACCCGCGACCTCCGGATCGAAAGTCGCACGCTCTTACCGGTAGGCCACCAGCGCTTTTTTACTAAAAGATTGTCAACATAAAATTATACTTAATTCAAAAAGAAAATACAAACAAAGATATCTAAGGTACAGTGGGGCACATCTCGACTGGTAAAAAAAGCTTCCCAGATTATTTAAATATCATACGAAATGGATAGGAAGCAAACCTCATCATGTCATCATTAAATATTTATTTTCTCTTAATAGTCTTTAAGTCCAAAGAAATGGTATAATATCGTTAAAAATTAAAAAAATAATGGCTAACTTTTATTGACATAAATATGTATATGGCTATACTAACAAATGCATTTTACATCATTTGGTATAAAATAGATAGATACTTATGTCTATAATATGGCAAATAAATAGGCTAGTTTCCTACTAGTCAAATCAGCTTCTTTTTAAGAACTGTCAAAACGATTTGCTAATATGGAATTACTATGAAGTATGAAATACTGAAGAGTGACGTCACGGTCAATTCATTTACTTTATATCTTTCTCTTTGACTTATTAAATAGAAATTATGTTTAAATATAACTACTGTCCATATTTTTCTTCTAATTATGTGGTGCTTTATTTTGTGCATTGCATAAAATATTTTTCACCACACCAACTGGTAAAGGCTTTCTTTGCTATTCGAAAACAGATAGCAAAATTTCATTTTATCCACAACGGGGCAAAGTATTTCATACGAATTTTAACTCGATGTCTTAATCTGGCTGCTAGATTTTACCTATAAATGATGATTTTGAATCATAAATATTGAATAAATTGATGGATTTTATTTATTTTGATGTTTTATAGTCAGTATTTTGTTCGTGTTGGTGTGGTGAAAAATTTTGTGTTTCACTCGGTGGCAAAGTTTGTTTAACCTTCGTGCCTTGATACCCTCGCAACGCTCAAGATTCCACTTTTTGAACCACTCGCTACGCTCGTGGTTCAATTTTGGAATATTTCGATTGCTCGGGTATCAATATTGGCACGTGCGGTTAAACAACTACTTTGCCCCCTTGTAAAACAAATAACTATTATTTTAATTACAGGAAACTAGCCTATTATATGTTATTGTACAAATTATTTAAATAAGTATGTCGAAGCATTTAAATATAAGCTGCGCACCTACTAAAGGCAACCTCGGGTCTAACGGGAGCCTCTCGCTCTGAGGCACGCTGCGCTACGAGGCAAAATCGTCCCCGCAAACCGAGTTATGTTTTTATCGGTTTCTTGTTGTACTCAAAATCTCATTCCGCGAATTGGACCTATTGGTTCCGAGCATTCTGTAGAATCGATTGATTCGTAACGTGCCTCAAAGTCTAATTCTAACTGAGGCTAAATTCGTTCCAAATTGAGGCTACTCTGCTTGAATGTTTCAATCGATACGTACGCAATTTTTGTATTTATACCATTTCCTACTACGTAATCGGTTGTACTAAAAAATCTAAAAAATGTCTCTCGTGTGTTTAAATTCACGAACAATAATTTATAGCCAAGTAACGATCGAGCAATCGAAAACCAATCGTAAGTGTATCTAAAACAGAAAAAAATATTAACTTATAGTATTTACTTAGTACTAATTACCTATAAAATTCTGTGGTCGACAAATTATTTTAGGTCCGTGTTTGTTGTTATTTGATTAAAATGATAATAACTGTTGGTTGATATTTTTTCTTCTCAATCACCTTTTGATAATGTCACGATTTCCGGGCACAGCGTCAAGGCTGCATCCATGGCGAAGAGCTGCCCTACATTTTCGGCGCTCCGCTTGTGGGCGGGCTGGCACACTTCCCTCGGAATTACACTAAAGCTGAAGTTGCATTATCCGAATCAGTTATGCTGTACTGGGGAAACTTCGCCAAAACTGGGTAAGAAATAAAACATTTCAGGCTTCTAATCGATATCTAGCCACAATTTAAATTTCACAGTAAAATTCACAGTAGCAGCAAAATAAAATAATTATTGCCCTATAAGTATTACGAAGAACAATAAAATTAGACGATACAGTGTGCTACCACCATGCGGGCGTTTATTATAACTATAATATGACCCATAAACAATGGTTTGCGTCATCATAGTTAGATATGTGAATTGCCTACACAAATGAATGTCCGAAATCTCTACATTCAATGTATTTTAATTTAATACCACTTGTACTCGTCAATACCTACCTATAATTGTCATTACACATAAGTACCTACCTATAGCTGAAAATCTCAGTCGGCAACGCATAAGTGGCTCCCCTGATGTTGCTCATGTGCACAGGCGGCTCGTCTGCTCGTTTGCTGCCTATATCGTAAAAAAGAGACCTGTCATGACACTTACATTTTATGCGCTGTGCATCACTGATATTTTTTATGTCAGAATTAATTCTAAGTAAAATCATTTACTAGTAGTATAGGAGGTGCAAGCACCTACTGCTTGCCCTTAGAGTTGGTCAAAGACGCCTAGTCTTACAAAGATGACATACAGAAGAGAAATTTCGACGGCTTCCGCTGTGGCGAGGTGGCCTAGGGGTTCATGGCGTTTGGCCCGGATTGCTAAAAGACGCCGGTTCGAATCCGGCCTTCACCACTGGTGGTGCTCGTCATTTTTTCTTTAATATATGACATCTTATTTCGATTTTTAAAATCATTTACTTAAAAAAAAAACACTTTCTGGTAGAAGACTATATCTTGTTGACTGAGTATCCCCGGCAGGCACATACGTCCGGTGCGTAGTACCTACGACATAAATTATCTCTAGCTACGATATGGTGCGGATATGTCTTTACCAAAATTGTCTTTTTTTTAAACAGTGACATCAATTTTGACATTTACATGCTTATACGACTCATATCGTATCTAGATATCTAGAGATCTAGATAAAACTCGAATGAGCGTTAATTATTTTTTATGTTGACTATGATACTCATAATAAAAGTATACTACTTATAATAAATACAACTAAGACCAATTTAGTATACTTTCTGTATAAGCTTATTCATTTAATACAGTAATATTTGTTAATGTCTTTACTCATGATATAATATTAAAATGGCTAAAATAACACTGTCTTATACAGAAATCCCAATGAAGCTCAAGAAAGTGATCCCATACGTGCCGGAAGACAAGAACGGGCAAGGATGAAGAACATTGAATGGACGGCTTATGAGGCAGTACACAAGAAGTACATTAGCATAGATACAAAGTCCAAATTAAAAAATCACTACCGGGCCCACAGGTTTGTAATATTAACTAATTAGGCAATAAATGATTACAAGTAAAGATTTAAAACACTGTTTTCGTCCACAGGCTTTCATTCTGGTTGAATCTTGTACCAGACCTTCACCGACCAGGGGGAGAAGATGTTCCGTCGTCCCATCACCAACTTGACAATGACGATTCGTCTCTACAACCGACTATAAAAACATACATCCCGCCGCTTAAGAAAACGACTGATTTAGTGCTAATAGATACAGGAGTTCCGACTAAGTTACCTATTCTGAACGTAAATAATATAACTTCTCCATTAAACATTAATATTATTGGAGTAATTGCTCCCACTCAAAGTACGGCAGGAGGTACAGATGTTCATAAATTAGAAACACCTACAAACTCCGTACCAGAAGATGGATTTGCGGCATACTCGACTGCATTAAGCGTGACTATAGCTATAGGATGCTCGTTATTAATTCTTAATGTTCTCATATTCGCGGGCGTGTACTACCAAAGAGACAAAACAAGAATGAATGGTCAAGATGCTCACGCGAATGGCTCGCATTTAAAAAAACGAGTCGAAAATGGTCAGATGCCTAATAATATTTGCGGAGATCTTGAAGGAGCGCTTTCTTATCAAACGAGCCTCAAAACCGATCCAGCAACGATACTCGGTCACCACCATACACATTCACATCACCAATTGCCTCCGCCCGAGTTCGCAGATTTGCCAAGTAATAATGTAACAAGTATGGCTACATTGCCCCGCGCACCACCTCCGCCCAAGTTGGGAAAAAGTAATATAAATACACTGGCCAGCGGCCAGTTGCCTGAGAATCAGCCGTTACTCTCTGCACATCAAATGCAGATGATAAACACCAATACTTTGACTAAAAAAAACACACAGTTGAACTCCAAGTCGAACGTGACGATGGAGGAGCTGCGTGTGTGACGCCAGCGCGCCTGACTGCAACGGGCGGGCAGTTGCAGCGACGTGGTTCATCACGACGAGATTGTGTGACTTGAGCCGGACCTTCTCAAGTGTCTTACAGATTACATATAGTCTGACGAGTTATCTCGGTGCCACTTTGAAGGTGAATCTTGACTGACTGTTCATTCAAATCGATGAAGATATAGTATAGTGTAATTCAATACACCGTGGGGTAAGTATAATTATTGCCGTAAACACATGAAACGTAGTAAAACTACAGTGAACTAAAAGTGCAAAGAAGCACTAGTGTAGTTAAGTTGAAACTAATATAGTTATAAATGATTGTAAATATAAATAATTATGTAAATACAAAGTCCTATTGGTATGTAAATATATATGTAGTAGACAGTTCAGTGGCATATCCATCCTTATAACAACTATTTTAATTATAATAGGGTGAGTTAGTATTAATGACTGTATGGCGTGTGTAATAGTGGTGATTTCAGTCTTTTATTAAATCATTCTTAAAATTACGTTTTAGTTAACAGATTATGTTTTGGCAAACATTTAATAGTAGACTGAAATAACGAATCGGTGAATTTAGTAAAATATTACCTAATTAATAGCGTCGATCATAATTTTTTAAATATTACAGAACACCAACTTATTGCTGCTATATACTAATTAGTAGAAGCTATAATCGATTTGTCACTACTAATGTACGAGTAATAGTTGTGTAAATGTAATCATATATGAGCTGAATTAGTTATCAACTGTAGAAACAACATTTTCAGATAGAAAAATGCTATAATACCTTTATTATTGTAAGTAACAACTAGTGACAGTGTGTATTTTTAAGATTGTACATAGAGTTAATTATAAAATAAACTATAACTTTTCAGATAATAATTTGAATTTATAGCCGGCAGTGAAAACAAACTCGGATAATTAATAAAATTTTACATGTACCATTCAATTATAGTCTTGTTTCAAGAATTAATGTGATTTAAACAAGGTTAGCAGGTTAAAGTGTATTATTGACATTTTACTTATCAATCTGTGTGGGTAAATAGTTAGTAGGTTCTTATACAATTTTGCACATGATTGTATCAATAACAAGCCAATCTAATGCCTACCGAATCATTATACATATAGGTACGATGTAGGTAATACTTGTAATGTTTTCCCTAATCGAATTGCGAAATGATTATTAACTAGTTACTCAATAAATTACCTACAATTTTAAACGATGTGTCCTAAGGTTCCGTTGCATCAAAACCGTCTGATGCCGAATTTAGTGTTCGCTAAAATTTGTGTCATGGGAATATTCCATAAACTTCAACTGCGTGACAATGACTGTGTTTGATGCAACTGGCTCTAAGTACCTACCTCTCAGGCTTTGTAGAAAAGATTTGCCTTCGTATTGTTACGGAAACGTACGAATTTCAGTCAGTGCAAGATGTACTGACATTGACTGAACTATATTGACAAATACGAAAGAAAACGTTTTCGCATTACATCTGTAAGTACGATTCCGCGTATTCAAGTATCTGAGAGATACGTTTTAGCGCAGATCAGTGTGCCTTAGTGATCTAAAAGGAACTCAATCAGAGAACACTGCCACGAAAAAATGATTTTTTTGTTTCTACAGTTAATAACTACTTTTTTTGTTTCTGACATAGACGGACCAATAGTTATATGTAAATATGTAAATATATTAAGATAATCCTGTATCAGGCAGTAAGTAGGGTTCCCTTTTTATTTTATTACAATAAGTACTTAAATTGTGACTGAATTGAAGTATCTATACGTAGTACCTAATTAAACAATTAAAGACAGTTAGAGTTCAATATAAATGCACTATTATTATTCTTCTCAGTAGGCCATTTTCAGACACATCAGAAAACTTAAGTCAGGTATCTTTATGCATAGCTCTAATGACATCAAAGCTTATCTGCTAGATTTACTTAACATCTTATTAAATGTACAACAACGTACCGGGTGATCGCAAAAGTATGTAGGTAAACCTGCAAAATAATTAGAAAAGGCCCAGTGAGTGTCAATTGTAACTTCAATATTGTCTGTTAAATAGATGCGTGACATTAACGAAATATGAGCCTCATTAAATAAATATACCTGAAAATATTTAAAGGAATGCAGTGCAGTTGACTGCGATACTTTCCAATTCAAATCTGACTGACGGTTCCTGTCAGCATGCTATGCTAACTCACCACGGCTGTCATCAATGTCATCTTAACCAGACAGGAACCAATCCATTTAAAACTTAAAAAATAACAGACGCTGTATCGCAGTCAAACGCACTCAAGCATAGACCATTTCCATACTTTGATATTCCATCATACGCAGCCGTCATGCTGCGACATAGTATATAATATTATTATTTTATTTTATTTTAAGTATGTCTTTCCGATCACGGAACAATGGTGTTCCGGACCTTTGGGAGGCCGAAGCTAACGCGTAGAGGCCCTTTTGACACTTTAATGAAATGTAAGGGGTACACCGAGCGTATCATTTTTAATTATATTATTTAATTATTATTATTCTATTTTATTTTTTGATTCTTTAAACGAGCAATTCTTGTATATTTATTTATATATACCGACGATCTCGGAAACTGCTCTAACGATTTCGCTGAAATTTGTTATGTGGGGGTTTTCGGGAGTGAAAAAACGTCTGAGGTCCCGGGAAAGCCAAATTTTTGAGTTTTCGAACTCCGAGCGAAGCTCTGTCGCCCAGGTACCTTCTATAAAACTTGACACAATCAAAATAAATATATTTATAAATAAAAAAACCGGCTAAGAGTCGGCCGGTCGAGTCAGACTCGCCCACCGAGGGTTCCATACAAACTTTCAATAGCTAAAATAGTTTACTCATGTACATCTCTAAAGACTTGACTAGAAGTATTGGTATCAATGAGTATGATTGTGTATAGCGCCATCTCTCGGTGAATTCGCTAACTTCATCATCATCCTCCTTGCGCTATCCCGGCAGTTGCCACGGCTCAAGGGTCCGCTTTGACAACTAATTTAACAACTACCTAACTTATTAGCATAAAACCAATGTTTTGTAAAAAAAAACATAATTTTTCGTTGGCAAACTTCGGAGAAAAGGGCGTGGGGATATTTTTACATTCTCCTTCAACATTTGTTTTCCACAACAAAAAAATGTATAAAAAATAGTTTTTACATGTACATTTTAAGCTCTTTCTCACGATTTTGATCTAGTATATAACTTGTAATTTTAGTTCCCCAAAAGGGCACCCCTTCCATTTTGGCATAAATTAAATATAACAAGATCATACCATCCCTTACATTAAAATGCGACCGCCTAAGACCGCGCTTACACTCCACTACACATAGATGGCGCCACAAAAAAATGTCTTGTAGCTTTCGATTATACTTGCAGATGGCGTTAAGTGTCACTTTTGACATAAATTTACGGCTCGGAATTGACCCTTAATGCCAATCTACAAATAATTGGTGGCAACAAGGCATTTTTTTGTGGCGCCATCTATGTGTGGTGGAGTGTAAGCGCGTTCGTAGGCGGTCGCATTTTAATGTAGGGGATGGTATGATCTTGTTATATTTAATTTATGATTTTGGCCATGTTCTATAATTAATATTAATACATTTTGAATTTCTATTCCAAATTTCAGAGCAATAGCATAAATAGTTCTCGAGATATTTAGGAATGCGACAGACGGACCGACAGTCAAACGGACAGAGCGGCACTATAATCCTTTTAGGTAGCTTTTTGGTACGAAACCCTAAAAACGTCGCCCCAATCGTCGTAAACTGTCACTGTGCAGGGAAGTGTGCCTAGAAGGTAGACCCGCATTAGACAGGTTGGATGGCAATTCTAATGCGTTGAGGCCGCTGAGCAAAATATTGGCCGGCCGACCGCCTGGTCACCCGTGATATCTATAAGGCGCGCCGTCAATTCTTGATACGTTGCGACCCTAAACCTTTTTTTTAGCAATATCCACTTCTCCTATACCCCAACCAAAACATTGTTTCGTTAATAAGTGCAATACTTCGATTATTCTAAACAAAGTGGGTCTGTTAGTTTTATTGGCCTAATTCGAACAAATTTTCTCATTAATTATCACATCGATACGTAACTAATCTGTCAATGTCTAAAGTACCTAACCACTAACGAGACTTTTGAAACTAACAGTGGCAAATCGGTATGGTGTGTAATAGGTAATTATGTAGATGTTCGAGTTGGGCCATAAAAAAGTATGTCTGTTAACATGGCAACGTCTTGGCAATTTTCCGTGCCTGTCCAAAGTTGCGCCCTCATATTTACATTTAAGGTCGCGATGCTATATACATAGTCGTATGTAACTTATTCCCGATTAATTTACATTGGTATATACATAGATACATTTAAGTATAAATATTACCTATTAAGTCAAGCCAAAACTTACATCAACAGATCGAATTCGGAAATACATATTATGTAATTATTGCTAATTAAACGATTCTTCCCAAAATGCTGATAGTATGGAGTGGACTTACAAAGATTTTTGTTTTTTTTTATGAATGGATTAACTATTAAACTACCTTTATTTTTGTACAAATAAGGATTTTAGATTGTACACGTTTAAAATGCATTTTACTCTGTCATTTTCCCTGATATTTAGATGTTTTCATGTTAGTGTATTTCAGTGTTTTTCTCGCAACAATCTTAAATTAATAATATTCACTACGTAACATGAATGAATGAATGAATGAGACTTTATTCGAAACACATTTACAACAACATCAAAGTAGGCTTAAATCTAGGAAAATAAATGAAGTTACAGTGCTGAGGGTGGTTCCGGAAAAGGATAACACTCAGCATTTTTCGCAGCACATTAAGTGTTACGACGCTGATTATCAGTGTACCCAATGGCACAGAACAAACACAAAACAATAAAACTAAGGAGACAAAAACTGGTGGCGAAGATATAAGTAGATACAGGTCGGCTAGGCGTGAGTACCTAACTGTTGATACCAATGTAAGAAAATATTATTTTGACATAGTTTTTCAGAATTTTATTATTCTATAACCTCAGTTACCACGAAACAATACTAGCTCCGATGGAAAAGAGTTCGTCTAGTCATACAGAAATATTTTGTTTATTCTAATAACGTTTACACATGTAGATATATTACGACCAGTAATTAGTGAGAATTGTAAAAGTACTCTAATATATAAATAGTTTATTTTGATTGTAACATAAAGTTGCATGTGTCTTATATTGTTAAAAAAAAAGAACTTACTGCATGCGTAGGCTTTAAGATTTGTTGTTAGTTTACTAGCAGAACTTAGTTACTTTCCTTGGGCCGCCTTACATCAGTCATGTAAAATACCCATCGATAAAAGATAATAGGTATTTGTTATACAAGGGGACAAAGTTCTATTTTAACACACGAGAAGTAAAATACCATATTAAGTACCATACCATAAGAAGTAAGTAAGTAAATTTGCACCCGAGTGTAACACAAAACTTTTCCCCTCACTATAGCGAGGAAACTATAGCAAAAAATGCGTTTATCACTGCTTCCAGTAGTTCCACAGGTGGTAAATCATCTTTATTACTAGATTCACCTACTTTTATCAATTTTAAAGCAATTTATTTGACTTTATTCAAGGTCAAATTACTTTACCCACTAGTGGATAAAATGCGTTTTTACCCGCTGGTATTAAAGGACAAAACACGTGTTTCCGAGCTAGTGAGGGCAAAAATTTAAATCGTCTTTTTCTTCCTTTCAGTATCAATGATTTTTCTTGTATTTAGATTTAGTTATTGTACAATACTGCTATAAAAAATAAACAAGATTAGTATTAGTATTGAACATTAATGATTTTTAAACTAAGACATTATTTTTATACAAAAAGGAGAACCTCAAAAAATGATTTGACTAGACGAAAACATATGCATCGGGGCTAGTTGCCACGAGATGGTGTATACCGCAGCTGCTTTTATTTTCAGAGAATTACTCGAAGCTGGCAATCTGATAGTGCAAAACATGATACGCCACAACTGCCACAAGTCCAAATGCACTGTTTATATGCATGTGTTGCAATTCCCAGAGGCCGTATTGAACCAGTACCGTAGCTATATTATTGTATTACAAACATTGACATTTCTTTGGGTACCTAGGGTAGGGTAGATTAGAAGTTTGGTGCCCATCAGTCTTCATGCAAATAAAAATAAATAATTTGAACCCAGTACCATCACACCATAAGCACATCTATATGCCTGTATATTATAAGGTAAGATCTTAGGTCAAATACATAATAATTATTAAAAAATAATTTTGTTTACCGGGATTTACGAGTAACTAAATACGTCTCTCAAATTAATCTGATTTAATTTAATAGTATCCGTCTGATTACACTTGTCAACCACGTCGGTGGTTAGCAAGCATACGGCCCGCCCGAAGGTATGCAAACGCCCTGCATTGTAGACCCTCCGGAAACCCGGGCTGGGAGCTTTTTCCAACATCAGAGCGTGCGTGAGAGGAAATTCCGCTTAAACCAAAAATATGTGACTATGTACACTAATGATAGAAAGTAGCCATCGTGTCAAACATTTCTTCAAAACACAGCTCATCGTAAAACATGTAGAACACACACAAGGAAGCTACTATAAATAGTATTTTATCGCGAAGGTGTAAAACTAAAAATCCTTACTCGTACAAAAATAATATATTATTCACTTACAACGTATTGTCAATTTCTTTGACGCATATAATTGTATAAATACGCGTATCTACAATATCGTTACCTACTTAGCCTGTACAAAACCTTCATATTAATAAAATACTGAGATACCAACTCAAAATTACTTAATAAAATTGACTAAGAACGTAATCCGACCTTGTTTCATTGCATATGATGTAAATACCTAATAGATTTTTTCCCCGAAAAAAATAAATATATACAGTTCCCATCAAACACAGATTTAACCATCTGTCAACGCAAGATACTAGTTTTTCAGTAACACAGCCACGAAAGCCACTAACAACTCATCGGTAATGGAATGGTTGGAGTGTTTCTCCATACAAACGCTCTCGACTGCGTCATCCCTGGTTTTTGAAGTTAGACCAGACAATTCCTTTTACAACAAAGAATCTGCTCTAGTTATCAATATCTTTCCTTCAATTTAGTTCCTTCCAACTTGGCAAAAAAATACCTAATTGACTATCCCATAAAGAAAAGAGCGTTATTTTAAACTAATATCAGCTAGAAAAGCTCAATTGTCCGACACAGATTATTTAATTATACTGATTATAAATGTCTATTAGGTATAATATTTTTGGCAGTTTTGTTGAAAACTAGCCATCACCGTCACAATTATTACCACTTCTGGACATTTTCTCATAATTTGTTAGACCAAGTATAAATAGTGCTATAATATGTTTTTCTACTTGTCGACTGTAATCTGTCAATTAGGGCACCACAGACTAAACTATAAGTGCTAACTTTTCAGTGTAGGATACTCTATGGCAGTTCCGACTCAATTATAATAAACTCATTATAGTTGACTTTAGTTAACTGTAATAATTTAAAAAATAAAACTTCATACAATTTCTATACTTATTTGCGATACCTGGCAAATTTTCCTTCATCTGAAACACATGTTTTTTTATCTGTCGCGTTATCGGTCAATCAGAGACGGTTATTACAAACAATTGGTTGCTAGGTAATTCGATGTTGATACAACGGTGAACGACTCTATTAACGTTAATTTTAACTTGCATGAATGATGATATTTCCGTCCATTGATGATGAAGATGATGACTCGTAGAAAAAGTATTGTATACAATAGTGATATAATTAAGCTTTTCACTCTCGTACCGTACTATTAGGCCACTCAGCAAGCTTCATGGCCTAAACATGGTACTCGACTGAAAAGCTTTGTATTATATCACGATTGTATAAAATACTATTTTCTACTCGTCGACTGTAATCTGTCAATTAGGACACCACAGACTAAACTATAGGTAAGTGCTAACTTTTCAGTGTTGGATACTCTATGGTAGTTCCGACTCAACTATAATAATCTCATTATAGTTGACTTTAGTTAACTGTAATAATTTCAAAAATAGAACTTCATACAATTTCTATACTAATTTGCGATACCTGGCAATTTTTTCTGCATCTGAAACACGTTTTTTTTTTATCTGTCGCGTTATCGGCCAATCAGGTGCCGTAGCCGAATGGCATTTCTGCGACGCGAAACGAAAACGAAACGCCGCGAAAGGTAGTCTGGCTCTGTCGGAGCAATACGCAAGAGCGATAGAGATAGATATCTACGAGCGTTTCGTTTCGTGAGCGTTTGTGCCATTCGGCTACGTACCCAGAGACGGTTATTACAAACAATTGGTTGCTAGGTAATTCGATGTTGATACAACGGTGAACTACGCTATTAACATTAATTTTAACTTGCATGAATGATGATATTTCTGTCCATTGATGATGAAGATGATGACTCGTAGAAAAAGTATTGTATACAATAGTGATATAATTAAACTTTCACTCTCGTACCTTACTATTAGGCCACTCAGCAAGCTTCGTGGTCTAAACATGGTACTCGACTGAAAAGCTTTGTATTATATCACGATTGTATAAAATACTATTATATTTGTAAACTACTTTCGAATTCCTTTCATTTGATATCACACAGTATTATATTTATTTTCAATTATTTTACTTGAAAACTTGTATTTCAATGACAATTATGGATAAATCCAATGCGTCATGAAACTTAAATTTCAATAAACAGTAAATAAGAACATTTAAAACAAAACGCATTACAAACAATAACCCCCTTATTCATATAAACGTACTCTAAAGTTATCAAGCCGATAAAGTTCGTTTGTCCCTTTCCGACGTATTGGTGTGAGAGAAAAGGACAAACGAACTTTATCGGCTTGATAACTTTAGAGTACGTTTATGAATAAGGGGGTAAAAGTATTAAAACTAAACAATTATTGATTTGGGCGATGACGTAACAGGGTGGCTCCGTTGCATCGTTTGCCCCGGTGTAGAATTTGACAGGTTGTCCCGGAACCGCCGAGCGCCACACCTTTCGGCCAGAAGTCTGCGCTCGCGATGGTGTCCTGCAGCAGTCGGGACACTCTCACCACAAACGAACTGAAGTGCACGTAGTCACGCGACTGTAGCTGTTGCACCCTCACCATGTAGCCAATCTTCCGGCGAACGTAGTCCAACACCTCGTCGGCCACGGTGGAGTAATGCAGCCGAAACACGTACAGCGCCTTAGTGCGATTTCACATTATCCGATCCGATATCGGATGTCGGACCGATATCCCATACATTACAGGCGCCATCTTGGATTTTTTCCATTGAAATCCTTCCGACATCCGATATCGGATCGGATAATGTGAAAACGGACTAACTCGGTGTTGCGACCTGTAGACCAGAATAAAATTAACCGGCACTGCAGTGCCACTCAGTCTTTCGAGGCGCCCTGCGCGTCTTGTTTTTCTTTTCCACCAATGTGAATCCCTTCTTATCCACATTGGCGAGGGAGGACTTCTCCTTAAATGGAGCCCGTCCTTCACACACCTTAGTAGGTGCGTTGACCCGGCCAGCCGCTGGCGGCAAACGAGCCGAGTCCGAGTATGATTAAGCGCTCGCTTGCGATTTCACTATTTCTCAAACAAAAGCCCTCTTAATGTTTATAACATAATGGTAGTGTGACTACTTAAAAAATACAAATTAAAATATTTACTAAGTATGATAATATTTTAATTTGTTCTTAGAATACACAAAAGCTTGTTCGTCATTGTGTTCTAACATTTCTTTTTTAGGGTATATTTTATTTTAATAGGCTTATTATCTATATCTCGTACAGTATTAGAAAAGCTGTTTAGAATAAGTAGGTAGTTGGTATGTAGGAAGTTCAGACTCTGTTACCATATTCGTTGTTGGTTTTTGGGATTTTGAAATGAGATTCATTTGGCAAATACCGGAGGTTGGTCGGTCTGTTGTATCTATCCAGCTTTCCTAATACGTCTTTATATAAAATCACAGCTTGTTTGACTTTAAATATACTTAGCATTAGCACTCTACAATGTCGAAACAGTTTATTATAGTTGTGCTTATATTCAATATTCATGTTCTATTTTTAACGGAAATATTGTTTTAGTATTCTTATTTGTAAATTATAAATTCTGTTCAGGTAAGTATTTAATGTCCGACCGTAACTGGATAGTCCATAGTTAATTATGGAGTCTGTAAGGGCCATATATTAGCAGGCGGAGTGTAGAGTACGGCATTTTATGTTTTAGTATAAGGTCAATACGGGTAAGTGTAGCGACGAGGCAAGTGTAACTGGCCTTCTTGTTACGTTAACTAATTAATAATTTAATACTGGTATTATCTGTAGTCATGGCTTCCATTTTGAAGTCTATATATCGTCACTACTTTGAAATAATCTCGTATCTCACACTGCTCCTCAAAGTTAAAACGCAGTAAGTTTATATGCATTCCATACACACTTACTACATTTTTCTTTTCATTGACAGAATAAGATACAAGTTTTTTTCAAAGTAGTGACGAGTACCAACGAGTACCTGTACCAATGAAAATGGAGGGTTAACCCACAATTTTATATGGAATTTGACAGATGACAGTCCAATAACCCTGAGTTAAGTAATTGGTGCAAGTGGGCCTAAGAGTTTCAATTTTACGAGGATTTTCGAAGTATAAAAACAAGAAAATTACTAAAATCTATTCCTTGTGCGTTGGTATGTACTCATCATCCTCCTTGAGTTATCCCGGCATTTTCTAGAGTTATAAAGAGAGAACCTTACTTATAACAGTCATCAAGCAATATCTTGGTATATTCAGGTTTCGAGAATCAGATAAAGGCAGAAAATAAAAATTCAAATATGCTTCTTCTTTCGTATTTTATTTATTGCCACGTGATTCGCATTTTTTTTCCTCACTGGTATCTAATTGTATTATATTCCCGTCCGATTGGTATTATATTCATATAATGTCCATCTCTACACCTTTTGTCTCAGTAAGCAAAGTGCTTTTCTCTCTATTTTTAAAAGATATAATACAACTTTCTATTTTTAAAAGAAATAATACAACTCTTAACTTGCTTGTTTGCTTAGTTTTTGATTTTCTAAGAACTTTCAGTTTGGCCCTCGCATTCAAAAACGCTGCCTAAACCGTTTGAGCTATATCAAAACAATGTATGGCGGAATATCATAGATCTACAAAAAAGTCCTCGTTGACATATTATTATGTCTATCTTTTACGGATAATTTACTGTAACCATTGTTATGATAACCCCGTGCGTAGCCGGGGCGGGCCGCTAGTTATGTATAAGCTCTAATTGAAACTGACGATGAAGACGATTATGATGTTAATGATTAAAATTGTAATATTCGATGTTAGGTTTCTGCTCCAAAAAGATAGTGGTAATTGTGAGTCATTTCAGCATCCATTCGGGAGGACCAATGCAAGAAGCCCGGGGCAAGTGACTCCACATTAATTTTCCCCTGTAAATACCCCGGCGTAGGCGAAGAGCGCCGAGCATCGATTACGTCATATGTACCGCACATCGATTTGTGTACATACATATATGCTTGTAACACCATTATATAAATGATGATTTTAGATCCCAACCGACCCAATACATATTATGCGCCTGTACTGTATAGATATAAATATAGCAGGTAAATGAAGGAGAAGCAAAATTTAAATACTTAAATAGCTTAAAATTGGAGCAACATAGTAGTAGTAGTTTTACTAAAAAAGTAATCTGTCTAATAATATGTAAAAGTCCATCTGATATGAGTTTGTGGCATGGACCGAGGCTCAAAGAGTCTCGCTAACAGAAATTACATCGTTAGGCTTAATGGTCTGACATTTGTTTACAACACGCTAGCTTTTAATTCATTTCAATGGGTTTTCTGAGTATAATAGTTTGTATTCGTCAAGTAATTAATTACTTACTTCTTCTCTCTGGTCTTTCTGACCTTTATTATTGACGATATTTAAAGGTTATGATCATCATCATCATTACAGCCTTTAATCGCCCACTGCTGAGCATAGACATTTATTCTTGTACAGTCGACTACAAAGAGTACGCCACTTATCCCGGTCCTGTGTGCGTAGCCGAATGCATAAACGCTCACGAAACATTCACGATTATATCTCTTTCGTAGCTATCTATCGCTCTTGCATATTGGCGTGACAGAGCTAGACTACAATTCTGCGGCGTTTCGGTGGCGTTTCGCGTCGCAGAAATGTCATTCGGCTACGGGGCACAGTATCTTATACTTTTAAACGAGCAATTCTTGTATATTTATTTATTTATTTATTTATATATCTTATACTTTTAAACGAGCAATTCTTGTATATTTATTTATTTATTTATTTATTTATATATATATTTATTTACACTGACGATCTCGGAAACCGCTCTAACGATTTCGCAGAAATTTGTTATGTGGGGGTTTTTGGGGGTGAAAAATCGGTCTAACTTATCCTTAGGTCCCGGAAAACGCGAATTTTCGTGTTTTCATGCGTTTTTCTTCGCGCGCCATCTCGTGTGCAGTAGTTGTACTGTTAAGACAGAATTCTTTCGGTCGATGTAAGTACTATTTATTGCAAACACTAGGTGGCGACACAGGTCAAGGATAAAACGAATAGAAAATACACTTTTTGAGTTTTTGTGGCGAAATGCGCGCCATCTCGTGTGGAGTAGTTGTGTTGTTAAGGCTGAGAATTCTTTCGCTCGATGTAGGTACTATTCATTTTTGAACTAGATGGCGACACATGTCAAGGATACGAAACAGAACCGAGCGAAGCTCGGTTGCCCAGATATTAAGGATAAATCAGTAGTTAATCTCCGGCAGCGGCGACGCGGTCGTTACTACTGCGCAAGGTCACGCAGGGTTGTACCTGTGCTACTGTCCTACTCGTAGTAACTGTGTATGGCGCTATGCTAGTACCAATGCTCTTTCTACCTTTTTATCTAATAAAGATTCAAGTACGTGTTTGTTTCTTAAATACTGACGAAATCGTATTTACATAAAATGTTTGAATAGATGTTTGCACAATATTTATGTAGGTACCAAACTTTCCAGCTAGATAGATCGCAGCATCTACCTAAATGTCGTTACAGATAAATCCTTATTGATTTTAATGTGTCATTCTAGCTTTAAATCTCACTTTTACGCCATTTACGTAAGCAATAATTTACCTAACACTGCAAAAATATAACAACCACTTACTTTTCTGGGTGTCTAGGAATTCTAAAGAACATTCTGATATTTCCGCATGCATAAACGCTCACGAAACATTCACGATTCTATCTCTTTCGTAGCTATCTATCGCTCTTGCATATTGGCGTGACAGAGCTAGACTACAATTCTGCGGCGTAACAACCACTTACTTTTCTGGGTGTCTAGGAATTCTAAAGAACATTCTGATATTTCCGAATGCATAAACGCTCACGAAACATTCACGATTATATCTCTTTCGTAGCTATCTATCGCTCTTGCATATTGGCGTAACAGAGCTAGACTACAATTCTGCGGCGTAACAACCACTTACTTTTCTGGGTGTCTAGGAATTCTAAAGAACATTCTGATATTTCCGAATGCATAAACGCTCACGAAACGTTCACGATTATATCTCTTTCGTAGCTATCTATCGCTCTTGCATATTGGCGTGACAGAGCTAGACTACAATTCTGCGGCGTAACAACCACTTACTTTTCTGGGTGTCTAGGAATTCTAAAGAACATTCTGATATTTCCGAATGCATAAACGCTCACGAAACATTCACGATTATATCTCTTTCGTAGCTATCTATCGCTCTTGCATATTGGCGTGACAGAGCTAGACTACAATTCTGCGGCGTTTCGGTGGCGTTTCGCGTCGCAGAAATGTCATTCGGCTACGGGGCACACGGGGCCTGGGCTCGTCTCATCCAAAGGTACCCAAAGTGTGGGGTTCGTTTCGAATGTCGTCCACCAAATGAGACAACAGATGCCAGGGCGCTTATTACATCCGAAAGCGGCCACCATTCTGTCAACATTTTGGTCCATGTGCCATCACTCTGCCTGGAAATGACGTCACCCACGTCTCGCACCTTGGTCCGGCATCGGCATCTGGTCATTCCTCATTCGGTCTTGAAGTTTACTTAATACTAATTATGAACGGCCTTTTTAGTGAGCGTCCATATCTCGGCACCGTATGTCATGGTGGGCAGGACACACTGATTAAAGAGACGGATCTTCAGGCATTGTGGGACATTGTTCGATTTAAGGATATCGGCTTGCTTCTTGAAAACTGGACAAGTTTTCAGGAACGGTATCAAAAGACGGAAATGTCTGAAGTCTAAAACGTGTTTTAGAAGTACCTACATATGTTACAAATACAGATCTATTGACCTAACCTATGGGATCATTATGCCTGAAATAAAAGCTTTTTATTATTTATTATTTATTTATTGTGACCGAGGGTGGTGAGTATTTACTTAGTATAATATGTATTACATATAATATGCTTTATTCAGAAATATTTCAAAACTAAGAAATAAATTAACATTAATTCCATCTAAGAGTAACTTAAAATAAAACTAAACTATTATATCTAAAATTATTCTAAAATTAAACTTAAAATAAAGTATAAGTATATATTAATTGTTATTAACAAATCAATCAATTGTATGGTTTAATTAGTCTAAATTTAATCTGTTTTTACGTATACATATTCGAGATGCTTAATATTTATATTCTTTCCAAATAATTAAATACCTGCTTTTATTAGACCTCCATTTTAAAAAAATGCTGACCATTTAATTACTTCCATTTTTGCACTAAAGCGGGCACTGTATTACTTACGGCGTAGCGGGACAAAATGACAACACCATCATTTTTCTTTTGTTTTAAATTACGGTAGGTACGTACACCTAAGCTGTGGTTGACACGACCAATTAATAAACAATGTACATTTTGAATGGAGTACAAGGCAAATGATATATGGTTATTTTTAAAAAAATTAGGTACTAATAACTAGCTATTTTTTCGGATTTAAAACAAGGAAGAGCTACATTAATAACTATCATTATTAAGGCAATAAATACATTCTATAAAAGGATAAATATTTCATTTACAACTTCGTACTAATTAGAAAAAAAAACCTAAATAAATAACAACTATTTACGCGCGCTGTAGGATCTAGATTCCGATATGGATGTTGAAAGTGTCGCGTCTAAAACCAGTTACGCACATCATGAGTGCAGACACTACCATCGCATACTCATACAAGACGACTCGCTCAGAATACGAGTACAGATGTAGTGCGAAAAGGGTTTCCTTCGGAAACGTTCGTATTTATCATGCTAGTTCAGTCAATGTCAGTACATCTTGTATTGACACTGACTGAAATAGCATGACACGTTCGTACGTTTCCATAACAATTCGAAGGCAAATCTTTTCGCACTGCATCTGTACGACTCTGCGACTAAATAAATACGACTACGATATTTCGTAGCACTTCATTCCTTTCTGTTTTTGATAATGCAAGCTTCTTCTCATCATCATCCGAGACATCTGCAATCCATAGTCACAACCCTGGTTAACAGGGGACGAGACCTAAGTGAGTCTAAACACGTAGATGAGGAGCCAGCTCATGTTAAGAAGGTGCTTAGGAGCAATGGGTACACACACAATCCCGCGCCGAACTAGGACCTAGGTCGAGGGATTGCCGTATGTGAAAGGGATAACGGATAAAGTTGGGTCAGTACTCAAAACTCTCCAATCTCCATTAAGACATACAGTCTTAGTCAATAAACTAGCAAACTTTTACGCAGCCCTAAGAATGCCTTTCTGTGGCAAAATCTACTGGTACTAGGTGTATACAAGATAGAATGCAGTTGCGGAAGTGGGTACATTGGCCAAACTAAGCGCAGCATTCAAGAGAAGGTGAAGAAACACATAGTATCTGTTAATAGTCGCCAAATACACAATAGCCGAGCACTTGCTTATGACGGAATCAAATCACTGGATTGAGTTGCATAAACCTAAACTTCTTTCCACCGAGCGTCACTATTATTCTTGGATCTTAAGAGAAACGACCGAAATAAAAAAAAACGGCCAAGTTCAAGTTCAACTCGCCCACCGGGGATTCCGTATCCGTACAAACTTTCAATAGTTAAAATAAGTCATGTTTCTCAATATTACTTTAAAGACTTGACTACACCTAAGCACACCTCGGACACTGGCGATCAAATATATGAAAGAGGCGCGTTCTTAGCACACAGTCTAAGCTCGTGTGGGTGAACGCGTACCCTGCTTGTATGAGTGAGATATGACAGGTCGACTGTTCGCGTTTTTGACAGGCGGCAACTGTGAGGTAACCGAGAGGGGGTGAGCGGCACTTTCAGCGGGGAGCGGGAGTGGCCATACTGTACGATAGTACTCTTTATTATACTGTGACCTAAGTATAGTTATAGCGCCATCTGTCGGTGAAATTGCTAACTAATTTGCGCGACTCGTATAGTATGTTGGGTTTTTAGGGTTTTCGACAGTTTTAACTTTAATTGGACGAGAATGTTTTACGTAAAGTGGCAGTGGCATCACATTGTTTTGTCACTGTTTCGCCTTGAATTTTCGGGGATTAGGGTGGGGGGAGGGTTTTTTTAACATTTCCCTTTATTATTCAGTTTTTTACCTACACTAAAAGAAAAATATAAAAAATTGTTTTGATATGTACAGTTTGAGTTTTTTTTTTAACGATACCACCACTTGACCTAGTTACTTAACATTTACAGTTTGTCCCCATTTATTTTTGCCATTTTCTAAAATTAGTAAGAATAAATTTAAAAAATATTTTTTTCAATTTGTTGAGGTTAACAATGTTCACTTATTCCAAATTTTTCAAGTCGATAGCATAAGTATAGTTCTCAAGATATCTTAGTAATGTGACAGACGGACGGACAGAGGGTTCCTTTTGTACCGTTTTGGCACGGAACACTAAAAACACCAACCAAGCAATTATATTACTAATACGAGTGTGAAATTGTTGCCATGTTTAAGTTTTACGTCAAAAACGTGACAGTCGTAGAGAATACACGTGAGTGCCACATATTTCGTAGTACTCGTAGTATAAAGGACGACTAGTTAAGTTGTTAGCTAGGGTGCATTGGGGTAATTTCGAATCACAGAAATGCTCGGGTGATTTCAGAAGTGGAATCTTGATATGATGGAAAAAATGGTGGTTTTTATGTGATGCTCCAAATTAGACGACTTTCGAAATCACCCTTAGCCTTTCTAATCAATGCTTAGCCTTGTTAGTGTTATCTCGATAACTACCTATTGATCGTGAATAAAAATATGGTTAGAATTTTATCGTTTTATTCAAATTCAACTTACAACTAACAATTTTCGCCAAAAAACTTTAATTGCAAACGCCATGTAGAGTAAGCTTTGTTCGTCTCTATTTCGTTATGATAAACGATCGCTTTAACCCGTAAAAGCTCACACAATACTTCAAGTTAGTTGCAGCCGAAAAAAAAACATTTGATATAACGCCAGCCGACATTGACAAGGGTCTTATGTAGCTATCTCTATAGTAATAGGAAAGTACGACAAGAACAACAATATGAGGCGGAGCAAAATTGTATTAGGACGTAACAACGGTAAATGATTTTGTCTTCGAATCGGCTTAAGTAAGTGATTTCTGATGCTCGACGCAAAACCAATTAGGAACATCCTTTAAGTATCTTTATAGGTACTGAACACTTACAGGTACTTGTTGTATGATTCGAAGGTGCAAAAAACCTACACGCTACGATAAATATGTTTTTTTTTGTCTGGTCATGTGATTAGGAAACTGTATTATTTTAGAAAAATAAAATACATTTCTAAAAAGACTTCTCATATTTGGCATTATGGGGCATATTCAACTATCCTTACACATTGAAGAAACAAAAAAAGTCGCGGAATTTACACTTACCTATATAATATTTTTCCTTTCAGGTTCCTTGTGTTACACCGTGTATGTGTGTATTATAAATCATAATTGAAAATTACAATATAAATATTATCTTATCCCATTATTCAACTACGCTGGCATCGATTAGACTATAGATTCCGTGACTGCCGTGATGCCGTCATCTTTATGCAAATAAAAACTTAAAAACGCACAATTTGGCCAATAGACGACCGACTAATCATGGTAGGAAAATACAGTTACCCACAAATAAAATACACATCAGCTGAAGCGACAGTGGGCTGGCCATATTAGCCGTAGAACCGACAACCGTTGGGGTAAACGAGTTCTTGAGTGGAGACCGCGTCTCGGCAAGCGTAGTGTAGGACGGCCTCAGGCAAGGTGGAGCGACGATTTGCGCGGGATGGCTGGCAGCAGCTGGATGCGAGCAGCCGAAGATCGGAAACGGTGGCGTGAAATTGGGGAGGCCTATGTCCAGCAGTGGACTGCGATAGGCTGATGATGATGATGAAAATACACATAGGTATAGGTAGCTCAACAGCGCCCTCCTTGTTATAGAGTTGTCAAGGTTACATCCCATAACTCGAGTGTGTTCATAAAAAATTCACATTCAGTAAATTTCCCCGGGGTGCTCTAGATTGTGATTATTATGTTCTATGAAACTTTCAGTTTGTCTGTTTTTAATAAAACTTTGTTAACACACTGCCGATTTTTCCGTATAATTATATATAAAATTTAAGGAAACATAATCCTCAAATTTGATATATGATTATAAGTATAACGATATACTGTAACTAAACCTCCGCTCACCTTACTTATTTACTTACTTACTTGACTAATCGACAGTATAGCTAACCCCCCTTTAAATATACCCCGTAAATTTGGCCTTGTGATCGTCTAGCGTGAATAAGTAGAACCCTTCAATGTGAACCGCGATAACCTAGATCCTTTAATGAGTATCAGCTGTATTTTTGACTAATTTTTAAAATTTTATTTAATTATATTTTAAAGAAGAATAAAGGTTATTGTATCATAATAATATAGTGTTATAGAAGAGTATTTTATCAGATTTAGGCCTAGAAAGTTATAGGTGAGAAAATTAATAACGTAATGAAGAAATTTTTAGTATAGAAGTTAGTGAGTGAAACATACATGAAATAAATATTAAAAAATATTTTGGAAAACAACCGCTACGCTCTATTAGTGATCCTGGCTTGGGTACGAACTTGCGTTGCGGAATAGGATCCTTAATCTCAATCAAACTGCTTTATTGAGAGTCCTATGCCAAGCCAGAAGGGCTATCTATCTACTAACTAACCCCCCCTTTTATTTTGTTTCTTTTTCCCTAGCTAAACCCCCCTTCCCCCAATACTGCTAATAGACCATAACTTCTCGATTTTTCTAATGTTTTATCGAAACACCGAGCAGTCGCTAACTTTTATAAGAATTAAGCAAGTCTACTAACTTTTCTAAGCTTTTGACTTTCCATCAGTGGACGGCGCTCGCATGCCACTGGGCCCTATAACAAACCTATACTTTTTATTCCAAAGAATAGTTTGTTTCCCTATCCAACTTGATAGAATTTACCTTGAAAAAACCAGTTAGCAACACTAAGTGTCCCGCAGCCACACCGAAAAATCAGAAATTGCTACCACAATTATTAATTTCACTCAAATAAATTAAGTAATAAGAGATTTTATAAATTACCAGTTTTACCACATATTTTAAGATAGTAAACACCACATTTAAAGTCCATTTAAACCATATAAATAGTAGTAGTTAAATTATTTCTCCACAATACACGTTGACCAATTATAATTTAAGACCAATCATAATAGAACTCTACTTTCATAGAAATAGTGTGTGACTCTACCCTACTCCTATTGTTCCTACTCTAACATATCTGAAACACAGACCCTCACTTACTATAGATCTTGTGTTCAGAATATGTACAAGTGTATCCCTACTAGAACTGTACAGTTCAGCCAGCGAAGCTGAGATAGGCAACCTATAGGCTTGTGTTCTGATCCCCCCCTCTGCTCTTGCCCGCAGGCTAGGTTAGCAGAGAGTAGATCGCCCTATCCGTGTATATATCCAGTATTCTAGGACACACCAATACCAGCCACATGAGAGACCCAGCTGCGATCAACTTTACTTAGATGTGGATCGATCACAACCGAAATCCCCAGCGACCAACGCCAGCATGGACTAGAGCACCGAGTAAATAAATATAAATATATATAGGACCCCAGCCTCAAATACTGCCGACTTCAGTGAGCAAGGATTACTCCTAATATCTTTCGTCAATCGTGAAAGTCCTCACTTCCATCTAACAGTTGGACTCTTTGAGACCGGTGAGAAAATACGCTTTTGTAAGTATAAAAAAGCGTCCAAGCCCCCACTTGGAACAAAAAGACCCCTAAACGCCTTATGTTTAACAGCCGCAAGGTATAAAGCGCTTAGCCGGACAACAGTCTGTCACAAACAATGATCTGGCTTATAACTTTCACAAAATAACCCCATAGAAAATTACTAAACTCAATTTTACTGACCAACTAAACAAACGAGTGAAGTTTTCTTTACGTGCTATAATCTAAGCTTAGTTTTGCAAGAATTACTCCCTACAAAACCAAACACAGACTTATCTCCAAGCACCAGCCATTCATCGACCCAGTCTTTGTATTGCTTAACGACACTCATGAAACAAAGCACAGAAAACTTCACTATACACATCAATTTAAATGTAACACTACACTATAAATAGAACACTAAAATAACCCCACAACTGACGGTAAAGCAATTCCACCACAGGTCTAAGTTCAACTGTACGACGATATTGTCCCCGCACAATCAAACAGAGACACAATTTCAAAGTTTACAATCACTTAGAATAATTTCCAAGTAAAAACAAACAGAGAAATAATAGCAGAACAACTTCACTCACCAGTATAACACACGAAAGCCAGAGACACTGTTAGTCTTCTAGATATTTTAAGAATGACGCGCGTCGGCTCGCTCCGACCCTTTTATAGATTCTATCTCCGACTTCCGACTTCCGACATCCGACTTCCGACTTCTGACATTCGACTTCCGACTTCTGACATCCGACTTCCGACTTCTGACATCGGACTTCCGACAAGATGGCTACTCAATCGTGTGCTTTGTTTACTAAGTCTTATGCCCTATACATTAGAGTTCACGATTAACACACGGATGTTTGCTTATCAACACGTGCCGAGTGCACGTGTTTTAGAGAGAGATGGAGCTATTGATATTGATACCTATGTAGTCCAATAGTGGAGCGATTCGCAAATATTTTTACGTAAATATTATTTTGTGGAACATTCTTATTTATTTTGTAAGTAATTTCGCAATGAAATATTTTATCTGTTACTAAATGTTACATTGAATGATATACTCAGGAAGCATAATAACCAATATTAGTCATTATTATTTCTTTGACTTGTAAATGAAACCCAGACATAATATCGGAACGTTACGCAGCTGACAACTGTCAGTGTCAGTATTCCGTCCATGTGAACGTAGTTTGTTGATAAATACGTTTTTCCAACCTGTTTTACATTAAATAATAGTGAATTTTATCAGTGATGACGTAACTGAACATGTGATTAACCATCAAAGATATTATTTGTTAAAATATTCAATGAAATCCCGAAGGAAATATGCACCAAAAAGTTGGTCAAGAAAAAGTTGATTCGCCGTAAGTTTTATATGTAATAACGAGTCCATTTCCTCGTCATAGACGCTTGTTCTGTTACAATACCTATAATCATATACCTATCAAATTTGATACATTTTCTTCATAGGTAAGGTAACGAACCCAATCATGGACAGTTTAAGATAAAATTTTGCCTATTTTGACATTTCACTGATACAATGTAAAAATTGTACCGCTAAGCGTAAATTATTCCTTGTCCATCATAGGAGGTATGCAGTTTTGAGGTTCCAGTTATGGACACCCGCAAAATAACAGTATTTAACAAAATTTCTTCATATCTTTGGAGTAACAAACTAGTATGTGTTATACCTTATCTCATGGTTAATGCAGTAAGTAAAACTCATTCAAGTTTACGCCGAGTATTATTTATTTATAATTTTTTACATGAACTCGACTCTCTTAGCAACATTACTAAGAATTCGTCCTGATATTTTTTTCAGTAAACTGATGACTTTTATCTTGCCGCCAAATCCTTCATAAATAACCAAATTAGATGAAACTTTATAATTAAGCAGCTCAATGGCTCTTGTTTATGGTATGTACAATGCCGTCAGTTTTTAGAAACCAACTTTAGATACTTATTTTTAAGGATTTGTGTTTTTGTTGTCCATAATGGCATCACCGTCCATTATAGGATATTTTACATTAGCAGTCGGAAAGTTAAAGTTTTAAAACTTCTGGCAACAGTTTGTTTTAATAGGAATATTTTTATTTAAAAGGGGGTCGCATTTGAAAAATATTTGTTACAGTTGTGCAAATGTTTTAAATAGATATCAAGCACAATATTTGTTTTGTTTAGTGATTCAGTCATTCCTTGTCAACCGTAGAATTTAAGGCATATTAAGTAAGGAAATACGACTTTTATTTTAAAAACCAAAATTTTCCTGTCTCATAAATCACGATGGCACCTTTATTAAAACTAAGCCCCCTGGTTCAACAAACCTGCCGAGCTATTCCGAGTCCTGTTGCCCAGAAGTTCGTTACGTTAAGGTTCATTTTTACAGGTTTTGTTAC
This sequence comes from Leguminivora glycinivorella, assembly GCF_023078275.1. Taxonomy (NCBI): domain Eukaryota; kingdom Metazoa; phylum Arthropoda; class Insecta; order Lepidoptera; family Tortricidae; genus Leguminivora; species Leguminivora glycinivorella. Next base: position 27,758,336 of record NC_062998.1, read on the forward strand.
TCCCTAACTACCAGAGAAAGGTAGCATGATAAAAATATAACAGAATGTCATGGATAAATGCGTGATCGTTTCGCAATATAGGGAAGCTGTACGCATCAAATATTAATATGTAAATTCAGCGTCGCATACATCAATCTCCCTGGTAAGTTAGGTACTAGAGTCTGGCTAGCCAAATATTGTTGACAGATATTTCCTTGTGGTATCACCAATTGTCTATGGTTTAAAAAAAAGGCTAAAAGTTTGCTGTCACTTTATGTCACTTATTCAAATTGTTTGCGGGTTATTAAGGGTAAATCTTAAATATTATAACAATGACGATACCAAGCGAGGTCCGCAATTTGCTGTTTAAGCTAATAAATAATTACAACCAAGAGCGAAGTCGACGTGAAGCGGCATATAATGAAAAACTGCAATGTTTACAAGTCGTAAACAATATAGTAGGTTGGTGCTCTATTAATATTTTGATACTTTAAGTACTAGTTCTAACATTTGCCTATAACTTTGATTATGTATGTGAATATAATAAAACTTAAATCTCATAAACAGGAAAAGAGTGTAAAGACAAGGAGAAACTCGAAGCTCTGGAAAGCATTAATAAAATAAAAATATTGGAACGTAACGACTTACTTACGAAAAACCAATATTTAGAAGAAATCAGTGAAGTGACTGGTCAGTAGTAATTTGATATAAAAATATAAAAAATCAAATAAATAATATAATTTAGCCTATATACGTTCCACTGCTGGGCACAGGCCTCCTCTCATGTCTGAGAGGGCTCGGGCTATATAGTCTCCACGCTAGCCCAATGCGGGTTGGAGACTTCACATAAATCTTTGAATTTCTTCGCTGATGTATGCAGGTTTCCTCACGATGTTTTCCTTCACCGTAAAGCTAGTGGTACATATTAAATGATATTTCGTACGTAAGTTCCGAAAAACTCATTGGTACGAGCCAGGATTTGAACCCGCGACCTCCGGATTGAAAGTCGGGCGTCATATCCACTCGGCCACCACTGCTTACATGGCGATAAAAATATAAAATATATAAAAATTTCTTGGTGAAACATTTTGTCAAATTTCTGTACATATATTAGCAATTTCTATTGATTTTCAATATAAGTGTGCACAGAAAACAAAAATATTTTTTAGTATCAAAATTATATCTCCTACTATACCAAGTGTGACCAGCCCTAGATTTTTTGAATTTCCCGCCAAAAGTTGGGGCAATATTTCATTAGCCACACTCTACCATATTATAAAACGTACCTACCTAATAAATTCTGTTGTACCATTGGCAACACTGTTAGCTGTACATTTGTAATCTTTATTACAAGGGCATAACGTCTAGCGATGGTTAGCTAAGAGTGTTGCTGTTACCTGCCTGATGTACACACACCTATAGATTATTATTTATTATTTATTTAGTTTTTAATGACGGTGGTTTTGAAAACCACATTTACAAATTGTTAATTTAATAATTTATATTGTTTTTGAGTATTATTGACGTTATATTATTGTATCTTTGCATGCCAAATTTTATAATTGACGATCATAATGTAAATTCGTATAGGTTAACGTAGAATAATTTATAGTGTAATTTACCATTCTTCTTCAACCTAGCGTTTTCCCGGCCTAGCGCCAGGGTCCGCTTTCCTGCTCAGCCTTCTCCACTTTGCCCGGTCTTCGGCATCTTGAGGTGAGAGATTGTTCTCTTCCATGTCCGCTGACACGACGTCCAGCCAGCGCTTCTTAGGCCTACCGCGGCCGCGTGGCCTAGGGACGGTGAGGTTGAGGCATCTGTTTCCGACGTAGTCTACCGGTCTGCGGCGTATGTGGCCATACCATCGGAGGCGACTTTCCTGTAGCTTATCCGCCACGTCACGGATTCCGAGGCTGCCACGGATGTGTTCGTTACGTATGCGATCTAGTCGCGTAACGCCACACATCCACCGCAACATCTTCAACTCTGTGACGTGAAGCTGCTGGACATGCCTTCCGAGAGCAGGCCAGGTCTCGCTACCATATAGTAAGACTGGTCGGAGGATGCTCTTGTACACAAGACCCTTAAGCTTCACCGGTATCCTGGGGTCGCAGAGGACACCGGTTACTTCTCGCCATTTTGCCCAAGCAGCGCTAATTCGGGCCTGGACGTCGTGATCGATCTCGCCTGATTCGTACAGCACAGACCCAAGGTATTTGAATTTATCTGTTTTCAGAACAGATTCGCCTCCTACCGTTATGGGGTCGGGGTCTGTGCCGCCACATGCCATGTACTCGGTCTTCGCAACATTTAGTTTCAGACCGCCGTCCTCTAGCGCACCCTTCCATTGATTCACTTTGTGCTCCAGTTTCTGTTTGTCCTCATATGTCAGTGCAATGTCGTCAGCGTACATCATAAGCCATGGAGACGGTTCATGGACTTTTGCTGAAACTACGTCTAGCACTACACTGAACAGAAAAGGACTCAGGGCTGAGCCTTGGTGAACACCAACTGTGATCGGGAATGGGTGAGTGTCGCCAACGGCGGTCCTCACTATGGATTCCGAGTTGTGGTACATGTCTCGAATAATGTCAATATAGTAATATGTAATTTACCATTATGAAATAAATAAACTAAACTAAACTATCAGACGCCGAATATATGGAAATGCTGTTAAAATATTGAAAATAATATAACTGTCCCTTTATTACCTTAAACCTTCCATCTTATCATTAGAATGCCACACGGCGAATGGCACAGTATGGAATACCTCATACCTGTTTCTTTATTAATACCTGCTTTATAAAGTTTACTTTGGAACATTTAGAGCCACTTGCACCAACAAAAATGGAGGGTTAACCACCATTTTATATGGAATTTGACAGATGACAGCCCATTAACCCTCAGTTAAGTGTTTAGTGCAAGTGGGCCTAAGGCACTATCTTTGTTAGGGCCACTTGCACCAACGAAAATGGAAGGTTAACCCGAGGGTTAACCCATCATTTTATATGGAATTTGACAGTTGACAGCCCACTAACCCTGAGTTAAGTTGTTGGTGCAAGTGGGCCTTATATATGTTATTTGGACTAAGAGCCCAGAGCCGCCAGACCTTCCTCATTTTCTCAAGGATGAAATTTTGGGATAATGTAGAGTTCGTATCGACTTACCTACTTCGGCCCGTCCGCCATTTCTGGCTATAAGGTTTTTTTTCTAAATACATACCAACTTTTCTCATATTCTCAAGGCTGATTTTAATATAATTAAAGACTGTATCGTTAAGTATGAGGACAACTTTGAGTAGCCGTATTTATTTGCTATTATATTTTTTTCTTAAAACATGACATAGGCTTAATAAGGCACATAATGAGGTTCACATTTTGTCCTAGAAACTCGACGTAAAGCAAGTGGTTTAGACAGTATTGACTTAATCCTCCCGAGTAACAATTACGATTCCGGACAAATGCTACTAGAAAATTCACAAAGTGCGTAAAAAACGATACGATTGCGAAAAAAAATTGTACTGTGTGAACCTCAACGACATATGATCCACAAAGCAGAATATCTGGACATAGTCTAGCCATAGTTATTTTTCAGAAATAAAGTTCAGGATCTGTGTATGGCGGCCATTTAGAGAATGTGGCATGGTGCTTCCTCTAACTCCGACTTTGATGTCGAATTTAACTATCATACACTGTTTATATCGATTTGGTTTAGGCACTGTTCAAACACCGTGAATGTCAGTTAGACTTTGGCCTATGGCTAATTTTTTTATCTGTTTCTCTCATCCTGCTTGCATCAAAAATTTACGACAATCCGGAACGTTGCTCAAAATAGCGTTTTTTTTTAATTATATAAATTCACCGCATTTATTCTGCAAGTACCCAATTGAAAAACCATGAAGAGGACTCTTAAAGAATATATTTTGGCAGCATATTAACCTTTGTTTGTTGAAATCGTACAAACAGTCAATGAAATATTCTCAAATTAAGACAGATAGGGGTTGTCCGAAATTTATTTGCTAGACCTTAATGAAAGTACCATAAAGTCTCTAAAATAAAATAAAAATTAGACCTTCTTATATCAAATAGTGCTTTCCAATACCTTCAGATCATACTCTCGGAACATAATAATATAAAATTATGCACATGTCAACATTTAGACGAGGTTTGTTTTGTCCTAGCTTATACTTATCGATACAGTCCTTATGTGATAGAAAAGTCTGTAAGGATTTGATAATCATCATTACTTGACCATTTCCGCCGGCCGTAACTTTTACCAGACGCTTGAAAGTCATTCTAACTTACCCTAATTTTTCAAGCTACGGCCGGCGCAAATAGTTAGAAAATGATGATTATCAATTCGTAACAGTCTTTACTAACACATATATAAAACCCAGCCTTGAGAATTTAAGGAAAGGCCGAACTAGGTAATATGCAGACATAAAACGTCGATATGAACTCAACATTATCCCAAAGTTTCATGCTTGAGAAAAAGAGGAAGGTCTGGCGGCTCTGGTGCCGTAGCCGAATGGCATTTCTGTGACGCGAAATGAAAACGAAACGCCGCGAAAGGTAGTCTGGCTCTGTCGCGCCAATACGCACGAGCGATAGAGATAGATATCTACCAGGCTCTTAGTCCAATTGTAAAAGCCGTCAGAACCTACAGTATGACTTAGGATTTACTGGTAAACCTAGGTTTTACAGGACAATTGGCTAAAGCCCGATATGGTTTGGTATGGTTTTTACCGCTGCCTAAAATTCGTTCGGCTTCGAAGTCGTCATCTACGCGGCTTGGTAAATAGCAGGGCTCGCTGGGCTCCGAACATTAGAATCACGTCCACGGTCTATGCCTCATAGATTACCGAAGACCAGATGAAATTAATTCGCTTACATCTTGTAAGTGTTTTATTGCACAAATGTACAGAGCTACTACACACATATGAGCGTCATATTTAATTTCCTTAAACCATGAGTTTAAATTGCCCCTCGGATGGGTATAACTATTACTGCCGTTTCATATAAAATAACGCATTTTAACGTATAGGTACGGAATGTGCATTTTTGGTCAAGAGTAAAACCTAGGTAACGAACCCACTCTCAGTAAAAGTGTCTCCTGGTGCACAAGCTGTCCATAGTAATCCAACGCGGAAACGCTGCGAGCGTCATGGCCACTTTTGCACCGGGAACGACAGAGAACAGTTTATTTGGATAATTTTATGTTTTTATTGTTATTAGTTATTTATGAGGTATTCCTTTAGGTTTATATAAAATTTGTTAGGTTATTTAGTTTTAATTTAATTTATTGTAGGTCCTTAATTTTCTTAACAAACAAAGTTGTACTTAATATTTTACTAGAAATTGTCCCGCTGTACCTTATAGATATACCTATCGTTTAGTACCCACATCACGAACCTTACTGAGCTGTCTATGAGATACTGTGTATTGTCCTATAATATTATCAGGAAAACGTGAGTACCTACTCGTACCAACAGTAGACGGGTAGATATACATTCATTGAATAGGTGTAGAATAAATCAAAAGTTAAGTACATAAGGATCCTGAAACCTTTTTGGCTGCCAGAATTACAGTACGTTTCGTGTTTCGTTTCGATATATTATACGATTTTACTTCGCCGCAATTCAAATGTCAATAGAATGAGATAAAGGAAACGCGTATTTCGTATTTGTTTAACCATTAGGGTGTTGGAAAGTACGCGAAAGCTCTCTCTTCCTGAATCTTATATGTGTTTAAGTTATCTTCATTTTTTTACCAAAATTATACTGCCTATATATGTAGATATAGAATCGGGCGATAAATGGTATGGCAAATAAAACGGTCACTTTTCCTCTCATTGAAAAACGTCTTATTAGTGGATCTGCTACCGTTTTCAGGGTTACATATTTTTCGTAGAATTATTATAACACAGATATTATGAACAATTGGCCAATACTGTTTAAATATTAGGTACTTAAATAGCGACACGTTGTTTTGATGTAACTATATTAAACGGTTTGGGCAGCGTTTTCGATTAAAGCTCTTAGCTAGCGGGATTTTGTCCGACTAGATTTGAAAATATCGTCATATTTCTATCGGCGGCCGATCCTAAAATCCGCCAGATCATGACATGCCTAAAAGTTGCCCAGGCATATCACGATGTGCCTGATAAACAACACGGCAGATCGATTAAAGCAACGCATTCGTCGATTTTCCTAGTTCTATAGCGGGCACTTCGTAGAATAGTTTCTTTCTTGGCCATTGGTGGTGCTGCGTATGCAGCGTATGCGATGGCGCGCATAGCGGCCGTGTTTGTTTACCGAGTGAAAAATGTCGGAGGTTACAACCAAAATTTTTTTTTTAATGAAATAGGCAGCAAACGAGCAGACGAGCCGCCTGATGGTAAGCAGTCATCGCCGCCCATGGACATAAGCAACATCAAAATGATTTTATCACCGAAAATAGAGTGGTTATATATTCAAAATAGAAGTGCAAAAGAAGCTTTTTTCTACTCGTCGACTTTAATCGGCAATTAAGACACCACAGACTAAACTATAAGTGCTAACTTTTCAATGTTGTCTATAATATCTCATTACAGTTCACTTTAGTTAATTGAGATGGTTTTATTCAATAACTAGCTTTTTGCCGCGGCTTCGCTCGCGTTAAATCCAAATATTCGGCATGTTCCATACAAAATTCCACCCCCCATTTTAGGGAAGTGGGGTAGCCCTACGTCACTCTCCATCCCTTCACTATCTCCACTTAAAAAATCACCTCAATCCGTCGCTCCGATTTTTTGTCGTAATCGACGGAAAAACAAACAGGCACACACACTTTCCCATTCCATTAGTATGGATTTCGATATCGTATCGATAGTTTTAACAAAATTATTGAAAAGGTTAATTTAATATTTGTTCCAATTAGGTAATAATACAAGTCTCGTTTCATTTCATTTGTAAAATACAAAGTATTTAATTAAATATTGTACTATGAAATTTATTGAAGTATTATGGTAATTTATACACGTCAAAAAAAACCTTAACTAAAAATAATTACAAACAGTAATTAGTCAATACCCCTCCGCACCGCCTCCGGCGCAAAAGTGCCCATAACGCTTGCGGCATTACCCCGTTGGATCGCTATGGCCAGCCTTTGCACCAGAAACGATTCAGAGCGCGGGTCTTCTCCCTTTAACCTAAGTCAACGGCCCACGTCACGCACAAAATGCTTCGCGTCCGCGCCCCAGCAGCCCGCCGTCTCCACCGCAAAAGGAACAAAAAAGTACCCCGGGCCCAAGAGCAAGAGCATACTTCTGCCGCTTTGACGCCGCCTGGAATTCCGCCGCAGCCCCAGCGCTGCGGGTTGTGCGCCCAATGTGAGAAGCGGCGAAGGTGTTGACACACGTAGCGTCCCACACCAAACACCGCCCCCTCTCCCACGGGATCAAAGTCAGGCCATCGGGGCGCTTACCATCCGTGCGGCTAAGACCCGGCGGCTCAAGGACGGACGGCACATCAGCCGACTTTAGTGCCCTCTGGATGATGTCGTTGAGGGCATGGTGACGCGGATGCCTGCCCGTACAACGACGGCAACTCAAAGCATGATGTCCGTTAGCCTGGGGGCTGCGATTTATGTCAACCACATTTATGCATTTGCGGTTCCATGGTGGGCCATGGAACCGCAAATGCATAAATGTGGTTGACATACATCGCAGCCCAAGCGAAGAGCAACGGACACCCGCAAAGAGTCACCGTCGAGCAAGGTACCTAATTGAGGCGAAGGTAGCGCGTGTAACCATGACCCTGACTCTGGCTCTGATACAGCCAAAAGCCTAGCCCGGTCCACACCCACAGACCGATCGACAAGACCGCCAAGCACAGCTCTGCAGCCCACATCATCCCACGCCCGTTGCACTTTTGGATTGTCTGGCACGGTGGCACCAGGATTTAGGGCCAGCCATTCCCTTAACGCGTCAGCCACATACGGCACAGTTGCCTCGCTACCATCCAGTGATAAAATGCTAGCAACAAGGCCCCCCACCCCATGGTCTGACGCCAGGAACGCCGGCAGACTTATATCCTGCAGACACCGAACCCCAATACCCCCGTGGTGGACCGGCAAAGCGGCTTGAGTCCACTGGCTCTCGTCTAGGGAGATATTGACGATTGATTCTACCGTGGACTTGATAGCGGCGTCAAAGTTGCGGATCTCGTCGGGAAATGTCTAAACTGGAGCTGTACGCAGCAAATATGTGATCTTCGGAGCGGCGAAGCACTTCTGCAAAAGAACCAGAGCCACGTGTGGATTCAAGCGCCTTAAGCGCTCGCCGGCGAGCAGAAGGAGATCCCTACAATTTTTAAGCGCGTGATGACCCCAGATGGAAATATAGGTGCACCCAACAGGGACAAAGAATCAAGGTCAAGCTCTCGGAGACCAGGAAGCAAGGAAGAGAAAGAAGAAAAAAGACTGGAAGACTGTGGTCCACAAGTTTCACAACCAAAGAACTCACACTTGGACGCATTCACCTCCAACCCGAGATCCCTCAGACGTGGGATCAAACTGAGCAAGTCCTGCCTAACCTTCTCAGGCTTACCGAATGGTACCATCGTCGAGGACTTAAGCTCTGTGATGGCTTTGTGGAATATTGTACTTAAATATTATGGTTTTTTGCATTTTTTACTTCAATTTTGGAACCCTACGAACGTATTGAACCATATGGCGGCGTATCATGATATGCCTAGGAATTTCATGGTCTGCTTAAACGTCACTGAGCAAATCGTTAAACGGTGAGTTTTGAACGATATGGCGAATAATACTAAGCCAAATCATGATTTGGCGCCGTTTCACGATATGCCTGGGAATCTCGTGATCTGGCGGATTCATCGTTCGGCCACCGACATTTCAACAACACAGACACACAAAAACCACCAATATCATTAATAGAATAATAATTTAAGACATACTAGAGACTCCAAATAAAATTTATTTAAAAATCATTTATTCAGCAAATAGGCCATAGGGGCGCTTTTTCACGTCATATCATAATTATATTACAAAATTGTAAATAGAATTTAAATTACAATTGATGATACTAATTCTAAGTTCTCACAAGTTATACATTAAAATCTCTAATGTCGTAATAATCTTAATGTCGAAATACAACTAAAAACCACATACTTAATATAAAAAAGTACAAATACAATAAAATTATACAATTATACCTAAGTATCTAATATACCATGTAATTACTTTTAGGTAAGTAGGTATAGGAAATTAGGAAAGATGGTTTGTTTAAACAATGTTTAGGTCGATTGCACATAATGATACCAACATAACAACAATATTTGTTTCACCAAGTATTCTCTCGCCCAGGTTCGAATTCGAATTTATGATTTCCCTAGAGGCAGCATTTAAGTAACTGGAAGAGAAAAAAACATTTTTGTGACTTCAGTTAGGTGACGTTCGTTTTGATCAGAATAACAGTAACTGTGACTCAGTAATAATTATATGAGATTTCCATACTTTATTTTACAACGATACAGATTTATATATATCGTCGCTTAGCACCCATAGTAGTAGTAGTAGTAGTAGTAGTAAACACTTTATTGTACAGAACAAATTACATGTACAGAGAATAATTATAACGGTTAAGTACAAAGGTATGTTATGTATAGTACAAGCTTTGCTTAGTTTGGGGCTAAGTTGATCTGTGTGTGTGTGTCCCCAATATTTTATTTATTTATTATTTATTTAGAACATATTTTTAGATTTACACACACACATTATAAAGAAAAGGCCTAGGTTACGTTTTGTTTATTACAAAAAAAATAGTATAGATACCTACCTACATGATTATGATTACAGACTTAGAATAAAATTAAACCTAAATCTAAAACAAACTACCTACAAAACTAAAACTAATACTTACCTAAATAAAAATGATATGAAAATAAATAAATACAATAACTATGAGGCAGGCATGTATTTTGTGTTTGTAAAATAAGGAGTTTACTACTACTGCTCCAAAGCCCTAAATAGTCTACTAGTCGCCATTCTATTAGGAAAAGTGTTAATTGGCTACGTGCGTCTGTCACGCGCCCTAAGAACTAATAACAATACTCTAAACTCAAAAGTGACAGAATGGATTATTATCCGATTTTTTCCATCAATAGAGTGAATTGAGGAAAGTTTAGCTATACCTCTACAACGTGTTTAAGTTGGGTCTCTATTAAAAAAAAAAAAAATCATTTATTTCAGAAGACAGGTTCCATAATATGGTTAGTAGCTCTAAAACTTAATAACTATGTTAGACTAATTTAGTACAAATAATATAAAACATTTACATCTATTGGTTCCCATAATTTTTTTAGTCCGATTTTTACAACCCATAACGTTGACAAGTCATAATTTTTAATAGTCATATTATCATTAGTCATAAAGTTGAATGTCAGAAATTGGAGGTCAGATTTTTGCAAGTCATCATTATTATTTCCTTTATTTATTTTGCTTCTTAGGTTAAGCTTTTTATAATATGAATATAAAAGTAAAATACAAAACACATACAAAACAATATAAAAAACATAAAAACCGGCCAAGTGCGAGTCGGGCTCGCGCACAAAGGGTTCCGTAGCAGCAAATATAATAAACTTATTATGTCAATTTATACACCTGCCAAAATTACAGTTAAATCAACCTATCTCAAAAACTATAAGAGATACTTTGATCAAACCAAAAATCGTTGAAAGAGTTAATTAGCATGCATCACCTCTATTTTTTTTAGAATTTTATACCCCGTAGTTATAAAAATAGAGGGGGGGGGGACATACTTTTTACGACTTTGAGAGCTGATATCTCAAAAACCGTTCACTTTAAGAAAAATGTTTTTTAGAAAACTTTATATCATTTTAAAAGACCTTTCCATTGATACCCCACACGGGTATGTACATCGAAAAAAAAATTTTCATCCCTCAGTTACATGTATGGGGGCCCCACCCCCAATTCTTTTTTTTTACTATTTAGTGTCATAATTTTGTAGCGGTTCATACAACACATATTCCCATCAAATTTCATCACTGTAGTACTTATAGTTTCCGAGTAAATCGGCTGTGACAGACGGACAGACGGACAGACGGACAGACGGACAGACGGACATGACGAACTATAAGGGTTCCGTTTTTGCCATTTTGGCGGAACCCTAATAAACACGGAACCCTAACCTAGGGTGCCGCCAGCAGCGGGGCAGGGCCCAAGCTGCCGGTGGTTAGGGCTGCAGAGAGAGGAACCGTCGGACTATCCGCGCCGTGTCCAAGATCACCGCCTTCTGCATCTGGCCCTTGATCCAGCCACCTAGCGAGAGTCTCTTAAGATGTCGATCGAGACTCTTCGCTATGAGACCGTTCGCTGAAACGACTATCGGAACAATGATCGTTGAATCAACATCCCACATGGCGGTTATCTCGTGAGCCAAGTCTAGGTACATCACAATGTCAGGCTTATTGGCTACAATAGTCCTATCAGTGATAATAGATCGATCCCAATAGAGCGTGGCACGACCATTTTCAAGAACTGGCGCAGGCAAGTACTTGTAGTACGGTACTTCGCGGTCCACAAGGCCGTATTGAAGAGCAAGTTGCTGGTGAATAATCCTGGCTACGAGATTATGTCTGTGCAGGTACTCGCCGTTAGCAAGATGAGAACAACCGGAAATGATATGCCTGAGTCATCATTATTGTTAGTCATAAACATTGTTTGGCATAATAATCAAATTGCATTTTGTATTATGGACATAATGTTGAAAGCAATAAACATGTTTGTCATAATTGTCGTAAAGTATATTTTCGCAAGTAATAATGATTACTGTCCACATTAACTTTAATCATAACATTCAATGGGATCTATATTATTTTTCATTAAGTTTGAAGTCATAATGTTTGTTCGTGTTCACTATCGTTAGTCATAATTTAGTTTTTCACAGAAGATTTTTTTTGCCAGCGATTCGACGGAGCCCCGCTATGCGGGGCTCCTATTTCTGCTCTGAATGACACAAGGTAACTTAACGAACCTACCCGAGAAATGAAAATTTTCTCGTTGGGCTCACTGATTTTCCCGCCATTTCGTCTTTTACATGTTATGTCTTTTATTTTTTCATGTTGCTTTTAAAAGTATTAGGCCCCGCCAGCGATTCGACGGAGCCTCGCTATGCGGGGCTCCTATTTTTGCTCTGAATGACACAAGGTAACTAGGGTACCTAGCTGAGAAATGAGGATTAAAATACTCAATAAGCTCACTGATTTTCCCGCCATTTCTTCCTTTGCATGCTGATTTTTGTAGTATTCGGCTTCGTCAACGAGTAGAAGGGGGGCAGGGGTCCTATTTCCGTTCTAATGACCGCGAGGTAAATGCGGACTACCAATAAAGTCATAAGGTATAATGTATCGATTGTCCACATTTTCGTTAGTCATAATTTGGTTTTTCTCAAAAACGCGTAACTTTTCAGGATTGCCATAAGACAAACCTAACCTAACCTATCTATAGGTGACCCTAATGAAACCGTTTCAGAATTATGACTAATTATAATCTGGCTAACAAAGGGATCCGTTTTAAATGTTATATTCATCAACTTTCTTGATTCTAAAATTATAGTATTCTATAATATGGGTTGTAAACGTTAGAACTATTAAACGTTATTCGTAACAAAGATTATGACTTATGAGGTTTATGCCTTAAAACTGTATGCAGAACAATCAGTAGGGCTTCAAAAAATATGCCTAGTAATATTTCTGGATAATTATTGTTATGCCTTTCAATTTTATACTCATCAATTTTATGACTTTTAAGGTTATGGCATCCAATATTATGGGTTGTTAATGTTAGTACCATTAAGCATTATTCGTAACAAAAATTATGACTAGTGATGTTTATGACCACAAAATATATGAATAACAACTTATGACTAACGAAATTCTGACCAAAAAGTTTATGGGAAAGAAAGGGGTCCCGTTTAAGTTTTGGTGAATTGGTTGAAATATTTGCTCTGATCAAAAATGAAATTCGAGTTAGTTGTAATCGCACAATGTATGCAGGTGTACAAAAAAGTCCGCATAGGTACATTTTAGCTATTAAGTAGATAATACTTTGTACTGAATCAATTTAAGACCGACATAATATGTAGTTCGATGATAATTAATACGAATTATATCAGAAATAATAACAAGACATTTGGGTGATATATGTCGGTTTCGGCATCAGCTATGTATATCAATATGCAAAACCGAATCCCATATTCACAATCTTGATATTTTATTTCCATACATCCTATTTATATTTAACAAAAAACTTATTTTTTATACTGACTCCAAATATTGACTCCAATTTCCTTTAACACAACCAGGATAAGCAATTTGCTTAAATAGTATAGTCACGGATTTTAATTGTTGATCCACTTCTAGCTCATTTTATACTGGACACTTCATAAGTTAACTATGCTTAACTATGAAAAGTCCAGTATAAAATAACTTAGGAGTGGATCAACAATTAAAGTCCGTGACCGTACATTCATTAGGTTCATGTTCTCTAGAATGTGATCGTTATTATCATAAAAGAAATACTTAATTACTTCTTTTAAAATAAAAAATCGCCATCTTCTATCATAAAACGCCAATCTTTTATAATAAAACGCCATCTTACACCTCACGCATAGAAACCTTGCGCTGAATAAACTGCTGCCTTGCCGATTACATCCTGTAGAGTCTTTAGACAGTAAGTAATAGGTACTTAGCTATTCATAGGTACATATACTTCGATAGGTATCTAAAATCCAATTATTTTTAAAACCGGTCATAAGTTATTTTTGAGATTTCAGTTAATTCCTGGACCTGTTTCCTTGCCTGATTCTGTTCCTGTGCTGATTCATCTCCACTAACATAAAAAAGTCATTTCCCAACAATCCTTTCCCAGTGGTATAGAAAGAAACTAATTTCCTCGGACAATGAAGCGAGCCGGTTATTTACGGTAACAATGGCTTGAGCCCTGGTAAAAATACATGATTTCCAATCTCATTCTATTTATTTACTTATTGTGTCTTCACTTCTTTTTCCGTTCCGTCAATAAGTGAGTACTTTTGTTATTTTCACGTAAATTACATAATCTACACCGGAGACTTGTTGACAACTGACAGCAAAAACGTTGTTGGTATAAGTAGGAATGTATTTATATTATTATACGATATACTTACTAGATAAATTTATCGCAAAATTCTGGTACTTAACTCAATTAATCGGTATTTATGAGTTTAATAGCCTCTTTACAAATTAAACCTTTGTTCTGCTTAGGAGCAGCTCATAAGAAGATTATAAAATAAAGTCTGACCAGAAATATATGACTATTGTCAGGAGGGCGCTGTTATTCTGATGTATGGAGTGACAGTTCAGTTTAGTAAGAAGAAAATAGTTCTAATGAAATTCCGCAACAAAAAGTTTTTGCCAGACCCAAGGATGGAATTAAGAAGTGGATCCGCCATGTATGTTTAAACATAAACTAATTACTAACTCTAAAAAGTTTTTTACACTTTTCCGCCTTTTTATTTTAATCGTTAATTCTTAAATGCATGTTTTTTTATTTATTTGTGGTTGGAAAATTTGGAAATAATGTTTTTATTTAGATATTTCGATGTAGGATCTAGGAAAAATAAATAAAAAAGTACAGCATAAATTTTGGCTAGGTTATTGAAAAGTATATCTGTTGTAGCTAAATGGCAACATCATTGCATTTAAAGGTTAATTTTTGTATAGAGCATCAATAATGGCTGCTTTAAGGTCTCGCGTTTTACCCACATATTGAAAGTCACTAACAGGTCGAACGCGATTAAATAACATTATTTTACCTTTTTTCCGACGTTTTGGCCAGGTTGCACTGCTGGCCGTGATCACGGAAAACTGATATCAGTGATATCCCAGCAAAATGTCATCGAAGATGTAAACAACTCGATAGTGTTTATATTATATAAATGTTCGGGGTAAATAAATTGATCTACCCGTTTTTGTTGTTGCCCAAATATTAATTGCCCACCGCACGACACGCAACACCTACAACATCCGCGGACTGGTCTGAAGATAGACTAGTTTTTTATAATTTGGGACTAAGTACTTAATTTTTTTCCAAACATTTAACCACCTGTACGTCAGTCAACCACAGCTGTTTCTGGTTACAAGTATCTGTCTTTGTTCTCAAGCCCCTAAACATAAATCATTAATCATCCAAACAAAAGGGGTCACCTGCGTCTTATTGCATGACGTGATTTATTAAGCACGTATTTATCATATATCTACTTCGTATTATCGAGGATTGAAAAAAAGTCGGGATAGCGCAAGATATGTTGCGTGGAATAGTTAAAATTTAGCCCTCGGTCGGTGTATTTAAATAAACTTGGACATGACCAAATTATTTTTTCTTTTTTTCTTACCAAACGGCAAATAGGGCATTAAATACCGGTCCAACAATATAGGTACCTTAATGACGTGACTTGGGATTATATTTGAAAACAGTTCATAACCGGCGATTACTTTTCGTCCCTCGAAATATCACCGTATTTTATATGAATCGATGAGCCATTTGTCTCCCAAGGTCAAGCGGCAATCAACTTTTATGTGAACACATGGCAGTTTAACGTTGACCTAATAAGTAGAGGTGAGGCGTATTTACTGGAATAGGTTTTTGGAATAGGTTTTAGCTTGGACGCGTTAGTACGCGTTCCCACTCCGACTTACAACATTCCGCGAACCCGCCAATTTGAAAACTAGCATCGTGAACTCGGAACTATTCGGCAAAGGTCGGGGTACTTCGGGATCGCCCGACTCGCCCAAGCCATCGCGCGATGAATTCCAAGAAAAAGCAACCAGTTTTAGTTTATACAAATAACATTTTTAGTACGAACGCAATAAGGTCGTGTTTTTTTTGATGAAATTCTTTGTTTTGGTGTAATAGTACTTGTTGTCTAAGTACTTGGAATTAGAAATTTTGATTTTTGAAAACAGTTGCTATCCGAATACGCAATAGGAAAGTGCGGAATTTGTATTGAGTTCATTATTTTGATGTTAGTGGACAGTTTTGTGCGCGAAGAAACTTTTGTAAATATATATATATATATATTAGTGTAAAAATTGTGTAAATATTGTGTAAATGTTGAGTTAAGCTTAAGACTGTGGTGTGTATTTATTTACTTTAAAAGGTATTTAAATAACGTTTCAACTATGGCACCGAAAAGAAGTGTGGCATGTGACCATTTTGTGGACAAGGGTGAATATAAGGCAGAGTGTAAATTATGCAAGGTCCAAATTTCCTTTAAAGCGTCAGTATCAAATCTGACGAAACATTTTAAAAGACGTCACGGAACTGTTAGTCTAGTTCCTAGAGAAGCCCAAGATGCCGTCGCTGCTGTCGAAGCGCCTGAGCCACAACCTGGTACGTCCTCCGCTCCAGACCCAGTCCTAGAAGCGCCTAGAGAGTCGGTAGTTGCGAGCCGTCAAACTACTCAAACTAGACCGGTGAGAAATGCTATCACAACATACATGCGAAAAGACTGCTCGAAAATGAAAAGGATATAGATCGCTATATAATGAATTTATTTATAATAGATCTACAACCATTTTCGATGGTGGAAGACGAAGGGTTTCGCGATCTTATCCATTTTGCATTCCCTATGTATGTAATACCTTCTCGCAAATATTTCGCAAATAATATGTTGCCTGCTTTGTATGAAGCGTTAAAAAATGACATAAAAACAATTATAGAGACCGAAGTAGAATCAATATGTTTGACCACGGATATGTGGACTTCTCCTGTCGGTGACTGGTTTATGGCTGTAACTGGCCATTTTATTGACAACAAAATGAGATTGCAATCGGTTTTACTCGAATGCTGCCCATTAAGCTGCGCTCATAGAGGCGCCAATTTAGCCGAGGAATTTAAAAAAATCACAAAAGAGTGGCAATTAGACGACAAAATCTTGTCGGCAGTGTCAGACAATGGCTCTAATATAAAGCATGCTATCGAAAAGTGTTTAGGATGGCGCCATTTTAGTTGTTATGCGCATACATTAAATCTGGCAGTACAAAAAGCACTAAAAAATGTAACGGTGACGGACATCATCGCAAAAGTCAAGGCCACTGTGGCTCTCTTCAAAAGGAGCTCCAACGCCTGGGAGAAATTAAAAAAGTATCAGGAGCAAGCAGGAAAACCAGTTAAACGACCCATTCAAGATGTGCCCACGCGTTGGAACTCCACATTTTATATGTTGGAGAGGTTCCTAGATTTAAAAGAGGAAATTAACAGCTCCCTGTCGAATTTGACCACGACAGACGTGACCCCATTGACGCCAAACGAATGGGAAATCGTTGAAAAACTACTTCTCATATTAAGGCCCTGTGAAGAAGTCACAAAGGAAATGAGCGGACAGGAGTATGTCACGGGAAGCTCAGTGATGCCTATTACTACTGGATTGAATGCTGTCTTGTCCGATTTATCCGAAAATGTGGACCAAGTACCGTTGGAAGTGGAGTTTGTAAGGCAGGATCTAATGTCGGAGCTTAAGACAAGATTCTCACAGCTTGAAAATAGCCGAACATTCACAACGTGCATGTTCTTAGACCCCCGCTACAAACTATACTTTGAAAATGAAGCGATCGCCGATAATACAAAAAAAATCGTGATATCAATGGTAACCAATCTCATTACCGAGGAAAATATGACTAACGAAAATACTCCAGTCACCAATGTAGCAGCCGTAGCAGGTAACAAAAAAAGTTCCATATGGCAACACTACATCAACAAAATGACCAACATTCGACCAGCGGGTACAGCTTACTCAAGAGCAGTGGTGGAGGTGCAACATCTACTACATCAGTATAAATGAGTCACCGCTAGCATGGTGGGCAGCTAACCAAAACTCATATCCGAATCTGGCTAAGTTAGCGCGGCGAAAACTTAACGCGCTCGCCACAAGTGTGCCTTGTGAAAGATTATTTTCTGCCGCAGGCAGCATCATTAATGAAAGACGGACTCGCCTAGGTGTCCGTAAATTACAACAGCTGTTGTTCTTAAAACAAAACAGACGGTTAAAAGCCTTGTCCTCAAATATGTAAATAATGTAAATATGAATAAAATGTAAAAAAACAAAAAGAAAAACAAAAAAAAAAAAAAAAAAAAAAAAAAGAAACACAAAAAAAGCATCATGTATATAAAAAAGTATGTACATAAAATCGATTGAAAACTTCTAAATACGCCAGCTATTTCATTACTTTAATAAAATTATTCATGTGGGTACAGTTTATAATAGAAAAAAAATATAGGAATAGCTGACAGTCCTAAGCCTGTATAAAGTATGAAGGGAAGTATTCTAGTCGATATTTAACTAGTATGGTACCTACGGCGGTAGTACGCAGTACTCACGGATCGCGTTTACGCCACGGGAATCATTTTGTTTACGCTATGACTCAATTAAGTTAGGTACTCGTAGATACTCGTGGACCTAGTCTTTGGATCTAGTCTTTTTGTGGACGCGTACTCGCAAGACTTAGTCCGCGTTTTACCTAGTACGTCTCACCTCTACTAATAAGCAGGCACCGCTCCATACCTACTTCATAGGAGGTGTGAGTGTGAGTGTGTTCTTTGAAACGCGTTCATTAAAATAATAAAAGTAAAAAAACTACTAATATATACCCTTTTCTATGTGTTTGAAATAATTGATGTTATTTTTAAAACTAAGTAAAACTAGATTCAAAGATGTTTTTTTTTTTTAAAATTGTATAGATAAGTGCAAGGCCTTAATTGCACGGCTACGAGTACCTATGCGTATGCGATGTATGTACTTTATAGCCTGACAAGTTTTTATTTGACCCTCGCCGCGTTGCGGATTTTCAGCTGAACTAATTTAATTCTAATTCAATGGTTTCATCGCAAATATGCCCAAAATAATATTTAAAAAAGTGAAAATAATTATACTTAAGTTGTATTGATTAGTTGGTTTTGTTTTAGCTTAATATATTGCGTGTTCTTATTTACGGTATGGTCTGTAGCTCTGCCGTGAAAAATATTTAAAGAAATAAGGAGGCCGTTTCATCATTGCACCAGTACAAAACAAGGCCCACGTAAAAAGAAAATACATCGACGACTTCGATAAAGGTACAAGATTCATGGATTTTAGGCTGTGTGGAAAGAAGTAGCAAGTCTTAAAACCTAGCTTATAACATTTTGATTCTCTGAAACCATGTTTTAATTTTATACAAATATTAACGCGAAACCGGTACACGCTGTCCCCATTATACAGGGTGGGGCCTGTAACAAAGGCGAAGAATTGAACTCTAGGCTATTCTCCTTATACTGATCAACATTTGTTCGGCGACTTTTAAAAATAACTTGTATTTTGATTTTTATCACCCTTGAAAGTTTTTTCTAAGAGGTAATGTATTGCGAATTCTGTTAAGTCTAAAGTGTGACAGACAACGTCAATGACAACAATAATGGCGTACATTGAAGCTAATATTTATTTTTATGAAAAATTAAAAATTTAAAGACTTCATAATTTTTAAAAGTCACTGAACAAATGTTGATCAGTATAAGGAGAATAGCCTACAGTTCAATTCTTCGCCTTTGTTACAGGCCCCACTCTGTATATGTCGTACGTACATTATTGCCATATGAAAACGGTTTGTAGCGACACTGTTTCAGGCTTTAAAATGTTAAAAGTCAGGGTCTCCCTTTTATTATTTCTGATACTATGTTATTTAGAAAACATAATCCTTATGATGAAGCCTTTCGATTGATGTGACAAAGGTACAGGGTATCTTTTTTCTCGTGTAGCGGGTTCGATTCCCGGTTTAACCATGTAATTAATTAAAAATCTATTAATGCAGTTGAAACTAAGTAAGTTTCAAAAATAGCATCAAGCCTTCTTTTAGCAAAATATCCTATCTATGATATTTTAGGTACTTTCCCTCTATGTGGCATAGATGACGCGTGGCCCTGTATATTTGTTTTGTAAAACAAAAAACGCTAAACATATGTTGGTCAGTTTAAGAAGTCATTCAGTTTATAGTCTACAATTTAATTTTTGCCTTTTTATAGGTACCACCCGGTAGGTACAATGCAGGGCTCCTCAGTAGGAGTTCGTTAGAGAATAGTATGCACCAAAGAGCTAATTCATATTAGGTACATATTTTCGTAATGTTCCATCAGAGCTAGGTCGATGAAAATTATGTATGATGTAGAATATAAATTAGTTCATATTTTAAAAAATATGGTGTTTGTACCAAGAGCCGCACTTGTTATACAGGGTGATTAAAAATTCCTTTCCCTCTTACATTATTGATTTACCCTATTTATTTTGAGCACAGTTTGGTATGGTTTTTCGTGTACGTTAGTGTACGTAGGCTGCACATGAAGGAATTAGCCCATTAAATATACCAAGAACTGATTGTAATTCGACAATTAACTATGAAATAAGAAGTTCATGGAAGGAATTTTGGAAAAAGGACCAGTAAGTTAAAGGCAAATGGTATAGAAGTATCCAAACAGACTTACCAGTCAAGCCATGGTACAACAAGTCATGAATTAATGACTACAATAAAATCGCCATCGTTTTGGTTACACTAAGACACCTGCGCAAGTGCGCACCTAGCCAGACTCGGAATCGTTGGTGATGATGAATGCACCAACTGCGGTAACATTGGTGACGTACAACATATGACCTTTTCGTGTCCAACATATTCCCTGGCTCGTCTAATTCTAGCCACAGAAATAACTGAAAAGGAAGTGCTTGAAATCACAGACGATCCCTTCCGCCGCCTAAAAGTGTTATTACAAAATGTGGACTGTTTTCAACCAATTTACAGGTTCATTAAAAACGCTTTTGGTTCAATTTGACGTTTGACGCAACCTGAAGTGAGTTTAAAATATGTAAAGTGTGAACTATGAAGTTAACAAACTAACAAGCCGTAAAAACGCATCACCATCAAAAATAATGCGGAGAAGGACTTAACCCCTAAATGCATGATAGTGTGCCTGTACCTTTCTAATACTTGTAAAACTTTTCATCCAAAAGTTACATATATTTGTATAAATATGATTTAGCCTACTTAACTTCTAATACTGATTTAGTGTTAAAATCGATGTTAAATATTTTGTTAATTAGTTTTCCCAGAGTCAGAAAACCATTGTCACATAATATTTTTACATTTTTCCCATACAACATTTTTCTGTACAGTTTATAGTCTAAAAGTTAAACGACATACACGATTTCAAAAATGGTTTTTCGCTATCTTCCGTGGGTGTGTAAAGTCGCTGTGGGATTTGGTTAAAATTGTTTCGCTCTCCTGTAAAGTCGCGTTTTGGCTTTTACGCCAATTGAACCCAAAGGTATCGATATATTCATTTCGCGTTAAAAGAAAAAGCCTCTTACTTAATTGAAGTTTACCAATTTCCAGCGCATAACTGCTAACAAGCTGTATTTTTTTTTGTTTTCATAAATAAAATCCAAAATAAGTTAATTTGTCACATGCTGTAAAAGCATCCTCTTGCTTGTTCCGGGTGTATGACAACAGATCCTTTTGAACCATTAATTTTAACGAGCGACCTACGCTTCTCACCTTACTTCGATAACAACATATCATTTGATTTGATTTTGTCGGTGCAAAACGCTCGTACATTGTGAAGCAAATAGTAAACTTAAATTAATAACCACTTAATAAACGGTTGATGAATTTAAGCAATGATCAAAACGTCATTGCGATTGCGACATTTAAGCATGTAGCAGTACAAAGCAATAGCAACATTTTAAAATCAAATTATTTTATTAAATATTTTTTCTTAGTTTATTTTAAATAGATACCATACGCCAATGAAAAAGCGAGCAATGTATCGTATCTATTTTAGATTACGATTCATGAAGTTCCGCAAACGTAAAGGTACAAAAAACACGTGCTCCAAGGAAATTTAACTTGTCTACTAACTGATCCAGAATATTGTTGTGCGTAAAAAACATACTTAGATTTCGTAGTTCTTTGTGAAACCTGGTTTTAAAACGTTATACTTAACTAGTGTGAACATAAGTTTTGAGACAAGAGTTTTCACAAAAAAAAACCGGCCAAGAGCGTGTCGGGCCACGCTCAGTGTAGGGTTCCGTAGTTTTCCGTATTTTTCTCAAAAACTACTGAACCTATCAAGTTCAAAACAATTTTCCTAGAAAGTCTTTATGAAGTTCTACTTTTGTGATTTTTTTCATATTTTTAAACATATGGTTCAAAAGTTAGAGGGGGGGGACGCACTTTTTTTTCCTTTAGGAGCGATTATTTCCGAGAATATTAATATTATCAAAAAACGATCTTAGTAAACCCTTATTCATTTTTAAAAACCTATCCAACAATATATCACACGTTGGGGTTGGAATGTTAAAAAATATCAGCCCCCACTTTACATGTAGGGGGGGTACCCTAATAAAACACATTTTTCCATTTTTTATTTTTGCACTTTGTTGGCGTGATTGATATACATATTGGTACCAAATTTCAGCTTTCTAGTGCTAACGGTTACTGAGATTATCCGCGGACGGACGGACGGACGGACAGACAGACATGGCGAAACTATAAGGGTTCCTAGTTGACTACGGAACCCTAAAAATCGGCAAGATTTAATTATTATTTACGTATACCTATGGTTTTAAAGGTTATTTTTTTTTTCAATAAATTAAGTATATCTAGTAACACCATTATATACTTCGTCGTTCATCGGAAATCTTCGGTTGTCCGGAGCTGGCTCGGGATATCAATGCGATGTTATCTGCGAGACGAAGGTTGACTGCCAATTAGGTTAGTTTAATGTAGAAGCAGTAATATCTACTTTATTGCCAGAGTTACCACGCTAACTGTTCGGTATATTCTGACTTAGATAAGTTAAGGGAATATCAAGGAGAAGTTAAATATTGGACAACAGGAATATCTGAATGGTTGTCGAAATGTAATGTAATTTCTATATTTTCATGTTTAAGTATTACCGTAGTTCTAGTTTTTATGAAGTGTTAGAAGCCGCGTGGTCTGAAAGTAAGCCGAGCAGTGAAGATCGTAAGTACATTTTAAGAACTCTTCTTCTTCTTCTTCCTAACCTTAATCCCAACTTCATTTTGTGGTCGGGCCTTCTTGTGCGTTTGCGCCAGGCCGGTCTGTCCCGGGTTGTCAACGGCGGGGTATTGTGGGTTTTTAGGTCCCTTTCGACAGTGTACCACCAAGTTGAAGATATCTAGTAACTGCCTCTACCTCTCGATCGCTGCGTGCTATCAATGTTCAGCACAGTTTTTACGGAATAGCTATCGTCTCGCCTCATGACGTGTCCATACTATCTCAGTCGTTCCTCCTTGACCTTCTCGGCTATCGGCGCAACTTTAAAAGAACCTCTTACATATTCGTTTCGTACTTTAGCCAAGCGCGACATTTTATGAACTATTAAGGAAAAATTACCAGTGCTCGACACGCTAATGCCCAATAGATGACGTTCTTCTGTCACATTTATTGCCAATGACTTATATTTGAAAGTGGCATCTACTGGGACACTGTCAAGCACTGGTACTTTTACTTATTTAGTTACTCGACTTATTACTGGCAATGCAATAAAGGGTTCACGCCGTTAACGGTTAAGTGTCCAATATTTATTTTAAGTATTAAATAAACGCTGAAACAAATTAAACGAATTGTAACTATAATTTTTGAAGTCAATTTAAAACAAAAATGCAGAAATAGTGAAACTGAACAGTTAAAAAATTAATTCTCCTTCTTTATACTTCAGCATTTGATGTTCATAAAATCGGCAAAACAGTCGGCATACACCTCTCACCCTCTACCAAAACTAGGTCATAGGAAACCAAGACGAAGTTAGTGGTGAGAGAAATGACGTTATCATAACTTGCAATCAGACCGTCGCCTGTAACTTAGCTGCTTGATTTCTTTAATTTAATTTTGATGAAAATCTCGAGCATATCTACAGAACTGGTTCAAGCTTGAAAGTTCTAGTGTTCTCGCTAAGTTTCAACGTCGCTTTGTTCAACGTTATGTGTGTTTGTAGGCACTTTGTTTGAGACATCGATAATTCATGTACAGT
Source organism: Leguminivora glycinivorella (assembly GCF_023078275.1). Classification (NCBI taxonomy): domain Eukaryota; kingdom Metazoa; phylum Arthropoda; class Insecta; order Lepidoptera; family Tortricidae; genus Leguminivora; species Leguminivora glycinivorella. The sequence goes on from NC_062998.1 coordinate 27,782,446, forward strand.
CGAGGTCAAAAATACCTTTACAGTTGAGTGTTACAAAAATACCTTTACATTTAAATAATTTTACACACTGCATGACGAAAATATGCTTCCAACACACATGACAGATTCATCTTTTCACTTATCGAACCAAAGTTCAGTTTACAATCTGTCTTCCATAGAAACATTATCACAAATTGTGACATAATAGGTTTACATTGCATGTTACAGAATAAGATATCCTGTGAATGTGCCGTGAATATGTTTACATTTGCAGTAACACGTTTACTTCTATCCAATAGGTTTTTACTTATCACAAAGTCGTATATTACGAATACCTATGTGACTCGGTTGACAGTACATGTTACATTAATAGTCCGTTTTCACATTATCCGATCCGATATCGGATGTCGGAAGGATTTCAATAGAAAACATCCAAGACGGCGCCTGCATTGTATGGGATATCGGTCCGACATCCAATATCGGATCGGATAATGTGAAAACGCACTTAGGGTTTCATTTCATATGATTGTCCGTTTGAAATGAAATATACCTACCTAAGAAGCAAGAAATCGGCAAGTGTCTCCTTCTTAATAATGGTATATAACTCAAGATATTTTTGGTCGTCTAAAGGGTACGTTAAGAAAATGTCCATTGTAGTAAAACGCTTCTCTTCATGCGACTCGACAATCGCGTGTATATTTCAACACAGCAAACACAGCTTCCTCATAAATATGCGAAGGTGCCGAGGTGGGACACATATCGGGACTTGTGAATAAAATCTCAAAGCTTTTCACGCTCCATGAAGTTTCACTTTTTCGCCATGTAATTTTATGAGTTTTGCTGTCGAATAAGATACATATGTATTACCTACCTACATGTCTTCTGAAATAGGGACACAACCATTGCAACCATTGCAATAGATAATTTATATAAGATATGATAATTGATAATATATAAGAATAATTTAGATAATTATACATATATAAGAATAATTTAAGTTCATGTTACAAATTTAGTATCGTTGCAACAAGAGGAAAACAATTGCTGATTTTTTTAATTTAAGAAAAAGCAATTACATTCGTTTTGTATAACCAATAATTGAATTCATTGAACTTTGTGTGTCTTGTAATTCAATGAAAGTTACTAACATTAGGTGCATTTTATTGTTTTACTGGAAATTATTAATTTCCTTTATTTACAATATCTGGGCGACCGAGCTTCGCTCGATTCTATTTTATTGGGTTGGTAAGAAAGTAATGAGCGAATCATAACCAATATTGTAATTTTTATTTAATTTATTATTTTAATCATTTATCAAAAATATAACGGCCTTCGTTATCTACTACTTGTCTCCATCGTTCTGGTAAAGAATGAATAGCATCGGCGAAGAAGTTCTTAGGTTTAGATTCAAAAAACTCAGCTATGTACTGTCGTAGATGGGCTTGATCATCGAACTTTTTTTCATTCAAGGCATTGCTTAGCGATCTGAACAATGCGTAATCCGTAGGTGCTAAGTCTGGAGAGTACGGTGGATGAGGTATCACTTTCCAACCTAGCTCCAATAGCTTTAGCCGAGTCACTTTTGCAATGTGTGGGCGAGCATTGTCGTGTAAGAAAAAAACTTTAGCATGCTGTGGACGATTCTGACAGATTTTTTGGTTTAAATTTTCAAGCTGATTACAGTATACTGATGCGGTAACAGTCATTCCACTTGGTAGGAGTACCCAGTGAATAATACCATGAATATCCCACCAAACGGACAGCATAACTTTTTCGGGTGAGGCTCTGTTTTTGGTGCCTCTATTCCTTTTTCGTTTGGAGCTAGCCACTGACGTTTGCGTGTGTGATTTATATATAAGACCCATTTTTCATCTCCAGTGATAAGATGGTCCAACCAGTTGAATGTGCGGCGAAAAGACAGAAGTTGTATGCAGATATCGGCACGGCGGTTTAGTTGATCTCTATCAAGTTCGTGCGGTATCCAAACACTGTATTTGTAGTTTTTTCCCAACTCGTGTAAATGTGTTTCTATGGTGACATGAGAGCAGCCTAACTCGGTAGCAAGAGTACTACTCGTTAGCCTCGGATCTCCTTCAATTAAGGTTTTTAATTTGGCTACATCAATCTTCACCGGTCGACCAGACTTAGGTTGATCTGATAATGAAAAGTCGCCACTACGAAACCGCTGGAACCATCGTTTCGCCGTGGCCTCAGACACAACTTCAGGAGCAACACGCTGACATATATTACGCACTGCTTCGGCGGCTGAATGGCCAGACTGAAATTCATATAGTAAGCAATGCCTTACATGCACTTTTAATTCGTCCATTTTATTCCTTATATTAGCTCGGCGACAGCTAGTGAATGACTGACGAGAAACTGTGCGACTCGCCCTTTATATACTTTCGATCATAGAAGATTCTAGAACTCTCTCAAAAATTTTATGTGGAATTCAATCGATCGCTCATTACTTTCTTACCAACCCAATAATATATCACGTCTTTACATAAAAAAAAACTCTTATAAATACAAAAACAAAAAAAAGACAAAAAACAAAAACTTAATTTCTGGCCGGGATTCGAAACCCTTGACACCTACGATCTATCTGCGTACATTAGACCGACCTCGTACGACTGAGCTAAGCGGAATCGATGCGCGCGCGGCGAAATTAAGGACCATATTTTACGTTTACAAACGCGGAAGAAAAACTCATGAAAACTCGAAAATTCGCGTTTTCCGGGATCTAAATCGCTTTTTCACCCTCGAAAACCCCCACATAACAAATTTCAGCGAAATCGTCAGAGCGGTTTCCGAGATCGTCGGTATACAGAGTGGGGCCTGTAACAAAGCCGAAGAATTGAACTGTAGGCTATTCTCCTTATACTGATCAACATTTGTTCAGTGACTTTTAAAAATTATGAAGTCTTTAAATTTTTAATTTTTCATACAAAATAAATATTGGCTGCAATGTACGCCATTATTGTTGTCATTGACGTTGTCTGTCACACTTTAGACTTAACAGAATTCGCAATACATTACCTCTTAGAAAAAACTTTCAAGGGTGATAAAAATCAAAATACAAGTTATTTTTAAAAGTCGCCGAACAAATGTTGATCAGTATAAGGAGAATAGTCTAGAGTTCAATTCTTCGCCTTTGTTACAGGCCCCACTCTGTATATAAATAAATAAATAAATAAACAAGAATTGCTCGTTTAATAGTATAAGATTAATTACCGCCTAGGTCAACCTTCCCCGTGCTCATGGCCAACTTAACCCGGAGATGGGGTAGGTTGACTAAGGGCCACTTGCACCAATGAAAATGAAAGGTTAAGCCGAGGGTTAACCCACCATTTTATACGGAATTTGACAGTTGACAGCACTTGCACCCAGCGCCGGCCCGTGCACTCGATCAGAGTAGAGCGAGTTTGAGTTTCGGCGCCCTTGGGAAGAAGTTTTACGATGTAGATAAAAAAAACGCGAGCGCAGCGAGCGCGAAATTTTTTTCATAGTATTACCGTAATTTGAAGATTAACGCAATACCTACAGAATTTATGGATTTCATCATACAGAGTACGAAAGGGGCAAGGGTTGATATTTCGCAGTCGCACTCTAGTATGGTTGTGGGGCTGAACGTGGATATCATGTACATAAAATAACGAACAAAATGGAGTACTATAGTGGCCAAGTCAGGAAAGCAGACTTGAAATGAAAAAGCGAGCGCGGATTTTTTCCTAAGTAACTAAAGAGAACTGATATAAATAGTGAGCGCGAGCGAAGCGAGCGTGATTTTTTTTCCTATTGACGCAATTTATTGAGACAACCCGCTAGCGGGGAAGCAGCGAGCTTTCAAGCTTTGATCAACTGCAGAGCTGCGGTCTTTGGCATATTTTAGGGTATTTTGACTTCACAGCGACTATGTTCCTTCACAGCGCTAATATTTCGCCATCACTATTATAATTAAGACATTAACTGCGAACTCGATCGTCACCATCGGGATGCCCTATTTAGGTATTTTGCCACTAAGTGCCCTTCGGGATCTGAGTCCTTTGAAGTTCGCTCATCATCTGTGACTCACAAAATTGCGCCTCTCTGAGACGTTTTGCGCCTTTGGCTTTATGAGGAACTCCGCTATGGGCTATGGAATATCGGATAAACTCATAATTTTGCATTTGGATAACGTAACTTTGTATTTTGGCGCCCCCTTACCAAGTGGCGCTAGAGCGGCCGCTCCACTCGCAAGTGGCACCAACCCTCAGGGTTAGTGGGCTGTCATCTGTATCGTCTTATCCGTGAAGCTATTAAAAATAAAATTCAAATTTAGGTAAATATGTAGATACAGTCGAGTTCACAAATACCTTTACAGACCCAAATTCAAATGTATGTATACACGACCTTATTGTCATGTGTCATACCCAACATTCCCGTATCTCCAGTTCCAGTACCTAGTGGAAATGAGTTTCTCTCGACCTAAAAATGTATTCCATATATAAATAGCATTAAGTACAACTGGATTCATCGTTTTCTGTAAGCATAAGTTTAATTTATTTAGTTCGACCAAATAGTAAATTGCTGCATTTGCAAACCGCAATCACAAATCTACTAATTTCCATAACTACATCACAACTCATCGCCACAATACACAGTGAAACAATGAAATTAACAGCGCCCACCAAAGTTTCCGTAGAACGAATTCGTGTACCTCCTGTCGAGTTTATAGAACAAGTTTTATCTGGTGTAAACTAGTGAGATTAAGTTTTGCTGAGTTCAGAATGCGAGTTGTAATTAAATAAGATCGGTCAACTGCAAAAGCATGCACCTTCGCAATGCCGGGACTACTTAAATTTTGAACCCCAAGAATCTAATCAAAGTTATCTATTTTTAAATACTTAGTAAACCGGTTATAAAAAAAACACCTACAGGTTGTAATTTTATAACCGGCAATATTTTAGGAGGTGATCATAATGACCTCTGAAACTGAACCCATAACAATAAAAATTGTCTCAATTTTTTACCTTTAATTTTCCGAAATTATGGTCACCAAGCGCGGCGGTCTGGCGGTACATCAGAGTAAACAATCGTCCGCAATGTCCGCGATCAACTCGTCCCGTGTCGTTGTGTGATGTCACCGCTGCGTTTGCGGCGTGTGCGTACCTAAATGCTTCTCGTCGAGGTACAGGGCGTAATGTCAAACTTATTAAGGCACTAATTAAGCCCATGTGTAGTTTTAATATTAAAAAAAAACTCTCCCAATTAATACGGCTGATTAAGGTTGTATTTATAATTTGCGATAGTACTACAAGAATTTAACAAAATAAAGTTAGTTTGATTAGATTATATGATATAAATTTACTAATGTCAAGGAATATATTTAAGCGCTGCTTGGAAGTGGACAAAATCATATTTTCCACAAATATTTTTTATAAAAAGAAATGACATGTTTCTTTATTTTAATATCATATCACGTCAATATATATTTTGAAAAAAAAAAATCTTTCTACATTGGAGATTTTACCGGACTAGGAACCCTTACAGTTTCGCCATGTCTGTCCGTCCGTCCGCGGATAATCTCAGTGACCTTTAGCACTAGAAAGCTGAACAAATTTCAGCTTTTACTAATATGTATATTTAATATCGATCACGCCGACAAAGTGGTAAAATAAAAAGTGGAAAAAATGTTTTATTAGGGTACCCCGTAATGTGGGGAGTGATATTTCCTTCCAATCATATATATTGTTGGATAGGAATTTAAAAATGAATAGGGGTTTCCAAAAATGATTTTTTGATATTGTTAATGTTAAATGTTTAAAAAAATGTGCCCCCCCCCCCTCTAACTTGTATACCATAAGTTTAATAAAAAATATGTAAAAATCACAAAAGTAGACTTTCTAGGACAATTGTTTTGAATTTTATAGGTTGAATAGTTTTTGAGAAAAATACGGGAAACTACGGAACCCTACACTGAGCGTCCCCACACGCTCTTGGCTGGTTTTTATAATATTATTTTCTTTCAGGTACAGGGACAACTACAGGTGACGAATATGAAAAATAGTTATTTTGTTTGTTACGTGAATCCTTCTACGCCAATAACTGTGATTGAAGTCTACAAAAATGATCAGTTCATAGAAAATATGGTCCAAAAACTTGTGCACTTTTATAAAAACTCAACTTTGCCCGAAATTATATTGAGGCGAACACCGAAGGGAGCGAAATGCATTGATCTCGAATAAACATTGATCCCATATAGGTATGTCATGAAAAGCAGGGCCCAAGAATTCGTCAAAATCTTTGTAGCTATTCACAAAGTAGATATGGAATTTTGTAATTCATGTCAAACTTATTAAGGCACTAATTAAGCTCATGTGTAGTTTGAATATTAAAAAAAAAAAACTACCCAATTAATAACGATAGTACTGAATTTAACAAAATAAAGTTAGTTTGATTAGATTATTGATATAAATTTATTTATAATTTGCGCCAAAATCATATTTTCCACAAATATTTAAAAAAAAAGAAATGACATGTTTCTTTATTTTAATATCATATCACGTCAATATATATTAAAAAAAAAAATCTTTCTACATTGGAGGTTTTGCCGGACTAGGGACCCTTAAAGTTTCGCCATGTCTGTCCGTCCGCGGATAATCTCAGTGACCTTTAGCACTAGAAAGCTGAAATTTTGTACCAATATGTATATTTAATATCAATCACGCCGACAAAGTGGTAAAATAAAAAGTGGAAAAAATGTTTTATTAGGGTACCCCGTAATGTGGGGAGTGATTTTTCCTTCCAATCCTATATATATTGTTGGATAGGAATTTAAAAATGAATAGGGGTTTCCAAAAATGATTTTTTGATATTGTTAATGTTAAAAGTTTAAAAAAATGTGCCCCCCCCCCCCTCTAACTTGTATACCATAAGTTTAAAAAATATTTAAAAAATCACAAAAGTAAACTTTCTAGGCCAATTGTTTTGAATTTCATAGGTTGAATAGTTTTTGAGAAAAATACGGGAAACTACGGAACCCTACACTGAGCGTCCCCACACGCTCTTGGTTGGTTTTTATAATATTATTTTCTTTCAGGTACAGGGACAACTACAGGTGACGAATATGAAAAATAGGTTTTTTGTTTGTTACGTGAATCCTTCTACGCCAATAACTGTGATTGAAGTCTACAAAAATGATCAGTTCATAGAAAATATGGTCCAAAAACTTGTGCACTTTTATAAAAACTCAACTTTGCCCGAAATTATATTGAGGCGAACACCGAAGGGAGCGAAATGTATTGATCTCGAATAAACATTGATCCCATATCCCATCATATAGGTAGCAGGGCCCAAGAATTCGTCAAAATCTTTGTAGCTATTCACAAAGTAGATATGGAATTTTGTAATTCATGATACAACTATCAAAATAAATACAAATTACAAACAATACAAACAAATTACAAATTAGAAACGGTCTAGACCCCTTTATCCAAAATTTCAGGAAGCCTGAGGTCCCCGAAGGACGTTTCCCCGTACCAGTCTGGGGTTTAGGTATAAGATTGATTGCAATTGTGGTAGTTCCTACATTGGTGAAATGAAACGTACCGTAGCAGAAAGGGTCAAGAAATCTACCGTTACTGAGCATTTACTAGAGTCAGGGCCAAACCATTGGATTGAGCTTCAAGACCCTAAAAGTCGCTCTACAGGTCATGGTTCCTATAGTAGAAAATACGTGAAGCCATTGAAATTAAGAAGTATAACAATTTTAATAGAGACAGATTTTTTATCATCTTATCCACATGGAACCCAGTCATTAATAAATGCAAAAAGAAAACAATATCGCAGGTTGAAAAACCGAATACTGTGAGTGTTGTGTGTCGACAAGGTGACATCCCTAGTGCACTAAACGTTCAAGTGTGTAGTCATGACCAAGCTCGGGTAGTTCGAAAAACTCGTACAGCTAGAAGAGAGAAGATCCTCCGAGACCAACCCACAATGCCGTCCTTGAAACGTCGGATCGGAGCAGTGTTAAAAACATTATAATACGCGATTAAGTACCGTTTGCAATCTTAAATATTGTAGCATACAGCCCTCACGAGTCTCTCTCCCTTCCACATCCTATAAAAGCGGGGGTTCCGCAGGGCTCAGTCCTGTCGCCCACACTGTTCTCTCTCTATGTTAATGACATCCCCAAAATCAAAGGCGTCCACTACGCGATGTTCGCTGATGACACAGCTTTTTACTCTAGTTCTAAATCCCCAGCCCTACTCACCTCCCTTCTCCAGCGGGCATCAGTCATGCTAGGGGATTGGTTTGACCGATGGAGAATTGAGGTGAACCCAGACAAAAGTGTTGCTGTCATTTTCAGCAAACAAACGGTGGGAGGACTAAATTACATCAAACAAAAATACCCAAACATCAGGCTCCAAGGCAAACCCATAGAATGGAGTGACTCTGCAAAGTACCTTGGAGTCACATTGGACTCACACATGACTTTCATTAAACACATCAAAACAGTCGTAAACAGGGCTGCTTTCATCTTAGGTCGATTGCACCCCATGCTAAACCACAAGTACTTACGCTTCAGTCGTCTTTGCCCATACCTCAAAGAGAAACATGAAATCCCTCCAGACTTTCCAAAATAAATTCATTAGAAGAGCAGTTAATGCAGACTGGTACATCACAAATATAGACATCCATCACGACTGGAACCTCCCCTCCATAAAGAAACACTTTTATGGTCTGTTTCAAACCGACAACGAGATCGGACGTGACAAATGTTTAATATTTAATTTTAATTTTATTGTCACTTACAAAAATCGCGAACACAGACAATTAAACGGAGTGCACAATATTAACTAGGTCAAACGTTTGATTCTTTCTTTTATGTAGAAGAATGTTAAAATGAAAATGGGAGACGACAACCCTTTCAATCGGAGTGGACTAACGCCGCGAAGCCCAACAAAACCACAACCAGCTGAACCTGCCATCGAAGAAGAAATGGAGCAAGATGTTGGCCCCCCGAAGATGATTCCTACCGTGGATATCCATGGGTGGATTAAAAACATAGAGCATGCCCTACAAACGATCTCACTCTAGCATCAAACTCGACCGGCAAGATAAACGCTGAGCAAAGGACCAAAATTCAGGACATGTGTAGACAAGTTACTCACTACGCCGCGGCTATGGCAGTGGAATACCAAGGCCTGAAAGGCAACGCTCGTCTCTCTTACCACGCCCATCAAGCCCAAAAAGAAACAAGAGAACTCTCAAAACAATTCCAGGAACTCAAAAAGAGCATTGACGAATCCTCGAAATCCACCCCAGTACCTGTTACCTTTGCCGATGCCCTCAAAAATAATGATAAAAGGTATGTCCAGCCCACAAATATTACCTCGGTAACAATTTTTCCTACGGATAAACTAAAATCTAGCGAGGAAACGAAAACACTGGTACAGAAAATAATTCGGCCGGAAGAGCTCAACTTGCACGTACGAGGTCTAAGAAAAATCAAGAATGGTGGTATAATAATAAGCACCGAATCGAAGGAGGACATCGCCAAGCTTAAATCTGTGCAGTTAACCTCCTCTGGTCTCATTGTGGACGAAGCGCAAAAACGGAAGCCCAGAATCGTAATTGTCGGAGTCCCCTCAAGCATGGAAGAGACAGAATTTTTTAAATGCCTCTATCATCAAAATATATCCGATAAAAGCAACTGGACACTAGAAACATTTTTGGCCTCGTCTAAACTTAGCCACAAATCTGGGAGAAAAGATGCCGACACCTGCAATTACATTATAGAAGTCCCTGCAATTATACGGAAAGCCCTAATTAAAAACAACCGGGTATTTGTAAACTGGTCCTCTTGCCCAGTTCGAGATTTTACCTTAGTCACTCTCTGTTTCCGTTGCCAAGGTTACGGACATGCCGCTAAAACTTGCCGAGCAGTATCCAACACATGCGGACATTGTGGCATTATAGGACACGACAGAAAAGAGTGCCCCAACAAAGACGAGCCCCCGAAATGTGCAACATGTATGCAGTACAAAAAGCCCTGTGACCACCGAACTGGCGATGCTGAGTGCCCAGCAAGAAAACTTGCCGAAAAAAGGTTTGTTGATTCAATAGATTATGAAGGCGCCTAAGAGCGTCACTACGAGTGTAATATTATTGCATTCTATTTTATACTTTCTCTTAGATAAGTAATAACCTAGTTTTTTTCCTAAATTTATGACTAATAGTGTATTAGCTGATTTAGATAGCCTCTCTGTGTCGGAGTGCATAACATGCGATATAGAAGATTGTAAACAATATATTCTCGCCCACCCTAATCCTCTGACTATATTAACCCAAAATATACGCAGTATTTATAAAAAATTCGATAACTTCAACGTATTTCAACATAGGCTTGGCCACGAAAGTGATATAATCATTTTGACAGAATGTTGGTTAGCAAATCAGAATAATCTACCGAATATGCCATCATATAGTATGTATCACAGTAAGACAAATTGCAACCAAAACGACGGAGTAGTAGTATATATCAAGACCAACTTAAATATATCAGTTGAAGAACCTGATATCTCAGACTGTAGTCGTCTAACAATTAAAATCGGCACAGATCTTGCCATAATTGCCTTATACAGACCACCTTCTTTTAGAAATACAAATAGCTTTATCGAGTCCCTCGATGTCTATTTGGGATCCCTAAAATCTTTTAAAACTACTGCACTAATAGGGGACATAAACATTAATATTCTACCGGAGAATAGCGACCCCATGTCGCAAAACTATTTGAATCTATGTTCATTTCATGGAATGCTTCCCGCCCACATGCTTCCAACACACAAAAGCGGCTCTTGTTTGGACCATATCATGCTTAAAACAGTTTACCCCGCTCTTACAATCGTTACCAATTCTACAGTTACCGACCATAATGCTGCACTTCTGACCCTCTTTCGTAAAACACATAAAAATACGAGTAAGCAACTTTTTGCGTCTAGATTAAATAAAAACAAGCTAGAAAATGACTTACGTAACATTGACTTTGGCCCAGTTTATAATTCTACTGACGTAAATAGTAGCATGTCATACCTCATTAAAATGACACAACAAGCAATTTTGAACAACACAACAAAGATACGTATTAAAAATAACCTTTATAACATAAAACCATGGATAACACCAGGACTTGTGCGATGCATGAGACACAGAGACAAACTGCATTTAAAAGCCAAATCGAATCCACATAACTTAACAATACAGTTAACGTATAAAAGATATCGAAATTTCTGCAACGACATTCTAAAAAAGGTTAAAAACAGTTATGACCAGGCACAACTGCAGAAGGCGGGAACAAATAGTAAATTACTCTGGAAATGTATAAAAACCATAACATATACAAGCTCACAACGAGAGTCAACTTCAAATTTATTAAGTATATTACCATCGCAACTATCATCTGTTAATCACGTAAACAAGTATTTTGTAAATATCGGACAAGATTTAGCCAATAAAATCCAAAGCACTTCGCCTCAAATGCAACATGATCCAGCATGCTCAGATAACGATCAAAATCAAACAAAATCATTTGTACTACTAAATACGGACGAATTGGAAGTAGAAAGAATGATAATGAGCCTAAGAGACGACTCTGCAGTTGGCTGGGATGGCATTTCAAATAAATGTTTAAAGCAATATAAGCATTTACTGCTCCCTCACTTAACATACATTTTCCAAAGATGCCTCACCGAGGGGATCTTTCCCAAATGCCTAAAAAAATCTCTAGTCATTCCAATTCACAAATCTGGCAACAAAGACCAAATATCCAATTACAGACCTATTTCTTTATTACCCTCAACATCTAAAATATTAGAAAAAATTATTAATAATAGAATCATTCAATATCTAGAAAAAAATAAGTTATTGTCGAAAACACAGTTTGGTTTTAGATCTAATTTGTCAACCGGCGATGCAGTACATGAGCTAACAGATTACTTGGTCCAGGAACTGGATAAAGGAAACCAGACAATAGGAATATTTCTTGATCTCGCCAAAGCATTTGATACAGTTTCCATTCCCATACTTCTGCAGAAACTCGAAAAACTAGGTTTTAGAGGTACTCAGCTCATGCTACTTACAGACTACCTAAACGAACGTGAGCAATGCGTAAAAATCAATGACGTTATTAGCGCAGATATGAAAACTACACATTATGGAATACCACAAGGAAGTTGCTTATCCAGCACTCTATTTTTAGTGTATATAAATGACCTTTGCAATCTAAAAATGCAGAATGGAAAAATCATCTCCTACGCTGATGACACTGCCCTACTTTTTTCCGCGAAATCAACACAGGAAGTCTATGAGTATGCACAACGTGGTTTTCAGAAGGCCACTCAATGGCTACAACGTCACGTACTAACTCTCAACTCAGCTAAAACTAATTATATAAAATTTAACATGCGCAAAAATAACCTCGACACAAATAATTACAAACTATACGCCCATTACAACTGTACAAGCCTTGAAATCAACCGATGCACGTGTCCTGAAATAGCTATTACAAAAAACACTAAATATTTGGGTATTATAATCGATGAAACTCTCTCTTTCAAAGACCACGTCGAAAAATTGTGCAGTAGAGTGCGCAAGCTGATATATGTTTTCAAAAAACTACGAACAGTCGCGTCAACTCAACTAATCAAACAAGTTTATTATGCGATATGTCAGTCGGTGATCACATACTGTATTTCCTCTTGGGGCGGACTAGCTAAAACTACTCTTCTCAACCTAGAAAGAGCCCAGAGAGCCGTTCTAAAGGTAGCTACTTTCCGCCCATTCCTCTTCCCATCTAACCTTCTTTACAAGTCCTTTGGGGTCCTTACTGTTAGACAATTGTTTATTTTGAACATTGTATTAAAACAGCACGCCGCAACCCCGTACAACACTGAACATACTAACAAGAGGCGCAAAGATATTGTTTGTCAACAAAACATTCATAGGAAATATGCCTTTTCTATGAGATTTTTCATCGCTCTAGGTCCTTTTTTATATAACAAGCTTAATGCAATTTTAGATTTATACTCACTTAGCTACACGAAGTGTAAGGAAACTCTCCGAAAAGCCCTCCAAAATATGACGTACGAAGACACAGAGAATCTACTATTAGTTATAAAATGAATATATAGATAGGTAATAGGTAGGTCTAAACACACATTGAGATAAATAAGATTATTAATATATTATGTATAACAATGGTATTGATCTGCTAAAGCAAATAATAATGTAAATAGTTATATTATATAAATAACTTAAGTAGTGAAATGAATAAATGATAAATAAATACATTTTGTAAGTGAACATTAAAATTGAATTAAATTAAGTTTGAACCTTGTTTTGCCGTACCTCTCGCCTGAAACACAGGGTTTCCCTAGTTCGGGCAAATGTAAATCATCGATAATTTTAAGTATTTGTTGGATGTAATGTAAATATGCAATACTTGTTTTCAATAAAAATTATGTTTATGTACTTATGTTTATGTTTACTTTCAGGACACTTCGAGACGCTTTTTTGATAAAACTCCCCACCACCCAAACGCCCTTATTAACACAGCATCAAATTACACCCCTAATACCTAACCCAATCCCGGGCAGGAGACGCCCAAAAAACGTGCTAGATGACCCCGACGATGATTTCACAATAAGATTAAAAACTGATCCTTACAGAGATTTTCCGACAAACCTAATTTTTAAAATAGATTTAACTAACCTCACCGACACAGAATCTGAATACATAATAAATAAAACACAGGAACTGTCAGTACAACTTCAAACGGGACTAAGGGTGGGTGTACCCCTAAATTTTGCAAGTGACCTTATTCACGCGGCTAGAACCGCTCAGAGACAGGCTGCGGAGGCCGTTGCTCTGAGCAACATTTAACTTTTAACATTAAACACTTAAATTTTAATTTTAAATATAGTAATTCACACTCATAACAACGCCATCGGCCTGCACCTCCTCCTCTCGGGCTTGACCCGGATCGCCGCTACACACTCCTGTTGACTGACAGACAAACATATACAAAAACAGTTACTTTTACCTCCTGACTCAAACAAACTGATGGATTTAAGTACTGGTAGTACTTAAATCCATTTAAATGGGTCAAGACCCAGCCCCCCTCAGGGACTGGGCACTCTCTTTTTTCTCTTCCCCGGGATGTCCCTTCGGGACATCCCGGCGTCCTCTTTTGGATATGTTGGAGCATTGCTCCAAATTCCAACCACACTTATAAAAAAAACCTCAATTCCACGGACTGGTGGTTTTTACTGTAATGTTTTCGATTTGCTTCTATTCCTTTAATTATCTTTATTCCTTATTTCTTTGTAGCACTGATTCCTTTTTCTTGAACTGGTTTGTGGTTGTAATTTCCTTGGATATGCTCTTGTAATCCTTATTTCTCTGTTTACTGGCGTCTGTCTGTAACTGCAATGATTTATGTTCAAAATTAGATTTGATCAATGCAGTTCGCAACGGCAAAACTTACCTTTCTAGTCTACAACATTTTTAACTATTTGTTTGAAGAAAAACGTTGAATCGTTTCATATTTTAATTTGACATGTTTTATTATTGATTGACATCACCGTGTCAATCAATATTCTTTCAAAGTTTTAAACTGACTAAAGAGTTAGAGTATGTATACTTTTAATGTAGGTTTATTAGTTTTAGACCATATTTTATAATTGGCTAGCGATAATTTTTAAATTTTAAATTTAGTTCCTTAAATTCTCAAGCGGCCCTCATGTCAAACCCGTCAGTCATTATTTCGTCGTTTCTCAAGAAACAACGAGTTATAAAGGGTCCGTGCGGGGCCTGGCTCTTCAAGAAACCCTCTTCACGTCCTCTCCTCTTTCGGCGAGCTGCGGGCCGTGTATCTCTGCTTTCCAAACGGCCTGAACGTGTGACCTCGTCAGCTGGCCTGTCTGCTGGGGGCTCCATACGAACGCTGCTGGTCGTGCCTGACGCTCGAGCACGCAGGCTGCATCACTGCGCTGAGGCGTGGATCTGCGCGCCGCGCACGCTTGCCGCTGCGCGCCGGAGCCCCGTGTCTTCCTGACCGCTGCACGCCACTACTCCGAGTCTTCCCATACGTTGCGTGCCGCTGCTTCGGAACACATTTTGGTGTTCGTGCCCACTGCGAGCCGCTGCTTTGAGACTTCGGAAAATTACCTGACTTATTTTCACATACCTCGTGTCATATCGCCAATTGAAGAGCCGTACGTATAATAAACTTACCTACCCCTGATTTACTTATTTTCATTTCATTCCACTTTTCGAATTCTCTTCACCCCTAGGTCAGCGGTTACGTACCCTTGCAAAAGACTCTTGTAAGAGCACGTAACGCTACAATATGTGTAAAATTCGTGTACATCAGTGTACCGTAGACAGTAGTTTTAGGCCTTTATAGGACCATAAAGTTGAATTCCCATAAAGTTGAAATCTCGAAATGTTGAATTTCCCAGAACGTTGGATCTCATGTTGAAATTGCACTATGTTGAATCCTAAAATGTTGAATTGGCAAAAAGTTGGAATTTTCAAAAAGTTTATTTGCGTAGATTATGTCATTCAGTATGCGTGTAACACAATCTCTCCGTCCTACCGTCTTTATCCCTTCTTAACCGTGGTGTTGTGTACATTTGTTGCCCGTGGTCCTACCGCGTAGTCCTACTGGTAGTACCACGGGCTTTTTTTCATGTACGTAGTTCTATCAGTAGGACTACGACCAAATTGCTTTGCCCTTAGTTCCACTAGAAGTGATAGCATTTTTTAACCGTCGCCTCATATCTCAAGAAGGACGGTTATCAAGTCGTCTGTATGTTTTTTTTTCTTTTTTTTTGTTCCTTGATATCTCCGTCGTTACTGGACCGTTACTTTTTTGATTGAATGTCTATGCATACAGATTGGTACCATTTTTCTCAGAACCCAGTTCTGATGATGGGATCCTGGAGAAATCGAGGGAACTCCTCGAATCTGAAAGGCATACATATGGTGATTTTTGTGTTTTTAAAGGAACAGCATGCATTTAGGTACGGAACAGTGACATTTGGTGCAGTGGAACTGCTGATGATGGCCAGAACGGAACTCTTCAAATCTGAACGGCACGCTTATAGTGACTTTGGTATTTTTATAAGAACAGCATGCACTTTCGTCCAGAACAGTGACATTTGGTGCAGTGGAATTTCTGATGATGGTCAGAACCGAACTCCTCAAATCTGAACGGCACGCTTATAGTGACTTTGGTATTTTTATAAGAACAGCATGCACTTTCGTCCAAAACAGTGACATTTGGTGCAGTGGAACTGCTGATGATGGCCAGAACCAAACTCCTCAAATCTGAACGGCACGCTTATAGTGACTTTGCCATTTTTATAAGAACACTAGAACAGTGATATTTGGTACAGTGGAACTGCTGATGATGGTCAGAACCGAACTCCTCAAATCTGAACGGCACGCTTATAGTGACTTTGGTATTTTTATAAGAACAGCATGCACTTACGTCCAGAACAGTGACGTTTGGTGCAGTGGAACTGCTGATGATAGTCAGAACCGAACTCCTCAAATCTGAACGGCACACTCATAGTGACTTTGGTATTTTTGTAAAAGCATGCATTTAAGTTCAGAACAGTGACATTTATTTAGTTATGTTTGTTAAGCATGTTGAGTTTTCAAAAAAGTATAGTTTTTAAATATATCAGTTACTTTTGTGAAAGATTTATATATGTAGCGATATCGAATAGGCAACTGAAACAACGTGAAATTATTTTGCACGAAAACACAAAAAAGCTAAAACTCAGCTACAGGGATGTGGGTAAGAGCGTGCGCAGACAGAGAGCGGTCTGCGTTCTGTCAGAGTTCCGCGTTCTGATGACCGTTGACCGCTCAAGCGTTCCAACGCACACAGGCGGCGTTCAAATTCCCGCGTTCTAGTTTCGTTTGTGCCTTCGTACGTGAAACATGTCGCTGGTGGAAAGTTCGTCCGAAGAAGAAGAATTGTTGCTCTTGTGGAGCTTACAAGCTTCTAAGAAGAAAAGAAAGTATTGGGTGCACCCCATTAACACAACTAGAGAAGAACAAGGCGAATTTAATAGTATTTTTGAGGAGTTACTTGAAGATGAAAAGCGATTCTACATTTATTTTCGCATGTCGATAAATAGTTTTAATGAATTGTTTGACATCTTGAAACCTCATATCGAAAAGCAAAATACTAACTGGAGGAAGTGTATATCAGCAAAAGAAAGACTGGCCGTATTTTTAAGGTATGTATTTATTAAGGATTAAAAGAAAACATCAACAGTATTTCTTAAAAAAAAACATAACAGTATTTCTTCTTGTATTTGCAACAAAAACAGTGTGTTTAAAAGCAAGTGAGCCCTTAATAAAAAAATAAAAATTGCCCGTATTGTGAAAACAGAATTAATTATCTTACGTATTAACGTAACGTGACACATTTTCGTAATATTCTGTAGCTATTTGTAATGTCGTTGATTGTTGTGAACTTGGTGTTGACTGTCGTGAACGAACATACACTACAGTGTTGTTATCTTGACTAGGTGCACTAGGACTAGCCGGTTCCAGAAACTGTTCTGAGACAGGGCTGGGTACAGCCCACGAACTTGAACTTAGTTCATATGCACATGCAGGACTTGGAACAGACCCCGAATTTGGCGTAGAACTACCTGCTTGGTTAGATAATTGAGATGAAACTCGAGTAGCATTTGCATCACTGCCTTCTGCCAATTGTAGCTCGTATCGGGCAAATAGAGTAGCCATTTTTAATTTAACCATACTTTGAATTTTCGGCGGGAATGTTTTAAATGTTTGAGCATAACTTAAAAAAAAATAGTCGACTCCATCCATTTTGTTTTTATTTTCATTTTTGTTTTTTAAATACTCCAGTATTTTATCGCTGGAGTCTTCGCTCGTTCTTATTCTTTTTCTTGAAAATGGCTTGCTTGGACCAGGTGTCGCATCACTCAGAGTCATATCCACCGAAGAGTCGTCCGTAATGTTCGTGTCGGTGTGAAAAGTTGTATCTATGGTGGCTTGAGAAGGCTGACTATTACTTTCTGTTGGTCTTCTAACATTGTAATCATCCAAAAACCTCATTTGTGACGCCCATGGCCAAGTCTTATACTTTTTATAAGACTGGCCTGTAGAAGACTCATTATTTTTTTTGAATTTTCCGTAGCTGTCTCTCAGACTCTTCCACTTGGCTATCCATAATTTACCTAAAAAGAGAAAAAAATTGTTTCAGGTACCTTGCAACAGGAGATACTTATAAAACAATTGGACATTCATACCGTATGGGGTTTACAACTGTTGGTTCAATAGTGAAGGAAGTAAGTCAAGTAGTATGGAAAACATTACAACCAATATATATGCCAGAGCCCACTCAAAGAACATGGAAGGAGGCAGAGGCTGGTTTCAATGAGAAATGGAGATTTCCAAATTGTATTGGTAGTATTGATGGAAAACATGTTTATATAAAATGCCCGCCTAATACGGGAACATTACATTTCTGCTATAAACAAAGATTCTCTATTGTGTTGCTTGCGGTCGTGGATCCAGATTACAAATTTATTTTGATTGACGTTGGCAGCTATGGAAAAGACAGTGATAGTACGATTTTTCAAAGGACGTCATTCTATCAGAAAATTGTTAACAATCAGCTGAACATTCCTGAGTCAAAGCCGTTGCCAGGTCGAGAAAAGCCAGTGCCTCATGTTTTTATTGGAGACGGGGGTTTCAAATTAGAAAAATTTTTGATGAGACCTTTCCCAACTAATATAACCACACAGGATGAAAGAAAGAAAACATATAATAAGAGACTGAGTAGTGCAAGACGTGTCGTGGAGAGCACATTTGGCATTTTGGCTCAAAAATGGCGGGTATTTTTAAGCCAATAGAACTCAATGTAGACACTGCTGTTGATGTTGTAAAAGCAGCGTGCTGCTTGCACAACTACCTCAGAGTAAAAGGAGATTGTCACATCCATGATGATGAACCAGAGATAAATAACGATCAACAAAATACCGCCTTTCAATCTTTTCGTCGAACAAATACGAATAGAACAAATAATACAGCATATGCAATTCGAGATGAATATATTACTTATTTTAATCAATAGGTGTTATAATATACCAATAAATATAGGTAAAGATATGTATTACAATAATACGTAATAAGTATTAAAACAATAAATATAGATAAGTAGACCGTGATTACCTTTTTGATTTTTGTCGAGCTCCCGATATTTCGACGCAGTTGCAGGCATCATGATCACAGAATCAATATAAGTCTAATGAAAATAACCGTGAATCATTCAACTCTTAGATAAGTAGGTAAAAATAATTATGTATTAAATAGTAAAAAAATTACAATAATGTGATGTTTTACTTACTATCTCCAAATCCCAATGCTGTGGCAATTTGAAGCCAAGCTTCTGCTTTTTTGTCACGATTTTTATAGTCTACATCACTTAAATCGTACAATAAACTCCTTTCTCTAACTAATTCAATCAATTTTTCGGTATTTGCGACTTCGGACATCGCGGCGTTCCGGCGTTCGCTGTCTCGGCGGGAATAGAACGCTAGAACGCGACGTTCCGCTTTGCCCGCCGCGGTCAGACTGCCCGCTGTGTGCGTTGTCGCTATAGACGCGGTCCATTCTAAAGAACGCAGAGCGCGGAACGCGGAACGCAGAACTCCAGACCGCTCTCTGTCTGCGCACGCTCTAAAAGATTAAAATTACCACAATCCACTGTTTGTTGCGTATTGAAAAGGTTTCGGGAACGCCTAACGTTAAAACGAAAGCCAGGAATTAGTGGGTTGCAGGGTATAAATTATTAAAAAAAGAAGGAACGCATCTTAAGGATATTTGCTTCAAATTGTATGATGTTACCTCGTGACGTGGCTAAAAAGTAAAGATGTCCCAATTGTATTTTCAAAAGGTGAAACGTAGAGCAGGGCTAAGAAGTTGTAAAGCACAGAACGGCACCAGATTGGAATATAAGACAGAAATCAGCAGCAGAAACTCGATTGAGAAACTATACGAAAATGTATTAACAAAATTTGACTGCGTTCTGATGGATGGTGAAAGTTACATAAAATCCGATTTCTAAGAAATCCCTGGCCAAGAGTTTTATACTAGCAAAAGTAGCACAGAGGCTCCCAAAGACTGTCAAATAAAAAAAGATCTAAGTTTCCAAAAAAAAAACCTTCTTTGGCAGGCAATTAGCAGTTGCGGGAAAAGAAGCAGCTCTTTTGTCACTACCGGAACAATAAAGGGCAGCATCTATCAAAAAGAGTGCTTACAAAAGCGATTACTTCCGTTTATTAAGAAACACCACTCCTGGCCTTTATTTTGGCCGACCTTGCCAGGTGTTACTACGCGAAACCTGTCATGGAGTGGTACAAAGCAAATGGTGTAGCCGTGGTACCGAGATATAGCTATCCACTAAATTGCCTATAACTCCGGCCTATTGAGGAATATTGGAGTATAATGAAAGGGTTTCTTAAAAAGAGAGGCGGGGAGGTTAATTCCGCGGAGGAGCGGCGAAAACTGTGGACCTGGCGACAAAGAGGTATCCTGACGTGATGGTGCAAACTCTTATAAGTCGTGTTCGAAGAAAAGTACGATCGAGGGCTTATTCGTCGAGAAACCTTGACTAATTATGGTTTGCATTTCTCTCTCTCCTCAGCATTATTATTCCCATCTGATTTTGGGGTCTGCTTTTCATGTCCTTTCCTTCCACTTCGCACGATCGGACGTGTCGTCGACTGAAACGTCGCAGGCTCTCATGTCTTTTGCTATGGTATCTGCCCATCTCATCTTCGGTCTTCCTCTTCCTCGGGACCCAGCAATGCTCAGATCCATAGCAACGTTTCCTATGTACTCAGGAGGCCTTCTTTTCACGTGTCCATACCATCTCAGTCGACTTTCTTGTAGCTTATCGGCGATATCACGTACTCCGAGGCTACCGCGAACATGTTCATTGCGTATCCTGTCGAGCCTCGTTACTCCGCACATCCACCGAAGCATCTTCATTTCTGTGACTTGGACAGACCGGACATGTTCCTGCTTCATAGCCCACGTTTCACTCCCATAAGTTAGAACTGGTCTTATTATGCTTTTATAGACAAGGTCTTTAAGCTTCACAGGCATCCTCCGGTCGCAGGTAACACCCGTCACTTCACGCCACTTTAGCCAGGCAGCGGCGATACGGTGCTGCAAGTTCCCTTCCAAATTTCCTGAAGCATGTAACATGGTACCCAAGTATTTGTATTCGTCACATCTAGTGACTTGTTGTCCATCGATAACGAGAGGGTCTTCAAGTTGGTTGGGTTTGTTACACACCATGTATTGGGACTTGGAAATACTTAGCATTAGCCCACCCGCTTCTAACTGACGTTTCCAATCACCGAGAGCATCCTCTAACTCTTCTCGGGATGTTGTGCACATGGCTACATCGTCTGCGTAAATAAATGTCCATGGCGCTTTGGTTTGGGCATGTTCAGTGAGCGCATCCATCACCAGACAGAAGAGATACGGACTTAGCACAGACCCCTGGTGTACCCCTTCTGTAACCGCTATTGGCTTGGTTTGCCCCACTGTGGTTCGAATTACGGATTTCACGCTTTTATACATGTCAGCTATTATGTCAATGTACCTCTCTGGGATATTTTTCTTGCGAAGACTCCACCAGATTGTCGGACGAGGAACACGATCAAATGCCTTTTCCATGTCTAGAAAAGCGATGAAAAGCGGCGTGTTTTTGGCCCTGAATTCCTGTGCAACCAAGTTTATGGCAAACATAGGGTCGATAGTGGACAGCCCCGGGACGAAACCGTATTGGTTCTTTGATAAGGAGCTCTCTGCTCTTAACCGGGCATCGATCACCCGTTCATACAGCTTCATCGTGTGGCTCATCAACTTTATCCCGCGATAGTTATTGCACTCGTATCTACTACCTTTGCCTTTGTAGAGGGGAACGATGGTGCTTATTCTCCATGGGTCCGGTATAGTTGAACATTCCCAGGCTTTCAGAAATAGATGAGTAAGAAGGTATATTCTTTTCTCCTCCAGGCACTTCCAGGCTTCAATGGGGATACCATCAGGACCCGTGGACTTCTTATTAGACATTTTCCGTAGCGCCGCTTTAACCTCCTGGGGTGATATAGGTGGGATGAGCCCGAGATTTTTCTCGGCCACTGGGAGGTCGACCGTTATTGTTGTCGTATTTAAAAGCTGGTTGTAATAATTATACCACACTGCCAAAATTTCGTAGTCCTTGTACAAAAGCTTCCCATCAGTGCCTTTGATAACTCTGGTTTTTATGGGATCTTGTGATGCCTTATTTCGGGATTTTGCCAATTTATATATCTCCTTCTGCCCTTCTCTACTTTCAAGGGTAGCGTACAGAGATCCTGTTGCGTTTCTTTTTGCAATGGAAACCGATTTTCTCGCCATCTTTTTCGCCACTTTATAGGCGTCTCTATGTTCTTGGGTTTTGGTGGACTGCCAGATCTTGAAAGCCGCCTTCTTTTCTTGCAATGCTGCTTGAACCGTGGCACTCCACTACCAGGTCTCTTTGAGTGTTTTCCGCCCAGGTTTGGTACGACCAAGAACTTTATTGGCCGCTTTCATAATCCCAGATGATATTTGTTTCCACACGCTATTCACATCATCTTCCATGTTGATAGTCAGCTCTTCCAGATCTTTCCTAAACTTTTCTGCCTTCTCTCCTTTTAGCAGCCACCATTTAGTAATGTCCGGCGCCCTATCTTGTTTTGAGTTAGGCTTTTGGAGAAAGGTCATGTCCATAACTACCACACGATGTTGTGAACTAACGCATTCGCCAGGAATCACTTTGCAGTTTTTCACTCTTCCTATGTTTGCTCTGTTCGTAAGGATGTAATCTATCTGTGTACTATGGGGGCCACTTTTATAAGTTATCAGATGTTCGGGCTTTTTCTTGAAGAAACTGTTGACGATAGCCAAGTCATGGGCCAAAGCCGCCGACAGTATGGTTTTACCAGCATCATTCAGACACCCATAGCCATACCCTCCGTGCACCCGGCACCCGGCCGAATAAATTGCATTTTGCTCCTATGTGGCCATTTAAGTCTCCTCCAACAACGCATGCTTCTCCATTTGGTATCTGCTGCAGTATGCCCTCCAGGGTGGTCCAGAATGATTCTTTTTCACTGTCTCTAGAACCAACTTGAGGAGCATAAACGGATAAGATGTTGATAGTTTCACTTTGTACTAGCACTTTTACATACATTATGCGATCATTTATCCGATTTACTTCTAATACGTTGTTCAGATGTTCCTGACTGACCACTATGGCTACTCCATTTCGTCCGTTTGTTGAGCCCGTGTACATCATTTTGTAGCCTTCACCGATGTTTCGCGCCTTAGAGCCACGCCATTTGTTCTCCTGCAGACACGCAAAATCTATTTTTCTCCTGTGGAATAGCTCTGCCAGTTCCTTCGTCCTCCCAGTTAGTGAACCAACGTTTAAAGTTGCGAAGCGGACTTTCAAGTTTTGCTCTGGGACTAACGTCTTTAGCCGAGTCCGTCCTTTACTCGGTAGCCCTCGCACATTTGTCGCAGATGTAGGGCGATGTATCTGCGCGTCGTTTTGCGGCGACGCCCTATTTGCAGAATGTGCTCTTATAACTTGCCTTTTCATTTTTCTTTCTAGGGAAGTGGCTGTAGGTTAGGTTTATTAGCCCGGTGCCGATTGCCATCTGACGCACCAAAACCGACCGGTTTACGATCGGAAAACCCGTGGATACGATGGTTTAATCCTAGACGCAGGTGTTTTAAGCCCACGTTAAGTGCCGTCCAGTTATACCGCCGGAAACTCGGTCGCCATTGCCTCGTCAGTTATCCAGCAGGGAGCACCACGATGACTGCTAGAGTCACCGCCGCCGGCTATTCGTACGAACCACCGGCGCGGGCAGGTGAGGTTGACATTTGGGTCGGATAAGATCTTAATTCCGTTCTCCCCTTACTCCCGGTCCGTTTGTTAATGTAGGTAAGAATTTAGAATGGCGGCATTTTGTGAACATCAAAGGAGTGAGCCTTCTGTTGTACTATTATATATTCTGTGAAAATACATATTTCTACATAATCCAACATTCGCAAGTAGCTTTCACCAGAACCCGAAAGGCGACGGTTTTTTTTTCTTAAAAATTATTTCTGGTTCAGCTGTACTGGCATAGTATTTACTCTAAGAAGTATTTGAGGTAAAAAGGATTTATTATACATTGATGATTATTAAATCACCATGTCATGTTGACGTTGGTTTTATTAAACGAAAAGGCGGTACTGTACTGCTATTTTCCAGACACCAATATTATAAATTGAGGTCATATAAAGAAGGCTCAGAAATTTGGAGGTGCTCTAATTATAAAAAACCGGCCAAGAGCGTGTCGGGCCACGCTCAGTGTAGGGTTCCGAAGTTTTCCGTATTTTTCTCAAAAACTACTGAACCTATCAAGTTCAAAACAATTTTCCTAGAAAGTATTTATAAAGTTCTACTTTTGTGATTTTTTTCATATTTTTTAAACATATGGTTCAAAAGTTAGAGGGGGGGACGCACTTTTTTTTCCTTTAGGAGCAATTATTTCAGAAAATATTAATATTATCAAAAAACGATCTTAGTAAACCCTTATTCATTTTTAAATACCTATCCAACAATATATCACACGTTGGGGTTGGAATGAAAAAAAATATCAGCCCCCACTTTACATGTAGGGGGGGTACCCTAATAAAACATTTTTTTCCATTTTTTATTTTTGCACTTTGTGGCGTGATTGATGTACATATTGGTACCAAATTTCAGCTTTCTAGTGCTAACGGTTACTGAGATTATCCGCGGACGGACGGACGGAAGGACGGACGGACGGACAGACAGACATGGCGAAACTATAAGGGTTCCTAGTTGACTACGGAACCCTAAAAAGAAAAATGTACGGGTACAATCAAGATTAAGGTAAACATGTTCATATTATTTATACTCTAAGATTACGCAATCAGTGACTTTGGGTAACTTCAGCATCTACGTATACGTGTTCGATCATCTTTTCCCAAAAAATAGAGACCACGCCAGCGTACAATTACTCAAAAGTAAAATGTCTAGTTATTCGGTAAACGAAGACAGATTAGGAGTCGTGTTTTCTGCGGTTTGGCAGTCAATATATCTATTCAAAAACTTGCTAATATATTTAATTGCTAAACGGTGTTAGGTAGGATTGACGTACTATTTAATCATCTGCGGTAATTGCCTTTTTGTTTTGAGTTCATATTATGATGTCTGTTTTGTAGGATAATAATGTACACAAGCAGAAAATACATACATGTCGGCCAAATGAAGAAAAAAAAGCTATTGATAAAGCGCTGTCAAATTTGAAAAAAAATGTGTACAATGAAGCCATTGTAGAATTGGCAGACGCTGGCCAAACTTTATCCAAGAAATTCCTTTGCTATCGGATATACAACACGGTCTATATACCACAAGAAATAAAGCAATGGGTGTATCCAAAACTGTGTTTAAACATCTGGAAGCCGTTGAAATCCCGGATAATTTTTCATCGTTTGTTTTAGCCGACTACACATATGAGTTCATATTATGATTACTGGAACCGAAAAACTGCGTAGGTGCGTACTTCCTATGATGGACAAGGAACAATTTACAAAACCAAAATTTACAAGAAATAATCCTATGTTAAAATAAACCAAACTAATTGTATTTATGGTATATAAAGTTGACTCATTGAGTATCAGTTGGCTTTAAAAGTAAAATTTTAAATTTATTTCACTGTCCATAATGGGGGATCCATTACTGGAGAACTGCCGTCCATAATTGGAGAAAAAACACCTAGTTTTAATTTGTTAACTATGAAGAAACCAATAGGAGTATCTATTCTGCAATACGCTTGAAACGTAAAAGAAGGATAGGACATTCAAGATTTAACACGCATAGCGGTAGAATTTTTACATTTATCAGTGAAATATCAAAAACAGGCGAATATTTTCTTAACTGTCCATGATTGGGTCCGTTACCTTACAAGTTATTTTATTTTTTTAATGTTCAATCTCACCTATTTATTTTACCTACGTAATTTAGAAATGCTAGGCTCAAACACGTGAGAAGTTAAAACCTAAAAAGCAAGGCCCTCGTCGACGCTCGAGCGTGACGTGCAGCAAGGCAGGTCGTGCGGCGTTCATGATATAATAACAAACAAACGTGTTATAAACACAACACCCCCAGTATATTTAAATAAAAATGTCATCATTCACTCCAAATTTATTATTGACAGATAAGGCAAAGAAGATTAAAGATAAAGAAAGAATATATTTAAAGATTACATTCTGCATCGGATTGTACACCCGGTATAAGTGAATAAAGGTGAGCGTCAGAATGGCGGGTGTATTGGGTTGGCACAAAAGTAATGACACACTCTACAAAACTCTATACATTTCCTTTCTTAAGTTAATTGTTTTCGATAATATTCTAGTATGTTGTAGAACATTCTAGGTACTTCTAATGTGAGGGTATATAAAGCCGCCCTCGTGATTGGTTTAGTTAGATTGAAATAAAATGGACGAGCGACAAGTTCGAACACTTTACTTATACGAGTACTTGTTAGGCCACAGTGCGCGGGCTGCGGCTGACAATATCAACACTGCATTGGGCGCTGGAAGTACAAGCCATGCCACGGTGTCCAGATGGTTTGACCGTTTTAAATCAGGAGACAGGAGCCTTGAAAGTCAGTCACGCTCAGGGCGACCACCTGCATTCAATGATGACGATTTACGCCGCGAACTACAGTCGAATCCTGATGCTACTACTCGTGAATTAGCGGAGGCACTTAACTGCAGTCACCACGCTGTGGAATACCATCTGCATGAGCTTGGGTATCGAAAAGTTTTGGCTCGATGGGTACCGCACATCCTTACCGACGCCAGTCGTGCAGTCCGTGTCGCCATCTGTCAATCACTTTTGCTACGACCCCGACGTAAAGAGTTTTTGACTGATCTGGTTACGGGAGATGAATCATGGATTTATTATGAGAACGATACACGTCGTGTTTTTTGGCTGCCTCGAGAAGAAACGCCACCAACTCAACCGAACCTGAGTCAAAAGAACCACTTAAAAGTTTTGCTTCGTTGTTTCTGGGACTCGCAAGGCATGCTGTTTCATGAACTATTACACAATGAAACTGTAAACGCTAACAAATATTCAACACAGCTCACCGAACTATCTTCTGCTATCAAGAAAAAACGACGAAGACGAGCCACTGTAATTTTACTTCATGATAACGCTCGACCTCATGTCGCATCTACCGTTCGCCAACAGCTGCAGAACTTGGGCTGGGAGACGATACCCCACCCACCTTATTCTCCAGACCTCGCACCATCAGACTTTCATTTGTTTAGAGCCCTGAAACGACATTTGCGGGGTAAACAATTCAATGATTTCCATGATGTACAGGTGGAGTTGAACAACTTTTTCGAGGCACAGCCATCAGAGTTCTGGGCGAAAGGCATCCAAACTTTGCCGGATCGTTGGCAAGAAGTCATAGATGCTAATGGTGATTACATCATCGACTAAGCTTTTTGTACTGTAATAATAATAAAAAATATAAAACGTAAACCAAGTGTCTCATTACTTTTGTGCCAACCCAATATATCAAGCAATCCTGGTGTGGTATACGCCAAAATTCGAGCAATGTGCTCTTTGAACTCCAGAGACATTTAAGAAATTAATGACACCCGCCATTCTGACGTCAGGTTGGCGGGTGTACTTCCAGTTCTAGCTAATGACTGCCTACTCAAGGGTGAAAGTACTGCCTAAGGTTAGTGCTCGCAATGTGCTTCCACATGTATGAAACGCAATGCAATGCAGCATTAACATGCAGGCGCTTTTCACAAAAAAGTGATACTTATATTAGCTAAGGGTGAAGTCACATCTAGACCAGGAAAAATAGCTTGACCTGGACATAATTCGATAACCGTAATTTTCTTTTTCTGTCGTATAAAGTATCATTAGTGATAGTTAAAATACAAATTATTAATCAAATTAGGGTTCTGATTCAATTTAAAAAAAAATAAAAACGAACTTTGAATATTTTTTGATTTTATAACTAAAGTATTAAATGTAATCCGGAAAAAGTGCTCGTATTATGTTGTGACACCTGCATTTCATATAAAAACATCTAATTTTTATAAATAATTCATACAGAACTATCATTTATAAAGAAGGTTTAGTAAGTTACACATTTTCAGGCGTATTTCACTAGAAAATATTGTTAACCGTAATCCTGCAATTTATTATGAATATAATATTACGTGTGTTGATAAATTATTAAAACTTATACCAATACTTTTGGCGCTTGTTCAAAATCTTAAATATTGATAATTTTAGGAAAGGAAAAATACCTAACTAAATTGAAAGATGGTAAATTTTGCCGTTAATATATTATTAGTACTATACGAAATCAATTAAACAACAAATATGTAAGATTCATTACTTAATTGATATTTTTCTTACTTGCGCTTTAATATGAACGTTATTACCTGCAGAATAAGGTCGTGCACAGAGTAGGTATAGCTAGTATAGTAGTAGCGGGAACGGGCGGCGAGTCGTCAACACGTGTTTCGCTCGGCGATATCAAGGGCGCCGCGTTTTCAAAACGCTTCGATAACAAATATTTCACCGTCCAGTATAAGAGAGCTCCCTTATTACAAGTGACAAAAGTCATACAAATCAATTAGTCCGATAGGTCACGTTAAACTGGTCAAGTCGTTAGCTCAATAATAGTACCTATCGAGCTTGACGAGATGCTTGGATCACAACAACGTAATATGTATGAAAGCTTGCGGCGGCGCTTAAGACTGTATTCTTTCGAGTCGTGTGTAACGTATTTTGGCGAGGCAAATTTGAAGCACAGTGCGTGTCTGTCTCACTCACTCTTACGGTAAACCAGCTAATGAACTGTTTCACTTTCAGAGGATTTTTGAAGTAATTTGGGTAATGTGACATTGTCGCGGTGAGGTCTTTCCGGTACAAATTTATCGGTGGATCTTTTCGGATTTGTGGACGATGAGCCGATGCGATGTCGCTTCATTTTGAAGTGTCGACTCTCGCAAGGGAGTTCTTAGAGGACCGCGAGGAGCGCGTGTGACTGTTGAGTTTTTGAATGATTTGAAGTTTGTGAATGATTTTATTTTGTGTGTATTTGTGTGGGCATGAGGTGTTTGTGTTGCGAGAGTCAAATCAATAATATGAGTGGTACAAATTTTATTAGGGGGCCTCATGTGTGAGAAACTCAACACTCGAATGCTGCGTAACAATGCGAGCCGAAATCGCCTAATCGGAAGTGTCCGACTTGGTATCGACTAATCTATACACGTTGTAACATGAGAAACCAGAAATCAAAACCTGGTTTCTGGTATCTGGTACCCGGTAACCGGTATCCGGTATCCTGTATCCTGTATCCGGTAACCGATATCCGGTATCCGTTATCCGGTAACCGGTATCCGGTAACCGGTAACCGGTGACAGGTCTCCGGTATCCGGTATCCGGTAACCGTTAACCGGTAACCTGTGACAGGTCTCCGGTATTCGGTGACCGGTAACCGGTAACCAGTAACCAATGACCGTTAACCGGTATCCGGTAAACGGTGACCGGTATCCGGTAACCGGTAGACGGTAACCGGTATCCGGTAAACGGTAGACAGTAACCGGTAACCAGTATCCGATATACGGTATCCGATATCCGGTTTCCCGTGTTCGGTTTCCCGTTTCTGGTTTGGTTTTGGTTTTGGTTTTAGTTTTAGTTCTGTTAGTTTAAACAAAAACAAAACTGAAAACGAAAACGGAAACCGAAACGGGAATGGAAACGAAAACCGAAATCGAAACCGAAACCGACACCGAAACCTACACCAAAACCGACACCGAAACCAAGACCAAAACCGAAACCGAAAAAAATATTTAAGTTTCTAGAAGTAAAGAGTGACAGAGATAGCACTATAATCATTTAAGTTCCTGGTAGTAAAGAGTGACAGAGATAGCACTCATGTTAGTCAAACTCGTGGTATGTGCACTTCCCGCACACAGTAAAGAGTGACAGAGATAGCACTATAATCATTTAAGTTCCTGGTAGTAAAGAGTGACAGAGATAGCACTATAATAATAAAATTTATATTCCTGGTAGTAAAGAGTGACAGAGATAGCACTATCATAATTAAAGTTCCTGGTAGTAAAGAGTGATAGAGATAGCACTCATGTTAGTCAAACTCGTGGTATGTGCACTTCCCGCACACAGTAAAGAGTGACAGAGATAGCACTATAATAATTTAAGGTCCTGGTAGTAAAGAGTGACAGAGATAGCACTATAACAATTTAAGTTCCTGATAGTAAAGAGTGACAGAGATAGCACTATAATAATTTAAGTTCCTGGTAGTAAAGAGTGACAGAGATATCATTTTTGTTATTTAAATTTCTGTTAGTAAAGAGTGACAGAGATAGCACTATTGTTATTTAAATTTCTGTTAGTAAAGACGTAAAGAGTGACAGAAATATCACTCACGTTGGTCAAAGACGTGGTTTATGGACTACTATTTGGACCCCCCAATGTCACGCTTTTTTAATCCTTTAACATGGATTGTCACATTTAGTATGACGTAATATATGAATGACGCCTAAAGATTGAGAGAGACAGCAATATTGTTCTTCAAATTCGTGGTAGTGAGAACAGGGTGCGTAGCCGAATGGCACAAACGCTCACGAAACGAAACGCTAGTAGATAGGTATCTATCTCTATCGCTCTTGCGTATTGGCGCGACAGAGCCAGACTGCGTTTCGTTTTCGTTTCGCGTCGGAGAAATGGCATTCGGCTACGGGGCCTGAACAGAGACAGCACTATGTATCGCGCGGCCGCCGACTACGCAAGTCACCGCGTAATTATAATAACCGTTCGGCTCCTTTTTAGATCGTGTACAGTCAACAACACAGCTGGCAAGACAAAGTGCCAAAAATATGTATAGAGTATTTTATTTCCTGTACAAGTGTTGGTACTTGGTACATTAAGGTGTGTGTATACATATATTTGGCACTTTATCTGTATTCACAGCTGAGTTGCTGACTGTACCATTGTACCAATAACGATCAACTATGAACTTTTGTGGTTTGTTTTAAATAGTTCTATGCAGATATAGATTAGAATACCTATTCTATCGGTACTTTTTGTATGGGTACTTTTTGGTAAATTCATTATACGCGATTTAATCCGTTTCCATAGTTTTATTTCATGAGTAACTATCGCGGTAACCGAAGACAATATTACTTTTTGTATAGGTTATTATAATAACTGGACAAAATAATTATAATCAGTGCCGGCGCACTCCGCGATCACGATTCTTTCGCCGAGCTACAAGGCCTTGATATATAGGATGTATTATTTTATCAGCAACAAAAATATGTGATGATATTGAATTAAGGCAAAACAAGACATATAAACGCTCTCCATTATTTCCTCCCTGGTTTATGAAGCTAGAACAATGATTTTTAACACATACGAAATTCGTACACTGAAATAAAGTGATGATACTATAAATATACTCGACATTCAAAGTCGATAATCTAGTGACGTGAGAAGTTATTGATATAATAGAATTTTGCACAAAATAGGCTCACCCTTTGATGTTGAAAATGCCGCACACGAGCAGCCGACATTAAATTCTATTGCACGGCGCGAAGGTCGAAAGCCGCGCCCGCACCTGGGCGTAGGTAGCGAGATCGGGTGCACATGCGCTTACCTTTGAAATCGCCGACACGCAGGTGTCGCCGTTCGCCCTCTCTTTTCATTTATGTTTCTGTTTCAATCGGTTAGCCGTTTGCCGGCCGGCAATAAAGGTTGTTTTTTTAACCGACTTCAAAAAA
Organism: Leguminivora glycinivorella; assembly: GCF_023078275.1. Classification (NCBI taxonomy): domain Eukaryota; kingdom Metazoa; phylum Arthropoda; class Insecta; order Lepidoptera; family Tortricidae; genus Leguminivora; species Leguminivora glycinivorella. The sequence continues at coordinate 27,814,426 of NC_062998.1, forward strand.
AGTAGGAGGTTCTCAATTCGACTGAATGTTTTTTAGGGTTCCGTAGTCAACTAGGAATCCTTATAGTTTCCCCCTGTCTGTCTGTCTGTCCGTCCGTCCGCGGATAATCTCAGTAACCGTAAGCACTAGAAAGCTGAAATTTGGTACCAATGTATCAATCACGCCAACAAAGTGCAAAAATAAAAAATGGAAAAAAATGTTTTATTAGGGTACCCCCCCTACATGTAAAGTGGGGGCTGATTTTTTTTTTCATTCCAACCCCAACGTATGATATATTGTTGGATAGGTATTTAAAAATGAATAAGGGTTTACTTTTACTAAGATCGTTTTTTGATCATACTAATATTTTCGGAAATAATCGCTCCTAAAGGAAAAAAAAAGTGCGTCCCCCCCCCTCTATATTTTGAACCTTATGTTTAAAAAAATATGAAAAAAGATCAAAAAAGTAGAACTTTATAAAGACTTTCTAGGAAAATTGTTTTGAGAAAAATACGGAAAACTACGGAACCCTACACTGAGCGTGGACCGACACGCTCTTGGCCGGTTTTTTTTGTATGTATGTTACTCGATATCTCCGAGAATTGTGGACCGATTTTCAAATTATTTTTTTTAATCGAACGGGTATAACCCCGAGATGGTCCTATTGGCACCAAGTCGGGGTCTGATGATGGGATCTTGGAGAAATCGAGGGAACTCTTCAAATGTTATAGGCACATGTAATGTTTTTAGTGTATTTTTAATAGGTACACCAATATTTACGATTGATGGTAAAAATTTTAATGTCGCTGAGCTGATGATGGAAGGTCAACTCCTCAATGGTTAGGAGTTAAAGGATAATTCTTTCACTACTGTACGTATATAATATCAATAGGAACCACTAAAATCAGTAAATAAATAAATTTTTCTTTAATATAAAACCGCCTTCAAAAATAAGCGCGTTACAAAACACGGAGAAACTAAAACGCAAAAAATAATAAACCTTTGAATTCAGATTTCTTATCGTATTGCAATAATCTAAACATCCAAATTATAAACAAATCAATTATTTTTGGAGTCGGGGCCAGCCTGGGTATGGTTGGGTGGGGCAAACAGGCATGAGGGATAAGAAATCTGAATTCAAAGGTTTATTATTTGCATTTTTATTTGACATTTTATAAACTGTACGAAAAAGATCCGGATATTCATGCAACTTTTCCATGGTTTCGAAATATCTGTAATGTTCGGATAATTTTCGCATAGGGTGAACCCAATATCTCCTGTGCCTCTGCATATTGAGAATTTGCAGCAAGGCAAACGCATCTTCATCATCGGACGAGGAAGACGTTTCCGCAACGAAATCAGCCTGTATAATGACGCATCGAGCCGTGTTTTCACCTCTTGTGTGTAATTTAGATTGCGTCCGCGCCCCGTCCGCGCCTCGTCCTCGCCACGCCCGCGCCACGCCACGTCCGTTGTGTTTATTTTAGACGTAAGACGCGCCCCCAGGCGGCGCGGCGCGCGCCACGCCGCCTGGGGCGCGTCTTACGTCCTTCCTATACAAAATGTACTGAGGAGACGATTTTTGAATTACACTCAGGTGGCGTGGCGCGGACGTCCGTTGCGCGCCCCGAGAACGCGACGCTCTGGTGTGGCCGGTACCTTACGTCCCTAACCTATTAACCGATCCGCCGCGGTGACGCGGCCGGTGCGCGGCGCGCTCTCCCAGGCCCGCGCCCCGCGCGCTCCCCCCGCCCCGCGCCAGCCGCTCTACGACAACTTTGCACCCTTTTAAATTACTGACATTTACAGTTTCTTAAGCGCGACCTTCACAGTATTAATATTGATAAAATCATGATTATAGTACAGAAAAACCTGGTCTTAAGCAAAAAAATCTCAGTTACAATTTATACCTACTGAGAAATTCATGTTTATTTAAGCGTTAAAAATATATGTTTAAGATCGGTGATAAATGTCTATATATACTCAATACAATGCAAATTGATATATATATCATGGTCACCATTTTTACCTACCTAGATATTCACATTAAATGAAAACGGTAAAAAAAAGTACACAATCAGATTTATTTTCTGTGTAATATCGCTAATAACTGATCGCATCTGAGTGCACCACAAAGTTAATCTAACAAAGTTTTCGGTTAACTATTTTGCTGTTAGCGAAAAGTGGGATAATGTACTTTATCTCATGATTTTTATAAGATATGAATACGATCGTATTTTTTTTTATCTATGTACATAATTACTATTTGATGCTTAATAATAATACCCAATAAAATATTAAAAAGGACGAGTTATTGAATTATGTCCAGGGTACCTTACTTTTACTCCACTAATCTATCAGCATCGAGCCTCATTTTGTGTCATGAGAAATCGCTCGTTAGTTGCGTAACTACGCATGTTCATTCTAACGAGTGTACGCACGCATGCTTCCATCTTTCCGTTCGCAAACGTTTTCATACCAACGAGCGATTTCTCATACATAAAGAGAGACCCTTAAGAATAACATTCAAGTTATTCCCGGCCGTTTTATTAAGGGTCCTGTGACATATTGAATGACGTTTCTTGTAGTGATGCCAAATCGATACTTATAATTTTTTTATGTATATGGCAATGATTGTGTATAAACCAGCCAAGTCAGTTAAAACGGTCTTCATTAAATAATAAACTTATTTATTATTTTGACCAGAATTAATGTCTACTGTCAAATTACAAACATATATAGAATATAGGAATCATACTACCTGATTACTTATTTCAAATTAAAATAATATTTTTGAATAATGGATTTCTATAAAATTTTATCGCTATACATATATAAAAATTAAAAAGCATAAAAAGTGAAAGTTAAGTAATTTATTTGTTTATTTACATGTTTTTAACCGACTTCAAAAAAAGAGGAGGTTCTCAATTTTTCAAACGTAGAAAGCAGCTTCAAGACCTTCAAAAGGTATCTATTTAACCTGAGTACCAAAAGCAATCGCTTGCGTGTGGATAAATTTATTTTAAAACACATAGAATTTATCGCAGGAGAAATTAAATTGGCCATGATGAAAGAAAGTAATTTAAAATGTGTACCTGGAAGTAAAGAGATGAAAAAAAAGCGAAAATTATTTTCAGAAATTAAAAAGAGAAAAGAAATATCAGACGATTCCATTTTTTCGGAAAATCCTTGTTTAATAGAAAACTGGAAAGATTAAGGGGGAAATAAAATTAAGAAAAAGAAGAACACTAAAGTTAAGTACATCCCATTATTACAAAACGGTAACCTAACCAAAACTGGAATCAAACAGTTAATTTTGACAAATACCTGCGCTTTTGACTCAGTGAGCCAAGTTTTTGCAACTGCTTGCGCAGATGGATTCAATGTTGGTACTGCTATTTTTAGTAATACGACAAATAATTTTTGCAATTTTGTAAAAAACATGATTGACGGAACGACAAAGCAAGAATTATACAAAAAAACCGGCCAAGTGCGAGTCGGACTCGCCCACCGAGGGTTCCGTACCTACAAAACTTTTACGTTAGTCACATAATTCTAAAGACTGGGCTAGGCTAGAAGTATAGGTTCTCTAATGGGCATAATTGTGTTTAGCGCCACCTCTCGACGAATTCGCGAACTAATTAGCACAGCTTGCGTGAGGTTTTTTATAATGTTAACCAAATTCAACATTTTTAGGGTTCCGTAGTCAACTAGGAACCCTTATAGTTTCGCCATGTCTGTCTGTCCGTCCGTCCGTCCGTCCGTCCGTCCGTCCGTCCGTCCGTCCGCGGATAATCTCAGTAACCGTAAGCACTAGAAAGCTGAAATTTGGTACCAATATGTATATCAATCACGCCAACAAAGTGCAAAAATAAAAAATTGAAAAAAGTGTTTTATTACAGTACCTCCCCTACATGTAAAGTGGGGGCTGATTTTTTTTTTCATGCCAACCCCAACGTGTGATATATTGTTGGATAGGTATTTAAAAATGAATAAGGGTTTACTAAGATCGTTTTTTGATAATATTAATATTTTCGGAAATAATCGCTCCTAAAGGGAAAAAAAGTGCGTCCCCCCCCACTCTTACTTTTGAACCATATGTTTAAAAAATATGAAAAAAATCACCAAAGTAGAACTTTGTAAAGACTTTCTAGGAAAATTGTTTTGAACTTGATAGGTTCAGTAGTTTTTGAGAAAAATACGAAAAACTACGGAACCCTACACTGAGCGTGGCCCGACACGCTCTTGGCCGGTTTTTTATTTTATTTTAAAGTAGGTGTTTTATGTAAAATTTCGTAGCTATAAATTTTAACACCCTTATTCATACACTAAAGTATCCAGCCGATAAAGTTCGTTTGTCCCTTTCTATCACACCAATACGTCGGAAAGGGACAAACGAAATTTATCGGCTTGATAACTTTAGTGTACGTTTATGAATAACGGGGTAAGTAAGTATGGTAAACATCAGAAAGGGTGAGTAAAACAATCTGAAAGGTTCTAAGTTTAATTTAAAGGTTTTTTTAATCTAATCCAAATTTGGTTATGGTAGCTGAAAAAGTATACAGAATTGTATAACGCAAGTTTCTAGCGGGAAATTACTAAATAAATATTATTTAAATTTTAACTTCTGATTAGCAGAAACGTCTGCGCTGGAGTATCGATTCAGAGGCCGTGAGTTCAAGTCTCACCCAAGGCAGACATTTTCCACTTTTAAATTAAAAATATTATTTAGTAAATACATTATCTATTGTTGTATTTTGCCTTGGACCTTATAGTACCTATAGGTACTCTTGTATATGCGAACTATAGCCAAGCGATAAAAGGTAGCTGAATAATGTCAGATTGTACGACAACGAGAGACGTGAGCCGACTGCGCGAATGAGTCGCGCTTTCTTACGTCAGAAATTGCTTGACAAATATATCGGGTGCACCTGCCCGGTAATTAATGGACAACCTTTTAACCACCAAGAGGGCACCTTACAGAAAATCGACATTAAGGTTTAGTAAAAGTCGCCTGGTTTTCGAGATTTTCATACTTTTTAAAATTTTAGGTAGTAGGTATTAAAATTTTAAAAATTGTGAAAATCTCGAAAACCAGGCGACTTTTACTAAACCTTAAAGTCGATTTTCTGGACCAATATAAGGTGCCACTCTTGGCAAATAAGGGGTTAAAAGAAAACGAAACTATGGCATTGCAGTGACAGGTTGCCAGCCTCTCGCCTACACCACAATTTAACCCATATCCCATAGATTTTCTGGACCAGTATAAGGTGCCCTCTTGGTGGTTAAAAGGTTGTCCATTAATTACCGGGCACCCTGTATAATATCAAGTCGTACGAGAGCAGCGAACGTGTGCAGGCAGCGAAGGGAGCCGACCGCGCGAATGATGAGTTCGCGCGGCGAATCCCGCGTGACATCGTCCATCGACACCCCTCCTCCCTCCCAAACCCGCCCGCAGCGGCGCGCGGTGTCTCCGCCCGCCTGTGTATCGTCCTTCAATTTCTTTACATATCGAAACTTATTACTGAAGAAGAAGGTTCAAAATTGAATTAATACAGGTGTATAGATATGTATGATAGTGTGTATGTACGATAAAAAGTATAATTCATACACTTAATTGTAAAAATGTAATGTATAGGGATTAATTAATTTAATTGGCAGCGGCCGAAGATCGCAAACGTCGCAAATATGCCGGTCTCCTGCACAACCACATATTTGCGGCGTTTGCGGTGGAAACCCTAGGGCCATGGAGCGGCGATGCCCTTAACCTTTTCCGCGTATTAAAAAAAAAACTCCGGGAGACCTCAGGTGACCCTAGGGCTGGCTCATTCCTTGGCCAAAGAATTGGCATTGCTATTCAGCGAGGGAATGTAGCCAGCCTCATGGGCACACTTCCACAGGGGACGGACTTGGGGGACCTTAGATAGTTTTTATTTATTTTAGTTATATCTTTTCATTTTGCTAGTTTTAAGATTTAGTTTAATTTAGGTTGTATTTTAGTAGTTTTAGTAATTTATTTTATTCTTTTAATCGATTGTTAAAGTTTGTGTAAATAATAAAATTACTTTTCCTAGATAGGTAATTATTGATATATGGCAAAACGAAGGAAATTGTTTACACCTCCGCAAATAAGTATCTAAAGATAATTTTTAATTTACCATGTTACTTCACGTACCTAGGTACTTATTTTAAAAACCCTAAAAATGTCTATTGAGTTTCTGCCACAGACCACCATGTGGTTTCTGCATATTCTGCGCTGTGCATAGAATTTGCAGAGACATTGCACTTGCAGAGAGCGCACGCAGACACCGGCGCGGCGCCAGTGGACGCGTCTGTGTGCGTGAGCTAGGTATGCATACAACTACAACTACTGTAGGCACCGCCCCCCTCAGTAGATCGATGCGATAACATCAATTTTAAAACTTCCCGAGCCTCGTGGCGCCCACCATACAAAATTTTTGCTAGGGAATTTTGATTCTTATTGTACTTGAGATTGAATTCAATTTCAGTTACCTATTCGAAAAATTTAATAAACAAAAGAAATTATATTTTATTTGTTTATGAGAGTTAAAATTCCATTGAAACCATTATGTACTTTAGAAAGTACATTCGGCGCCACGAGGCTAGATCACCTACAAATTCGACACTCAAAAGTGTCCGATCGCTTAGTTGCAAATGTGTGCGTCTAGTTGACAAACGAAAACTTCGCAATGTAGTAAAAACTACTTTCATTTTTTTACAAAAACAACGTTATTTCTTAGTAATTAAAGTTCAATTTCAAATACAAGTAATTGGCGGTTATGGCATTAATAAATGTGATCATCGCGCAAGCCATAAAATTTTATTACCGCAGGTGGCAAGTGTGCATATTTTTAAACAAATCCACGTCTTATTGCAACCAACATAAGTTTAATTCAGTTCGCGCTGCTGCGCGGTAGTTTAGAACGATGCGATAGTCCATCGATAATGAGATAATCACCTAAAAACGCGACGAACGCCGTCCACTGCCGCGATCTAGATAATGAATATGACACTGAATTGTGCAAACTATTGGACATAAACCGTGGACGTGGCCTTGAGCGTTCGGATGAATCGGATGGTGTCCTACCGCAATCTGAGGCGCTGAATGTTTTAAGACTGTGCACACTTACGCCGTGTCTTGCGTGGGCGACGGTCGCGCGACCGTCGCCTTCACGTCTCATCGCATCGTCTACTTCCATATCGATAAGGTTTGATTTCGTATGCGTCGCATCGCCGTCGCGCGACCATCGCGCGACCGTCGCCCACGCAAGCCATCGGCTTATCAGTCGCGGTCGTCAGCCGCGTCCGTCAGACGCGTTCCATAATTTGTTTCAAGCTTTATACACAAGTTTTCCTTTCAATAGCAATAGCTAACGTAACGCTTGGCTTGAGTAATAAAAACTATATAGTTAAATTAATGAAATATGTATAAGTAGGATATTGAAATCTTCTTTCTTCGTTGAGCCATCACAGCTAACTTTAACTTACAAACGGTCTTAAGCACCTGCACTTCTGAAGGCGCTTAAGTCATTTTTGCTAATAAAAAAAACCACAACGTTCTATGAACATTGGTCAAGTGCGAGTCGGTTTTCGACTTTTCCATACAAAGAACTCATGAGCGCCTGAACGACTATGATGGCAAAGTTAACGTTTCGCACTTTCAAGACTTTACGTATATATCTCGGAAACGATAAGAGATAGAGCAAAATGGACTTCAAATTTGGGCTTTCGGTGGCACAAATTCTATGTTTTCGTCAACATACACCTTTTTTTGGACCGATTTGAATAAAATTTTGCTCAGTCAATTTATAAACAGTCTTAAGCGCCTCCTTTTTAGTAGGAACTTAAGTCATTTTGTACAAATGAAAAAAAATTTGAACAAGTTCTAAAAGAAAAAAGACAGAAATGAATTTCTTTATACCTGTCCAACTCACTTACACAATTTTAAGACGTTTAGTAACTACTTGCAGCGGCAGTGAGTGAAATTCGTAATCTGAGTTTTTTTCTCTTAAGTCCGACTTACGCTTGACTGTAGATTTCTAATAGGTTTTCCTGTAATCTACAGGGAGAGGGCTATCTCATGTATTTTTTTGAAAATTTTAAGCTAAGTAGTTTCGGAGATAAGGGGGGGAATGGTCATTTTTTGCTTATTTTCTTAAATTACTTCTAAATTACCAAAACAAAAAATATAAAAAATATATATTTCAGATGCTGATAAAATGCTCTTTCATTTGATATGTAACACAATATAGTTTTAATAACTTTGATTTTTAATTTTCAATTTGACCCCCCAAAAGTGACCCCTGTGATTAAATTTCATTTAATTAAATTACATGTCCGTCTTTGGGCCACAGGTTTACATAAGTGTGCCAAATTTCAAGTAAATCGGTCCAGTAGTTTCGGAGAAATCGGCTGTGACAGAGGGACAGACAGACACGCGAGTGATCCTATAAGGGTTCCGTTTTTCCTCTTTGAGGTACGGAACCCTAAAAAGGGCACAAATTTTGGAAAATTACTTCGAGAGCAGACATTATAGAGGAGCAAGAGAAATAGCGTGTCATTGTAGTGTCACTCATATATTTGAGAGAATTTTAATGGGTGATATCTACAGTGCAGATGTAAAAGAAAGCTGCACGAGCGAAACATGCGCTAAAATAATGTTGAAAGAAAATTAGCTTTCCTCACACTGGACACCAACAAGACTGGAATTTCAGAGGCAGCAGACTCCATGTTGTCGGAAAATACTATTGTGACTTGCCGTCGCAATGGCTGCGAAGGGATCAGAACATTTACGTACAGTTTACGAAACGTTGTAAGCTTCGAGCTAGAATATTTACCTTCTGGACCAAAAGATAACCTGAACAGCATCGGTCACTACAGAGCACATTGCTATAGGCAAAATAAATGGACATGCTTTGATGATTTATGTAACACAACCCGAAAAAGTCAAAAAAATATGATTATGCACTGCCTGATTTACGGTCAAAAATGATAATATTAATAGGATAACATAATGTAAAATAATATAAACTTTGCTGCTTGCTGCATTTTAATAATGTTCATTGATTTTAATAAACGCAACAAACAGCAAAGTATGTAGTAGTCTGCTTGAAATAATATAAGCATAGACTACTATAAAGATATCTCTACTGTGATTTTGTATTTATCTTAGAGATTCATAGATTACAATGGCAATGTGATACTTTCTAAGACTGTAATTATTTATATTTATGTTTAGTACCTACTAAAAATAAAAAGACTGATTTGTATATTAGGTACATGGTTTTATTTCTATCTTTCCGAATGTATGATCACGGACTTTAATTGTTTATCCACTTCTAACTCGTTTTATATTGGACACACCATAGTAATAAAATAGCAAAATTATTGTGACGTCTAAATGGCTCAACAATTAAAGCCCTTGAGTAAACCTACAACCTACATCTTAAAAAATCGTTAGGTTCGCATTGCACGTATAGAGTATAGACATATCGGAAACTTTAAGAGGTTACGTGTTTTTATTGATTTCCGTCAAAGGCCATGCCAGGATAAGCTAAGTGAATCTGCCTCCAGCGAGTTTTGGCTTGAATTTTTTTTTATTGATTCGTCTTTGTATTAGTATCGAGTATGCCAAATTTCAGCTCACAAAACTTTATAGTTTAGTAATTAAAAAAAACGATTTTTTTTAAATTATTATAAATGGGCTTACTCTTGACCACAGACTAGCCAATTTGAACATTCTTCGATATTTTTTTTCTGGGCAGCCGATTTTTTTTTTTTTTTTAAGTATTATCATGCTAGCGACACCTGCAGATTTTTCATCAAACTAGCCTCTTTAATAAGCCACCAAATGAATATAAATACTTAATTTTATCTGTGGTAGAACAAGGTGTTTTTTTTTATTTGAATACATCACAATACATTTTACTCCCATACACGCTTGTTAATACGAATCGCTGACAAACTCCAGAGAAACGTGCATGTTCGTCATAAACACTGGCCACTAATAAAAATTAAAAAAATACATATATGAATATCTTTTTTTATAAAAAAAGTCACAAGTTGCAAAAAAATTTTCTTATACAATTTGTATGAAAAAAAAAAAATTTTTTACATGGTGTTTTTCTGATGCCAATGATGACTGTAAAACACTCTGAAACACAGAAATCCCCCTTACCTCCCTTGTTGCACAATATACCATTTTATGACATGTGACGTCAATTACTTCACACAATATTACATTTGTGCCGTTGTATTATGGGTCCTGTGACACATTTTTGTTCATATAGCCTTGGTTTTAGGACGTCTGGTCTGGTTTTTATGTTAGAGCTCAAGATTTAAGTGTTGGAGGTTGTGATTTATGATAAACTCCATAGACCAATTGTCTGTCAAAGCAAGCCACTATTTATTATTTTTCTTTATGTCATTCTTGTTCAATCATTCTATGTAAATAAACGTATACAATATTTCGATCTACTTAATATACTTTATTATGGTAGCAAATCACGGAGTATTTATATGAATTTACAAGATATATATTCTAAATGAGTGAAAGAAAATAAATTACGCCCATAACGTAAATAAATTTTCAAAAATAAGTTCGCTAATTTCAAATTTTCAAAACAAATTCTATCAAGAACCGTCATTATGTCAACTTCCACAACAACGTGTAAAATTGATATTGGTTGATTAGAAGGTAAAGAAAATTGGACAACATGGAAATGCAAGGTACTGTTACTGCTAAGAGGTACTCCTGGAGGCCTAGATGCTATCAACGGCAATCTAAAGCCACCGACTCAGCCAGTCTCAACAGCAACCGTCGATGTCATGGCAACTTATAAAGATGCTCTACAAGAATATAACAAGACGAATAGTGCAGCTATGCTTATCTTAATGGCTAATATGTCTGACGTTACTCTACAAAAAGTCATGAGATTAACCAGTGCTAAACAAATTTGGGATGAGCTTCACACCCTATTTGACAGCACGTCAGAAGATAATTTGTGCTACAGGTTCTTCAGCTATCGCAAGGATCCCCTTCATGACATGTCAATGCACATATCTAAGCTTAAAAACATATGGCATGAACTCAAGGTCGAACTTCAAAAGGATAAGCATGAACTTCCTGACATCTTACTTATTTGCAAGATTCTTGAAACGCTCCCCGATGACAGTTACTTCCCGTTCAAGTCAAGCTGGATGCTTATGTCTAAAAAGGATCGTAACATTGACAATTTGACAGCTCAAATATGCAGTTACGAAAGATCTTTGACAAGTAAAGAATCTGAAACATCTGAAGCACAAGCACTAGTGTCACTAAATTCCGCACGTAATAAAGCTAAGAAGAAAAGCGGGTATTGTAAAATTCTTGGACACAATGTCAAACAATGTCACAAATGGATTTCGGATGGAAAATCTCCAAAAGTTGAACCATCGAAAACCAAGACTGTTAATACAAACTTGAACCTTACTCTAATGCAAGTAGAGGTCAACGGGACAGTCACAAATCTAGTAGATCCTGGGAATTGGTATGTCGACAATGGAGCTACAAGTCACGTAACCTGTCGAAGTGATGTATTCTCCAGCTTTCAACATTTCAATCATGAAATCATGATGAAACGGTTACATCTGCCAATGGATCTAAAAACAAAGCGATTGGAAAAGGAACAGTTGAATTATTAGCAAAAGTTCATGGTCATCAAGAACGAATCCAACTATGTGATGTCTGGTACGTCCCTGAAATTAAACGAAACCTATTTCCTGTACTTGCTGCTCAAGATAAACTTGATAATAGTGTCTTTACATCTGAAAGAGAATCCTGTCAACTGATACATGTTGGAAGAGTTAAACTGATTGGATCACGAATCAAAAATGGAGGTCTCTACAAACTAAATGTTACTGTATCGAATCAAAATCCAGAATTGAACGTGGTGTCAAGAGAAAACACTTTACAGCTATATCACGAGAGATTTGCTCATCAAAACAAAAGACATGTTAAACAAGTGATTGAAAAGGAACATGGCATTAAAGTTAAACTTGATTCAGAATTATGCACTGGATGCATCTACGGAAAAGCACACAGACATAAATTTGGAACAAGACAACAAGCTAATGCACCAGGTGAGATTATACATACCGACGTATGTGGCCCTTTTCCAAATTCATTCACAAATTTGCGCTATTTTGTATTGTTTAAGGACGCTACAGCAAATATCGTCATGTTTACTTCATCAAGCATAAGTCAGAAGTTAAAGACAAACTCGTGCAGATGATCAACGAAACGAAGACTATTGGCCATACCATAAAAACAATACTTAGCGACAATGGCGGTGAATTTAAAAATGAAGCAGTTGAGAAAATTCTTCAATCTCATGGTATTCAACACCGATTGACAATGCCTTACACAGCTGGCCCCGTAGCCGAATGGCATTTCTCCGACGCCAAACGAAAACGAAACATAGTCCGGCTCTGTCGCGCCAATACGCAAGAGCGATAGGGATAGATATCTACTAGCGTTTCGTTTCGTGAGTGTTTCGTGAGCGTTTGTGCCATTCGGCTACGCACCCAGAGCAGAATGGATCCAGTGAAAGAGAAAATTGCACTCTTGTAGAAGCTGCTCGCGCCATGATGCACGCTCACGAGGAACTCCCACTTGCCTGTTGGTCAGAGCTCGTCAATACGGCTGCTTATATCTTAAACAGAACCGGACCAACCTCACAAGAAGGAAAATCACCATTTGAACTCTGGTTTGGAAAGAAACCTGCAATAAAACATTTGAGAGTTATTGGAACAGAATGTTTTGCTCACGTTCCTAAACAGAAGCGAACAAAAATGTCCAGAAAAGCCCAAAAATCGTATATTGATTGGGTACGAAGGTGATGATGGCTATCGGTTACTTGGTTTTAACAAAAATAAAGAACCAACACTTATCAGGTCGAGAGATGTAACCTTTAACGAATCTATAATCAGATCTGTTGGATTAGAATCAGATGCTCCTAATGCAAATGATCAAGAACCCACTACTGAAATAGAAATTCATTTCCCAACGGCAGAGGAAAATCATCCAATCTTTGATGCAAGGGAGGATATAGAGCAAGAGGACGAAGTATCTTCTGATATGCCTCAAATCTGGTTACCTATCAAAAAGTCGAAAATTGTAATGTCGATTATTAGAAGCCCGAAAACACTTCCCATTTTATTAATTCTCCTAAGTTTTATTTGCCCGAAAGTACTTTTCCCCTATTATTATTTTCCCGATTCTTATTTCGCCGTAATTTTGTTTCGCATATGACGAATCATATGCGAAAAAACAAAACGAATAAACACTTATTTAAATCTCTAAGAATAATTTGACAGCTACATTTTGTCGCGTAAAGTTTTTATTCCGAAATATTATTTAAAGGTTGAACACGCCAAAAATGGGGCACACTTAAATGTTTATTATAAAAAAAATATAATAAATAAATAAAAGATGTTTGATTTAAATATGAGCAAATTTAATGTATTTTAAATGCAAACCATTAAGAGCGCTTTCAAAAAATCTGCTTGCTCGCATTTCGACGCCGGCGGCGCTGGCGTGCGCCTGTGTGCAGACGCACACTATAACCAGAAGCATAACGATTGTAGCCTGCGGTACAGACATAACGTGCGATCCTCTTCGAACCAACCTTACGTGCGGCTAGAGCGAAAGGGATAGTATTCATGGTCGGTACCGCCACGCCGTCAGTAGCGTTGCGGACTAACCATTATTGATACTTGCGTAAAAACACCACCATATACATATATTACATATTTGCATACATGATTTCGTGCATAAATACTTGACCTTTTAGTTTAATTATTAAACTTATCACAGTTTTTTTTATTAAAACGTGTGTAGCCTTGGAAGAAATAAATTAAAAAACTTTTATAATATAATAAATTGTGTATATAATATTGTCTTCTGTCACCGCGATAGTTACTCATGAAATAAATTTATGGAATCAGATTATATCGCGTATAATGAATATAATCCGTTTTCTTAGTTTTATTTCATTTTGTATATGATATGTTTTCTAGGTTCTTTTCGGTGAAGGAAAACATCGTGAGGAAACCGGACTTATTCCAATAAGGTCTAGTTTACCCCTTGGGTTGAAAGGTCAGATGGCAGTCGCTTTCGTAAAAACTAGTGCCTACGCCAAATCTTGGGATTAGTTGTCAAAGTGGACCGCAGGCTCCCATGAGCCGTGGCAAATGCCGGGATAACGCAAGGAAGATGATGATGTTTTCTAGGTACATATATATAATGGAACTAAGATCGGTTTTCTTTAATTTTAAGTAGTTTTTTTATATTTAAAATGTGTTTTTAGGGTTTCGTAGTCAACTAGGAACCCTTATAGTTTCGCCATGTCTGTCTGTCTGTCCCTCCGTCCGTCCGTCCGTCCGCGGATAATCTCAGTGACCGTTAGAACTAGAGAGCTGAAATTTGGTACCAATATGTATGTATATCAGTCACGCCGACAAAGTGCAAAAATAAAAAGTGGAAAAAATGTTTTATTAGGGTACCCCCCCTACACGTAAAGTAGGGAGTGATTTTTTTTTTCATTTCAACCCTAACGTATGATTTATTGTTGGATAGGTATTTAAAAATGAATTACTGAAATCGTTTTTTGATAATATTAATATTTTCGGGAATAATCGCTCCTAAAGGAAAAAAAGTGTGTCCCCCCCCCCCCTCTAACTTTTTAACCATATATTTAAAAAATATTTAAAAATCACAAAAGTAGAACTTTATAAACTTTCTAGGAAAACTGTTTTGGACTTGATAGGTTCTGTAGTTTTTGAAAAATATGGAAAACTACGGAAGAGCCGAGCGGCTATTTACCAACGCGGCTTTAAAAACCGGCCGAGAGCGTGTCGGGCCACGCTCAGTGTAGGCACTGAGCGTGACCCGACACGCTCTCGGCCGGTTTTTAAATATTATGTTGTTTTAATTGCATGGAGCACAGGAAGGTCCACATCTATGTATTAGTTTTTTTGTAAGGAAATACAACTCTACGCTACGCCTACCTGCTTTAGTTGACTGTTGACACACTGAGACAGTGGATGCGCCAGAGTATAAAAGAGTGATTACCATCTCTTGTCAAAGATCTTGTTGAGACGAATCAAACGAACCCAAACACGAAGTGGTTTCAAGACCTGGTCGTGGAATACTCTTGACTACCTTCCAGCTTCATCATCAGATCCTGGGTACCATCTCTTGTCAAAGATCTTGTTGAGACGAATCAAACGAGCCCAAACACAGAAGAGTTTCAAGACCTGGTTGTTGAATACTCTTGACTACCTTCCGGCTTCACCATCAGATCCTGGGTACCATCTCTTGTCAAAGATCTTGTTGAGACGAACCAAACGAGCCCAAACACGGAGTGGTTTCAAGACCTGGTTGATGAATTCTCTTGACTACCTTCCAGCTTCATCATCAGATCCTGGGTACCATCTCTTGTCAAAGATCTTGTTGAGACGAACCAAACGAGCCCAAACACAAAATGGTTTCAAGACCTGGTTGATGAGAACTCATGACTACCTTCCGGCTTCATCATCAGATCCTGGGTACCATCACCTCTTGTCAAAGATCTTGTTGAGGCAAATCAAACGAGCCCAAACACGAAATGGTTTCAAGACCTGGTTGATGAGAACTCATGACTACCTTCCGGCTTCATCATCAGATCCTGGGTACCATCACCTCTTGTCAAAGATCTTGTTGAGGCGAATCAAACGAGCCCAAACACGAAATGGTTTCAAGACCTGGTCGATGAGAACTCATGACTACCATCTGACTTCATCATCAGATCCTGAGTACCATCTATTGTCAAAGATTTTGTTGAGACGAGTCAGTAACCTAAAATGATATTCAATAATAAATAATACTTACTAAAAATATTAGTCAAGTTAATTAGTTAGATACCAAAGTCGTCAACCCAAGGATCAAAGTTTTCGGTCGCAGTATACATGCAACAGTACAGTCAAACACGCACACAAGTGCGGTTTTGGACACGGCGGGTGCCGCACACAATGACAAAATAACTTCGCGATCGTCGAGCCGCGTGCGGAGCGGACTAACATACGTCCTACCTCTACAAGCTCTGCCGCGGTACTGACATCGCAAGCGCGCGTAACCGGTAATAAGGAGGCATTTTTAAAAAATCGTCAAAAATGTTAAATTGCAATTAATAGAAAACTTTTGCATAAAATCTGTTTGAGTAAGCGTTGCAGATTATTTTTATATTAAAACTACTTCAAAAACACGTAAGTTTTCGAAGAAATTGACACTTATTCTGAGGTGATTTCTGAAACAAATTGGATTCATCATATCCTCATTTACTCTATTCTTAAGCCTTATAACAAAGAAGTAGTCTCAGAAGATTGTAGTACAGGATATACATAATACAAATTTACCACTTGAAGCATTCAAAACTATCCAAATTTTACAAATTAGACGGACTAAGTCAGCACTTTTCGCGGGTTTTCCTAAACATGCACCAGAAAAAAAATCATAATTAATTAAATGAGTTAGTTTTTAAAAATCCAGTCTCACAACATGTAAGTTAAGAAGATGTCCTAATCGAATCCTGAACTTAATAAGTCTTTTAGATGACGGAAAGTGTAGCATTTTGCCGACTAAAACTATCAATTTTACATTATTAGTGACGTTTTCGTTGAATGAAACCCTCTTGGGAGCCTCTGTGCTACTTTTGCTAGTATAAAACTCTTGGCCAGGGATTTCTTTCCTTAAGATGCGTTCCTTCTTTTTTAGGGTTCCGTACCTCAAAAGGAAAAAACGGAACCCTTATAGGATCACTTTGTTGTCCGTCTGTCCGTCCGTCCGTCTGTCAAGACCCTTTTTCTCAGGAACGCGTGGAGGTATGAAGCTGAAATTTATATCAATTACTCAGGTCTACTGTCCCTTGAAGCTGTGAAAAAATCAAACTTCTAAGCCAACGCAATCAAAAGATACAGCCGTTTATGCCGCAAATTTTCGACACTTGCAAGGGAATCAAAACCTACAGGGTGCTTCCCGTGAACTCAGAATCTTGAAATTTGGTACGAAGCAACGTCTTATCTAGCATAGATAAAGGAAAAATTACGAAAACCATAAATTTTTAGTTACATCACATAATATATTTTTTTTTAATAATTTTAACCTTACTACCCATTTCCTCATAAACGCGTAGAGGTATTAAATTGAAATTCATACCAAATACTCAGGTCTATAATACCTTTAAGCTGTAACAAAATCAAACTTCTATGTCAACGCAATCAAAAGAAACAGCAATTTAAGCTGCATATTTTGAAACTCGCAAGTACTCGCAAGGGAATCAAAACCTAAAGGGTACTTCCAGTCGACCTAGAATCTTGAAATTTGGCATGAAGCAACGTTTTATAGCACACATAAAGGAAAAATTCCGAAAACCTTAGGTTTGTACGGAACCCTCGGTGCGCGAGTCCGACTCGCACTTGGCCGGTTTTTTTTATCCTTTATACCCTGCAACCCACCAATTCCTGGCTTTCGTTCTAAAGTTAAGCGTTCCCGAAACCTTTATACCCGAAACCGAATACGCTACAAACAGTGGATTGTGGAAATTTTAATCTTTTACCCACATCCCTATAGATGAGTTTTGGAGTTTTTGTGTTTTCGTGCAAAATAAGTTCACGTTGTTTCAGTTGCCTGTTTGATATCGCTACATATATAAATCTTTCACAAAAGTAACTGATATATTTAAAAACTATACTTTTTTACAATTTATTTGGCATCAAAAAAAATTCTATACCTTTTATTATAATGAAGCAGCAAATGAATTTATATGCCTCAGTTCTGGCGTGTTCAACCTTTAACCGCTATATCAAAAGTCCGAAATTCGAATTAACGCATTAAAATTCCTATTATAAGTTTAGTATCATTTGACAGCAATTTTGTATGGCGTATAGTTTTATAATTCGAAATACTACTAAGCCCCGCAGTATCAAAAGTTCAATAAATCCTTAATTTTCTAACAAAAGTTTGTTCCCGACCCTCACGGTCGCAGTTCTTACTTGACCTATGAGTCCTTGCCATAAGAGTTGGCGGCAAAGGCTTGTTTCTGTAGGGTCGCAGTTCTAACCTAACCTAACCCACTTTCTTACAAATATTTGTTTCTGTGAGGGTCGCAGTTCTAACCTAACCTAACCCACTTTTCTAGCACAAGTTTGTGTCTGAATGGTCGCAGTTCTAACCTAACCTAAGCCACTTTTCTTGCAAATGTTTATTTCCGTAAGGATCACAGTTCTAACCTAACCTAACCAACTTTTTTAGCAAATGTTTGCTTCTGCATGGTCGCAGTTGTAATCTAACCCACTTTTCTAGCAAAAGTTTGTGTCTGAATGGTCGCAGTTCTAACCTAACCTAACCCACTTTTCTTGCTAATGTTTGTGTTTGTGAGGGTCGCAGTTCTAGCCATACCTAACCCACTTCCCTAGCACAAGTTTGTTTCTGTATGGTCGCAGTTCTAACCTAACTTAACCCACTCTTATGGTAAGGGTTTGTTTCTCTATGGCCGCAGTTCTAACCTAACCCACTTTTCTTAGCAGATTTGTTTCCGTGTTGGTCGCAATTCTAACGTAACCAATTTTTTTTGTAATCTAAATATATAAAAGAAGAAGCTGACTGACTGACTGACTGACTGACTGACTGACTGACTGACTGACTGACTGACTGACTGACTGACTGACTGACTGACATATCAACGCACAGCCGAAACCGCTGGTCCTAGAGATTTCAAATTTGGCACGTAGGTTCCTTATATAGTGTAGAGGAGCACTAAGAAAGGATTTTCCAAAATTCATCTCCTAAGGGGGTCAAATGGGGGTTCAAAGTTTGTATGGGGAAACAAGATTAGTTTGATTATTTTATTCGAAACTTCACAGGAAGATTCCTTAAGACATATGACTGAATACGTGTTTCAGGTTTTTTGAAAATTTAACCCCTAAAAGGGTGAAAAGGGGGTGATAAAGTCAAAAAATCTATATGGGTATCGTTTTTATGGTTTATCGGGTCGCTGATCACGATAAATACAACGTTTTTTAAAATCTAACGAGGCGGAAGTGAAATACCTTCTCCCCTGTTGTGGTGCAATGGGGTTTAAATATCAAAAAAATATATAAAAGAAGATATTGACTGACTGACTGACATATCAACGCACAGCCGAAACCGCTGGTCCTAGAGATTTCAAATTTGGCACGTAGGTTCCTTATATAGTGTAGAGGAGCACTAAGAAAGGATTTTCCAAAATTCATCTCCTGAGGGGGTCAAATGGGGGTTCAAAGTTTATGGGGAAACAAGATTAGTTTGATTATTTTATTCGAAACTTCACAGGAAGATTCCTTAAGACATATGACTGAATACGTGTTTCAGGTTTTTTGAAAATTTAACCCCTAAAAGGGTGAAAAGGGGGTGATAAAGTCAAAAAATCAATATGGGTATCGTTTTTATGGTTTATCGGGTCGCTGATCACGATAAATACAACGTTTTTAAAATCTAACGAGGCGGAAGTGAAATACCTTCTCCCCTGTTGTGGTGCAATGGGGTTTAAATATCAAAAAAATATATAAAAGAAGATATTGACTGACTGACTGACATATCAACACACAGCCGAAACCGCTGGTCCTAGAGATTTCAAATTTGGCACATAGGTTCCTTATATAGTGTAGAGGAGCACTAAGAAAGGATTTTCCAAAATTCACCTCCTAAGGAGGTCAAATGGGGGTTCAAAGTTTGTATGGGGAAACAAGATTAGTTTGACTATTTTATTCGAAACTTCACAGGAAGATTCCTTAAGACATATGACTGAATACGTGTTTCAGGTTTTTTGAAAATTTAACCCCTAAAAGGGTGAAAAGGGGGTGATAAAGTCAAAAAATCTATATGGGTATCGTTTTTATGGTTTATCGGGTCGCTGATCACGATAAATACAACGTTTTTTAAAATCTAACGAGGCGGAAGTGAAATACCTTCTCCCCTGTTGTGGTGCAATGGGGTTTAAATATATATAAGAAGATATTGACTGACTGATTGACATATCAACACACAGCCGAAACCGCTGGTCCTAGAGATTTCAAATTTGGCACATAGGTTCCTTATATGGCGTAGAGGAGAACTAAGAAAGGATTTTTCAAAATTCTCCTCTTAAAAGGGTGAAATGGGGGTTCAAAGTTTGTATGGGGAAACAAGATTAGTTTGACTATTTTATTCGAAACTTCACAGGAGGATTCCTAAAGACATATGACTAAATACATGTTTCAGGTTTTTTGAAAATTTGACCCCTAAAGGGGTGCAAAGGGGGTAAAGTCAAAAACACAATATGGGTATCGTTTTTATGGTTTATCGGGTCGCTGATCACGATATATACAACGATTTTTAAATCTAATGAGGTGGAAAAGAAATTTTCTCCCTGTTATTGTGCAATGGGGTTAAAATATCCAAAATAGCCATAAGTATAGCTTTAGTTTTTATCTTTACTTCTGGTTCAAGAGATTTCAAATTGACACGGAAGTTCCTTAGAGGCGCACTAAGAAAGGATTTTTCAAAGTTCACCTCCTAGCATGATAATTTGACAGGGGCAAGGACAGGGACAGGGCCAGGGACAGGGACAGGGACAGGGACAGGGACAGGGACAGGGACAGGGTCAGGGACAGGGACAGGGACAGGAACGGGATAGGGTTAGGGATAGGGATAGGGATAGGGATAGGGATTGGGATAGGGATAGGGATAGGGTTAGGGATATGGATATGGATAGGGATAGGCATAGGCATTGGGATTGGGATTGGGATTGGGATTGGGATTGGGATAGGGATAGGGTTAGGGGTAGGGATAGGGATAGGGATAGGGATAGGGATTGGAATTGGGATTGGGATAGGGATATGGATAGGGATAGGGATAGGGATAGGGTTAGGGATAGGCATTGGGATTGGGATTGGGATAGGGATAGGGATAGGGATAGGAATAGGGATAGGGATAGGGATTGGGATTGGGATTGGGATAGGGATATGGATAGGGATAGGGATAGGGATATGGATAGGGATAGGGATAGGGATAGGGATAGGGATAGGGATAGGGATAGGGATAGGGATAGGGATAGGGATATAGGGATAGGGATAGGGATAGGGGGATAGGGATTGGGATTGGGATTGGGATAAGGATAGGGGTAGGGGTAGGGGTAGGGGTAGGGGTAGGGGTAGGGGTAGGGGTAGGGGTGGGGATAGGGATCGGGATCGGGATCGGGATAGGGATAGGGATAGAAATAGGGATAAAAATAGGGGACGGGGACGGGGATAGGGATAGGGGAGGGACGGGGACAGGGACGGAACGGGGACGGGGACAAAGATAGAGATAGGGACGGGGATAAGAATAGGGATTGGGGTCGGAATAATCGGTCGGCAATCGATATTTAGGCAGTGTAAAATGCAGGTGGCCCAGTGGGAAGGTATTAGTAAGTAGGCATCGGCGAGTATCCTGCATCCGTAAACTATTACATTCAATGTGCTGTAAGAAGATCGTTGTTTGCTTGCCTTTTATATGTTTACGTTTGCAATAAGTATAAGCAAAATGGAAAAAATTGTAAGCGATAATGCAAGGAAGTACTTTTTACCCTACCGACCATAGCGTCGAGATACTGGCTATGTGGGTTGTATGAAGTTTCCCAGTATAAATATTTATATAGGTAAAATACATACATATTCGCACCTACGCTGTGGTCGCTGTGTAACAATTCTACAATCATTGCAAGAATTTCTTTTAAAACAATATTAATATGTGTAAGGTACAGTCAGCCAAAACCGGACCGTACAGCAAATAGATCAGTTACAATGGCCCCCCAGTCGAGAATTGCCCTGCTTTACCTTAATCGAAATAATCGCGGACAGATGTACCTACAAAGAAACCTACGGATCCAAATGAAAATCTTATTTTTTGTAAACGTTTCAATAAGAATACTTTTATTACGCGGGCGAAGCCGCGGGTAAAAGCTAGTGTTTCTATAAAATGATATTAGTGAAAATGACATTTCGATGTCGCGTAGCATCGGATTTATGAAAAGGTGGTTAACAAATTGGTTGTCAAATGATAAAGTTGGCAACCGTTCTTCTGGTTATAGAGTTTCGGGAAAACGATAATGTGGCATAGCAAACTAGCGATATTTTAAAAATATGGTAAACAATGTATTTGGATTATAAAAATTCTGTCAACCGTTTTCGGACAAGTGATAATCGGACAAAAGATTTTCGAAACATCGATAGGTTACCCTCAAATTTCAGATGATTTACCATGTCAACAAGAGGAAGATCCTGTAGAAAGGTATGATACTCCTGAACCTGATGGATGTCGAGTTAACTACTCTGATGATCATGAAGATCATGAAGAAAATGATGATCATGATGAAATTCCTCAAACGAGAGTTCTCAGAGATAGATCGAAACTAAACCCTCCACTTTGATATGACGACTTTATCATGTCAGCTATAGTTGAAGATTTAGATGAGCCCAAAACTTACAAGGAAGCCATGAAGAGTCCTCAAAAAGCTGAATGGATAAAAGCTATGGAAAGCGAGGTTAAATCCTTAAACTTAAACAAGACATGGATTCTTGTAGACCAACCTAAAGATAGAAAACTAATCTCTTCTAAATGGGTCTTCTTAAAGAAAACCAATGCAGATGGAAGTCTTGATAAGTATAAAGCCCGACTCGTAGCGAGAGGCTTTACGCAAGAAAAAGGATTAGACTACGACGAGACCTTTAGTCCTGTTGCTAGAATGGCAACTATACGGTCAATTCTTAGCATTGCAGCGAATGAAAGACTTTCCCTCACGCAATTCGATGTAGCTACAGCTTTCTTAAATGGTTCGATAAGTGAAGATATCTACATGAACCAACCAGAAGGTTACAATGATGGCACTAATCGAGTATGTAAATTAAAGAAAAATTTATATGGTCTCAAACAAGCACGGAGATGCTGGAACAAATGTATTGTTGATTACTTGAAATCAATCGGATTTAAGCAATGCGACATGGACCCATGTTTGTTTATTCGGAACAGGAATGGAAACAAAATCATAATGGGACTATATGTTGATGATGGCTTGATCGCCTCTACTAATCAGAAGGAATCTGATAAATTCTTAACTGAGTTGAAAAGAAGGTTCAAGATTACAACAAAACCAGCGTCATATTTCCTTGGTTTAGAAATTAGAACCATAAAGGTTTCACAAAAACACTATGCAAACAAACTTCTAGAAAGGTTTGGAATGAGTGATTGCAAGCCTGTAAGCACTCCTATTACTTATAAAGGAAGCACAGACAACGATGTCAAATTCCCTTACAGAGAAGCTGTTGGTGCACTGGCGTACCTAATGACCGGAACCAGACCAGACATTTCATATGCCATAAGTGTTGTTTCCAGAACACTAGCGAATCCATCTCATGAAGATGTCCTGAGAGTAAAACGCATTTTCCGTTATCTAAAAGGAACTATTGATTCGGCTATTGTATATAAGAAAGAACATAAACCCGGAGTGTTAGAATGCTATAGTGACTCTGATCACGGCGGTGATTTCACTACTGGACGCTCCACTTCAGGCATACTTTGCTTATACTCAGCAGGTGCAATATCCTGGGCGAGTCGAAGACAGACGCGATTTCGAGCACAGAAGCTGAGATAGTCGCAGCAAGCGAAGCGGCCCGAGAGATAGTCTGGCTTCAAATAAAGCGTAAAAGAGCGTAGCCGTGTTTGCATAGAAAATCGGCCCTTTCGCCAAATGTTCACTGTAATTTTTTTTTAAAGAGCTCTCATGACAAATATTATTTACTGTAAGTTTGAGGTTTCTATCTTTTTTATTTTCTGAGATATGATTTTTTTTATTAATTTACATAATATCCATTTTTTTCAACATTGGCTAATGCGATTCACTTGAACTTTTGGGACAATAATATACATGTAATGACTCACATGTTCTAGCAATAATATTTAATAGTGCCGAAAAAAATCTTGGCTTGAAGTAGGAAACAAAACTTCAGTATTTTTTTCTCGCTTTTTAGAAAAGCGACACCTACAGTTCTTTGTCAAGTAATTGCTTATATAAAGGCCTGCAACATATATTTTTTTCAAAATAATCCAGTAGGTACTTCATACTAGAAAATGGAATAATAAAGGATACTACTCATACCGCAAACGAGCTACACAGTAAATAGGTCAATTTTAGTCGCAAACCTCTTTATTATTAACAATATTGGTACTGGAAGATTGCATTCATAAGGGTATTACATAAGATGTCAATATTAATGTCAAGCTGTTATGAAAGCATTTAATGCGGTTTCGATTAGATTACTTATCATTGTTTTGCAGCAATAGTAGCAATTTACGGACTTTAAATAATTGATACCAATAATATCATGACACCAAAAGTGACACCTACTAGGAAATGTGCTAATTGTGCTAAAAACTTAAATAAAACTAGAGGGAAAAGGAAAGTAATTACAGCAGAAGACCTGACGTTTTATTCGAAGTTTTTATCGCCGACACAGGCGTTTTGTATCGGCGATGTAATCTGTCCTAGATGCCGAACGAAAGCATATCGTGTACGTAGTAATACGCCAGTGCTACCTGAGCCAAATACAAGTACAAGTATAAGCTTTGATCGCATAATCTAGTTCGTCTAGTTCATCAATGGATGACACCACTTTTGTTGTACCTACACATTCAACAAGTACAGACGTTCATGAAGATTATGTTGAGTTGGCAATTCAACGGACCGTTTCTTCACATGGGTACTGTTTTATTTGTGGGAAGAAGTCAAACTTGAAAATTATATCTAAAAAAGCCAGACTGGATGCGTTTGAAAAAACTATGATTTACATTCCAAGCAAGAATAGGTGTTGCTCTTCTCATATAATTAAAGATCGTATTTATGAAGATGATTTGCATTCCCTCAGAATTCACTCTAGCAAGTGTTCACTTAAAGAGACTGATGTGACACAATTGTTCGAACATATGAGCATTAAATGTAAAGCCTCAGTATTTGATGCGATCGACGATCAATCTATTCCAGAGAAACAGATCCTTATTTTGACTGGTTTAACTTGGGAAAATATTATTTCTCTAAAAAATATGTTGATATCTGTTATTGTGAAGGTTGAATATGCAATCGACTCATGCTTGACCAACTTTAAGTTTGGAATCTCAGTTGTCTATGTGCAGACTTTTGAGTTTTCAAACGACACTCTTTTGACAGGACTCATGATGTAAACATGATTGTGTAAATCAATATTAATAAATTATAAATAAATAACGTTCGGATAAACCAAAGTGCCTTCCTATTGTTCCAAGGACCTCCTGTGGGAATTACCACAGGTTATGGCCCATACGCAACGCTAAGGAACATTGTATTCAAAGCTAGGAAGTGTTTGTATTTTTCAGCATTATTTAGTCAGCTTTCGTACGGCGAGAATAACGTTAGCAACCACAGTTGTTGACAACATAACCTTAGCAACGGGAGTAACATCATAGTTAAAGAAAAACCGTAAGTAAATTACATCATGGACAGCAAGGACAACATAAAGACTTTGAAATTAAATACGAATTATTCTAATTGGAGAAAACTAGCTAAATTATTTCTGGATGCAAAAGGAATTGGAGCCGATGATAAAGGTAAAGACGCAAAAGCTAAATACTATATTTTAAATTCAATAGATGAAAATATTTTACATTATGTGATTAATTGCTCAACCACAAAGGATATTTTTGAAAAATTAGATATTGTCTTCAATTACAAAGTGGAAAAAGACAGTCACCTCAGAGTTATAGAATTTTATAACTACAAATTTACTGGAGATATACTTCAAGATATTAGCAAATTGCAAAATATGTGTTTTGAACTAGAATCTACCGCAAATAAAATAAATGATGACATGCTTATACAAAAGATTTTGACCATTTTACCTTCAACATTAAATTACTTCAGGACTGTATGGGAGGTAACTCCGAAGTCTGACCAAACCATACATACTTTGATCGAACGAATTCAAAAAGAACTTAAGCTTGTTGAAAATAATTATTCAATAGTAGTCAATTCAGATATAAATAACCAAACAGAGGAAGCAATGAAAAGCAATGAAAGAATTTGTTTTAATTGCAACCAACGAGGGCATATTGCGAGATTCTGTAATAATAAAAAATGCACTATATGCAATAAAAGTGGCCACACTTCCAGTGAATGTTTTTCTACAAAGGTATGTAGGAAATGTAACAGGAAGGGACACATTGAAAAATTTTGTCGCACTTTTAGTCTGGTGAGTGAACAACTGAAGCATACAACTAGTATTAGAGCCATTATTGATTCGGGTGCATCCTCTCACATGTTCTATAATAATGATGTCATTAACTCCACAGAAAATGTAAATATAGAAATAAGATGTGCTAATGCAGAGAACCTCGTCGCACAAGCCATAGGTACAGTAAAAACAAATGGTTTTGAACTGGAAGATGTACTACATGTTCCTGCAATTTCTAGAAACCTGATATCTGTAAGTTCAATCACTGATCATGCAGCTTCTGTACTCTTCGTTGGAAACAAGGTAACTGTAAAGAAATATAATCGCATTATTCTTACGGGATATAAAACTAGAAACGGTCTTTATGAAACAGAATTTTCTGCTAACACTGTTCGCGAGGTTTTGCTTTCTGAGAACGCCGATATTTGGCATCGTCGGCTAGGTCACGTATCGGATGTGCCGCGTCTAGCTAAACTGGTGAACGGTATCAAAATTGGGGGGGAACATAAAGAAAACTTTTGTGAAATATGCATTAAAGCAAAAATGACTAGAAAACCTTTCAAAAATAATAGAATTAAAGCAAAATTTCCTTTAGAAATTATCCATACGGACATTTGCGGTCCGATAGAAATTCCCACTTGGGATAATAAAAAATATTTTATTACTTTTTTGGATGACTTTACACATTTTTGTGTTGTCTACTTAATTACTTTTAAAAGTGAAGCCTTTGATAAAATAAAACAGTTTGTGACTTTAGCGGAGAACCATTTCAATACAAAAGTTAGGAAAATCAGATGCGACAACGGAAAAGAATACTCGAACAATAACCTAATGTCTTGGTGCAGCTCTAAGGGCATAATTATGGATCTAACAATACCCTACACTCCTCAATTAAATGGAAAAGCAGAGCGATTAAATAGAACCTTGTTAGAACGAACGAGAGCATTACTATTCGATGGTCGAGTTCCAAATTATCTATGGGGTGAAGCTCTTATAACTGCAAGTTTCTTAATCAATAGAAGTCCTACCGAAGGCAAAGACAAAACTCCAGCAGAGATGTGGTTTGGCATCAAACCTGATGTATCACATGTAAGACGTTTTGGTTCAACAACTTATTATAAAATAAACTCTGGTGTACGAAAGCTAGATGTCAGATGCAAAAAGGGAATCCTGATTGGCTATATCAGGAATGGTTACAAAATATGGGTGGATGAAACAAAAACAATTGTAAGAGCGAGGGATGTAAGAATAAATGAAGATGAGCAAGGTATATATATAAATGAAGAAAATGATGAAAGTATTAGAGGTCTTTGGACAATCGACGAAGAAACTGAAGAGACAGTTAGAGAAGGCACAACACAAAATGAAGATCAAATAAACAGGCAGGAAGAAAATCAGGTCAGAAGAGTCAACAGTAATGAAGGTCGAGAAGGAGATACATTAAGAAGAATTGAAACAAGTAGCAATGGAGAGGAGGGTCGAGAAGGAGGTACATCAAGAAGAGTTGGAGGAAGTAGTAATATAGAGAAGAGTCGAGAAGGTGATATGTTAAAAAGAAAAGTAAGAAGTAGAAATGCAGAGAATGTTCGAGAAGGTGTTATTCATTTAAGAAGATTAGGAAGCGAAACAAGTGAAGATGAAACAAAAGAAGATGAAACAAAAGAAGATGAAACAAAAGAAGATGAAACAAAAGAAGGTGAAACAAAAGAAGGTGAAACAAAAGAAGATGAAACAAAAGAAGATGAAACAAATGAAAGAGAAACAAATGAAGGCGAAATAAATGATGGCGAAACAAATGAAGGTGAAATAAATGAAGGCGAAACAAATGAAGATAAAACAAAAGACAATAATGAAACAAATGAAATAGAAACAATTGAAGAAGAAGAAAATAATGAAGTATTTTATGATGGGAATGAAGAATTTTTTGATAACGAAGAAGTTGAAAATCGAGTTGGAAGTATTGAAAATCAAAATATTGATAGTGACGTTAATCAAAATAGAAGAGTTCAACCTACCAGAGACCGCAGATTACCTGATAGATATAAAGATTATTTAATGAATTATGATACTGAAGCTTCAATGTTAACCTACGAGGAGGCAATAGAATCAAAAGAAAAGGATAAATGGAAAAAGGCAATAAAAGAAGAAATAAAATCACTTGAAGAAAATAAGACGTGGTCATTTGTGGATGAACAGGAAGCAAAAGGAAGAAAATTAGTTACTAGCAAGTGGATTTTTACAGTAAAGTCTGATGGCAGATATAAAGCCAGACTAGTTGCAAGAGGCTTTCAACAAAAGTACAAAATAGATTATGACGAGACGTACAGTCCGGTAGTTAATAGTACGTCTTTAAGAATCTTACTATCTATTGCAGCGGCAAAAGGGTTAAAAATAAAACAGTTTGATGTGAAGACAGCCTTTTTACATGGAGACTTGAAAGAATGTATATACATGAAGGTACCCAAAGGCTATAGCAACAAAGAAGGCAAAGTATGCAAACTAAACAAGAGCTTATACGGTCTGAAACAAGCTCCACTAATGTGGAATATTAAGTTTACAGAGTTCTTAATAAAGATGGGGTTCAAGCAGATGAAACTTGATCAATGCATTTTTGTTATGGAGGGTGAAAGAAAGATTATTCTTGCGGTATATGTCGATGATGGATTAGTTCTTGGAGAGAAAGAAGAAGATCTAGTGTACATAATAGAAAGAATTAGAAAGGCTTTTGAACTAAGAGTCTTAGATGAAGTCACCAATTACATTGGTTTGGACATTAAGCAAGATGAAAATGGGATTAAAATTTTTCAGAAAACATACAGTGAGAATATCATTAAGAAATTTAACCTAAACAATGCCAAAGAATGTAAATGTCCAACAATTCTGATAGAACAGCATCCGTCAGTAAAGGTTGATACTAAGTCTCATGAGCTTTACCGAGAGATGATAGGGTCATTGTTATATCTTTCGAATAAAACGCGACCAGACATTAGTTTTCAAGTGGGTTATTGTTCGAGGCATCAAAATTCTCCAAATTTAAATGATTTGAATAATGCTAAGACAATTTTGCGATTCCTGAAAGGCTCAACAGAAAAAGGGATTCACTTTAATAAAGATGATAAAGTACTCAGGGGTTATTGTGATTCGGATTTCGCGGGAGATCCAGACACTAGGCGCAGCACTTCTGGTTTTGTGATTTGGCTGAATGGTGGACCAGTGGCATGGAGCTCAAGAAAACAATCAGTAGTCGCACTGAGCAGCACAGAAGCAGAATTCATAGCAGCAGCAGAATGTTGTAAAGAACTACTATTCATAAGGGATCTGATTTTTGAGATAACCAAGGAAAAACTAGAAGTTGAGATGAGAGTAGATAATCAATCTGCAATTTGGCTTATGAAAAAAGGAATCATGGGGAGAAGAAGCAAACACATAGACGTAAAATACTATTACCTAAAAGAGAAAATTGACGAAAATCAGATTACAGTTAAATACTGTCCGACGGGATCACAGATGGCTGATATACTAACTAAAAGTTTACCGGCTGTAAAGTTTGAAAAATGTCAACGAAGATTAGTGTTTTAGTGATATTGTGGCTAAAATGAGTCATTGAGTGTAGTATAAGTGCGGGCTAAAGTGAACGTTAATAATTTTTTCGGCTCATGTCGGGGTTTGTTTATAATTATCGTAGTATGTAAGTTTTTATAGGGTGTGTAAAAATAATACAGGAATGTGTATTGAAAGAAAACTTAAGGATTCTGGAAGCATGAAATAAAGTTAGAATTAAGGGGGTGCTTAATAATGATTCACTTAAGGGGGTGTAAGTGTACTAATGGTAAGTGAATCAATATAAAAGCAACCAACAAACCAACAAACGAACTTGAAAAAAAGAGCCACACATTCATTTAGTCATTATTTACACAGTGTTCTGAAGTTATCCTTAAGTATTTTTTCTAAATTTTATTTATTCCAAATATTATTATAATTTTTAGTATTTTAGTATTTGTTTAGAGAAGGGAAGGATACGTAAATTTTATAATCGAATATGTATTTGGCAATTAGTAATGATGTATCGAGCGGTGGAGAATAAAGATAAGTATGAGTCGAGAGGTGGAATAAATAAGGGAGATAGATGTAGTTAATTTATATATTAGTAGCGATGTATCGAGTGGGAGAATAAAGATAAATATAAAGCGAGAAGTAGAATAATTAACTGTTTATTTATATATAGCGATGTATCGAGTGGGAGAATAAAGAATAATATGAGGCGAGAAGCTGAATAATTAACTACTTATTTATATATTAGTAGTGATGTGTCGATTAGTGGGGAGTTTATATTATATGAGAGTACATGTAGATATGCAATAATTAATATTGGATGATAATGTTTTTTGAAACCTTTTGTTTTTTGGTAATGTGATGAAAGTTTTGATATATCGATACCTCTGGGTTCAATTGGCGTAAAGGACATTTTGGCGAAAATGAGTTATATATACAGTTTTGTTCAGAATTTCAAGCGCTATCGATCTGTGTAGTTAAAATTTCGATATCTCTTAAAAAGTTGCCTTTACGACCAAGATTTTCTACTATGGACTTGCAAAAATAGCTTTTCTGAAGGGGCGTAAATATCAAGTCATTAATTTTAAATTATTATTTGTGTCGTAAAGGAAATCTACAAATAAAAATATAGTCGTAAGTCACCTTGATATATATTGTTGCCCTTTAAGCCCTTACTTTCTAAGGATCACTTTCTATAGTAGTGTGATAAAGTTGGGCGTAAAGGACAAGTTTTTTTGTTCTTCGTCCTTTACGGCCAGCACTAAAAATATTTTATCCGCAACTGTAATCGATATCTTTGGGTTCAATTGTCGTAAAGGACATATAATGAAGGTTTCCAAGAGAAAGATAAACCCACTTTTTTGTTTTTTTGACCTATATTTGTGACGTGTATAAGAAAAATATGCAGATTACGAGTATCTTTAACCTAGTGTAGCAACCGTAGTGATAAACTAAACGATTTAGAAGATAGATGGTTGTAAAGGACACGTCAAAATATTATAACGTCCTTTACACCCATGATTTGATAGGGTCGTAAATGACGGTCTTAGATGATTTTTATATAAAGTCGGGGCGTAATTGTAACCGAAATGGTACAAATGTTGTTCTAAGTTTACAATTAAAAACTGGAAAAATGTATCAAAACGTACTTAATATGGCATAGAATAGCTCTACATCAGTTTAATGCAGTGTATTATTTATCTAAGCTATCTTAGCAACAAAAAAGAACAAGACTAATATTTTATATCCAGTTTTGTAATAAAGAAACAATATTTGCTTAAAAACTATCTAATACTTTGGCAACAAATTCAAAGTTATTTTTTTAGTATTCGCCGCTGTCTGAATAGTCAGTAGGTTACGCATTCAGTCTTTAATTCTAGCAGGGAAATGCTTTCGTAGTATTATTATACTGCGGCGAGATGTAGGTAATTAAAAAAAACATTATGGTAATCAGGGTACGTACCCAAATGCACAAACGCTCACGATAATATCTATTTCGTAGCTATATATCTTTATCGCTCTTGCGTATTGCACCAGACTGCATTTTTGTCGGCGTCTGGTGTCGACGATTGCCATTCAGCTACGCCGGCAGTAAACTTTAACAGTAGACTATACTAACATTTAGTGCGACAATAACAGGTGCGTTTCGCTAGCGAATGAGCGTTAGCGTTTGGTGACTTGGCTATGTACCCAGGTACTTAAAGCATTGACTATAATATTTCTAGGATTGAACTCATAATTAAGATTATTCTTATTTAACAGGTTTAAGACTAAATAACAATCTTCTGTTTTAAAATTATCAAAAATATGAATCAACATAGTAGGTAGTCTTGTGACTACAGTTTGTATACGCGTCCTAACTTGCGTTTATAAATAAGTACTTAACTCTTAGTTATTCTTAAAACTTCTCTCTACTTTAGACTTAAAATTACTGTCGTATTAATATAGTCTACTATTCACAGTTGCTGATTAAAGTTTACGTGATTACCATTAGTGTTTTTATATTTACTTAAACTACGAAAGCGTTTCCCTGCTAGAATTAAATACTGAATGCGTAACTT
Source organism: Leguminivora glycinivorella (assembly GCF_023078275.1). Lineage (NCBI taxonomy): Eukaryota > Metazoa > Arthropoda > Insecta > Lepidoptera > Tortricidae > Leguminivora > Leguminivora glycinivorella. The sequence continues at coordinate 27,846,870 of NC_062998.1, forward strand.
ATTGAGACAGCCGAGCGGCGAGTACTAAAATAATAACTTTCCAAAATATTAGATAGTTTTTAAGCAAATGTTGTTTCTTTATTGCAAAACTGGATATAAAATAATCTTGTTCTTTGTCTCTGCTAAATATTTAGATAAATATACACTGTAACACTAATGTGGCTATTCTATGCCATATTAACTACGTTTTGATACATTTTTCAAGTTTCTCAATTGTAAACTAAGCTAAAAACAGTTGCCATTTGTACCATTCCGGTTACATTTACGCCCCGAATTTGTATAAAAATCATCTAAGACCGTCATTTACGACCCTGTCAACTCTAATTGTTCAAAAAAATCGTGGGTGTAAAGGACGTCCATAGAATTTTGACGTGTCCTTTACAACCATCTAACTCCTAAACCGTTTAGTTTATCACTACGGTTGCTACACTAGGTGAAGGATACTAAAAATCTACATATTTTTCTATATAAGTACGTCACAAATATAGGTCAAAAAACAAAAAAGATATAAACATTTTTCTAAAAAAAAAGTTGTTTTTTGCTTCTCCTGAAAACCTGCATTTTGTCCTTTACGCCAATTGAACCCAAAGGTATCGACGATACCTCTGGGTTCAATTGGCGTAAAGGACATTTTGGCGAAAATGAGTTATATATACAGTTTTGTTCAGAATTTCAAGCGCTATCGATCTGTGTAGTTAAAATTTCGATATCTCTTAAAAAGTTGCCTTTACGACCAAGATTTCCTACTATGGACTTGCAAAAATAGCTTTTCTGAAGGGGCGTAAATATCAAGTCATTAATTATAAATTATTATTTGTGTCGTAAAGGAAATCTACAAATAAAAATATAGTCGTAAGTCACATTGTTATATATTGTTGCCCTATAAGCCCTTACTTTCTAAGGATCACTTTCTATAGTAGTGTGATAAAGTTGGGCGTAAAGGACAAGTTTTTTTTTTTCTTCGTCCTTTACGACCAGCACTAAAAATATTTTATCCGCAACTGTAATCGATATCTTTGGGTTCAATTGTCGTAAAGGACATGTAATGCAGGTTTCCAAGAGAAAGATAAACCCACTTTTTTGTTTTTTGACCTATATTTGTGACGTGTATAAGAAAAATATGCAGATTACGAGTATCTTTAACCTAGTGTAGCAACCGTAGTGATAAACTAAACGATTTAGAAGATAGATGGTTGTAAAGGACACGTCAAAATGTTATAACTTCCTTTACACCCATGATTTGATAGGGTCGTAAATGACGGTCTTAGATGATTTTTATACAAAGTCGGGGCGTAATTGTAACCGAAATGGTACAAATGTTGTTCTAAGTTTACAATTAAAAACTGGAAAAATGTATCAAAACGTACTTAATATGGCATAGAATAGCTCTACATTAGTTTAATGCAGTGTATTATTTATCTAAGCTATCTTAGCAACAAAAAAGAACAAGACTAATATTTTATATCCAGTTTTGTAATAAAGAAACAATATTTGCTTAAAAACTATCTAATACTTTGGCAACAAATTCAAAGTTATTTTTTTAGTATTCGCCGCTGTCTGAATAGTCAGTAGGTTACGCATTCAGTCTTTAATTCTAGCAGGGAAACGCTTTCGTAGTATTATTATACTGCGGCGAGATGTAGGTAATTAAAAAAAACATTATGGTAATCAGGGTACGTACCCAAATGCACAAACGCTCACGATAATATCTATTTCGTAGCTATACATCTTTATCGCTCTTGCGTATTGCACCAGACTGCATTTTTGTCGGCGTCTGTCGTCGACGATTGCCATTCAGCTACGCCGGCAGTAAACTTTAACAGTAGACTATACTAACATTTAGTGCGACAATAACAGGTGCGTTTCGCTAACGAATGAGCGTTAGCGTTTGGTGACTTGGCTATGTACCCAGGTACTTAAAGCATTGACTATAATATTTCTAGGATTGAACTCATAATTAAGATTATTCTTATTTAACAGGTTTTAAGACTAAATAACAATCTTCTGTTTTAAAATTATCAAAAATATGAATCCACATAGTAGGTAACTAGTCTTGACTACAGTTTGTATACGCGTCCTAACTTGCGTTTATAAATAAGTACTTAACTCTTAGTTGTTCTTAAAACTTCTTTCTACTTTAGACTTAAAATTACTGTCGTATTAATATAGTCTACTATTCACAGTTGCTGATTAAAGTTTACGTGATTACAATTAGTGTTTTACTTAAACTACGAAAGCGTTTCCCTACTTGAATTAAATACTGAATGCGTAACTTATTGCGACAGCCGAGCGGCGAGTACTAAAATAATAACTTTCCAAAATATTAGATAGTTTTTAAGCAAATGTTGTTTCTTTATTGCAAAACTGGATATAAAATAGTCTTGTTCTTTGTCTCTGCTAAATATTTAGATAAATATACACTGTAACACTAATGTGGCTATTCTATGCCATATTAACTACGTTTTGATACATTTTTCAAGTTTCTCAATTGTAAACTAAGCTAAAAACAGTTGCCATTTGTACCATTCCGGTTACATTTACGCCCCGAATTTGTATAAAAATCATCTAAGACCGTCATTTACGACCCTATCAACTCTAATTGTTCAAAAAAGTCGTGGGTGTAAAGGACGTCCATAGCATTTTGACGTGTCCTTTACAACCATCTAACTTCTAAACCGTTTACTTTATCACTACGGTTGCTACACTAGGTGAAGGATACTAAAAATCTACATATTTTTCTATATACGTCACAAATATAGGTCAAAAAACAAAAAAGATATAAACATTTTTCTAAAAAAAAAGTTGTTTTTTGCTTCTCCTGAAAACCTGCATTTTGTCCTTTACGCCAATTGAACCCAAAGGTATCGATTGTTCTGGAAATGAGATTGTGGCCTTTTTTTAAATAAAAGTTGTAAAGTATTAGATAAAAGTTGTAAAGTATGTACTAACGCTTCAAGCAGAGTCGATTGAGGGGGTGTGTTATTGTGAAGGTTGAATATGCAATCGACTCATGCTTGACCAACTTTAAGTTTGGAATCTCAGTTGTCTATGTGCAGACTTTTGAGTTTTCAAACGACACTCTTTTGACAGGACTCATGATGTAAACATGTTTGTGTAAATATATATTAATAAATTATAAATAAATAACGTTCGGATAATTCAAAGTGCCTTCCTATTGTTCCAAGGACCTCCTGTGGGAATTACCACAATATCAATGCATAATAATTCTCAACGGTCTGTGTTGCAGGCACTTGTAGCATTTTAACAAAGCTACGAACAGGAGCATCGAATAAATTGACCAGCACACTTCTGGGTCTCGAAAGAGAACAAGCTATATCTGACTATTCAGATAGTGTTATACACTCATTCGAAAAGGACATTATGCCACTTCAATTTGGATCAAATGTACACACAAGGGAATACCTGATTGAAAATCATACTACAGAAATAGCTAAAAAGCTCCTGAACGCAGACAATTGCCTCATACTTATTTGCGATGGTACCTATGCTCGGCATGAAAAAAGTAGCAATAATGAATACCAGCGTAAATCTTTTTCTGGACAGAAGAAAACACCATTGTGTAAACCATTCACGGCTTGCACTACTGATGGTTTCATTGTTGACATGCTTGGCCCGTATTTAGCAAATTGTTCACGCCAAATCGACGGCATTTCGTGTTTCTCAAATGACATCGCTGAATGAACGGATCAATGAGGTGACCGCTCATTCTCATTCATTCAATGCTGTATGGTTGACCCCAGGACTCTCCCACTTCCTTCCTGGTCATGATATAGATCGGTCGCGTTACCGTCGCGGTGCGTATCGCGGCTCCGAAGCCGCCATGGCCCACGTGGCTAAAGATGTAGACCGCGGGGCGGTGTCTATTTTATCTTGGTTAAGTAGTTTATAGTTTAACCCAGTGTAGTAGTAATAAGTGAGTCTAGTGTAACGAATACACATAATTTATTGCTAGTCAGTGCTTTTCATTCAATCACCTAACCTAAACGGCGCGAGGCGTGCGCCGTCATTCAGCAACCCGAAGCGGCGTCTTCCCGGCTCCAGGGCGGGCCAGAGCAGAGCCTAGTCGAGGCGACAGGCATTCATCAGACCAGCGTGCGCGGGGCGCGCACGCGACCTACTCGGCGGTCCACGAGAGGACCGAGTCATCGTGGACGAGCACGCACGGCGTGCTGGCAATGTGTTAAGTTAAGGTGATCGTCGAAGCGAGTAAGTCTTTGACGGCAACATTTAGTGGAACATGCGAGGAGCATGACGTCACGTAGCTAGCTGGACGAGCAGGCTGCAAATCAAGAGGCCCACAAGGGGGCCATTCTCATCGGTTGCGTGCGCGCAAGGCGTGCGCGCACCGTACCCAGTTGGCGACAGGGCGCAGGAAGCTTTGTATCCAACATTTTTGGTGGATCCCATGAGGGAAGTACGGTGCTTCGTGAGACGGAAGCGGCGTGCGTCGGACTAAAGCACGATAAAGAGGGGAAGTGCGGCGCTCCGTGGGACGGAAGCGGCGTGCGTCGGACCAAAGCACGATAAAGAAGAAAGAAAATACGGCGCTCCGTGGGACGGAGGCGGCGTACGACGGACCACAGCACAGCAGGGAAAGAGGAACGCTTGGCGCAGCACGACGCGCGGCGACGACTGTGTTTGCTAAAAATCATTAAGTTTAGAATCAGTGCGCGTATGGGCAATTACTCGTAGATTTACAGTGAAGTGAGGTGGATCGTACAATTTCGAGGTTATCACGTGGAGAACGACGGGAGCGCAGCAGCTCGACTCGTTCACTCATTCGTTCATTCGGTCACCGGTCATTCAGCGTTCATCGAACAATTCAGTTCAATCATCTGTTAGAGACTATTAAGTGTGTCTGTGGTCACTGGTCAGTCATTCACTCATTCATTCATTCGTTCAGAAACGTCAATGTCAATTCAGTGTCATACCTAACGTTGTTTATATTGGAATAGGATGGAATAATTATTTGATTTAATTATTAAAAGAATAGATTGGAAACAGTTTTCTTGTAAATTGATAATCAATAGAATGCCAAGTGAGTATGGCCGTGGAAGCGGTAAAGGTACAGTTTAGCGATAACTACCTAATGCTCTCGGAGCAATTGAGAGTTCAACGATTGGAGTTTTGGGAAAATTACATCGAGGCCAACGAGCTACTCATCGAACGCGATGAAGCGTTAAGTGCGTCCACGGAGGAGGCAGCGGCAGCAAGGACTGCTACGTCAAAACAAGGTAAGATCAAATTACCGTCAGTGTGTTTACCCACCTTAAGTGAAAAGTTATTTACGTCACTTGTAGACGCTTGTATATTTGATGCAGGAAAATATTATTGTGTGTGTGTCACCACAAGGTGAGGCGCTGTCAGTGATACAGCACCTGCCGTTAGACGGCGCTAGTTATAATGTAGCATTAGGACTGTTGCACAAGAGATATTATGACAGTAGGTTGTTTATAGATAACTACATCGAGCGGACACGCAGTCTGCCATCAGTGAAGCATTGGAATGCCGATATGAGGTCTGTCTATTATGACCCGTCGCGGGAATCATTACAAGCGCTGGAGAAGCTTGGCCAGCCAATCAGTTCATGGTATAATAGGCGAAGCAGCCATATTGTTAAAAAAGGCATGTTGAGAACGTGGTCACCGACGCGGTGCATTAGGAGTTTGTCATATCTCATAATTAACTCAATGTTACAGAAACAATCAGGCTGGATCCACACACTGTTCGAGGAACAACACGGAAGGAAGCTGGAGGTGCTGCCCACGATCAAGCAGTTGCTGGAACTGTTGGATGAACAGCGCAAAGGATGGCAAGCAGCGCCAACAGCAGCGGAGGAGCTGCGGACTGCACAGTGTGGCCCGGCCCCTGCCCGAGGTCGAACCGGAGCAGAGGGGCAGTCTTCAAGGAAGAAGGTCCGCGCGGCGGAACAGAACCATGAACAGGTGAACGTACCTCAGTTATTTTACTCATACTGCTCGAGTTCAGAATGTCAGTCGTCAGGGCACGACTCACCATGCGACGGAGGTGCAGCGAGGCGAACACCCCCTATGACAGGAGAGTCAACTAAGCATAGTGTGCGGGTATCGCCACCAACCATGCCGAGGGTGTCAGGCATGACAAGCACAGTTGTAAAGAGATCATTTTTCGATAAATTCAGTTTACATCAAACTCCTACGGCCGTGATTATGATCAGGTCAGGCAATGGTAAGTATGTGAAAGCGAGGGCTTTAATTGACACCGGAGTGGATTGTACAGTTGTTGAGGGATCATTTGTAGATAAATATCACTTGCACCAACAGTGTATTGGAAATAATATTCATGATACAGGGATGAATGTGCCAGGCACAGTCACAGGGATTTTGGTCAGACCTAGGGTAAATGTACCAGTCATTGAAGAGGTGACTACAACCATGTATCAAGTCATGGGAAAAATACCCTACTGTAATCAAGGATTAGAAGTTCATTTAAGTTCATCAAAGCTACGGTTAGCTAAAGGTTATTTCAACAAGGATCAATATATGGATATCATGCAAAGACTTGATGTAATAAATTATATGCTCGCTGGTTCAAAGATGTTCACTAACATTCCAGGAGTTGAGGCCTACGACACGGTTGTCAGGCAGGTCATCATGAGAGTGGTGCAGATGCACGCATCATCATCATCATTGGTTCAAGCAAGAGAGACTTCAGTAGAGGACTACGGTCTCCACCACGCGACTCAAGGAGTCCCGGAGAGGTTCTGGAAGGCGGAGCAGCCCCCGGTGAAGAAACGGGAATAACCAGAATACCTACATAGGATACTCAAGGTCGTATTCTTCCATTATTAAATATGTCATGATCAATGGTACGTCTGCCACGGAGGGCAGACAGACCCAGGCTGGGCGGACAACAACGCTTGTCATGCACGAACTCATTTCATTGGAAGCCGAAACGGCTGTGAGATTCAAGTATTTGCGGAAAATACAAGGAATTCGAATATGAGGCACTTGGTTGCATGTCAAGGATATTCATCAGTGTCTCACAGGTTCTGCGAGTCAGCGATACACTGGATGAACTGGCGACGCTGCTAGTCATTGGATCAAGTATGTACAATGGATTCATACAAGAAGGAATGTGTATTGTTGAAACGAGAAAAGGATTGTTTCAAAACGCGGGGTTTTCAGAGAGGAAAATCATTTGGTGCTCGGAGTCATAATCCAAATAACCTTGAAATGTAATTTAGCGCGATAGTGTGTTTAAATTGTGTAGAACACATTTATTAATTTTCTATACGTTGATTCTTGGAGTAATGAGAATTACTTAGTTTAATGAATGTTTATGTTTCTGACGTATAATGTATATGTGCAATATCAATGAATATGCGTGATACTCTGCAGCCGGACCACCACGCTTTATTGTGCTCAGATTACCATGGTGGAATGTACCTCTGACATACCCCTTGTACCTCGTCGGAAATTGCATGTACCTCAGTAGTTTGCCAGAAATATGCATTTAAAAGGGGTCCGGCTGGGGAGTAGTACTCCCCAGCCGGACCACGGCTGTACCCGCTCATATCACTGACTTCAAGATATAATTTAACTATCACAAGAATGTACCTGTTACATACCCGTGAATAAGTTGTTTATTCCTTTTAAAAAGTGGCCTTATACATTATTTTTCACACATTAAAATTTTTGGTTATCGCGGTTAGTACGCGATTTCGTTAGCGCCTGAAATATGTGAATAGCAATGTTTTGCGTTTATATGAAATTGCGGAAAAATCTCATAAGGTATTACATCGACTTAAATTCAATTGTATATTTAGTATACATAATATGTATATGTAATATTTATTACAGTATAATCTTTGTGTTATAACTATCACATCATAAATATGTATATTATAATTCCGAACAACTCATCGGTACGAGCTGGGGTTTGAACCCGAGACCTCCGTATTGAAAGTCGCACGCTCTTACCGCTAGGCCACCGTTAGGTATCTTTATTTATTTTTTTCAAGTTTAAAGATGATACAGATGTAGTGCGAAAAGGTTTTCCTTCGTATTTTTCCGGAAACGTTCGTAAGGTGCATTAGGGTAATTCCGAATGATAGAAATGCTCGGATAATTCCGAAAGGGAAATGTAGATATGATGGAAATAATGGCGATTTTTATGCGACTTTCGTAATTAGATGACTTTCGGAATTACCCTAATGCACCTTACCTACGTTAGTACGTTTTATCACTCGTCGGACTATGGCGATTAAATATATGAAAGAGGCGTGTTCCTAACATCCATCGTGAGTTCAAACCTCATCGCCATCCTGTAGTACTAAAAATTCTGTACAAGAAAAAAATACAAAAAGATAGTCATACAGGGTGGTCTTTTTTGAGACCGGTGCCCTATAAAGGGAACGGTGGCCTAGCGGTAAGAGCGTGCGACTTTCAATACGGAGGTCTCGGGTTCAAACCCCAGCTCGTACCGATGAGTTGTTCGGAATTATAATATACATATTTATGATGTGAAAGTTATAACACAAAGATTATACTGTAATAAATATTACATATACATATTATGTATACTAAATATACAATTGAATTTAAGTCGATGTAATACCTTATGAGATTTTTCCGCAATTTCATATAAACGCAAAACATTGCTATTCACATATTTCAGGCGCTAACGAAATCGCGTACTAACCGCGATAACCAAAAATTTTAATGTGTGAAAAATAATGTATAAGGCCACTTTTTAAAAGGAATAAACAACTTATTCACGGGTATGTAACAGGTACATTCTTGTGATAGTTAAATTATATCTTGAAGTCAGTGATATGAGCGGGTACAGCCGTGGTCCGGCTGGGGAGTACTACTCCCCAGCCGGACCCCTTTTAAATGCATATTTCTGGCAAACTACTGAGGTACATGCAATTTCCGACGAGGTACAAGGGGTATGTCAGAGGTACATTCCACCATGGTAATCTGAGCACAATAAAGCGTGGTGGTCCGGCTGCAGAGTATCACGCAATGAATATGAATATAAGGATCATAGGTAGACTCAATTGCTGACGTAGCATTGTCATTGAGCCCATTGTATCGCGTCGGGGAGCGCATTCATTAATGTTATGTGTCGGAGGTATTGGATACCTGCAGCAGGACCAAACATCTCTCACGTCAAATGCGATTATATGTAGTAAGTCGTATTTAATTTTATAGTCTTACGGGATTAGCGACGGAGTTCGCTGGTCTTAATTAGTTAAAGCTTACCTGTGTAATTTTATATGTTTATTAGGTACGAAGCAGTACACCTCAGGCTAGTGTCGTCACTGAGCATCGAGGCAGTCATGCAGATTTCTCCAGGTTTGTCAGCCGACGCAGGTGCCGGCTCGGCCGGAGCGAATAAGGTACGAATTGCAAGTAATAACTCATACCTCTGCCGTGTCATACCTATGTCATGTAACTTGAGTTACATGATATACGCGTAACAAGTTTAATTCGTGTTTTTATGAAAGTCTTTACCTACCAAGTGAAAAAAAAATCATAAATCTCTTACCAATTCCTCATACGAGCTTGTCACTAAACTCGTGTAACTCCGTTTTTGTCATAGTGAGCTGTGGCTATCTCCCGTAACTAACAGTTACAGTAGATAGCCACGACACACCTTTTACGCATCGAGCAATTTGGAACTCAGTTACAGTACTTAGTTATTATAGGCAGTCATAGAAGACTTTGCCTTATATTATAGGCAGACATAGAAGTTTTTGTGGCAAAATAAAGTGATTGAAAAAATTAAATATGTATTGACAAATATATTATCGATATGATAAGAAGCTAGCTACCGTAAACGGCACGCGGTTTTAGTCTCAGTGTAGTTAATAACCTAACCACAAAATTAAAATTTTGAAAAAACCCCCGACCGCGACCTAGTGGACCGATTTTCATGAAACATGGCTAAGAACACTCCCGACTAACTCAGCTTTCAGACAAAAAAAAAACTAAATCAAAATCGGTTCATCCGTTCGAGCGCTACGATGCCACAGACAGACACACACATAGACAAACAGACAGACAGACAGACATACATTCGTTTTTGCGTCGGGGGTTAAAAATCAACTATCATGATAGTAATAAGGTTCAAATCCATAAAAAGTCATTTCGAAGATAACACGTTTTGTCATCATCTTCGAAAAAAGTTACCTGCATACTGCGAACTGTTCCATAAATTTGAACCTTATTGCTATACGGTAGTTGTTTTTTAACTACACTGAGACTTTAGCGCGTGCCGTTTAAAAGGGACTTAGCCACGTGAATAATAGAAACAAAGGCTTTTGTTTAACAGATAACGCAACAGCTTACGAGTCATTGCTCCTTTCTTTATTATCTATCCCTCCCATTGTATTGTTGAATGTGGGTTACTAGGCCAGTAGTAATAAGGAGGTCACTGACCCATATTTCGCTAAACAATAGTACGGATAGATAACAAAAGATCTGAGGGACCTGCTAACAAAAAAGGTGCATTGTTTATCTACAATTTAGGTCAGTAGTACAATCCTTTGTTAAGTTTATGCCGTAATTTATAAGAACGTAATAAATATAAATTTAACATCATATTAAGGCTAGATCTAGATGTGATCTAGATTACATACGTATATAGTTATCTGATCAAACATTCAAATACTATATACAACGTGCTTTTATTGAATTCCGACAACTTTAAGGTAAGGTTTGTTTATTAGGTCAAATACATTTTTTTAAGAAACTGCTGTGTTAAGTCTTATTCACAAAAAATAATTAAATTACTGAACACGGGTGGTTCAACATTTACCACTTTCTAATGTTATTTGTTTTGACATGTGCCGTCAGACAATTAACACGAATTAATTAATTTATTATGTATGAAAACGAAAAAGAATTTATTTTTTATATACTGCGTGTTTTCTGTTAATGGGCCTAACTATGTGTTGAATTTAACGGGAAACGAAAAAAACACGATGTATAATTATTAATTGATTGAATTACAACATTACTACAACAATAAACTTGCATCTACAGACTATATATACGATATATATATAAAGTCTATATATACGAAAACACCTTTTATAATATGCAAGAGTTTTTTGAAAGTTAAACTACATTAAATTTAAAAGAGATCTCATAAATATTACTGTAACTTATATAGTTATAAATAAAGATATATCTAGTAATAAGACTAATAAGTTTACTAATTAGAATTTAGATAGTAAGCTAGCAATAAGGATACAAATTTGCAGTGCCCTTACAGGGTTCATAGATGTTCACAAAATAAATACTGTAATAACTTTATGTACCTATGAATTTGCAATAAATTACTGAATTACTGATTACTGATCTAAGCCAACTGAGAAAAATATTTTAGTTAACGTGTCGTGCCCAACTACTGTAACTTGAGTTACAAGACGTCGCAAAACAGACTTTGTATGGGGACCCTGTCGTGCCTAACTACTATATAGCCTATAATTTTAAATATATCCAAAAAATATGTTTTTTTTGTGCATCTACATCAGCATTACACTTACTACAATGTAACTGTGTAGTTTTTTCTTTATATTTCCACACCAGTATTGAATGCAGGTCGAATTACCAACAAAAACTTTAAACTGATTTTACTCAAAACTATGTTTTTCGAGTTACATGAGATAGGCGTGACACGGCAGACCTCACGGAGGTTGATCAAGTCTTACTTGGTAGCGAAATGATCCTATAGAGGAATTTCGTCGTCAAGGTACCCGTTGGGAATTCAAACCCAGGCCCTGGTGTAGCTACCAGAGCGTCTGAGGAACGACACTTAGAAGTTAACTGTCTTGTTTCCAATTCATTCAATATTTGTGTTAATATTCAATAAGTTTAATAAGACTTTGATCAAATGGCAATTGATGTAACTATAGGTTGTAAATTAGAGTTTAATAGTATAAGCATGTTGTAACGTCAAACTAACTGATTCAGTTCTCATCATAAGGATGAATTTTACCTAACTATGCCCGGCATAGAAATCTTGATTTTACCTGTAGCCAGGATCAGATCATATTTGTGTCAATTTGTGGAATGGAAGGCTTATGTCGGAGAAGCTATCCGACCCATGGTCAATATGTAAGTCGCTTACGCAGATTTAATTCATGTTACTTGACATATGCAATTTATTGGAAAATGGTTGTCGTAGGGTCATTGACCTGTGAGAGTCACTGACCTACATTCTGTACATAGGTCTCATTTTATACATGCATGTGTGTTATTCATTAGGGAATGAATGTTGTAGGGTCACTGACCTACACTATGTACTTAGATTTAATTTTACTTGACATGTGTAACTCATTAAGAAAGTTGTGTTATAAGGCCACTGACCTATGTCGTGTCACTGACCTACCTTATGTATATAGGTCAACTGTTATCATTAAGTTATTAACCACTGTAGCTAGTATTATTGTTTTATGAACAGCCGTCGCTGGCTAAGTCATTGTTAATCATTGTAAGTAGGACTTACTGCTGATAGCTCTAACCACTGCTGCTAGTTCAGGTTATTGTTTGTATACAGCCGTTGCGGGCTATGTCAATGTTAATCATTGTAAGTAGGACTTACTGCTGATGACCTCAGGTCTTCGGGTCAACCCCTGGCTGCCCGGGGCAGGAATGTTCACGCCAAATCGACGGCATTTCGTGTTTCTCAAATGACATCGCTGAATGAACGGATCAATGAGGTGACCGCTCATTCTCATTCATTCAATGCTGTATGGTTGACCCCAGGACTCTCCCACTTCCTTCCTGGTCATGATATAGATCGGTCGCGTTACCGTCGCGGTGCGTATCGCGGCTCCGAAGCCGCCATGGCCCACGTGGCTAAAGATGTAGACCGCGGGGCGGTGTCTATTTTATCTTGGTTAAGTAGTTTATAGTTTAACCCAGTGTAGTAGTAATAAGTGAGTCTAGTGTAACGAATACACATAATTTATTGCTAGTCAGTGCTTTTCATTCAATCACCTAACCTAAACGGCGCGAGGCGTGCGCCGTCATTCAGCAACCCGAAGCGGCGTCTTCCCGGCTCCAGGGCGGGCCAGAGCAGAGCGAGGCGACAGGCATTCATCAGACCAGCGTGCGCGGGGCGCGCACGCGACCTACTCGGCGGTCCACGAGGGGACCGAGTCATCGTGGACGAGCACGCACGGCGTGCTGGCAATGTGTTAAGTTAAGGTGATCGTCGAAGCGAGTAAGTCTTTGACGGCAACATTTAGTGGAACATGCGAGGAGCATGACGTCACGTAGCTAGCTGGACGAGCAGGCTGCAAATCAAGAGGCCCACAAGGGGGCCATTCTCATCGGTTGCGTGCGCGCAAGGCGTGCGCGCACCGTACCCAGTTGGCGACAGGGCGCAGGAAGCTTTGTATCCAACACAAATATTAATGATGCAGAAATCATGCGTACAGTTATAGACGAACCAAATGGTTTATCTCGTCTATTGAAAGAGGGAGATGTGTTCGTTCTCGACAGGGGATTCCGTGATGTCGTTGCTTACCTAGAGTCAAAAGGTTAATCGGGTTTTTATGCCTTCACTAAAGGGAAAACGGAAACAACTGACATCGCAAGAAGCAAACGAATCCAGGCGTGTTACCAAAGTGCGATGGGTTGTAGAGACTGTACACGGCATGTTAAAAGAGAAAAACAAACTTCTTTCAAATGTTTTAGATAATAAAATGATTCCAAAAATAAAGAGTTATTATAGGATATCTTCCTATCTTTTGAATGCATTCGGTAAAAGATTAATATCAGACGAAACTATGACTGGAGAAATATTAGAAAGGATGATTTTGAAAAATAATGAAGAAAATGCATTGGCATTGCAAGTCGAGGAAAAAGGGTGGCTTCGTAAGAGACTTCCTTTCGAAAGCGTAGATTCGGAATCAATTTTAGATTTTCCTGAACTGTCCGTGACTGACTTAAAATAACTTTACACTGGAACGTACCAACTGGGACAGGCAGTTTCCTACTTAGCTGAGATGCTAAATGAAGACAACACTTTAAAAATGCAATACGTGAAAGAAAATTCAAATATACTAAAAGTACAAGTTCCGTCCCGCCATTTTTCTAGAAAAGTGTATAGGTGCTTCATTCAGTATATACCAAGCATTAATGAAGTAAACAGTATCGCACAATATTATTGTGAATGTGCAAATGGATTGCGAACGGTTGGCTGTTATCCCACGGGCGATTTTTGTCCAAAATTCCACGACCAGCTGAAAAGTTAATGACTTTATTCAAAAACGGATTTAATGTCATTATTAATTCCGATAGCGACGAAGACTAGTTGGTATTTTTCATAAAGCCATTTGGTTAAAAAAAATGTATATTTGACAAAAGACGATTAGCCGTCAATATTATTTGCTTAGAAGAAAAATAGGTAGTGTAGTGCGTCATCTGTGATATTGTTCCTGAAAAATGAAATATCAACCAAAATCTCTGGCTTCAATGGCATTTGCCACAATATTGAAATCTCTGCCTGACTTTCTGACTAAAGAAGTTGATGACGACACACCGTGGTTGATCAGCGTACGTCTGTCCATAAAATGTAGTCTATCCACCGACTATATTAATTTACTGTAATAGACCTGCGTATGTATCTTATAAATGTTCTTTTTTCAGATTCAAAACATAAAAACAAAGATTTGGTCGCTCGGATTACCACGTGTCATGTCAGTTGCGTTATTTTTTGATGTGATTCCGGATTGGGATATCAACCTGAATGATGAAGAAGTGGAACTCATTACAAGATGCCAAACATGTGGGCAAGAATATTCTTTTTGGGGCAATCCATACCTAAGACAGATGGATGATATTTTTTGCAGCGTGTGTGATGCTGATTTGTTTGTATATAATTTTATGTAAATAGATTACTTAGTTGATTTTGACAGATCGTTTTCTCTAGCATCTAAGTAATAAACAATTAAAACATGACATTGACATCTCATGTAATACCCTTATGAATGCAATCTTCCAGTACCAATATTGTTAATAATAAAGAGGTTTGCGACTAAAATTGACCTATTTACTGTGTAGCTCGTTTGCGGTATGAGTAGTATCCATTCATTTCCATTTTCTAGTATGAAGTACCTACTGGATTATTTTGAAAAAAATATATGTTGCAGGCCTTTATATAAGAAATTACTTGACAAAGAACTGTAGGTGTCGCTTTTCTAAAAAGCGAGAAAAAAAAATACTGAAGTTTTGTTTCCTACTTTAAGCCAAGATTTTTTTCGGCACTATTAAATATTATTGCTAGAACATGTGAGTCATTACATGTATATTATTGTCCCAAAAGTTCAAGTGAATCGCATTAGCCAATGTTGAAAAAAATGGATATTATGTAAATTAATAAAAAAAATCATATCTCAGAAAATAAAAAAGATAGAAACCTCAAACTTACAGTAAATAATATGTGTCATGAGAGCTCCATAAAAAAAATTACAGTGAACATTTGGCGAAAGGGCCGATTTTCTATGCAAACACGGCTACCCTCTTTGAAATAAGTAAAAAATATTCCTATATTCTATATATGTTTGTAAATTGACAGTAGACATTAATTCGGGTCAAAATAGTAAATAAGTTTATTATTTAACCCTTCGTGTGTCGAAGCACTTATAAGTGCACCCCCCGTTATCTGTCGAAGCACTAATCAGTGCCAAATTACACGAGCATCATTTTATTGAATATTGAGATTAAAAACCATAGCAGAAGAGTCTAAAATGTGTTTTATTAAAAAAATTGATTAAACAAGTAAACCATAGAGTTCATACATTTCTGAACGTTGCGTAAACGGCCGTTATTTCGACAGTTCAAATTTTGACACTGTTCGGTGAATGTGCGCTGTGCTCGCTAGTGAAAAAAAGGTGATATTTCATGAAATACTCTTTGAAGACGTAAGTAAATGTTATTTTTTACTATGTAATATACATCTTAGAACTATTATTCGTACAGAAAACGTATATTTTGTATGTATTTTTTGAAAAATCTCGTAATAACTTTGGCAACCGTTACAAGTGGTTTAGTATTTGAAACTTTTTACACATTTCCCGTAGTAGTTTCATAGTCACACTATTATCATTTTGAAGATAATATCATAGGGAATATATTACTGCAATCATAATAATATATTAGAATCGTTAGCAATATTTTCTAAAATATCGGTATTTCTAGTAACAAGTGCTATTCTACACGCACACATACTCAGGCAAGATGGCGGCATGAGTGTATACGTACACGAATTCCATCAATAAAGAACCATACAGGTTGATCTGGGTTACGTTGTTTTATTTATATTTTGTCGTTATGAATAAAGTTGAATAGTATTTAGGACAGTTTATTCGGTAGTTTTTGACTGTTAGAACCATAGTTAGAGGGTGATCTGGGTGATGTTGTTTTATTTATATTTTTTGGTTTTATGTATAGGTTCTAGTTTGATTTAATAACCGTGAATAATTCTTACAGAAGCAGCATAACACTGTTCAGTTCTTTTCTATCAAATTTATACTGATTTTGCCAATTTATAGTGCGTTCGGAAGCTGACATTTTAGTAAGATTACAGCTGAATTTCACGTTACTTCACAACTGCATAATTAGCCAAAAGTGTTACACTTTAAAAATGTATATAAAGTTGAATAGTGTTTGGGTCAGTTTGTTCGCGATAAACTTTTTACATAATACTTGACCGAAATACGCATGTAGCGGAAAATACTATTCCGATTTTGATACGGTACGGTTAGTGTATAATTATACATACATTATATACGTATGTGTTTACGTTCATTATATGTGTATGTGTATATTGTGTATGTATGTACTACAGTGTATTGTACAAATATAAATTACATTTCAAGTACCCGGATAACGATGTTAGATATGATACAATACATGTACATACGGTATACAACATGACCAAGGTATGTGTTACGTTTATTTTTCGTGTTTTAGATGGAGTCCCAAAACAATCCTTCGACGTCTCAGGGCTTTGCTCAGGCCTTTGAGGTAGAGCGTAGTCCACATGGGAGCTTGAGACTAGGAAACAACGAGGTCCTTTTGACCAGGGACGCTTCAGGGAGACTTCGCGTATGTGTAAATTAAAAAATAATAATAATAATATTTCAGCCTATATACGTCCCACTGCTGGGCACAGGTCTCCTGTCAAGCATGAGAGGGAGTCCCCCACGCTGGCCCAATGCGGGTTGGGGAACTTCACATACACCTTTGAATTTCTTCGCGGATGTATGCAGGTTTCCTCACGATGTTTTCCTTCACCGAAAAGTCAGTTGTGAATATCAAATGACATTCCGTAATTCAAAAATAATAATAAAAAATAAAAGATCTGAAGTTTTATTGTACTTACAAAAATGTGGAAGTTGGAGAAGGTATCGAGTTTGACATAGACATAGACATAGACATGTGACATATTTGTGTGATATGACATATTTGTGGACGAGTCTCGAATTACACCTCGACGCCTTTTCGACGGTGACGATGAGGATGAGGAAGATGAAAACGTAAGTGAGTAATTCCCGAAAAGTTTGTACATTTGGATCACGTCTCCGATTTTGATAAAAATTGGTAGGCTGATAGAGTCCATGATTCTGAGCAAGATCCACTAGGTTTCCCAAAATGTCCCAGGTGGTTTGTATGAAACCTTCCTTTTTTGTTACCAGATTTCTATACATTTTCGGTAACAAAAAAGGAAAGTTTCATACAAACTGCTTGGGACATTTTGGGAAACCTAGTGGATCATGTTCAGCATCATGGACTCTATCATCCTACCAATTTTTATCAAAATCAGAGACGTGATCCAAATGTACAAACTTTTCGGGAATTGCTGACGTGATTATTTTTGTGATGATCGATGGGCAATGTTTAGTAACATTGTGAGCTTGCTATCTGCAACTAAACTAACATTGCGATTGACTGTCATTATCTAATATCTAAATATAATTGATCGATGGGCAATGTTACTAAACATTGCGTTGTATTGTGAGCTTGCTATCTGCAACTAAACTAACATTGCGATTGACTGTCATTATCTAATATCTTATACTTTTAAACGAGCAATTCTTGTATATTTATTTATTTATTTATATATATATATATTTATTTACACTGACGATCTCGGAAACCGCTCTAACGATTTCGCAGAAATTTGTTATGTGGGGGTTTTTGGGGTGAAAAATCGGTCTAACTTATCCTTAGGTCCCGGAAAACGCGAATTTTCGAGTTTTCATGCGTTTTTCTTCGCGCGCCATCTCGTGTGCAGTAGTTGTACTGTTAAGACAGAATTCTTTCGGTCGATGTAAGTACTATTTATTGCAAACACTAGATGGCGACACAGGTCAAGGCTAAAACGTATAGAAAAATACACTATTTGAGTTTTTGTGGCGAAATGCGCGCCATCTCGTGTGGAGTAGTTGTGTTGTTAAGGCTGAGAATTCTTTCGCTCGATGTAGGTACTATTCATTTTTGAACTAGATGGCGACACATGTCAAGGATACGAAACAGAACCGAGCGAAGCTCGGTTGCCCAGATTCTAAATATAATTGATCGATGGGCAATGTTACTAAACATTGCGTTGTATTGTGAGCTTGCTATCTGCAACTAAACTAACATTGCCATTGACTGTCATTATCTAAATATAATAGATAGAAATCCAACCTGCCCGCGACCTACCTCACGCGCCGTTTTGTGTTGGTTGTACTTAGGGCTGCCATCCGTCCGGGTTTCCCCGGATTTGTCCTAGTTTGGAGGCTGTCCGGGGGCCGTCCGGGCGGGGAGTCAAGAAGTGTCCGGGGAAAACCCGGACACTTTTCATGTAAGGAAGCACCTCACTGAATTTAAGTATGTATCAGCGAATTTAAGTTGACTGATCTGTTTACAAAATAAAAAACCGGCCAAGTGCGACTCGGACTCGTAGGTTGAAAAATAATGTTTTAGGTAGAATCTCGTGTTTGAAATAAAATATGGATGTATAATATGCAAGGGTGGTAAGATTGAAAGTTGAAATTTAAAAAAAAATGACAATTAAAAAAAAAGTTTCCAAGATACAGACTCTATTTTATTTTTCCTGTAATATTTAGCATAAAGCCAATGTTTCGTAAAATTTTCAGAATTTTTCGTTAGTAACCTTCAGAGATAAGGGGGCGGTATTTTATTTTACCAAAATTCTTTTTTTTTTTCAAAAAATAAAAATTAGAAATAGTTTTGATTGCACAATTTGAGCTCTTTCTAGCGAAACCCCACTTGAGCTAGTAACTAGTAACTTGAAATTTACAGTTTTGCCCCCTTTTAATTTGGCCATTTTATATAAATATATTGATAAACAAAATACTTTCGATTTATAGCGGTTAACAATGCTCATAACTTTTAACTTCTGATTAGCAGAAACATCTGCAATCGATGCCACTAGGCTTAGAATAAATTTAAAAGTGGAAAATGTCTGCCTTGGGTGAGACTTGAACTCACGATCAATATTCCAGCGCTCTGCCAACTGAGCCACCAAGACTTCAACCAAGCCAGCGAAATTTTCCACTACTAAGGTCAATGGGACCCGTAGCGACATCTACCGTAAGAGTGTTAAACTTCTTAAACGGCAACCGGAGTTCCAAGTCATATTGGAAATTCACCAGTTACGATGCGCTAACCATGCTAAATTTTAACTTCTGATTAGCAGAAACGTCTGCAATCGATGCCACTAGGCTTAGAATAAATTTAAAAGTGGAAATTTTCTGCCTTGGGTGAGACTTGAAATCACGATCAATAATGGTAATGGTAAAAATTTGGGTTTTTTGGTAATCTCCCATTAATTCGTCGATTGTACCCCTCACACGAGTTATTGGTCCTACGGTGGCGGCTGGCTGATTGGTGGCGGTTGTCTCCCGCACAACTAATAATTTTATGATCTTTGTTAAACCATTCCTGTACAAAGTATTTTATAATTTTTTTCATTTTTCGTGATGCTGGGGCAGCCTTTTTTATATCATTCCAAGCTTGGGCCATAGTAGTGGGTGGAAGCAACACAAAATTTGAGCATATTTTTACAATCGTTCGTGCATTTGTATCGTTACACGCAGGTGCCTTTTGTCTTGCTATCTTCAATTCCTTAGCCTTTTTCCAGACGGCCTTACTAAAATGTAGATAACATCCAGTCAAATTTACATCTGGGAATATCGCTTTGACACCATTGATTTGAGCTAGCTCGTAGTCACATTTTATAAGTCTTAATTACCACAGGCAAACTCTCTTTTATTATGTTGAATAACCTCTTGTAAGTTGTTTCGGTCTTATTCGGGAGAAATGCGTAAATAACAGGGAAAACGTTTACTGTTTCATGGTTAGAAAAAATGTCAAGATGAATAACAAAAAGCTGTTTAAAAGGGCGTGGACAAGTTTTATAACTACTACCATATAGTAACTACATAATTTTGACGACTTCATTGCCAATATTGCGACTTCGGAGGTAACGATAATATTTTTTTCTTTATTTCCATCTTCGATGACCTTGAAATTTTCATCAACGTTGGTTGGAATTTTAACGTCTTGGATTTTGAAAGCAAGCAAATCTGTGCCCAAATATTTTTTCCGGGTTCTGTATAATGTACTTTTTAATGAAAGGAATGATGGGATTTCGGTAATAGGCAAAAGAGGGTTGCTTTCTTGAAACTCTTGCACCATTTCTTCATAAATTCTCTCTATAGGGCTTAAATTTATACATACTTGCCGTCGTATGTCGTTTATCAGCTGTGTAACTTTTATTTTATTTTTGTCTGGAATACCAGGTATATGCTTTGTTTCCCTTTTTAACCGCCTTCCAAATCTCAAGGGAAGGGGTTCTCAATTCGTCTATGTTTTTTTTTTTTTTTTTTAATGTTTGTTCCTCGATATCTCCGTCGTTACTGGACCGATTTTGAATTTTTTTTTATTGAATGTATATGCATACAGATTGCTCCCATTTTTCTCAGAACCCAGTTCTGATGATGGGATCCTGGAGAAATCGAGGGAACTCCTCAAATCTGATAGGCATACATATGGTGATTTTTGTGTTTTTAAAGGAACAGCATGCATTTACGTACGAAACAGTGACATTTGGTGCAGTGGAACTCCTGATGATGGTCAGAATGGAACTCCTCAAATCTGAACGGCACACTTATAGTGACTTTGGTATTTTTATAAGAACAGCATGCACTTACGTCCGATCCGATCGCTGAAGAATGGGAAAGCCCCAGGAGAGAACCTCATCACAGCGGAAATGCTGAAAGCCGACATCCCTACCGCTGCAAACGCGCTGACGCCTCTCCTGAGGAACATCTGGTCAGCCGAAGAGTTACCTTGTGACTGGATCAAGGGCCTTCTGATCACCGTACCCAAGAAGGGAGACCTCAGTGACTGTGGCAATTGGAGAGGCATCACTTTGCTCTCGATTCCTTCCAAGGTGCTCTGCAGGATCATCTTGGACAGACTCTCGAGGGCCGTAGAACCTCTTCTGCGCAAAGAGCAAGCTGGCTTCCGGCCCAACCGATCGTGTACGGACCAGATCAACACCTTACGCATAATTCTCGAACAGGCATCAGAATTTCAGAGGGAAATGTACCTGACCTTTGTGGACTTCGAAAAAGCCTTCGACACCTTGAGATGGAACTGTATCTGGGACCGGCTACAAGAAATTGGAGTCCCCGAGAAAATAACAAACTTGATTAAGGCCATCTACAGGAACTATTCCTGTAGAGTAACTCACGACGGTCTCATCTCGGAGGACATACCGGTTCAGGCCGGTGTACGACAGGGGTGTTTTCTTTCTCCTCTCCTCTTCCTTGTCGTCCTCGATGGCATCATGGTCAAGACCAATAGAAAGCGCCGCGGCATAGAGTGGGGGCTGTCCAACGTGCTGGAAGATTTAGACTATGCCGATGATCTATGCCTATTGAGCCACACACGCGCCGACATGCAAGCCAAATTGGACGACCTACGGCGAGAGGCTTTGGAGACGGGACTCAAAATCAACACCAGGAAGACCCAAGACATGAGGTGCAGAGCAACCAGTTCGGTACCGTTGCTCATCGGCACAGAGGGTGTGGAGGCAGTCCACAAATTTACGTACCTTGGTAGTGTAGTGTCGGAAACTGGAGGGACCGAAGAGGACATCGCTTCGAGGATCGCCAAGGCGAGAGCAACCTTCGCACGACTCCGTCCTATATGGCAATCGCGGAAACTGACTCGGAGAGTTAAGCTCAAGATATTCCGGTCCAACGTGAAACCCGTGTTGCTGTACGGATGTGAGACGTGGAAGGTCACTAAGGACATCTCGCAACGGATCCAGGTCTTTGTCAACCGCTGTCTTCGCCGCATTCTCGAAATATACTGGCCCGAGAAAATCTCCAACACAGCTCTGTGGGAACGCTGCGGTGAGACGCCGATCAACCAGCAGATCAAACGCCGCAAATGGAACTGGATTGGCCATACGCTCCGAAGGGACCCCGACCACATACCGAGGCAAGCCCTAGACTGGAATCCCCAAGGAAAGCGAAGACGTGCCCGCCCTAAGCAGTCCTGGCGGAGGACGATCACTGCAGAAGCGAAGGCGATAGGGATGACCTGGAGCGAAGTAAAGCGCGAAGCTCAAAACCGCTCGGGATGGCGACGCACTGTGGATGCCCTCTGCCCCATCTAGGGGACACAGGACATTAAGTCAAATAAGTCATGCACTTACGTCCAGAACAGTGACATTTGGTGCAGTGGAACTGCTAATGAAGAGTGAGCCGCCCCTGGTTAGAGTTCCGTTCTGATAATCATTTTCATCTGTAAGTACTTCAGAATCATCCAAATTTCAAAATTGGTTCAGAAATGACGGAGATATCGAATAACAAACATTAAAAATATACAGACGAATTGATAACATAATCCAACATTTGAAAGTATTTATCACCAGAACCCCAAAGGAAAGCGGTTTTTTTTTCTTAAAAATTATTATGCAATCAGTCAACGTAACCGTTGCTGAAAAAACGTCCCGATTAGTGCATTTCCATCTAGTTGTACCGTTCTTGTTGGTTTTCCCGTCTTTGCTCAGCGTGTATTTACCTCTTAGGACAAGAAGCTTTCGTTTTTTTTTATTTATAGTAAAAGAAATGGTCCTAAAGGGATTCATTATAAATTATAATTCTGTAGGTACGTATTAATACAACGATCAGATTATTCTGAAATGACATTGACTATCATTGACAGTTATCGTTATCTAAAGTGGTTTATACGCGTGTAATAGTAAAAAGTAATAATTCTATTTTACCAAAAAGGTTCTATGCGTGGAAATGAAATACAATTAATTGTGAAACAGTTATCGGACCTGCACGTGGTAGGGGGTTCCGCACCCGTAAACCATTGAAGCTAAAATATAAAAGTCAACTATATGAGAGTTCAACCATTATGCGAAAGTAAAAAAATCAACATTCTGGGAAATCCAACATTTTAGGAATTCAACGTCATGAGAATTCAACATTTTGCGAAACTTAAAAAAAATCTACATTCTGGGAAATTCAACATTTCGAGATTTCAACTTTATGGGCAGTCAAAAATGTACTTTATATTTGAATAGTCGGAATTCCCCTGCTTCACTTTACTCATTTGTAATGTATTAAACTGTTGTGGATTGAATACATTTTAATTTTTTTTAGTTGAAAAAAAAATAGCACTGTGAGAGTTTTAACAATGTTCTGGCAGGCAAGTATGGTCGCGCGATAGACGATAAAATATCAGGCCGTCCCTATCGCACTATCTGTAAGTGCGATAGGGACCATGCTACCCGTGCAGAAGTGTCTTATTATATTGGCAGGAAAGCATGGTCGCGCGATAAATGATAAAAGCATCAAGGCCGTCCCTATCGCACTATTTGTAAGCGCGATAGTGACTCACTGCCTGGAGTGCAATTATGTGTTTTATAATTACCAGCCTCGTTACGTAAAACACGATCCTCACTATAGTCACTATGTAGCGTAGTTACGAATACCTACAAGGCTTTAATTAATGGGGACTCCTATAAATTGGCACGACAATTGCAGTTTACTTACGGTATTATTTTAATTAATTTATATTACACATAATTCATTGAAATATTTGAATTTGTTATAAAGGTAAATTGAAGTAAGTAAGCTTTTGCCCGCGGCTTCGCTCGCGTTAGAAAGAGACAAAAGTAGCCTTTGTCTCTCTCCATCCCTTCAACTATGTCCACTTCAAAAATCACGTCAATTCGTCGCTCCGTTTTGCCGTGAAAGACGGACAAACAAACAGACACACACACTTTCCCATTTATAATATTAGTATGGATGTCAGGTTATTTTAATAGTATATTATATAACGGTAACGTTATGAAGGCTATAAAAGTTGAGTACCGCGGTTAGGCCACGAAGGCTTGCCGAGTGGCCTAAGTAAGGTACGAGACTTTTATAGCCTTCATAATGTTACGATTGTATACTATACTTTTTCTACGACAGCCACATACATACCTATTCGAGAATAATAAAATGGGTTAGTTACTTACTTGATGTAATGAATGGGAATATTTGTGTGGATCGTCGTAGCATTGAGTATTCTGTCCACAATGTTGATGGCGAGAACTTGTTGCACAATTCTTCAAAATATGCCAACAACGCCGTTTCAGAGAAAGTTGAAACATTTTTTTGCAATTTCCATGTCAAAACAATCATAACATTTTTGGTACGCTTTATCTGACTTTTCATGTAACAAATTGTCAGTCACTTTGAGCGCCCATAGCCTTGATTTCTTCGGAAGTGCATTTTTCACCAGAATCACTCATAATTACTTGTTTTTGCACAATAACGTCGAATTAAAACAAACTACACACCACCGAAATAGTTCAAATAGTTTCGTGATAAGTTTACAAATGTCAAACATACCATAGACAAGAGAAATAGAAAATAAGCCGGTTTTCAATTACGAAAAATGTGGTTGCGTTCAAGAATATTTAAATGTCGAATGTAAAATTATTGGATAAACTTATGATTTTTACCTTTGTTTTGCAATATCTAATATGTAAAACGCATTTAAGTTTATTTTTTCATCTTGATTTAAATTATGAACCTAAATATTATATTATTTATTAAAAGTTACTTATTACTGTAAATGAAAACATACCTGATAAATGGAAGTTGTGCTTTTAAAAAAAATTAACAGAACTCCTATATTCATATGATTACTGCTAGCACTGCTAGCAGTAATCCCATGAACCTATAGACAAATAGACTTTCTCATCGTTACTCAAATGAACTTAATTTGGATACCGCTGACAATAATCTAATTGACAGATTTAAGTGCTGGAGTAGAAAAATATGTTTTGAGTTCTTGTCCTTCCAGCTTGGGAGATGAACAGTTTATAGATGTAATTGGATGCAGATACATTACCGTATCCTTTTTTTTTTGTCGGAGTGGGGAATGCGTTACGCACCGTTGGCCTTGAAGGGGGGGTGTGTGGGACTCCCTCCTTCGGCCCCCTCTCTAGTCGAGAGGGAGGGAAAGAGGTTTACCCACTAAACCCCACTCCGGCGTTTCGCCCTCTGTGCCGTGAGCGAGGGCGTCATGGGATCATCGGGACTCCTCTGTCCACCATGGCGCCCTCCGGCAGCCCCGACGTTACAGGGCATCCACACAGATTAGGGAAAGAGGGATCAGAAATGCTTGATCCCTGGAGGATAGCCTCTATGGAATGCGAACCATAGGGGCCATCCTTCCTGTCATGGAGGACTGGCTAGAAAGGAGGGGAGTCCTCACGTACCGGTTGTCTCAGTTGGTGACCGGGCACGGGTGCTTTGGACACTACCTGCATCGGATAGGGAGAGAGCCGAGCACCCAGTGCTTGGACTGCGGGGTGGAGGATGATATGTCCCAGCACACCCTTGAGGAGTGTAGTCGCTGGGCCGTGGAAAGGGCTGCACTGGTCGCAGCCACAGGATTGGTGGACCTCTCGCTGCACAGCGTCATAGCGGCGATGCTGAGCAGCGAGAGAAGATGGGACGCGGTGGCCTCCTTCTGTGAAGACGTCATGTCTCAGAAGGAGGCAGCAGAGAGAGAGCGCGAAGCTGCGGCTGACGCGCTGCCTCTCCGACGAAGACGGCAGGGTCGAAGGCGACGAGCATTCTTGCGCCACAACCCTTAGTGGGGCCAGCGGGTACGGGACCCGCATTGCCCGGCCCCACTAACCCCGTCGAGGGAGGGATCAAGCAAAAAAAAACATTACCGTATCCTAAGTCCGTTTTCACATTATCCGATCCAATGTTGGAAGGATATCAATGGAAATATTCCAAGATGGCGTCTGTAATGTATGCGATATCGGTCCTACATCAGATCTGATATCGGATCGGATAATGTGAAAACGCAATAACCTGGTAACATAACAGAAATTCAATGCCTAAGACGGCCTGGTACTTAAGCTTTCCCACTTCACTACTTTCAAAATTACGTCTTTTTTTAAGTGTTTTTAAAGTGTGAAGTGATCTTGGAAATGTTGTGTCGAATATCTGTAATTTTTATTTAATTTATTATTTTAATCATCTATCAAAAATATAATGGTGTTATCTACTACTTGTCTCCATCGTTCAAAACTCGGCGAAGATGTTTGTCAAAAAATTAATGTACTGTCGTAGATGAGCTTGATCATCGAACTTTTTTTCATTCAAGGCATTGCTTAGCGATCTGAACAATGCGTAATCCGTAGGTGCCAAGTCTGGAGAGTACGGTGGATGAGGTATCACTTTCCAACCTAGCTCCAATAGCTTTAGCCGAGTCACTTTTGCAATGTGTGGGCGAGCATTGTCGTGTAAGAAAAAACTTTAGCATGCTGTGGACAATTCTGACAGATTTTTTGGTTTAAATTTTCAAGCTGATTACAGTATACTGATGCGGTAACAGTCATTCCACTTGGTAGGAGTTCCCAGTGAATAATACCATGAATATCCCACCAAACGGACAGCATAACTTTTTTCGGGTGAGGCTCTGTTTTTGGTGCCTCTATTCCTTTTTCGTTTGGAGCTAGCCACTGACGTTTGCGTGTGTGATTTATATATAAGACCCATTTTTCATCTCCAGTGATAAGATGGTCCAACCAGTTGAATGTGCGGCGAAAAGACAGAATCGTAAACTAGAACTTTCCTTTGCTAATCCGCGAATAAATAACGTGCAAGTCAATCAGTGCTAACCTGTTATAATTACTTGCGTATTTTTTACATGCAATTAATTTTCCCACCCTCCCACCGCAAAAATAAAAATAAATACGCAAATAAATATAACAACCCACCACCAAAAATACAAAACTCGACACGTGTTTCGCCTCTCTACGAGGCATCCTCAGGAGCTGATGTTGACGGTCCGAAGTCCCGCAACTGACTGGTCGTCCCCAGAACGGTCGGCCATATTTATACTTTGTCCACCCCCCCTACCAAGCAAGTTAGATGGAAAAATTCGTAATAACGGCGATGACGCAACATTCAACTGCTCATTAAGGATTAACCCCTATTGTTGTACCTAATTATCTCCAACTGTTCCAGAACCCCCAAACGCAGCCCTTTCTCACATACATGTAAAACATCAAAAGAATGATTCTCTGATACAGTATGGTCACTCTCTATCAAATGCTTTGCAAAATTGGATCTCTCTGGATGGTTGTGCCTGTATGATGCCATATGCTCCTTATACCTAGTAGTGAAATTGCGGCCCGTTTGGCCCACGTACACTTTGTTACAAACATCACAGCTCAACTTATAAACCCCAGATTTTTTCCCTTTCTCGATCCTATCTTTGCCGTTACAAAGCTTGGAGTGCAAAGTGTTATTTGTCCTAAAGGCCACAGGAATGCCGTTTGACCTCAAAATCCTATAAATGTCCTCTGACACTTTGCCAACATAAGTAATGCTCGCTTGACAGCTCTTAACCGGTTCAGAAGGACATGCCGCATACAACATATTGTTAACCATAACCATTCGCTTCTTTCTGATGATGCCATCAACGATTGATTTATCATAACCGTTCGAAACTGCCAAGTGGTAAATATTGTCCAATTCGGCTCGATAGTGTTCTTCAGAAAGAGGCACAGACAACATCCTATGCACATAACAGTGAAAAGCGGCCAACTTATGCTGCCAAGGGTGTGTAGAAGAAGCTGGTATAACTGTATCAGTATGTGTAGGCTTGCGGTAAATTTGAAATTGATGGCTATTATTAACTCTAGTAATGGTCAAATCTAGAAAATTCAATGACTTGTCTTGCTCTAGTTCCTTCTTAAACTTGATCTTTGGATGTTTACTATTAAGCCCAGTAACAAAATCATCCAGCAGGTCCATACTCCCTGTCCAACAAATAATCAAATCATCTACGTATCTGAAGTAATACAATATATTATCATTCCCTGCAATATGCTGGTTCTCAAAGTGGTCCATAAAGATATCCGCCATTAAAGGACTCAGTGGAGAACCCATGGCTAAACCATCACTTTGCAAATAATACTGTCCCCCGAATCTAAAATAATTATGTTTCATACATATAGCAGTTAGATCTATCAACTCATCTATTCTATCTACGTGTCGAGTTTTGTATTTTTGGTGGTGGGTTGTTATATTTATTTGCGTATTTATTTTTATTTTTGCGGTGGGAGGGTGGGAAAATTAATTGCATGTAAAAAATACGCAAGTAATTATAACAGGTTAGCACTGATTGACTTGCACGTTATCTATTCGCGGATTAGCAAAGGAAAGTTCTAGTTTACGATTAACATGGATTTCCGCAAAGTAACGCCTGATTCCATCGATTATTTGAGAACGGCTAGCGTGGCCGAACAGGCACGACTTTATGTCAAACTAACCAAACAACATCGTGCAGCTGTCCAGAATGTGTGGTTTAATCAACAGTGCAAGCGTTTGAACGTTGTGCCTAATTACATCCAGTTGCGTTGTAGTAGCAATTCGAGGGCTGCTAAGTTGGCTGTTAGTAGGGCTCAGAGAATTTGGTTGAACGAAGAATCTCGCCTTTGGTTTTCGGTTACTTAGAGATAATTTGAAACTGCATCTTAAAGTGTTGTATTCTGAACTCTCATTTAAGTTGCATAATCTCGAGTTTGATATCCTAGACCAAAAGGCGAGATACTTTGCTTCTGAACTTGCACATGAGATGTATACTACTCAGCTAAACAAATTGCGTAGGTTAACGGAGTCGAGTTCGAGTTCGTTTTTGAGGGGGAGGGAAACGGAACCAACACCTCACCATGACTTCCATCCTCGTGTGAAAAATTTAACTGATGTGGAGTTTTCGGAGAATGAAGTAGAGCTTTTAGGAAAAGGGTTGAAATATAATTTCCAGCCAAAAATAACTCAGGGGACGTTAGAGAATTTGGCTGTGGATTCAGAGGTAGCGATAGTGCGGGGCCGTGGAGATTTAGATACCAAGGCCATGGTGGCCAATGTTATTAAGAGTACTGTTCCGGCACAGGGTGGTGGATTTAGTTCTGATGGTTTGGCACTGAGAACTATTCAACAGAAAGTGCGAGAAAATGATTTGGTAGTTTCGAAAGCAGACAAAGGAAATTGCATTGTTATTATGGAGAAAGGAAGTTATAATCAGAAAGTTCTTGATCTGATTCAAGGTGATGGCTTTTCGAGTTTGCAGAGAGACCCAACTCCAGGATTCCAGAAAGATCTGAGACAGGCAATTAAGAACTCTATGTTTGTTTTTGAAACCGAACATCAGAAGAGCATGGTTGTGCCAATGAATCCACGAGCTCCTATTCTTTATGGGCTACCTAAGATTCATAAGGATAACATTCCAGTTCGTCCAGTGGTCTCATATTTGGGTGCACCAACTTATAATCTAGCTAAGAGGTTGAATCACATTATTAGAGAAAAGTCTCAGTTCCGGCCGAAGTTTTGTTTGAGGAATAGTTTGCAGTTAATAGAAAAGATCAAAGATATTATTATTCCAGATAATGCTGTCTTGCTTTCGTTGGATGTAGATAGTTTGTTTACGAATGTGCCGTATGGGGAGACTTTGGATATTCTAAGAGACCTTTTTGAAAAGCAACGTTTACATCCAGGGGAGGTAGATGAGTTGATAGATCTAACTGCTATATGTATGAAACATAATTATTTTAGATTCGGGGGACAGTATTATTTGCAAAGTGATGGTTTAGCCATGGGTTCTCCACTGAGTCCTTTAATGGCGGATATCTTTATGGACCACTTTGAGAACCAGCATATTGCAGGGAATGATAATATATTGTATTACTTCAGATACGTAGATGATTTGATTATTTGTTGGACAGAGAGTATGGACCTACTGGATGATTTTGTTACTGGGCTTAATAGTAAACATCCAAAGATCAAGTTTAAGAAGGAACTAGAGCAAGACAAGTCATTGAATTTTCTAGATTTGACCATTACTAGAGTTAATAATAGCCATCAATTTCAAATTTACCGCAAGCCTACACATACTGATACAGTTATACCAGCTTCTTCTACACACCCTTGGCAGCATAAGTTGGCCGCTTTTCACTGTTATGTGCATAGGATGTTGTCTGTGCCTCTTTCTGAAGAACACTATCGAGCCGAATTGGACAATATTTACCACTTGGCAGTTTCGAACGGTTATGATAAATCAATCGTTGATGGCATCATCAGAAAGAAGCGAATGGTTATGGTTAACAATATGTTGTATGCGGCATGTCCTTCTGAACCGGTTAAGAGCTGTCAAGCGAGCATTACTTATGTTGGCAAAGTGTCAGAGGACATTTATAGGATTTTGAGGTCAAACGGCATTCCTGTGGCCTTTAGGACAAATAACACTTTGCACTCCAAGCTTTGTAACGGCAAAGATAGGATCGAGAAAGGGAAAAATCTGGGGTTTATAAGTTGAGCTGTGATGTTTGTAACAAAGTGTACGTGGGCCAAACGGGCCGCAATTTCACTACTAGGTATAAGGAGCATATGGCATCATACAGGCACAACCATCCAGAGAGATCCAATTTTGCAAAGCATTTGATAGAGAGTGACCATACTGTATCAGAGAATCATTCTTTTGATGTTTTACATGTATGTGAGAAAGGGCTGCGTTTGGGGGTTCTGGAACAGTTGGAGATAATTAGGTACAACAATAGGGGTTAATCCTTAATGAGCAGTTGAATGTTGCGTCATCGCCGTTATTACGAATTTTTCCATCTAACTTGCTTGGTAGGGGGGGTGGACAAAGTATAAATATGGCCGACCGTTCTGGGGACGACCAGTCAGTTGCGGGACTTCGGACCGTCAACATCAGCTCCTGAGGATGCCTCGTAGAGAGGCGAAACACGTGTCGAGTTTTGTATTTTTGGTGGTGGGTTGTTATATTTATTTGCGTATTTATTTTTATTTTTGCGGTGGGAGGGTGGGAAAATTAATTGCATGTAAAAAATACGCAAGTAATTATAACAGGTTAGCACTGATTGACTTGCACGTTATCTATTCGCGGATTAGCAAAGGAAAGTTCTAGTTTACGATTAACATGGATTTCCGCAAAGTAACGCCTGATTCCATCGAAAAGACAGAAGTTGTATGCAGATATCGGCACGGCGGTTTAGTTGATCTCTATCAAGTTCGTGCGGTATCCAAACACTGTATTTGTAGTTTTTTCCCAACTCGTGTAAATGTGTTTCTATGGTGACATGAGAGCATCCTAACTCGGTAGCAAGAGTACGACTCGTTAGCCTCGGTTCTCCTTCAATTAAGGTTTTTAATTTGGCTACATCAATCTTCACCGGTCGACCAGACTTAGGTTGATCTGATAATGAAAAGTCGCCACTACGAAACCGCTGGAACCATCGTTTCGCCGTGGCCTCAGACACATCTTCAGTAGCAACACGCTGACATATATTACGCACTGCTTCGGCGGCTGAATGGCCAGACTGAAATTCATATAGTAAGCAATGCCTTACATGCACTTTTAATTCGTCCATTTTCTTCCTTATATTAGCTCGGCGACAGCTAGTGAATGTTATATACTTTCGACCATAGAAGATTCTAGAACTCTCTCAAAAATTTTATGTGGAATTCAATCGATCGCTCATTACTTTCTTACCAACCCAATAAAAATTAAAATTTAAAATATAAATAATGATGGAATCTTAGGCGCCGATGGCACCATATACAAACATCAGTTGGGTTTATAAACTTTATAGTTTCCTCTAGTCTTGTTTAGCTAGTAGGTATTACCTAATGAAATAGTTTGACTCACGACTCCGACGTATACATTTCGACGATGTTCCAGAGCTATTAATGGTACTGCTGAGTAAAGCCACCTACTCGTATATATATTTTGTTGATTGGATTTTTCTGTTTAACCGCACGAGCCAGTATTAATAAAACTCGCAACGCTCAAAATTTCACTTTTCGAATCACTCGCTACGTTCGCGGTTCAATATTGGAATATGTAGCCTACTCGGGTATCAAGCACGAAGGTTAAACCACTTGGTGGTCAACTGGGCCCGCACGCCCACGGGCTCACGGGCTAAGTTGACCATTTTTTTTTTCACGGGCGACTCGACCCAGGGGTCAACCCAGCCCATGGGCTCAGTCTACCATTACTTACCGCCTAAGAGTCAATTCAGCCCGCGGGATCAGTCTACCATTACTTACCGCCGAAGAGTCAATTCAGCCCACGGGCTCAGTCTACCATTACTTACCGCCTAAGAGTCAATTCAGCCCGTGGAATCAGGGAGGGTCGCGGGGCGAGATGATGTTTAAACAGTTTTCTGTATTTTGTTTGGCTTCTTTACATAATAAGATTAGATTTAATTGCTGACATGTAATATTTAAGAATATGTATTATCAATAAGCGATTTTATAAAATAATTATTTGCTGGCAACATATTTACATAAAGTATTACTTACGAGTACAGCTGTGCCCAATTCAATGTAAATATAACGGTCTTTTGGTCTATTTTTGGCTAAAATATCAGTAATTTTCTTGGAAACACACATAGGTCCTTTTGTCGGGGTCTGCCTAAAACGCAGTCTGACTAGATCGCGTTCTGCCTAGACCAACCGAGAAATAGTCGTACTAAGACTTAGGCCGAATGAGTTTCTGTCCTAAAGCGAACTCGGCACAGTGAGACTCGGTCGTATTACGATTTTGTCCTAAAGCGAACTTGGCACATTGAGACTTAGACTCTATGATTTTAAGTCATAATTGAAAAAAGTTTTTATATCTACAGATTTATAATTAAAATGGATATGGGTACCTACTGTCTATTAAACTGTCAGAAATATTGTCAGTTCTTGACTTCAACGGATATTTAGTACCTACTTGATATTTATTGAAATTTATTTCTCATTGCGAAATAGGTGATATGAGTAATAGGTCAATAGCGATTTAGACGAATAGCGAATTTCAAATAAAATTTTGTCGTAACGCGAATTTGTCAAACTGCGTTTTAGGCAGACCCCGACAAAAGGCCTGAAACTGAAATTGAGAAGTTTATGGACCGTTTGAATAAAGAAGTAGTAAATGACATAACTACTCCCGTATCGCAGATATACGACGCCATTAATGATAAGATCATAGATGCTGGATTGGACAAAATGAAAAAAATATCGACATTTGAAAATGTAAAGAAAAAATTGTATCGTAAGCGTTACGAGTCACTAGGAATAAAAAAAAAACCGGCCAAGAGCGTGTCGGGCCACGCTCAGTGTAGGGTTCCGTAGTTTTCCTTATTTTTCTCAAAAACTACTACACCTATCAAGTTCAAAACAATTTTCCTAGAAAGTCTTTGTAAAGTTCTACTATTGTGATTTTTTTCATATTTTTTAAATATATGGTTCAAAAGTTAGAGGGGGGGGACGCACTTTTTTTTCCTTTAGGAGCGATTATTTCCGAAAATATGAATATTATCAAAAAACGATCTTAGTAAACCCTTATTCATTTTTAAATACCTATCCAACAATATATCACACGTTGGGGTTGGAATGAAAAAAAATATCAGCCCCCACTTTACATGTAAGGGGGGTACCCTAATAAAACATTTTTTTCCATTTTTTAGTTTTGCACTTTGTTGGCGTGATTGATATACATATTGGTACCAAATTTCAGCTTTCTAGTGCTAACGGTTACTGAGATTATCCGACGGACGGACGGACGGACGGACGGACAGACAGACATGGCGAAACTATAAGGGTTCCTAGTTGACTACGGAACCCTAAAAAGGCACTTATAAGAAAAAAATTGATGTTGTCATACCGCAGAAATTAAAATATTTATTATTCCCTGATTATATAGACAATGATGAGAGAATTATCATATTTTCATGCAGCGAATTGCAGGACTTATTGCTAAAATACAAAGAATTTTATATTGATGGGACATTTAAGTCCTGTCAAAGTTTCTATCAGCTTGTTACACTACATGTCGATTTAGGTAGTGATAGAGACAAAATCGGCGTGGTGCCAGTGCTGTACGCATTGTTACCTAATAAAAAAGCGAAAACTTACAAAATAATGTTTAATTTAATAAAGTGTCGAGTTCCATTATGGAAACCCACTCGAATAAAAGTAGACTATGAAAAGGCTTTAATATCCGCCTTAGTATATACTTGCCCTGACGTCATAGTAGATGGCTGTTTCTACCACTATACAAAATGCCTGTGGAGGAAAGCCAAAGAAGTCGGCCTTAAGAAGTCCAAGTTAGGCAAGGTCCACATTAGACGTCTGTCAGCCTTGGCACATTTGCCATTCGAATATTTGCTAGATGCATGGCTCTACTGTTTACAGATAGGCCCGAAGACGACGATCGCAAAACGTTTTAATAAATACTTTTTTGAAACCTGGATGGACTCCAAGTCAATTTATTTTGTTAAGTGGACATGTTGTGGACAGATAAACCTCACAAATAACATAATCGAAAGTTGGCATAGTAAAGTCAACAAGCTGCTAAAGCCGAAACCGAACATACTACAACTGCTGGTAGTATTACAGAGGTTAATTAGAAAAGACGTGGATAAAGTGCGAAATAAACGATTTACTAAAAGAGACCCAGATGTTATTGAAATAAATGACCACATAAAGGATAAAATAAAGGAATTGGAAGATAATAAAGTTAGCCTTGAGTTGTGCATTGAGCAGTTACGAATGTAAATGTTACCGTTATTTAATTAGTTCTGTCCTTAAAAAAATCTACCTAATACTACTATTGTACATATATGTTATTGAGAAGAGAAGAACAAATATATTTGCAGATATAAAAAACAAGTAAATATGGTACTAATATATATTCTGTGGTAAAGAGAGAATAGATATCGTTTAGTTTTGTAAGATTATTTTGTTAACATTTCAAATTTCAGGTGCACTTGAAGTTTTATTGTGTTTTGGGAATTAGGTAGTCTGGTGTTAGGCTATTTTGAATTTATGTTTATATCAGAATACATAAATATGTAGTAAATACAGCCTCGCATTTTCTCTGAATCGCTCGTATTTGTCATGCTACTTTATTCAACCTTGATACTTTTAGTACTAACACTGACTGAAATAGCATGACATGTTCAGGCGTTTCCGTGAAAATACGAGGGCAAGGCATTATGCACTACATCTGTAGGGCTATGTTTATGACATTATGTTGTACTGTGCAATAAGGAAATTAAGTTTAGTTTTAAGTGCACCGAAAACGTTTGGAAATATAGTTCGCAAGCAAAGGCAATATGATTTAGTTTTTTAAGATTAATTTGTTAATCCGGATACCGTAGTTGTAGCAGTCATAATTTTATTTGAGATAAAATGGATCGTTAAACATAATTTAAGTCTTATTAAAATGTCGTTTTAAATAAATAACATTTGCTTTTCTTTAAAAAAAAAATCACAGGTTTCGTGCTTCACACGACTATCGAGCACATTAGAAATGAATCTACGTTTCCGAGATCGCCGAAACATAGGTAAATAAATAAAGTATTCGAAACTTCACAGGAAGATTCCTTAAGACATATGACTTAATACGTGTTTCAGATTTTTTGAAAATTTTACCCCTAAAAGGGTCAAAAGGGGTTAATAAAGTCAAAAAACCAATATGGGTATCGTTTTTATGGTTTATCGGGTCGCTGATCACGATAAATACAACGTTTTTTAAATCTAACGAGGCGGAAGTGAAATACCTTCTCCCCTGTTGTGGTGCAATGGGGTTTAAATATAAAAAATTATATAGACTGACGGACATATCAACGCACAGCTGAAACCGCTGGTCCTAGAGATGTCAAATTTGGCACGTTGGTTCCTTATATAGTGTAAAGGAGCACTAAGAAAGGATTTTTCAAAATTCGCCTCCTAACGGGGTCAAATGGGGGTTCAAAGTTTGTATGGGGAAACAAGATTAGTTTGACTATTTTATTCGAAACTTCACAGGAAGATTCCTTAAGACATATGATTGAATACGTGTTTCAAGTTTTTTAAAAAATAGGTAAATAAATAAAGTTTGTGTGGGCAGGAGCCCGCGGGGCGAGTTATCCGATTAGTGTGGGTCGATTCATCTACGAAAAAAAAACGAAGTGGGCAACTGAACCTGCGGGCTCAGTTGACCACCGAGTGGTAAATAGTAGTCGACTGAACCCGCGGGCTCAGCGGGCCCTTATCGATAAATAGTAGTCGACTGAACCCGTGGGCTGAGCGGGCCCTTATCAGGAAATAGTAGTCGACTGAACCCGCGGGTCGAGTTATCCGATTAGTGTGGGTCGAGTCACCTATGAAAAAAAACGAAGCGGGCAACTGAACCTGCGGGCTCAGTGCTCTGCGGGCCCAGTTGACCACCAAGTGGGTTAAACAAATTTTACCTAACCTAGTGAAATACAAAAACTTTCACTAACCACAACGCGATGGAAATATTAACCGTAAAATGTGAAACTAAATAAAATCTATCTATTTATTAAACATTTATGACTCAAAATCGTTATTAAAATGTCAATTTTAGCAGTCAGATTTGTGCATAAGTTAAAATTTGTATTAAACACTTCGCACTCTTATAGATATAACTTTTAAGAAAAAAAACCGCCGCTTTTTGGGTTCCGGTGAAAAAAACTTGCGAATTTTGGATTATGTAGATTTTTTTTTTAACTGTATTCAATGTGAAACTTTGATTATTTGATGAGAATTCAAATTAATTTACATAATTATGTATACCGTTAAGGTTTCAGGAGCTCCCTCAATTCCTTATGAATCCGATTATAAGAAATCGAGCTTGACAAAATTTGACTTGAAAACTCAATATGCTTAACAATCAGAACAAAGTGAAGAAATTCCTAACATGAGCTATGCGTCGCTGACATGTGCGTTCCCATTGAGGGTCCACGTTAGAATTTCGAGCTTTTGAGCGTTTCAGTCTTTAGTAAAAGTTCTCAAACGATTGTAAATTCAACCAATAATTTGTAAAAGTAGGCACTCGAAAGTTAGATTCAGTTAAAGGTGGACCCTCAGTCGTGCATATCAGGTATCCATATTTCAAACTCCACTTCAAATTTACAACTTCTGTAAATGACTACTCTTAGTAAAAGATTTGTAAAACTAATTTCATTAATTGTGACTCCTTTCTGCTAACTCAATACGAAAAAATGGCATGTAGAATGTGGTCCCTCAATCGATCACGATAAGTTCACATTAAGGGATAAAAATAGTATTATTTAAAATATAGGTGTGACTGAGAGTCAGTAAAAGTACTCGAATCATTGTAAATTCAAGCTTTAGTTTGTAAAAGATGCCATTCAAAAGTTTCAATCGATTAAAGGTGGTCCCTCAATTGAAACGTTTGTCATAAAAATAAATCAATTTACGTAACATTTGGTTGTTAAATAGACAATTGCTACCCGTTAGTAAAAAATATTTTGATTGATTTTCTCATAAAAAGTCGTCACCTTGATTTTCTCATAAAAAGTCACTATTCATGTGCTTCCTGGATCCCATCACTAGAACTTGAGCTGGTCCAAAATGTGACATGAAAACCTAACATGCTAAACGAAGAGAACAAATTTAATATGAGCTACACGTCGACCGCTGAGGCGTTCCGTTCTGCTCATCATCAGCGGTTCCACTGCACCAAATGTCACTGTTCTGGACATAAACGCATGATGTTCTTATAATAACACAAAAATCACTATATGTATGTCTTTTAGATTTGAGGAGTTCCCCCGATTTCTGCCGGATTCCATCAACAGAACTGGGTTTTGATGAAAATGAAACCAATCTGTAATAATATTATACATTCAATCAAAAATAAATTCAAAATCGGTCCAGCAATGAGTAATGAGGGAGATTTTTTTTATGTTAGTTACATTAAAAAAAATACAAACGATTTGAGAACCCCCTTCCTTCAGATTGTGGACGGCGGTTAAAAATGCAACTTTCTAATTCGTTTTAGAAGGATCAAGAGAGCGTTGCCAATGAGTGTGGTAAGAATTGAATTATTAATTCATTGTACACATATTATTCGCACATCATGCAAATTTGTGAAATAACTTATGTACTTAGTGGGATTATGTTTGTGTTTATTTCGATAGATATTCCCTGTGCCTGTAACTCAACAAACAAAACTACAACTTTCGGGTAATAAGCTGTTAGATTCACAAGCATGGCGGAACTTTGTAACATAATAATATTTACATTAAAGAA
This sequence comes from Leguminivora glycinivorella, assembly GCF_023078275.1. Classification (NCBI taxonomy): domain Eukaryota; kingdom Metazoa; phylum Arthropoda; class Insecta; order Lepidoptera; family Tortricidae; genus Leguminivora; species Leguminivora glycinivorella. Next base: position 27,885,583 of record NC_062998.1, read on the forward strand.
CACTGGAAATGGATCGCTTTGCATATTTCTCCTTTCTATGTAAAATTAACTGTAATTTATTGCTCTTAATCAAAATATTTGTGTAGTTTATATAGTTGTGAGTTCTGAGCCTGAGTTACATACTCATTATCACACGCGCTTAACTAGTTTAACAAGTAGGTATTAAAAACTACCTTTTAGGAGCGTACTAATAGTGCAGCTTGTAAAGTGAATTTAGTATGGAGATTTAGTTAAATCTTGCGGAAATTATTGATGAAAAATCCTAGCTTAAACTTGCCCCGAGCTAAAAATGCTAAAATAACTAAGAATTAGAAAAGTTTCATCTAGGGAAATCGTTCTCGTTTTAAATCTAAACAACAGGTTTAGGGTAGGTGGAGACACGTGGCACTCTTGCAAATACTTTGCAAACTAGTGCGGAAAAAGCACCATAATTATGTACTGTGATATTTGTTTTCTAATCACTTTCGGAGAATACGTATTTCAAAAGTATACATATTATGAAATTATACATAAGGTTTTGTGTTTCACAGTTTTGGCCACGGAGCCCTTTAGGTAAACAATATATAACATAAACTCAAAATTCAACATCAGATGAGAACTACCTACTCATAATCTTAAGTCGCTCAGCTGTAACAACTTCAAAACGTTGTGCTCATTAGTTTTAATGAGTGTGGCCTGCTAGCGCCGCTATTTACACGATTCAATTGAGGTACCTACCTAAATATAAACGACTAATTATGTTAAGGTAGGTTCTACGTGTATATGATAACGGAATGTCTATTTTATATTTCATAAAGTTTATGTAGGTTTTCTACACATAGGTATATGAATTTATTGTAATATGTGATGATCTGATGATACAACGGTTTTTTGTTCAAGAGCCAAAGATACAACATTTTCTAACGATTTACAATTGCCATCTTCCAAAATATAGTCAATATGATTCTTGAACCGTGTTTAGAATTTTTTTTTACCTACGTGCGTAGTTTTATTTAACTTAACCAAACTACAGCCACATCTCTTTTGTAATATGTGTGTATATTCCTTTTATTGTAAATGAGTATAAAATCTTTCCCGTATGAAATTGATTGATCATATCGGTCAGGCATGTGGTACGTGTGGTCTGATTCACATTGTTTACCATAACAATACATATCTTAACAAGCAACGTACACTTAAGAGTATTTATCAACTATTATGAATTTCTTTGCAGATCATACTCGTATCAGGCCACTGAAAAGATAGGTACCTATGTCCCTTTAGCTAATTTAATTAATTTATTGTAAGAACAACCTTCACTAAGTTCTTATTTTCTATCACCATCGTACAGTCTAACGGAGGTGGAAGTATTTAATTTAAGTTTTATTACAGGAAATATATATATTTATATCGCTCCACAAAATTATATTGGTCTTATTCCTGGATGGATATCCTTAATTAAAATGCTATGTTATAAATGTAAAATATCCTAGGTATTAATCCGTTTCACAAACTTGGGCGGTTTCTCTCACGAGTAGTTTTGGCAGCAAACTGCTAACTCCAGTTCAGGACATAATACCAGGATAGTAGCAGGATAGTATGGGGAACATATACCCGGATAAAAACACCCTGGTGGACAAACAAAATAACCAGGTGAGATAATTTTGGAAATCGGTAACTTGTTGTTTTAATTAATTCTATATTTTTAATCGCGGGGTTGCTTTTAGGGGTTTTTGGTGTAACAGAGATAAAACCACTTACCAGAAAGGCTGGGTGTTTTCCTTATTTTCCTCTGGATGTCACCGTCACGTTCTCACGTGGCAGCGATGGGAAGATTGAAGGCTGGAAAGGTAATACAAAATAATAAGAAACGGTGTTCTGGACAAAGAACATGAAGGAATAACCTCCGAGCAACACTTGTTTTATTACCACAACTCACCGAAATACACTGGCTGTTTACTTTTCTTTGTAAGGGCGGCTTACATTTTTAGGTTAATCGAGTTTAACGGGCTCGGCTAAAAGAACAAAATATTAATTAATACGTGAAGACCACACAATAAAGAAAACAAAGCACTCTTTGAACACTAAAACATACCCCGGAATGAATAGATTGCCTGGGATATTAACTATCTCAAAATTTCACATGCTGTCAGCTACGATTCACTTCAGGCAATGACAATATTTCAATGGTGGCCCGAGACCTTAGCCACGTATCCAACCAAAGAAAAGGAAATCTTAGATTGTGAAAACTTTCACCAAAAAATTAAGACAAATAACAACATACCCTTCATTTTAAAATTCTAAGTATTTTTATATGGGAAGGAGAAATTAATTTGTATTAAACGAATATTCAACCCAGTAATGCAAATAGTCACCTTTGCTATGACCGTATCATAGACAAACGAGAACACGACTAACGCCGCAGAAGAAAAACAAAACCAAACTATTAGCTAAATTTTATTGCAGTCCAATATCCTAGAATTACTTTACATGTTGTAATGTTAATTTATATCTTAATGAAAATGAAATCAGAGTTTATCCGACAACAAAAAAAAACTTTCATTGAACGGGTATTTATGTGACTCAAATCTTTCCCAACCAGAAAACAGAAACTCGAACGGTTTTATAAACGTCAAGTTGTCAGAAGTGACAGAACACATCTAACCCACGCAGGGTCTCAAAACAAAGTGAATTTATTACGAAAAGTGAGTGAATATTAAACAAAATGAGGTTAAAGCTGTATGGTGGATTACAAGTGAAGTACATCTTAAAGTTGCAGGGCCATATGGCTACGAAATATGTGTAAAATAGCAAAATAGTGCATCAGTTCCGGCATCAGAATTTTACCGGTATGTTTTTATACTTTAAACTCCATTCTAGGGCTCAGTGTTGGGAATTTATACTGTATTACGTTTTCCATTTATCCATCCATCTACTTGCAGCTTAATACGTTAGAAACTATGGAGATGCGTAACCTCTGAAGTGTTACAGTTCATCTTTGGTTGGGTTAAAAAAAAAAATTTAAACTAAAAAATTTTTTTTTTTTTTTTAAATTGGTAGGTGAATGAATTTAATTATGTATCTGGGATAGAACAGGGAACTATTTAGCAAAAGCGGAAGTATTAATGGCGATATAAGCATTAGTAAGTAGCATCAAAGGAGTTAACGGTTATTAGGGATTTGAATATAGAATGATGGTGCAGGAGCATAAGCGAAGAGAATTAGTTGATTGCATTTGAAAGCGGTTAATAAGCAGAAATTTGGAGAGTGTTAGCGGTTAGTAAGGATATAGATACTCAAACAGAATTTTATGTTATACTACTATTGGGATTTGGTTCTCTTAATTTTTATATAAAGATAACTAAAATGAACTCGTAGGATGAGTAGGAACATGAAATAAACGTAAATTCTGTCTAAAGAAGCAACAGAAACTAAATAAACTTAACTTAATTCAAAATATGTTTGGTACAGAGGCTGATCAGGCATGTACGGAACTACAAATTTTTTTTTTTTATATATTACCTTAGGAACGACTTTCTAATCCAAGGGATTTGGAAATTAACTACGACTACTGAAATGGGTGTACATCTATCATGCAAGAAACTATCCTATCTTATGAGAGAGATACTACGTTAAGTATGGAACTAACTAATAACCTACGCGTAAAATAATTGTGGATCCACGGTTCTTAAATTAAAGAGGGAGGCACATTTCATGTCCTTTATTACAGAATGCCTAAAAAGGTAAGATTAGGTTGTGCTGGACGATTCTTTTCTATCTGAACTATCCTAACAACAAGCTATCTCGAATACTACCAGGCTAAGAGATAGAACTCTTAGACTTACCAAGTAACGGTTCTATGTAAAATATTCTATTAGAAGTGTGGACTTCGCAAAGTTCACCTTTTTAGAAATATTAACGAGTGAGACTCATATTTATGTGTATATATTCTTTAAGTATTTACGTCTTTATAAGGACATAATTATTAGAGAGGTAGGTTGGTTCGCGCGCAACCAAGCCTATACAAACAGGAGATATAGAGATTCCTAGTTTGCAAGAGAAAGTAGGAGATCCACAGATTCCTAACAAACAGATTATACGTATGTACGGAGTTTGGCCCAAATCACAAATGTTAGCTATCTAGGGGAAGGCTCTGCTTCACCCGGACGGACAATATCCTTTATGTGGAAGTTACCTAAAAGTTTACCTCCTAGGGATTTTAAAGTAAAGACTAAGGGACTTAATTTTTTGTGTATAACACATTTTTCGTAACGAGGTGCCAATTTAGCAGAAAAATTTTTAGATGCGTTCGATAAAGGAAAACACTTTTTATATACTATTTGACCTTCTTCTAATACTACATGTCGCTTCCTCATATTGTAATATCGAGCATTACGTTCATGGGAAGCAGTTTGCAAATGACGCACCTTATTAAATACAGACTGGAGCTCTTTCAACTTATCCGAAAAAATACCACTGGTATCTAACTCTACAGAATCAGGATCTATAGGGGTCTCATGATTATAAATAGAACCATCTAATATCATTTGACGACCATGCATGAGGAAATACGGGGAGTGTCTCGTAACTTCGTGCTTGGCAGTATTAAGGGCGCACTGAATCTCCGAGACGTTCTTATCCCAATTACGGTGATCAGAACGCACATAGGAGGCAATGGTTCTGACTAACTCACGGTTTACGCGCTCCGTTTGGTTCGTCTGAGGATGGTATCTAGGGTTATAGAAAATATGGGGAACCCCATATTTAGTCATGAGATCTCTGAAATCCTTGGATGTAAATTGAGCACCATTGTCACAGAATAAAATCTTTGGAATCCCGTGTACAAGGAAAATACCTTTTTCTAAACACTTCACTATTGCTTTCGCAGTGATAGTGCGTAAAGGAAATAACGTAACATATTTACTAAAATAGTCCGTACATACAAATAGATATTGGTTCCGCGAATAAGAAGGCGGAAAAGGTCCTAATATATCGCAGGAAATGGCCTCGCCTGGAACAGATACCCGACGTGGGTTACCCATCAAACCAGGACGAGCTAAGTTTATAGGTTTATAAGTCCTGCATATTTCACAGGTACTGACGTATTCTTTAACATCTTGAAATAGAGTAGGCCAATAGTATAGCTCGGCGATCTTAGAGTGAGTTTTAGCCACTCCAAAATGACCGGCCGTAGGATCATCATGGTACTTGATTAGTATTTCGTTTCTCAGCTCGTAGGGTAATACCAACTTCCATTCGAATTGAGCGGTAAGGCGATATTTATTTTTAGAGTATCGAAACAGTTTGTCATTTTCAATTTTAAAATTTGGAAATAAAGAAGGCTTTTCAGAGACCTTTTTGTATAAATCTAAGTACCACGGGTCCTGAATAGAAGATGCGTCTATGGCATCCACATGAATGCGTGAAAGGCAGTCCGGAATCACATGTTCTTTACCTTTCCTGTGTATGATCTCGAAATTAAACTGACTTAAGCGACAGGCCCATCTATTTAAACGACCAGAGGGATTTTTTAAATTATGAAACCATTTCAACGAAGCGTGATCCGTCACGATATAACATTTCCTACCTTCTACATAGGCTCGGTACTGCTCTAAACCATAAATTACGGCCAACAACTCGCGTTCAGTTGCCGAATAATTAGTCTCTGGTTTATTAAGAGTACGGCTGGAGTAAGCAATTGGATGATCTAGGTTGTCATACCGTTGAGTTAAGACGGCACCAATGGCATACGAGGATGCGTCACAGTGAATATAAAAACTTTCGTTGAAATCAGGGCACTTTAGTATAGGTGCAGAGATAAGAGCAGATTTTAATAAATTAAAAGAGTTATTAACTTCCTCTGACCAAACAAAAGGTACTTTTTTACTCGTTAATCGAGATAAAGGTCGAGCGATTTTAGCAAAATTATTTATAAACCTTCGGTACCAACCACACATACCAAGGAAGCTTTTGACACTCTTTGAGTCCTTGGGTATGGGAAAATTTACAATTACATCTACTTTAGAAGGATCTGTACGAAGGCCATATTTATCTACCAGATATCCTAAGTATTTTAGCTCAGACCTACAGAATAAAGATTTCTTCATATTAATGGTAAGATTTGCTGCTTTGAGTTTTTCAAAAACAGCTTCTATTAAACGTATGTGTTCGTCCAAATCGGATGTACATATAATTATATCATCTATGTAACAAAATACTTTATTGTCAAATTCCGCTGTAAATAAGTTATCCATTAACCTTTGCATGGTGGCTGAGGCACCTACAAGGCCAAAACACATTCTATTGTAATGAAATAATCCCTTTCCGGGCACTGTAAAGCTAGTCTTTTCTTTCGAGCTTTCACTCAACGGAATCTGATGATACGCTGCACTTAAATCAAGAGAAGTGAGATATTTCGCATCACGCAAATTATCGAGAATATAGTGAACATAGGGTACAGGGTAGGCGTCGGACTTGGAAACGGAGTTAACCTTTCTACTATCTAGACAGAGTCTCATATCCCCATTGGGCTTCTCGACCATTACTACAGGAGAATTCCAGGGTGAGTGAGAAGGTTCTACTATTCCTTCTTTAAGCATACGGTCTACCTCCTTTTCCAAAGCCGCAAGCTTATCCGGACTAAGACGGTAATATTTTTGTTTAATCGGGTGTGCATTACCCGTGTCTATAACATGTTCTATGAGGTGGGTTTTTCCCAATCCTACCTTGTCAGTATCAATTTGTTCATACAATTTTTTAGCCTTTTCTAAACGATTCTTTTGGTCGTGAGTCAAATTGTTATAATCATTTAATCCCGACGCGTTGGGTAAAGTAGCACTGCAAGAGACGCGTCCATCATTAAAAGTTTCTACTACATCTTTAATTTTTTCCGGAATTAAATCATAAGCACGCCAAAAGTTGAGGCCAAGAATCATCCGATTTTTAATATTCGGTTGAATGTCAAAATGTATTAATTTTAATTCACCTTTGAAGTTTATAGGTATCATCATGTAATGAGTAATTAAGAGTGGATGGCCATCGGCCACCCTCAAAGAAAGAGGTTTGTCGCGTTCCTGTACTGGGATGCCTACCGATTCGAAAATGGACTGGCTACCGCGACCCAAAAGGCTAACCGATGATCCTGAGTCTAATAATGCTCTCACTGTTAAGTCAAATACTTTCAAAGGCAAGTAAAGTCGATTATCACCCTGTGGAGGATTAAAATGAATTGTCTCTTCTACTTGTACAGGAGTGGATAGGAGGGATGTTTTCTTTTTAGAAGAGACAAAGTTATTCAGTTTTTTGGAACCGGGTTACATTTTGGGCACTCAGGGGTACGAACTCCCTTCGCACCACATTTAAAACACACAGTTTCCCTAGAAGATCTACACGCCCTAGTAGGATGATTGGTTTTCCCGCAACGAAAACAGCAAAGGTCATTCCTTCCGGAAGAGGTCTGCCCTACAGCAGCGACAAAAGTCTTAGACATGTTAGAAGTACGAGCAGAACCAAACCTATTTCTAGTCTCACCCTTATTTTCCTCAGTACCTAGGGATGACGACCCCGATTTCTTTGATAACAGCGGTTCATGAAACTGCTTTGCCTTAACTTGAGCCAATTCAATCCTCCTACACAAGTCTTTCAGTTGTTTAATGGACCTGACATCATGAAGAGCCAAATCCTTCGAAAACTCCGGCCTAATATTACGCATCAGCGTGTCCAGCTTATCCTCTTCAGGAACCTGACGGCTCAGACGGTCGTACATTCCCAGCATCGTGGAGACAAAATACACGATAGTCTCGGACTTAGCCTGTGTCCGGTTTCTAATCTCTTGTAAAAGAAGATGATCCAAATCTGGAATATCAAACTCTTCCCTTAAAGCGGATACTACCTCCCGATAGGACAACAAGTCTGTACGCTGAGATCGAAACCATGACAACGCCGGTCCCTCAAGAATCTCGGGGAAACCCCTATAAATTCGGTTCTCGGAAATCCTACGAGCAACGCGTAGTTCCTCCAACCGCGACAAAAAAGAGCGAACGCAAGTATCGCCTTTGAATTTCAAGTTCAAGGAATTTATATTAAAAGTCTTTTCCGGTTTGTATACCACTTCTCGGACAATTCGGTCACCTACAGCAGACGCAGGATCTTCTCCGCCAGATTCAGAAGAGGCTGACGAGTCATCTCCCAGCAGCTGTTCCATAATAGTAGATACTGTTCCTTTCAGTAGCTGAACTTCCTCAAGATTTTGATCCAACCGAGAGAGACGACATATTAAGTACTTGCAACGCGAAAGTAACCTATCCTTAGCGACTGCCGAAATATCATCAGATACTTCGCGTTCAATTTCCTGAATCTTATCCTGACACAGCTTGATTTCTCCCACTGGATCGTTGACGACAAGGTCTTGAAATTTCAAACTACCCTTTCGAGCAAGCTCGACTGTTTCTTTTAACGCCTGACACAAACTGGTCCTTCTGGAAACTGGATTTACTGGAAGCCTACGAATCGCCAACTCGTGTGTGATTTCATCTTTGTGTAAATGCGTTATTTTGCAACCTGCTTTTATGAAATCCATTTTGTTTTTAAAGTATGGTATACTTTTATCGAAATGTCCGAATTAAGAAAAGATTTCCAAAATTATTTTGTATGATATACAACCTCTATATATAAGGAGTTACACTTCTAATTGTTTAAGTTTATAAGCTTAAAAAATTTTTTTTTTAAGTTTTATGACAAGTAACACAGAATATTTTAAGTTTCTAAGCTTAAATTTGTCAATAATAATAATTGTAAATAGCCAACAAATGTTCGCCAATACAGCAGATAATACAACTTATATTAAATTAAAGTACAGCCAGATATTCGCCTTCACTAATACTAAAGTAATAAATTCTATTATTTTTTTCAATTGCGATATTCTCCCTAAGGCTCAACGTTGGGAACGCCACTTATAATGTTCGGCACCACAGAGGGGTCCCTAGAAACATGTAACAGTGTCTTTCACCTATGCACATAGGTTGGGGTAAGTTCGGATAATAACTTTATTTCTATGTGGATAAGTTCGGACACCCGTTTTATTTATGCCTCAGCTAATTTAAAGAACTCGAGCAGGGTCATGGGATATCGTTCGCCTGGGAGCAAAGAATGAGGTAGGTATTTATATTGAAACTTGTTGACGAAAGTACTAAAGAACAAATTTAAGTTTTTAGAGCGCCCCTTTCCTCACTCTTTTAGCTAACGAATGATCGCAATTGAAAGAAACAACTATAACTAATTTAATTAATTTATTGTAAGAACAACCTTCACTAAGTTCTTATTTTCTATCACCATCGTACAGTCTAACGGAGGTGGAAGTATTTAATTTAAGTTTTATTACAGGAAATATATATATTTATATCGCTCCACAAAATTATATTGGTCTTATTCCTGGATGGATATCCTTAATTAAAATGCTATGTTATAAATGTAAAATATCCTAGGTATTAATCCGTTTCACAAACTTGGGCGGTTTCTCTCACGAGTAGTTTTGGCAGCAAACTGCTAACTCCAGTTCAGGACATAATACCAGGATAGTAGCAGGATAGTATGGGGAACATATACCCGGATAAAAACACCCTGGTGGACAAACAAAATAACCAGGTGAGATAATTTTGGAAATCGGTAACTTGTTGTTTTAATTAATTCTATATTTTTAATCGCGGGGTTGCTTTTAGGGGTTTTTGGTGTAACAGAGATAAAACCACTTACCAGAAAGGCTGGGTGTTTTCCTTATTTTCCTCTGGATGTCACCGTCACGTTCTCACGTGGCAGCGATGGGAAGATTGAAGGCTGGAAAGGTAATACAAAATAATAAGAAACGGTGTTCTGGACAAAGAACATGAAGGAATAACCTCCGAGCAACACTTGTTTTATTACCACAACTCACCGAAATACACTGGCTGTTTACTTTTCTTTGTAAGGGCGGCTTACATTTTTAGGTTAATCGAGTTTAACGGGCTCGGCTAAAAGAACAAAATATTAATTAATACGTGAAGACCACACAATAAAGAAAACAAAGCACTCTTTGAACACTAAAACATACCCCGGAATGAATAGATTGCCTGGGATATTAACTATCTCAAAATTTCACATGCTGTCAGCTACGATTCACTTCAGGCAATGACAATATTTCAATGGTGGCCCGAGACCTTAGCCACGTATCCAACCAAAGAAAAGGAAATCTTAGATTGTGAAAACTTTCACCAAAAAATTAAGACAAATAACAACATACCCTTCATTTTAAAATTCTAAGTATTTTTATATGGGAAGGAGAAATTAATTTGTATTAAACGAATATTCAACCCAGTAATGCAAATAGTCACCTTTGCTATGACCGTATCATAGACAAACGAGAACACGACTAACGCCGCAGAAGAAAAACAAAACCAAACTATTAGCTAAATTTTATTGCAGTCCAATATCCTAGAATTACTTTACATGTTGTAATGTTAATTTATATCTTAATGAAAATGAAATCAGAGTTTATCCGACAACAAGAAAAAAACTTTCATTGAACGGGTATTTATGTGACTCAAATCTTTCCCAACCAGAAAACAGAAACTCGAACGGTTTTATAAACGTCAAGTTGTCAGAAGTGACAGAACACATCTAACCCACGCAGGGTCTCAAAACAAAGTGAATTTATTACGAAAAGTGAGTGAATATTAAACAAAATGAGGTTAAAGCTGTATGGTGGATTACAAGTGAAGTACATCTTAAAGTTGCAGGGCCATATGGCTACGAAATATGTGTAAAATAGCAAAATAGTGCATCAGTTCCGGCATCAGAATTTTACCGGTATGTTTTTATACTTTAAACTCCATTCTAGGGCTCAGTGTTGGGAATTTATACTGTATTACGTTTTCCATTTATCCATCCATCTACTTGCAGCTTAATACGTTAGAAACTATGGAGATGCGTAACCTCTGAAGTGTTACAAGCTAAAGATTAACAAAGGCAAGAAAACTTTGTTATAAGTGAAATGTTATCAGGACACCGATCTCTTTGTAAAGACACACGAGAGACCGACACTGGCTGTAATTAAACGCCGTATTGAAATCGTAAAAAGGCTCATTTCATCATCATCATTCATCAAAATTATTGTATACAATAATGATATAATCAAGCTTTTCAAACCTGTGATCTCTCTCAGCAAGCTTCGTGATCTACATAAACATCATGGTACTCGGCTGAAACGCTCTCTATTATATCACGACTGAATAAAATACTATTTTAAAAAGATACCTAATTCAAATGTCAATTAAAAAAAAAATCTACTTCCGTTATAATAATAAAAACAATGAAATTACTTTCCTTGTTTTCTAATATACTTATATTATAAAGCTCAACATTATCTAAGATAAATAAAATTTTTCAACATTATTCTTGATTCTAAATAACCAAATACTGTGATTCTCTATAAAATGTACAAATACAGTGAATGACGACGGTCCCAATCTTTATCTACTAATAAATTAACTCTGGCAAAATCAATCGCGTTTCACGGAACTGTTACAACAACGGGACAAACAATTGGCTCAATATACCATCTGGCAATTGGCCAAGTGGCTCGATGAGCAAAAGGTTCGCGGCCCGACTCTTAATCTCTCTCATTTGTGAACATATGTACTTGCATGATGGTTCTTGATCGGGTAAGTGTAATCGAGAAAGTGGAAACGGCCCTACTACACTAAACCTACTCCGGCGTTTCATGCACTTCTCCGTTCGTAAGAGTGCATTGGGATCGAGGTGTTTTCACTTCATGAAGGGAACTCCCCTCAGAGGAACTCTGAATTAATGTACCTACCCTGGACGAAGGCAGACCCATACTTACTCAAACGTCATGATATCTACCTAAATACTTAACTAACTATAGTTTCGTTACTTTACTTATAACTAATTCGATGGTTTACTTATAACTAATGGCCAAGCTATGATCTCTAGTGGAAGTAACCTATATTTTAAAGTTGAGTAACAGAACAAAAACAGATAAAGCTTTAAAGCATTTATTTACCGGTTTAGATAATTTTACATTGATTTTGAATCATTACCCTAACTGTTCCTGACTAAGCTTAAATCTAAAGAATGAATCTACCAGGACGTGGTAACCAACTATACCTAATAGACAGACAGAAAACTTTCCAGTATGCCTAACTTCCAATGTATCTTGAATAATTTCACTACTAATTTAACGCACTAACCAGTGTATTATTAGCACTAACAAGAATGATACGAAATAAAACCTGTAATAGTTTAAAAGTTTGTAACACGATAACCACTCCTATTGTTATTCCAACTGACTTAAGAGGGCTTTCATGTGAAAAATAGTCAACTCGCAACCGAGCGCTTAATCATACCGTGTGTGGTACTTATCAAATTAAAGGGCTTTGCGAGTAGTTTATTACAAATATATAACATTTATTATAGGACTCGTTCTACTTGGTCTAACAAAATATGAGAAAATGTCCAGAAGTGGTAATAATTATGACGATGAGGGCTCGTTTTAAAAAATATGCTAAAAATATATAATAGAAATTTATGATCACTAAGACGTAAGAGAAATTTTAGTAAACGTTGCAGATTAATTTAGTATGAAAATAATTTCGATGTGGTGTAGATTTTCAAAGCAATTGTCACTTAAATTTGGCAATTTCTGAAAAAATAATTATTTGTCTCAGCCTCGTTTACTCTTTTCAAAACCTTATATTAAAAATGTAGTCTGAGAAGATTGTACCTCTAGTACAGGATATACAGGTCAGTGCGGGCAAGACCGGCATACTTTATTCGAAAGAAGGTTTGAGTGAATAAAACTAGACAATTAAATTAGTCTGGAGTAGCCCGCATGGTCCTATGGGCTAACAGATATTATATTTTACAAAACTGTTATAATCCTTCGGTGAATTATAGTAAACTTATGTGATAAAAATCACTTTTTTTGAGGCTCGACGAGTTGCTGTAAATACCAATCAAACTCTTTTCGTTTACCTCTATCTAATAATATATAAAGACTGTATCATTCATTATGGGTACACTTACAACTGGCCAGTAAAAGAAGTTTATTATAGAAAAAAAAAATCATGTTCCCTGTCAAATATTTTCATGTATAGGTACCCATATAACCATAATCGGTCGCCGTTCCTACGCAAATCCTCCTATTTTGTGTACACACAGGTCTTCGGGTCTCAATGCTTAGTCGCAGTACGGTCGACGTTTAGTCGCGGCGACCCAAATGGGGACGATTGGTAACAGGCACAAATGGTCACAGAAGTGACAGAAGTGTGCACTACGCGTGCACACATTGTTACCGTTTGGCGACTACTTTCCCAAAATCATTCGTTCATTTCATTCTTTTCAAATGGCGACTGTCAGAGACGTCAAAGTAAAAAAGAAATAAAATCATTTGACATTAAAATGTAATGGCGTAAGAATTTGTTAAAGATAAATATTGTTTGCATTTGTAATATAATGTGGGCTAATTACCATGGCCAATTAAATTGCTCGAGTGATTTCATAAAATAAGTCTAAATTTATCAACGCGCCATCAATTTACCTCAGTTTAACCAGTAATAATATTATTGACTACTCGGTGTTTGCGTGTTATGTATATTGATTGGTGAAGTTTTAGTGCTCCGGTGCATATACTATACTGAAATAATAAAAATAATGCCTAGAAAACCAATAAAGTTGTTAAAATATGGATTAAGACGGTAATATTCCATGTAAAAAACAGTCGCCAAACGGTCACCAAACGGTCGACAAACGGTCGCAAAATGGTCGCAGCGTACACGCGTGACCGAAAGCAGTGAATATTTATTATATTTTCAAAATGGCTTTTTGTATTAATTTTTTCCAGGTATCCTCAAACTTTATAAACAATTAAATATGCCGTCGTACTCAGTTGCCCTCACTAAAAAAGATTTAAAAAAAATTGTAACGTGCGTACCGAGCTGCTGGGTTGTAAAGGATCGGGGATCATATTATTATGGTCTTCTATAGAGCAACTAGTATTTTGCGGCATTTCACAATTGACACTACTTGTTGAAGTAGTCGTCATTAATATTACTATCAACATTAATTTCAGCGATCTGTACTTCTTTTGTCAAGATTTTTGTATAAAAAAAAAAAAAAATTTTTTAAGCTGTTTATTTCTATAAATAATTACAAATAACATGTTTTTTCTTAACTACTAATCTTAACTAATAAAGATTTTTTGAGTTAAGGAGTCCTATCTTTTATGGCTAAGTAATTATACTAATGATTGCATGCATTTTTACATATTTATTTGAGGATATATTTATTTGATAGATAAGTGTCTACAAATTTGTAATGTTAAAGAGACATAAATAAAATGTAGTAGAGTAAATAATGTGTTTTTTTTTTGTAACCCAAACAAAATACTTGTAGATACGAGTGCGGAAAAGAGGAAAATCAATACGAGTAGCGATAAATTAATACACGAACGAAGGGAGTGTTTTAAATCGACACGAGTTGTGAATGTCCTTTTCGCACGTGTATCGTACGACGATTTTCAGTACCTAAATCTAAGTTAAGAGTTTCGACCAGACAAGAAATGAATCATTGCTTGATTTGCTCGCACTACTGCGTTAAAAAAAGCAGCATCTGTACTGAAAAAAACTATTATTGCGCAACAGAAATTCTATTAATATCACAGTAAATACTCTATTTCATTTGATTCCTACTTTTATTGAAATGAAATGAAATGAAATCAATAAGAATTAAAAATTATATATTTAATACATTAAGTAACTATAAAGTGCTTATCTATTTGTATTATCATTCTGCACTTTTCTTGACTTTCCCACATTTGTATAAAATGTCGAAGAGTGCTTAAATGGTCGTCGTCGTTTATTATTATATAATTCGCTCATATTTAAATGATTCAAAGCAGTCCACAACTTCACAAGACAGTTTGAGAAACCTTCGTATTTCAGATTGTCATTTGCGGATACAGTGGTTTAGGAGCAGTTCGGTAATCAGACCTACACATGTGTGTACAAATTCTGTCAATGTCACTGTCAGAAACCGTTCTGACAGTGACAATGACAGCCACAAATTCGTCCACATGTTGTTACCGTTATGTGTGCAAACGTCGACTAATAAAGTGTCGTTAAAAGTCATTCTGACAATGACATTGACAGCCACAAATTCGTTCATATTTTGTTACCGTAACGAGTGCACACGACGACTACATTTTGTTATTGTATCAATACGGTCGCATTGTTTGCACGACGTTACCACGCGTTATGTCACATTTGACAGTTAGTTACTGATTTGAAGATTTTGCGACTGAAATGGTTGTATGGGTATTAAATAACAAGATTGTTATGCAAAAATATACATTTCATATCCTGATTTCAAAATGAAAGGCCTTACAGTCGAAAAGCTAAAATCTGTTGTGTCCAAATGGTGCACTATACGGCATGTCGTACTACAAAAAGTTGGCTAAAGAGGAAAGGGTTAGCGTTCATGCCGTTCAAAACGCTATCCGAGAATTCGACGAGCACTACACATTAAGTGACCTCCCTGGCCGTGGCAGAAAACCTGGTTCTTCAAGGCCCCAGTTTGGATCAGAACAAAATATGTAAGCTGCTGCAGTTTGCTGCGAGAAAAGGGATTTCAGTTCGCAATTGTGCTAAAAAAGCTGGTAATAGTTGGTAGGTAAAACGAGCCAATAAGCGAAATTACTTAATTACGAGTAAAGACCTATAAAAAACAAAAACAATCCCTATCTGTACTGAAAAACGTCGTACGATACACGTGCGTAAAGGAAATTCGTAACTCGTGTCGATTTAAAACACTCCCTTCGGTCGTGTTTTAATACTTTTCATTTATCGCCGTAATGTACTATTATTGTTGAGTATACATTTACATTGGCAACACTTGTTGTCTTTGACTATTTGTGTCTATGGTAGAAACAAATGTTATTACTCCGTCTTCTTTTGCTTTTTCTCCTTCAAGTGTCAATATATATAATTTTCCTTTAGAATAATGTTTACTTAAATAAAGTGCTATAAAAATATTAAATGTTTTAAGTCTCATTCAGCAATTTAACATGGCAGCAGAGCTATGAGATGATGTGAATTGTTTAAATGTGAATTATTTGAGAATAACAAAAATTTTACGTGATGGCAGCGAAGACTAGTGATATAAATATACCAATTTTTGATGGCGCGGATTATAGTAATTGGAAAATACGCATTTTAAAGTTTTTGCAATATAAAAAGTGCAAAGATGTGACGACTAGAACCAAATTGAAAACTGACGAGGACAGTTGGGACGATCGTGATATCCAAGCGACAAATTATATATACAGCGCTATATCCAACAAACAGTTGGAGTACATAAGTGAGTTAGATACCGCCTACGAAATAATGAAGAAATTTGAAGACATGTACTTAAAGAAATCAACGGCTTTGCAAATCGTGTGTCGACACAATCTAGAAAATGTCAAATTGAAAAATTATGAAGATGTCACTTTATACTTCGACGATTTCGAAAAAGCGGTAAATGAATTAAAGCAGGCAGGTGCTAATATTACGGAGCAAGAAAAACTTAACTACATGTTAAAATCACTACCTCAAAACTATAGTCACATTGGCGACTTAATAGATATTTTGCCCGAGTCTGAGAGAACAGTAGATTACTTGAAGAGTAAAATTAAACTCAAAAGTGTGGAGGAGAAGTCGATTGAAATGACTAATGCTAACTCAAATGCTTTTCGAGCTGAATCTAGACCGTCATCATCAGCTCAATATAACTGTCATTATTGTGGAAATCCAGGTCATATTCAAAAGAATTGCTATGCTCGAAATGAATATAATTCTCGTGGAAGAGGTCGAGCATTCTCAGTAAAAGAGGTAGAGGGCATTCAGGAAACCGAGATTATGGCCACTCCAGTCGAGGGCGTGGAACCTATACCAGAAACTTTCATAGAGGTAGAAGTTATAATCATAATGAACAAGTACATGGAAATAGTTTTCATACAATTGCAATGAACGCTTCAAAATATAATGAAGAACCAACAAAAAAGGGTGAAATCAACTGGCTCCTTGATTCAGGATGCTCTGATCATATAATTAATAATGAAGAGTACTTTGATATATGTGAAACCTTAAAGAATCCTGTTGATATTAAAATTGGTGATGGAAGAATATTAAAGGCTACTAAAGTTGGAAATATTGTCACATGTTTTCCAGTCTACGGAAGAAGATCTGAGATAAAATTAAAGAATGTATTCTATGTGAAGGAAATGAAGGTCAACTTAATAAGTTATTCAAAAGTGACTGATAATAATAACACTGTTGTGTCAAGAGGAAGATTGTCGAAAATATATAATCCATATGGAGAAATTATAGCTATTGCAATTAAAGAGGAAAGACTTTATAAGATGAAAAGTTTTGTGAATGAAAAGAAAGTGGAAGCAAATGTAAGTAAAAGCATTATGTCTATGAAAGAAAAGTTACACCGTACATTAGGTCATGTAAACTTTAATAACTTGGAGAAAATGTGCAAAAATAAATCATTGGATGGATTGCCGAGAGAAATAGAGTCAGAATATTTAAGATGTGCAACATGTATTGAAAATAAGATGCACAATTTACCATTTCAAAATAATCGAAGGAGAGCAGAAGATATATTAGAAATTGTTCACATTGATTTAAATGGGCCACATCAAACTACTGGATATTGTGGAGAAAAATACTTTTTGAGTTTTATTGATGACTATAGCAAATAAGTCAGAGTTTACTGTATCCGGACGAAAGATGAAGTATATGATTGCTTAGTACAGTATGTAAATGAAATGAAAAATTTAACAAACAAGATGATAAAAGAAATACGATGTGACAATGGAAAAGAGTATATAAATTCAAGAGTTTTTCAGTTTGCAAGAGAAAAAGGAATTATTATAAAACCATGCCCAGCTTATTTTCATCAGCTTAACGGGACCGCATAAAGGTACCATCGTTCCCTTATGGATATGGGGAGATGTCTTCTTTCAGAATCAAAAGTATAAAGAAAGTACTAGCCAGAAATTATTAAAACAGCAGCATATTTGAAAAACAGAACATTGACAAACACAATTGAAAAGAAAACTCCTTATGAAATATTTTTCAAAAGGAAGCCAACAGTTAAATATCTGAAATTGTATGGTGGTAGAGTATTTGTAAGAATTCTAGAAGAGAAAAGAAAGTCCAAATGGGACAAGAAGGCAGAAATGGGTCTATTAGTAGGCTATAGTGAAGCTGGATATAGAGTATTGATTGAAAATAAAGTAATAATAGCTAGACACTGTGATATTATAGAAGAAGATGTAAAATTGTGTGGTTTCGACGATGAGAATGGAGAAGAGGAAGATAAGGAAATATTTTATACACCAGAAAAGACTATACAAACTGAAAAAAATGTATTTAAGATGCCAGAAGACCAATTAGATAAAGTAAATAACATAAATGAGGTATGTAGAGATGAAAACATGGAAAGACAGAGAAGAAAGGTGAAGCCACCAAAACGATTTGATGATGAATTTGGATATTATTGTATTAGTGTAGGTAAACTATTGTGAAGCTATTGACCCCAGAAAATTTTCAGGAGGCGATAACCTGTGAAGATTCTGACAAATGGAAGGCAGCTATGGATAGTGAGATGGACAGCTTAGTGAAAAATAAAACATGGACTTTAGTTGGTAAGCCGGATGACAAAAAGGTAATTGATGTGAAGTGGGTCTACAGAAAGAAGAGTGATACTGAATATAAAGCAAGGTTAGTAGTTAGAGGTTTCCAACAAACTGATTGTGTTGATGATACTTACTCCCCTGTAGCTAAAATGCCAACGTTAAAACTTTTATTATCCTATTGTTGTCAAAATTCGTTAGAAATTCATCAAATGGATGTAGAAACAGCATTTCTTAATGGTAAAGTGATTTCAGAAGTTTAAGTCAAACAACCAATGGGTTATGAATGTGACAGTGATAAGGTTTATAGATTAAATAAATCTTTATATGGTTTGAAAGAAAGTCCACGCGCTTGGTATGAATGTTTTAACAATTGTCTTACTAAACTAGACTTTCAAAGAAGTAAATATGATTACTGTTTATATTTCAAAAAGGAAAATGATTTCGATGTTTACATTCTATTGTTTGTAGATGACTTGTTGATATGCTGTAAAGACGTGAATATCATAACTGACATTAAAAATAAATTATGTAATCAATTTAAAATGAAGGATTTGGGCAAAGTAAATAAATACATAGGTATAGACATTAAATACAATTATAAGGAAAATAACATTTTAACTTTGAGTCAGGAACACTATATTGAGTCTCTAGCAAAGCGTTATAATATTGAAAAGGCCAAATTGTATAAAACACCCATGGAAATGAATTTGAAGTTAGAAAAATCTGAATTAAATGAAAATATTCAATATAGAAATTTAATAGGCAAGTTATTATATATCAGCTCTGAAACTAGACCAGACATTGCTTTTAGTGTCAACTATCTAAGTAAATTTCAAAATTGCTGTGATGAGACACATTTTAAATATGCCCTGAGAGTCTTAAAATATTTATATTTAACTAAAAGCTTGAAATTGAAATATTTAAAAAATAAAAATGCAGATATATTAGACTGCTTTGTGGACTCTGATTGGGCAGGAGATATAGAAGACAGAAAATCAACTACTGGATATGTAATTAGATTATTTGGTAATACAATTCTTTGGAAATCTAAGAAACAAGGCTCTGTCACAAAGTCATCCACATTTGCTGAATATGTCGCTCTTTCGGAGGCAGTGACAGAAATACAGTTCCTATCATGTTTAGTTAACGAGATGTTTGTCAGTATTAGTAAACCTATTAAAATATATGAAGATAACTCTGGTGGTGTAGCTATTGCCAAATACGGAAATTTCACAAAGAACTCTAAGCATATTGAAGTTCATTTTCACTATGTTCATGAAAATTGCAAAGAAGGAAAAATGGAAGTTGTTAAGATTTAGTCTGAAAATAACATTTCAGACATTTTAACGAAGGCTCTTGGAAATGTCAAATTTATTAAATTTAGAGAGTTATTAAATATATTATAATATGGTTAGTAATAGTATAAGTTATCAGTTGTTAGAACTGTGTCGTTGTTTATTATTTAAAGTGATTACTTAAAGTTAGTTAAAAGTTAATTAGTTACTTAATGTAATTTTTTTGTTGCCATACCTATATGTAAATGTAAGGAGGCGTGTTGAGTATACATTTACATTGGCAACACTTGTTGTCTTTGACTATTTGTGTCTATGGTAGAAACAAATGTTATTACTCCGTCTTCTTTTGCTTTTTCTCCTTCAAGTGTCAATATATATAATTTTCCTTTAGAATAATGTTTACTTAAATAAAGTGCTATAAAAATATTAAATGTTTTAAGTCTCATTCAGCAATTTAACAATTATGACAGACGTGAAACTACGGAATCCTACACTAAGCGTGGCCCGACACGCTCTTGGCCGGTTTTTTGTAACTCTGATGTGTATATAATGTGGTTTTGTTTTCTTTTTCAGATACCTGAAAAAGACTATCATTCAAATTTGTTTTGTATAATAATAATTCATTTGTTGTTCTTTCTAATTCTTGACATTGTTTAGCTTATGTTTCTTAATTTTAAACTACGGATTATTGTTATGGGGTAATTCTGAGGACTCTGAACGAGCATTCATAATTCAGAAGCGATGTATTAGGGCATTAGATAACGCGTGATTTTTAGGAAGTTGTAGACCTCTATTTAAGAAATTCAATATTCTTCCACTACCGTGCCTCTATATCAGAAACGCATGTCTCCACGTTAGGAATAACCCCAGCCATTTTGTTAATCGTAGCGATTTTAGCACAAGACATTTGTGTGTGCCCTTGTGGGCACAATACCAAAACCACAGATTTAATGCTCTGAGACCAAAACCTTTTACATCAACCTTCTACAAAAAAACTGCTACAACATAAGTAGTCATTTATAATTTATAACAGCCTTCCCGATCACTTATAATTAGAAGATAATAAGTTATTGAAAACTAGATTAACGAAATGGTTACTGGACAATTGTTTTTATAGCGTTAAGGAATATTTGACTCATGAAGCTTAATTGTAATTGTTAATAATTCCGATTTACTATTTTTATTTTATTATTTATTGTAAACCTTGGACATTTAAAATATTTCTTTTTTTAACTTTACAGCTTTATTTACTTTAGTTTATTTAGAAATTTAGAACTTGCAGGACATCTAATCAATTTGTAATTTATTTATTCAATGTGCATGAGATGAGATAAATTGTTTAATAAGTAAGTATTAAAATGTTAAAACTTTGCATGCCTGCATGCAGGTTGAATATGCATGGAAAACTTAGCCATAAGACCTACCTTGTTACCATATTCAAGCAAATAAAGGTATTTCATTTCATTTCAATAAAGATATTTCAATACTATTTTATTTATTAGAAATTACCTCTCACAAAGAACATATTTTTTTCATTTCCAGTCAGAATTATCTAAATACCTACTCTTTTCCGGTGTAGAAGTGAAGACTGTGTTCAGTGCTCTCCGTGAACAATAATCGTAAAATCATTGTAAAAGACAATATAATAACCGTACAGTGCAAATATAAAAATAAAGAAGAGTTGCGCCCTGGCCCTCTGGACTGACTAAAAAAATAGAACTAGAAAGGTTTAACGGAGTCGTCGCAACTTGTTGGTGGAAAAAAGATAAATTATTCTCAGAGATGCTCCTACCAAACAGGATGTTCAGATACAGATCTACAGATACATTTAATTCAATACAAGAAAATTGTTATCGACTATGCATCGAAATATATATTATGTGGATAGAACCCCATACAATCCCCTGTAGCCACGTAGTCCGACTGCTTTGTCCGACTAGTCGGACGACGAGGATTTATTTGTCCCGTTGGTCCGTCTATCGGACTATAAGGAATCACAATTCCACTTCGCCCGAGTAATCGGTCTACTTGGTCTTTTGAAGTCTTCCAGTTAGATCGACTATTCGGCCTACATGGATTCGCAATTCGGCTCAGTCCGAGTGATCGGTCTACCTGGCCTTTTTTTTCGTGATAGATCGATTCATCGGACTAGAAACTCTCTCCATAAAGTCAAAATAATTAAAACAGTTAAGTACATATACATAAATAAGAGTAGACCTGATTTGCAAAAGTAAATAGTGTTTATGTTCCAAAGTTAGCAATGGACCTGGTATTGAAAAGAACTCCCGAGGACAGATACCACTGTATCTTTGGAGGTTGCTGGAACGCCCCGATGCCAATTCCGAACATATTAAAAGCTAATCTATTATGCCGATATAAATTGTATTTCTCTCCGGGTACACGAGCATGCGAGTATCACCAACATTTGGAAAATTGGGATGAAGTTTCTGAAGCAGAAGACAACATACAACATTTCAATAATGAACACATAAATGACATAGTAAATATAATGAAAAGTGTAATGGACATGGTAAACATGATCCTACAAAGTGTGTTACCATAATCCTATATCCTATTACTATTCTCCTATCCTATTTATCCTTTGGATAAATGATAATAGTAGTAATTTATACTAAAAAATAAAAAACATGTGAGTACTTAACTTTATTTTAGAAACAAATGCAATGCTTACAGATTTTTATATGGATGTAGGTTTCTTTTTAGAGCGTTTGGCTTGGAAAGGCTCGCTCTTTAAATGTTAATACATTAATTTTAGTTTTATTTGAAAAACAGAAGAGTTGTTTTGTTTATGTTAGTTACATTATCAAATTAAGATATATAATACATAATAATAAAAACATGTACTTAACTGTTTTAATTATTTTGACTTTATGGAGAGAGTTTCTAGTCCGATGAATCGATCTATCACGAAATAATTTTTAAGAAAAAAAAAACCGTCGCCTTTCGGGTTCTGGTGAAAGCTACTTGCGAATGTTGGATTATGTAGAAATGTGTAAGTATTTTTTTAAACTGCTTTTAATGCTTTAATTATTAGATGGAAACACAAATGAATGTACGTATAACGTTAAGGTTTAAGGAGTTTCCTCAATTCCTGATGATAATCAGCAGTTCCACTGCACCAAATGTCACTGTTCTGGACGTACGTGCATGCTGTTCTTATAAAAATACCAAAGTCACTATAAGCGTGCCGTTCAGATTTGAGGAGTTCGGTTCTGACCATCATCAGCAGTTCCACTGTACCAAATGTCACTGTTCTAGACGTAAGCGCATGCTGTTCTTATAAAAATACCAAAGTCACTATAAGTGTGCCGTTCAGATTTGAGGAGTTCCATTCTGACCATCATCAGGAGTTCCACTGCACCAAATGTCACTGTTCCGTACGTAAATGCATGCTGTTCCTGTAAAAATACAAAAATCACCATATGTAAGTCTTTCAGATTTGAGGAGTTCCCTCGATTTCTCCAGGATCCCATCATCAGAACTGGGTTCTGAGAAAAATGGGACAAATATACATTCAATCAAAAAAAAAAAATTCAAAATCGGTCTAGCAACGACGGAGATATCGAGGAACAAACATTAAAAAAAAAACAAAAAAAAAAACATACACACGACTTGATAACCCCTTCCTTTGAGATTTGGAAGGCGGACTGAGCGGAATTGCGAATCCATGTAGACCGAATAGTTGATCTAACTGGAATTCAAAAGACCAAGTAGACCGATTACTCGGGCGAAGTGGAATCGCGATTCCTTATAGTCCGATAGACGGACCAACGGGACAAATAAATCCACGTCGTCCGACTAGTCGGACAAAGCAGTCGGACTACGTGGCTACAGGGATACAATCCCTCTATTCATATAATTTCATGTCAACGTCACTACAATGAAATTTATATAAAATCAATTTTTAATTTGAATAATTGACCAATTTTATCACAATACGTCCCTATTACGTCCCTTTTATGACGGTTTGATGCAACTGGCCCTTATTGAGGTAAAGTGTCCAATGTTGCGAGATACAGTAAAATAATATAGAAACTTAACAATACCGTATTTGGAAAATGTTAATGGGAATTGACACTTGAAAAAAGTGCTTCCCTATTACATAAGGCAGAGAGATTAAAATTTGCCCGTGATTACCGCGATTATAACTTTGAAAATGTTATATTCACTGATGAAGACTATTACGCCCAATGTGGGCGGCTAACCAAATACGAGATACCTCGAGCGTAATACTGTCAACATTATCGCAAGTGGCCGAGTGAATCTTGGTTTTTGGGGATGGATGTCTTCTCAGCTGCAGGCCCTGGGGAGTCCCCCCATCTTCTTCGTATTTTCTTATTTTATCACTGGTCATACACATTTTTATTTAAAAATTAATATTAGATTGAGCCAACTTACGCTTGGCCGATTTCTTAAATTTCTTTTTTTTTTGTTAATCTATGTATGAAACTCCACCTGTGTACCAATTTTCATAACGCTAGGACAACTGGAAGTGGCCTAAAGGTTTTGATTACCGGTCAGTGAGTAAATGAATGAGTCAGTAAGTGCCAAAATTAGCTACTTTCACAGGGTCCTATTTCAGAATCTGCTGAATCTATATCTATAAAATTTGGCATACTAGTAGTATTTTTTTTTTCTGTAATTGCAATAGCCACTGAGCTACTGCACGGCATGCGCGCGGCCTGTTGCTGGAACTTGGCCTGCACACTGCCGTGTGCTTAGATTCAAATAATGTCTTATACATTGAATAGTATATGAAATGTCTGAGTCATACAAATTATAATGATAAATAACGTACATAATATATAACTTGAGCCTCGACGGACAACCTTTGCGACAGGAACGACCAGGGGCCCGTTTCTCGAAAGGTACAAGCCTTGTATTACAAGTGCGCGAACTAGGCTTGTGCCGTTTCGTTCGTTGATCGGAGCGCTCCGATCTCGTTCAATCGCTCCCACGAACTAGTTCGCTCTTTTAGGTCTTTTGCTCATTTAGTTCAGCCAGACCAGCGACCACTGGTCGGAAAGATCAGAACGAATGGGACCGAATAGTGTCAAAATGATACGAATCACATACGAATAGTCCACAGATAGTAACATTCCGGGCCGAAAGGTTGTAAGTAACCGAAGTTTAATATGAAAACTTGACTTTTTTTGTTGCTCTGCTAAGTAGCTCTCGCTCTCGGTCGGCGCAGTCACACATTCGTTCTCGATCCAAACCGCTCGCGCTCGCCGATCCTATACTGAACTAAATGAGCAAAGACCGATTCTCAGACCACGGAAAGATTCAGTTCATTTCGGTCATTGATGGGATTTTATTCCTAACAGTTCATAGTTCGTGAACGACACAAGCCTAGCGCGAACTGTCAAATCGTATGGGTTGTCATGGAAACACACTTGTAATACAAGGCTTGTACCTTTCGAGAAACGGGCCACTGGAGCGGGGGTCGTGACCACGCTTTGGCATCTGCGCACCAACAGCCAGTAGTTTCTACGGCAAGGAAGACAAAAATGTAGTTGGACCAGGTCCAACTGTCTGTCCGCGTACTTCTCCCTCTTTCGAGCCGCCGCCGCTTTGCACACGGTGCGGCTAACGTGGGAAGCAGCAAATTTGATTTAATTACCTTCTATTTACGTAGTGGATTAAAGATTTTGCTAATTGGCTTAATCGCTGAAATTAGTTCTCAATATAATTTGTATTAGGTAATCATTTATATCATGAATTAAGTATCTTCTACCTTACTTTTCTCAAATTATATTTAATTAGTTCGTCCAAGAATAATTATAGGAATAGGATGACTAAATACTGAGTTTGAAGAAAATTTCGCAACCCATCGCGACCTTGCCAAGAGCCGGGAAGTTTGCCAATTTATAAAACTGAGTTATATACTAAATTAAATAACGCTATATCGATGGAAACTTTGGTAATAATTTCTTGAACACCCCCAAAGTTAGCCCACGGCCCCCGGTCCCACTTCCCGTAATTAATAGGATTGGTTTTGATTAGGCAAATAAATGATTCCTTTACGATTTTAAACATTAAAGTTGCGACTGTTTCGGACAAGCAATTAAATGGTCTGTGTGACTTGACTAATGGATCTTAGCGAGAAAACGCTTTCGCTACGATTTTTGAGCATAGCCGTCTCGAACTGACAGAAACATGACAGGGCTTGATTCTTACTAATAATTAGCCATTATAACTGTAGTAACCTTAGTGTAACCGATCCGAAAATTAGGAAGGTAACTAATAAACAAACATTTTTAATTCGTGTTAGTTTAAAAAAAACCTGCCGTAACTGTACTGCCCTGCATTGTTACTATGTATTTTCCGTTCACGAAATAATTGGGTGTTCCAGAAAACTTCAGGAGGTGCGCGGAGCCAAAGAAATCACTCAGAGGTCCTTTAGACACTTTAATCAAATCTAAGGAGTACGCAAAGATCATGCTACCCTTTTTCGTGATAAGAGAAACGCTCAAGGGCATCACCCGTCACGGTGTAAAGTACTAGTGATTAAATATTTTTTGTCTTTATTAATATAATACAAAGACGCTTGAGTCCATCAAAAACTTCTAAAAATAAGTAAATAGTGATCGAGACTACCATCACTACGATATAACTGTTCTGTAAACAGTGTTCATTGAAATGGGTTAAAACTTATAAGCTATTTTTATCAAAAAATGAATCCACGCGTGGTGTAATCGTAATTAGCATTTTAATAAGCCGCGCCGGCAGCGCTTTCCATTACAATCCTGTCACTGATAGCTAACCGCTTAGCTCGAGGCAGTTTTTTAATACTCGCAACTAAATGGAAATCTTTGTAGCAGTACTTTCCTGGAATTATACTACCGAGTTGTGAGTAAAGTGCACATGTCAAAAATATATATTTTATCGTAAGTAAATTCATAAACTAATATTAGGAGACAGCTTACAACTATACTCGTACTATGGGTACTAAGCGACGACATAATAATTATATGTTCATAAGTATATCATATTATTTACATGTATTAGGTCCGTGACTAAGGAACAAAGTTTATCAATGGCGGCCCCGGGGTCGAAGAATCCCGGTAAGGGCATTTATTTGTGCGATAAGCACAGATATTTGTTCCTGTCCTGAGTCATGGATGTTTTCTATGTAAATAAGTATGTGTATATTATATATTCGTTGCCTGAGTACCTGCAACACAAGCTATCTTGAGCTTACCGTGGGACTCAGTCAATCTACGTAAGAATGTCCTATAATATTTATGATTCTCTTTATTACTTTAACTCCCTAGGTTAGGCTTTTACAATCATCATGCTCCTTACGTTATCTCGGCATTTTCCACGGCTCATGGGAGCTTAGGATCCGCTTTGACAACTAATCCCGAGATACTCTCCATCTCGCCATCTGACCTTCCAACCCGAAGGGTAACTAGGCCTTATTGGAATTAACCAGGTTTCCTCACCAAAAAGCGACTGGCAACTATAAGATGACATTTCGCACATAAGTTCCGAAAAAATGATTGGTACGAGCCGGGATTCGAACCCGCGACCTCCGGATTGAAAATCGTACGCTCTTACCGCTGGGCTAAAGTAAAATATAAAACACTCACAAAACAATACAAAATTATATAGACACATTATAAAAATCTAACCTAGGGTGCCGCCAGCAGCGCGGCAGGGCCCAAGCTGCCGGTGGTTAGGACTGCAGAGAGAGGAACCGTCGGACTATTCGCGCCGTGTCCAAGATCACTGCCTTTTGCATCTAACCCTTGATCCAGCCACCTAGCGCGAATCTCACAAGATGTTGGTCGAGACTCTTCGCTATGAGACCGTTCGCTGAAACGACTATCGGAACAATGATCGTCAAATCAACATCCTACATGACGGATATCTCGTGAGGCAAATCGAGGTACTTACTGGACTTGTCCTTCTCGGCCTTCACGTGATTCTCATCATGGGGGATGGTGATGTTAACGAGCACGGCCCGGCGTTGCGAGCGGTTATTAGGTAGGTATTATAATTTATTATGACAGTGAAACAATAAAAATACAAGTAGTAGTTAATGAATACTAAAACCTGTGTATATGTCTTTATTTATTTACTGAAATTGTGTGCATTGAAGTAGGTTTATACATAGGGGCATCTAGCAAAATAAGTTTGGTGAGAAACACACTTCGCATAATATGTTTCGCAGAAACAGTTTCGGTCGAATGGTAATTTAAGTAATATTGCATAAAGCTTCGTTGGCATTATTACTACTACGCATACGATACATTTTGCAGCATATTGATTTGTAACTATGTACTTTAAAGTCATTAGGTAGGTAATGCACGTTACACACTAAGTAATATGTATAATGCCAATTATCACGTAAGGTTAATCTGTCAGTGCCAATTGAATGAACTAATTTTTTAGCAGAACATTATACTTTGGCCGCCTTCGGTTTAGCATCATTTCATGAGAAAAGCAGAATTGTTTTCTGCTAGCAGAAAAGTCAATCCCCAACACACCTGACACGCTATTGAAAAGGAACTACAGTCCCAGATTCGCCGTAAGGTACAACGACGAGCGAAGCGAGGATGAGCGTTAGGCATCGTGCATCTCTAACACACCCGACATGCTATAAAAAAAGAAATTGGAAGAGGTCAACTTTATGCCGCCTAAGTAATACGCAAATAAATGCAAAAAAGTATTTGCGAAAGTACCATTATGATCATCAACATTATGCCAACAAAATTCGTGTACTATAAAAAATCTGCGATATTAACTATGCCAAAGCATGCGTAAAGTGGTTATGCCAAACGTTACTTCCGCTGAGAATTATTATACAAATCAAACATGTATATGCCAAAAATATTTCTGCAATAAAATAGTACATATTATTCAACAGCAACACTAACCTTACTTTAATTAAAATCGTCGATTCCGCTATACCTCAATCCGCTTTGCTAAGAATATTGTGTCCTCCCCCTCTAAATTTTGAATTATGGGTCCAAAAATATGGGACACATCATGAAAGTAAAGCTTAATAAAGACAATGAAAACCTACAACGAACACGATCGCGATCGTTTAAGTCGTTTTCGAGTTATTGCAAAAATTCTTCCGATTCAACGTGATTACTGATTAAGTACTAATTACTTCGTTCAAGACAGTTTACTGTGGCGTGCTGAGTGTAACTAGGAAAGCCTACCCTGAGCCATAGCTCGACATGCTTTTGCCTGGATTTTTTTTTGCTGAAAGTGTTTCTTGTAGAAGAAACAGTAGGTATCAACATTTTATAAGTCCAATAGTAAAATATTCATTAATTTCATTTGACTTTAATGGTCGCAGGCTGGGTCTCGTATCGTTGGTAAACTGAAACGTACTAGTAAAAGACAAACATAGCCGTGGCAGAGCTGCAACTTGCAAGGAACTTCGCTCCTACCCTTTAATAGCGATAAAGCTCTTTGTTCATGGCAAGTTAAGAGTGTGTCGTGCTTTATTTCGCAGAATGTCGTAGAAATCATGACATTATACGTCATACAATCATAATGCTGTGAATATGACAGAATATACTGCGCATGTATTTAAGTGGTCAATCGTCTAACTAGTTAAGTACTTAACTAAGATAGGCTCCGTAGCGCATCGTGGTTATCTCTTGTGGACTGTGATGCGAAAAAGCGATTACGATTCACTGCCGAAGCGTGAACTATCTTGTTTGTTTATTTATACTTTATTGCACATAAAAAATAAGTACAAATGGTGGCCTTAAGGCATTATCTATCAGTCAACCCAACAACTGGGCTAAAAAGAGGTGCAGGTATCGTGATCGTAAACAAGTATCAGACATCACTTTCTACTGCATATTTACAATTAAAACTACCTAATTATACCCATTAAATACTGTAACGTGAACATCAACTGAAACATACACTTTACCTTTATAAATAAACATCTATTTCTATACTTAATACATGTACCTTCTGTGAAACATTAATTCCTTAAGGTAATTAAATGCTTTGCTAAGCATTCGCTTGAATTAAAGGTAATTTTACTTCAGTCTCGTCTACATGTCTACGCGCTCAGATGTATTGCATAATCCTTTTTCCATCTTATTTTCTTGGCATCGTAGCTATTTTCCGTGATACTGCAGTCAAGCTCAGGTACCCGCATCATTATGCACTAAGTACTTACGTGTACATATGTACCACCATATTAATCATTTCATTTTAATTGGTGTTAACGTCACAAACAATAATGTTTACTAGGAATCAAAGTAATTATAAATATTGATAATCCGATTAAAAGGATTATTGTTATTAATTAATCCGGTTTTCGTCGTTAATCTGAATGTTTTCTGATGTTAATCTGAATGATCTTTCAGATTGTTTCAGCTTTATAAATTCCAAATACATCTTTAAAAATTAAATAGTACAATCCGAAGAGAGAGGAATTCGATAAATTAAAACACGACCGAAGAAGCGGACATTAAACATATTAAAGTCAACGCATAATGACCTCCCAACAAGGCAAATGTTGTTACCTTACTCTTATTTCTTTGATTTAGCACCATCAATCATTCACCTTCCTAAAATAAGATAGATATGGATGTTATGAAAACACTCAATGCGTATAAGCATAGGTCATAAGGATGCCTTTCTTGAAGGTTTGATGGGAAGTTTTATCAAAACCGGTGGTATGTCTCTGGAATCCAGATGGAATATAAGCGCATTGAACTCGAAGATAAAATGTCTGTCTTGTTATTAATATTCTGGCCGCGAAATTTTTCAATAAACCCTCGTACGTTTATTGAACAAAATTGTATCTGACGTGTACCTGTATTGTATCAATAAACATAGTTAACATTTAATGAAAACACAACTTTTATTGTGCTATAATTTCTGAGGCCCAGCTTTAAAGCCAATGTAATAATTTTAACTTAGTTTTTATTTTTTAGGTACAGTACACGATTACATGCGTATTTTAATTACACAAATTTATATTAAAATATTACTAATTAGTATTGTCATTTGACATATTCTACTTACGTCACCTGGCACTTAGGTCAGATTTTATTTCAGAAAATCAAAACTGCTGACGTAAAATGCCAATTTCGTCAGGTCCGATTAGGACAGACATTTTTTATTCCATTTATGCCAATTGCCAGTTAAGACAGATATATTTTAATTTCAGTTACGTCTGATTACAGTCTGTTAGAGAATCAAATTTGAGAATCCCAATAATTAGACCTCAAGTCTAAAATTGCCTTATAGTTGTAGGTAAACTACTATAGCGAGACCGATAGCATTCTCTATGCCTCTGTCGCATGGTACAAGAAGACGTTGCAGAAAGTGGCAGTAAACATGGTCATGGTTGTTGCGAACGCAACCTTTTATTTGTATAGTTATCGCTCGGCTAGTTCCGTAAGATTTATAAACAGCGAATAGGAGCGTACCACCTATGATGTATCGCGGCCAATGAGAGCACCGAAACTTAGCTAACCTTTTTAACAGCTCAAATATTGCAAATCACTCTTTCATCATCTTCGCTACCTTAAACACCACTTCCATACTTATACCGTTTTAGTCAAGTCACCCTTTGTAAACCAGCACCTATTTGGAATATAATATTGTCTACTTATATTGAAGTTTTTATAAGTCGTCGGCTCCTGATCCTGCACGGCGGCTACATGGTAAACATTTTATCAAAACAGTGCCATTAAATTGCACGTCATCAAAAGGCAAACATTGTGGCTCAGAGCCGAAAATCCTTACGAAACTCACGGGTGCTCACTGGGCAGTGCCACCTGAACAAGCACACGCTGCACACTATTGGGAAGAGTGCGAACGGGCGGAGCAGATTCTTTCGATTAGAGCCTGAAGAAACGTCCCTGCACATCCTGACAGAGTGCCCCTGTCTAATGCGTACACGTAACATGATTCTTGGCAGCTACCTCATACACCTGGATGATGTGTGTAATCTCGAGTTCAAAAAGATACTACAAGTTTTTGAAATTGTAGGACTTGACCGAAAGCTGTAGTGGGGTGGCGATCACAATAAATTAGGAATGGTCGCAGTGATACATAAGCGCTACGAAGCCTTACATAGCCCCAAACAAAGAAGAAGAAAAAGAATCCCATGCTTAGTAATTTCCATATTATACGTGTACCTCAGCCAGCCATGAAGGTGGTCTACCATTTTCGATACTTGACTTATATCATAATTCTAGAGTCCCTTTTTCTAACCTATGTGGCAGGTGACGTAAATGTAATAATTCTTCCATTTCAAGTGCAGTTGATTGAGTGAATAAGTAGATGTTATTATTCCTAGTTGTAAAGTAGGTACCGGTCTTATAAAACATAAAGCCATAAATCACTCGTTGATAATCTTCTAAATGTAACTGTTTACCTACTATAGACAGCTACGAAATAGGTAAATACGCATTTTATATAAATAAATATAACTTAACACGTCCTTTGTTAATTCCTTGTATTCTCTATTGCTCACCTCGGTATATTATGCCCCAGTTTCGGAAGTCTAGGAGATGTGCAATGTGGTGTGCCCAACAAAAATGAGCCGAAAGGGGATTTCGGCCAGACGATAATCGAATTTATAACGCGTAATAACGATATTTTATTTTTTATGACGATTTGAAAGCATTCACGTCGGACCCCAAAGACATATTTCACGACAACTGGCCTACTATCACGTACCTTTTTCTCACTTAATTCTCGATCTGTGTCAAAATATTATAAATGTAACATGACAACTACTCATATAAAAACTATTAAAAAAAACACTTGCTTGTTATACTTACATTTATTATGATTTAGTATTTCATGAAGTACCAATTAACCTATATATTTTATAAATAAATAATACATAATTTCTGTACGGATAAGTCTTTTTAGGGTTCCGTAGTCAACTAGGAACCCTTATAGTTTCGCCATGTCTGTCTGTCCGTCCGTCCGTCCGTCCGTCCGTCCGTCCGTCCGTCCGTCCGTCCGTCCGTCCGTCCGTCCGTCCGTCCGTCCGTCCGTCCGTCCGTCCGTCCGTCCGTCCGTCCGTCCGCGGATAATCTCAGTAACCGTTAGCACTAGAAAGCTGAAATTTGGTACCAATATGTATATCAATCACGCCAACAAAGTACAAAAATAAAAAATGGGAATTTTTTTTTTATTAGGGTACCCCCTACATGCAAAGTGGGGGCTGATATTTTTTTTCATTCCAACCCCAACGTGTGATATATTGTTGGATAGGTATTTAAAAATGAATAAGGGTTTACTAAAATTATTTTTTGATAATGTTAATACTTTCGGAAATAATCGCTCTTAAAGGAAAAAAAAGTGCGTCCCCCCCCCCTCTAACTTTTGAACCATATGTTTAAAAAATATGAAAAAAAATCACCAAAGTAGAACTTTGTAAAGACTTTCTAGGAAAATTGTTTTGAACTTGATAGGTTCAGTAGTTTTTGAGAAAAATACGAAAAACTACGGAACCCTATACTGAGCGTGGCCCGACACGCTCTTGGCCGGTTTTTGATATTGATGACGTTATCTCATATATTGGCTAAAATATGCAACCCAATTGTCTACAATGAATAAAAACATTATTCCAGATCTTAACCTAAGTTACGTGTATAATAATTTAGACATAGACTTAACGAAGTAATTATCAACACGAAGAAGAACAAATGAATCTTTAAAAAA
The DNA here is from genome assembly GCF_023078275.1 of Leguminivora glycinivorella. Taxonomy (NCBI): domain Eukaryota; kingdom Metazoa; phylum Arthropoda; class Insecta; order Lepidoptera; family Tortricidae; genus Leguminivora; species Leguminivora glycinivorella. The sequence continues at coordinate 27,919,288 of NC_062998.1, forward strand.
GGAAAGTATCGATATTTCCTTGCATGATACTTAAATATTATAATATGATAAAACTCTTTGCTACAGTAACCAATACAAAACGAGAATTTTGTGACTTTCAGATAAGGAGATTACCACAATAGCCCGAAATGGATAAGATGACACCTTTTCCGGGGACGTTTTGTCTATTTGAAACATACATTGAATCGGCAAGGGATTTGTTCGCGCTATAAATGCTCAGTGACGTTATGCTATTTATAATAATAATAAGAAAAGAGATAAATAAAGGATAAAATAATAATAATAATATTCTTTATTTGCGAAAAATATGGTACAATAAGGTGTTATTCTAACAATATTTCTGAACAAACATATTTTGCTAGTTAAGCATGCAAATGTTTAGGTACTTAAAATTAGGTAATAATGGCATTTTTGGTTAATAATAACAATACTTACAACATTATGATAAAACTTACTTACTATGTACTAAATTATTATTATAATAATGCTAAAGCAAAACAAGCACTAGAATTTGCAATAGGAAGTTTATTAAAAATCACAAAGACCAAAGATTGACGTCCCGCTGTCTTCCTAATGGTATCGACATAAACGCCAGCTCTCTCAGTAGCTGAAGTAGATGCGTGCCTCGTGCTATGTGCACGTTGGTGTCGATACCACTAGCCGACAGCGTTTGCTTAATCCAACGTGCTACAGTTTGAGAATGACTCCATGATAAGGGCCTTTGGTGTTAAAATCAATTTAGTATCTTCATTAATTAGTCCTATTGAATACGTTAGCTTTAAATAAGTAAGTAGTCTATTATTTATTACCTTTCCTAGACATATATTTACTTTTTCGTTGATTGAATAAAGGTAATTCTAATACAGATTGTTTTCTTATGAATAACATCAACTAGACCTAAAATCTCATTAGGGTAATAATAACTAAGGTGATTTAATACTTTAAAGGGATCCCAAGTACTTAAGGAAAGTTGGTTTTAATTTAAAAACTCCCTTAAAACTCTTTTTAAGTGATCGTCTTCAGTCAAATTATTTTGATAAATAAGTGACAAAGCCGAAGGATGATTATTGAGAATACCATAAGAAGCTCCTTTCCCTAAACGCACTGTTAGAAAATCTAAAACATTGTAATTTTTTATATCCAGTGCGTCAATGCCTTTTATAATACAATAATGCCACCAACGAAAGCCTAGAAGAATATTGCTATTTAGTATTCTGAGATAAGGATGAAAGTATAAATAACCTTTAACATTAATTCCGGTACCTGCAGTCTTACATACGCTTCTCGATGTCTAGCGTCGGCGCGACGCTCGGCTAGCATCGTGTAGTGGGGATAACGCGCTGTGCGCGTGCGCGTCGGCGCCTGCGCCGAGGATCGGCGACGCGGCGGGGCCGGTTACCGGCGGCGCGCCGATGTCTGCAGGGGAGGGGGGGCTAGCGGACCACCGTTGCGGTTCAGCGGCGCTCTTGTATTGCGCTGAAAATAACGGGGCGGTGGGCCCCTCCAATTTAAAGTGGAAGTCGAAGAGGCCTGAATTAACTGGCCAGCTTTTTTAATTCCCGACGAGTTTTTGATAAATTCGCCGAGTTCATCACCAAACAGATATGAATCTCGCTTGCGGTCCTTAATGGGGTCAATAAAACTTTTTTCCAGCATTGGAGTTATTAAAGACCGCCTGGTCTCAGTTTCAGAAAAGTGAGAATCTGCTACTAACTTCGACGCGTTACTAAGTAACTGGATCGCATCCTGTGTACCCAGAGATTTTTTTAACATACCCGTAGTGATTTTTCCGAGTATCGATAAAACACAGCCTAGCTGGTTTTGTTTTTTAGATATCCGGGAATCTTTGTTCCTAGCATTTTCCAATAGAACTGCGGCTATTTCGGCGTTCAGAATAGGTGACTTAGTAAATGGGCAATTTACTGGTAGTAAATTATTTTTCAAAATTTCCTCCTTAATCTCTTTTTTGAGCCCATCTCTTAAAATAGGCGTCAATATTTTTGACAAATTGTCGTTAATTTCCTCGCCCCATTCCGTCGCCTCAGGAACAAAATCACCTAAAATTTGAAGTAGCTCCGGGTCAATTAGTTCGACTTCGAGCTGTTCTGGTGCAATGGCGGGCTCGGCGAATACGGCAGGCTCCGTCGCCGATGAGGGTCCTGGCGCTGGTTGCACCGGAAGCGACGCGGACGAGGGTCCAGGTACTGGTTCCACCGGAAGCGACACTGACGAGGGCCCAGGTACTTGTTCTGGCCCGGGAGGTTCCTCCGAGAATCCGGCTGATACACCCAATCGTTCGTCTAGCCCCTCGGTTTCCAGATTTTGTGGCGGTGGCGACGGTTCATCTTGAACAAGAACAAGGAAACAGGTTAAAACCCGTGTTTTATTTTTTAAATTTAACGGTTAACATCTCGTGTTAACTCTGTAAAATTGCTACTGGTTATTATCTCGTAATAACTCGGAGCTGTACTTTCCACTGCCTATTATTTTAATATTTACATGTTGAATAAGTCATTTACTGAATAAAACATATTTTTTTTGAGCCAGAGTTGGAGTTGTGTCTTAAATGAGTTTAAATGTAAAGGTTTTATATTTTCTGGAAGGGCATTAAATATTCTCATACACATTTAATAGCTGTTTTTCATAAAAATTGAGCTGTTTGGGACAAAGTCTAAAACTAGTTTGTTAGGGTATCTCGTGTTTCTCTTATATACATCTTCGGCCTTTTTAAATAGATGCGGGTATTTTTTAACAAAAACTGCTGCCTCGAATATATACATTTCTGGTAGTGTAAGTATTTCGTGTTTTTCGAATAGTGGTTTACACGATTCCCGTGGACCTACACCACACATGGCCCTTAAACATTTTTTTGGGCTATAAATGCCCTATTAATTATGCTGCAAATAAAAAGCTTAAGTTATACTGGGGACTGATGAGACGTGAGCAGGGCTAAGAATATTTAAGTGAAACAATCACATTTTTGTCAATTTTATCAGTTATTAACTTTTTGTTCACTCTTGTATTAGTGTAACATACATTCTTATGAAATAATCCTCCTTGCGTTGTCCCGCGTTGTCATATACGCGCACATACACACACACACAGACAGACGCTGCGGGGGACTTTGTTTTATAAGGTGTGGGTAGAGATAGAGTTGTGTACCTAACCCTTAAGGCGCGTTTAGAGTTTAGACGTTAATGCATATTAGTGATTATGCAACAAGCCTGTTTTTGGAAATAATATATGCTTTTTAATTACTAGGATTTTTTTCTTTATTTTTCCCTCAATCTACACAACATTACCCATCCAATTCAATTTTTTTGGAAGTAATACAAAAAATCATGCATTTAAGGGTTAATTTGGAGCATAACTTATCTATTCATACTTGTCGATCGTCTTATGTCTTGTCTACTCGTAACTGGGAGATTTTGGTAACGACTATCTATTATTTATGAGGTGAGAATAGTGGCACGGATACAGCTGTTAGACGTCGTGCTTGTCTGCAACCTGTCCCCCATGCCGATTGTAAGACACAAGCACGACGATAATACCCAAATGTAAGTGCGATTTCGACCCAAAACTAGAAGATTACATACCTAGGCTAGTAAAGTAAGACATATCTTAAATCACATGTAACTTGTCACCAACCTATCTAAGAGACATGCCCGGCTGTTGACATAATACCTAGGGTTCGGGAAAGAATAAAGAAACACCAGTATTTTATACAAAATTCTTTATTATGTACACCCTAAATAAAACCTAACTCAGTTACTTGGTAGAGCAAGATTTGGTTCGTTAAGCTGCTATTTACATCAAGTTCAGTTCGATCATAAAACCTAGGAAAAACACAGATCCTATGTGTAACACCATCCATAGATCAAACTAATTTTAAGAAAAACCTAATAAATAGATTAAACCACCACCAAACAAATTGTTGTAAACAAAAATTATTACTCAGTAAATGTGTGACTCTTAATGCTATACCTAGAACTGAAACTAAAACTGGATCTGGTAAATGTTGCAATCATGTGAGATAGGCTTTCAAGTATTCATTTTATGGTTATTAACTTTTGAATAGAAAGGTTTTAAATTAAGATTTTAACTGTAAAAAGAAACAAACCAAAAGGTAAAACCAAATAAAAACAAAAACCAATAAACCAACACAATAGGTACCTGCTATCGCTGAAGTCCCCGAAGAAACACTCCGTTCCCGGCTCCGGATTCATTAGTGAAGTATGAACATTCTCCTCCCCTACAGTAGAAATAGAATAATAAGAACCACGTTTATAAGCTAAAGAATTTCCCAATTCCTTTTAAGATTGAACTATGGTAACACTTACCGGAAAATACTTCAGCAGACAAGCATTAAAATTATTAGGTCTCAGCACAACCACCGAAACGCCAACGCATATCAGCAACAGCTGTAGTATAGTGCCAGTAGTCTGAGGACCTATTGCTCCTGTCCTCGATGTTGGAACTATACATTTCCAAAACACCAAATTAAAACTTTTCCTTACTATGCATCTATAAACTTCCTCGAGATGCATATATGCATTCCATGCCAATAAACATCATTATTATCTTATAAAATTAATTTCTGTACATATTTAGTCAGAAAACGCCTTTTCTTCACGTCCAGAATTTTCCATCTCCCCATTCATTTGTTCTTTCTCTATCCAAATTCAAATTCCCCACCATAGAGGTAACTAGCCAAAAAGTCCTGAATAAACTAGATGAACAAAGCCTTTATGCTGAAACTATAAAATGGACTGAAAGTATAGGAATGTAATTTTATTAATTTAACTAGAACATATTATTTATTTATTAGAAAAAATAAAATCAGAAAAGTACAAAATTACATACCACGTTAGTAACACAGATACTCACTAGGTGTCGCTACGTGACAAACTGCCGTGTGTCGGCCGAGGTGGAGTCGAGGTCAACTAGCGCGATTGAGGCTTTCTTATTTGCTGGTCAAGGTCTTTAGATATACTATGTATTTTTCTAGTCGACAGACTCGGGAATCGGTAATTTCGTTTAGCACAGTGACCTGAAATTTGACGCTTTTCGGTCGGAGGACAGAAGGATATTAATCATACAATCGCTGTCAACTTTATTGAATGTTAGTATGAATTAAGCTACATATTCTAGGTATTCCTATTACTAATACGAGCATATAACTTAATAGCTTAATTAAAGTCTGTATAAATACAATTTTTAAGAAAATCTATTGTAACTAACACAACTCCCCGTATCGCAACACTTCTGACACTCCTGCTGCTGAAGTAAGTTGTGTGATGATCAATTGATCAGTAACTTTCCATTCCTTAAATACAGTTAGTTCCATTATTCTATAATCATAAGTTATGGTAAATATTGTGTTGCGATAATATTAGCCTTGTAGTCTCAGAGAATTTTTGGCTTAATTTGGCAAATATTATCTTTTTAAGAAACTACATAGCTCATATTTAACATTTATTTAATAGTTTAATTTTTTTCTTTAAATATTCGTTAAAACGAATATCTCGTAATCTACTCATAGGGGTTCTTCTTTTCAGATTGAGATCTTTATTTTGCTAAATAACAAAATTACATGCAAAATGGTATAGTTACATCATGAGAACAAAAATATTTATATACAGCTTTAAACATTAACAAATAAATATTTAATACGAATATCATAATGTCGCCATTCTTTCTTCAAAATATCTGCTAACAACAACATATTTGGCTTTACAAGAACTTTTTTATTGAGCCTTCCAATGGGTTAGTCTACTTACACTATTAAGTACTAATTAACACAGGAACTGCGTTAATCCCCTTGTGGGGTTAGTCTTTTCTTATCCTAGTTTTACTCAGTTAAGTACTTGTCCAGGCAGAATCTTTCTTTTTGCAAGCTCTAAGAAGAGGAAGTATCCACTGGGTTCCAAGATTGACATGGAGGATAGGTTTTCTCTAATCTTATAACATATTGTTCTGATGGCTTGTCGAGAGTAATTCGAGGTAGTGAGAGTCATCTTGGGTTTGTTATGTATTGAAAACTTGTTCATCGCCCGGAAATAGTCCTTCATATTATCCCCAAGAACACCAATGATGGAAAGCTCTTCGTCCTTTTTATTTGGGAGAGCTGATAAGCTCAATCGGATGTGATTATGAGTCACGATATCAACATTAAGTCTTGTAGATGACAATGTGTCCAAGACGTTAACCAGATGAGTCTCATTCCTTGCTTGCGATGTATAGATACTCAGTACTAACAAGCAGGCAATCTCCATCTTTGTCGAAAAGCGACAGGTGTAGTGATCTCCATCCTGGTCAACAAGGTAAGTGCCCAACTCTACCTGTAGTAATAAGCATACTAGGTTGACTTGATGGTCAAGGGAGATGAAAGAAGGGCTGATCGTCAATGGGTCTCCTCTCTCTTGAAGATTAGGAGAAAGCAGACATACAGATGCCCTTCGAAATCCTGAAATAGGGTACTCCTAACTCGCGCTAATAAATGACTTAAATATCCAATTCGATACTCTTTTACATACAACAGTTGGTTTTGTCCACACTCTTTTTCTAAAAGAAGTTCTGCAATTTTTGATTATCCCGCTATAAGTAGTTCGTTCTTTCCTAAGTTTGCGTTGGCTTCCTATAACATAGAACTCATGATTATGTGGGTGACTTGCCGCAGATTTCACAAATTGTGCATTAAGACCGTATGTAGAATGTAGGGCCGAGATTCTATCAATTTGGTCGCGTGAAGATAGAAACATCTTGTTAACGAATACACCTTTTGAATGCAGATATTTAAAAAAAATAATAATAATAAAAATAAAAAATAATTTATTGCCAATAAAAAATCTACAATCTAAACTTACATTTTAAGCATTAGGTACAACATTCTTTTAGGTAACTACAAACATCAATTATCAAGTAAGTAGGTACAACACAAGAGTATAAATTTTATCTTAAAGTAGGTACATTACAAAGGCAATGGGTAGTACCATCAGTCTCAGGCTTTGCTAGATTGATGGTATTATCCAGCCCTGATTTTCAGCCTGGTCTCTCGGGTCGGTGAAGGCGTTTGGCGCTCGCGTATGTGTGTGTGTGTGTGTGTGTGATTTGTGTATATATATGTACATAAGAGTATGACTGTGCATGTGTTACGTGTAATGCTGTATACATATATGTTTATATAGTAAGAAATATGCATAGTAGTTATGGATATAAATGTCTGTGCAATATGTATTTATTATTATACTTTATTTATTTATTTATTCTTATAGTATATTTAAATTAAAAATATTTAAAAATAATATAACGAAGATAATATATTAAAAAAAAAGAGAGAAAAGCAACCTATTTACGTTAAGGGAAGGTTCCGTTTTTGTAACTCAAGCAGGTGTGATTTTACTAGTTTTTTAAAATTTTAGTAAGGGCATATGACATCTTAGAGGTGGTGGTAAGTCATTCCATATCTTTGTGGTTGCATATTTGAACCCCCCTTTGAACGATTTAGTTTTATGTTTTGGGATTAGCAAGGAGTTTATTCTATGGCTTCTTATTGGTTTCTTGCTTGTGTTCTGCAGCCAGATTAGTTTCTCGTAGAGGTATGAGGGCTTTTTAAAATCTATGACTTTGCGCAACGTAAATGCCAGATGTAGGTTCCTTCTATTATCCATTCAAAATACGCTTACTATTAAGATATGGTGTGATGTGCGCTCGCTTTGGTATATGGTAGCAAAACCTTGTGCATGCATTTTGAACCCGTTGTATCGCGTTTTTTGTTTTTTGTAACAACCGTGGGCCATATACAATGTCTGAGTAATTAAACGGGGACAAAACCAAAGCCTCTACGAGTATCTCCCTAACTTGTTCTGATAAATATTTCCTAAAGTTGTACAGAGTTTTGAGGCGATAGAATGCGTTACGTATTTTAATATTAATATGATGCTCATATCTTAGCTCCCCATCCATGAACAGACCTAGGTTCTTTGCGTAAGGCACTTGCGGTATTGTCTCCAACCCCACACAAACTTTAGGACTCTGGTTTATAATATTTTGTCTCTGGGTTTTACTGCCTACTACTACATACTGTGATTTCGATGGGTTTAAAACTAGGTTATTTCTAGAGGACATATCCGCTATTCTCATGAGGTCGCTGTTTATTTTAACAAGTGCATCCGTTAGGTCCTGTGGTTTAAATGAATAGTAGATTTGTGTATCGTCTGCGTACAGATGTACTCCACAGTGCTGTATTTCAGTCACTAGATCAGCAGTGTATAGTATAAAAAGCAACGGACTCAAAACAGATCCTTGAGGTGTTCCTCGCTCCATCTGGCGGACTTCTGATTTAGCCACTACTCCTTGTGCTAGTTGCAGTTCCACGTATTGCTGCCTACCCGTTAAGTACGACTCAAACCACTTTCGCGACGATTCAGTTATGCCATAGTAGGCCATTTTTGAAAGGAGTAGCGATGGATTCATACAGTCGAAAGCACGAGAAAAGTCTAACAGAGTGACAATAGAACCTTTTCCTTCGTCTGATGCAGTTATTATATCATCTGTTACCTTTGCCAATGCTGTAGCTGTGCCGTGTTTGCTGCGGAACCCCGACTGTATCTGTGGAAGAATGTTATGTTCGTCCAAATACTTTGTGAGTTGATTGCAAACCACTTTTTCTATGATTTTTGACAGGATCGGTAGAATGCTGACCGGTCGCAAGTCTTTATATTCATCGATCTTGTTTGATTTAGGAATCGGCCTTATCTTTGCTATCTTCCACTTATCTGGGAATATTCCTGTCATTATTGACAAGTTTATGATGTGCGTAATTATTGGCAATGTGGAGCTCTAGGTGAGGCGAACCATATCTATTGAAATATTGTCTTGTCCACTGGCTTTTGTTTCAATAGATTGTATTATGTTACTCACTTCTCTCACTCACGAATGGAAGGTAAATATCTAGCTTGTCGTAATTGTCAATATCAGTTTTCAATTCAGCATCCATTGAAAAGACAAGGATTGGCTGGCCGAGTGATTCTATCAATTCTAGTAATTTTGCCTGAAATGCGACTTTGGTGATGTCTGTACATCCCATACAAGTGACTTTGAGTCCGGTAACTCTTTGAAGTGGTTGACACAAGTCTCCTATTAAAGCCGGTGGTTCAATGTTTGTTATGTTTTCTTTGACTTCGATGGTGTCATCCTGAAGTGTTGTAAATCAGCTGAGCGAATGGAAATAAGTGGGACAAAAGGGAAAGGATTCCCCCCGACCCCTCTGCCAATGTGACGACAAGGCCCGCAGTTGATTGAAGATAAGGGGCACAAGTTGACAAAACTTCTAAAAACTTGGAAGCAGCAGTACTAATTCGTCCGATGGGTCTGAATATGTGATGGATGAAACGAATCCAATAAGGACTGGAAGGGAATCCATAATTCCAAAGGATCTGCCTACTGAGTTCAAAGACTTCAGTTGTGAGTTGGGGGGTAATCATCAAGTAAATGGTCCTTTTCTGAATTGACTCGGATCTAGCGGCGATGATGGGTGAAAGTTTTTCACTCAATGGGAGCAATGGCCCAGAACTTCATTCAGATAATCTTTTAAGTCGCGCCACATTAAAATGGCGGATGATGCCGGATAGCGGAACCGGAGAAGTAATCCTGGAGAAAATAGCCTAAAACACCGACTGTACCAATCCGAGATAGTTCCCTCTTCTGAGATTGGGAGCTTTGTAACCCCGAGTCTTTGCATTCGACAATGACGTCTTGGCCAAAATGCCAGGGATGAATGTACTCCATAAGAACATTTGGAAGGGTAATGGGTCATCTATAAATCCTGTCAGAACCGCGGCAGTATAATACAATACTTTTTGTTCTATAATCAGTCTTCTCAGCCCTTCTGCTAGAAGCAGCATAAGACTGTAGTTTTGTGTGTAGATCGAATGTCGTGTTGGAGGGATTTCAAGGAGCCTGAATACTTCTTCTGATCTCCCGCTATTTCTTCAATGCCTTCTTGAGGCGTGTGACTGTCGTTGAGGTGGGATGAAGGTCAGAGTAGGTAAGTGCTGCATAAATTGTGGAATATGGATCGTCTAATCGGGCGTCAGTCTAGAGCTCTCCTATCAGGTCATAGAAGATCTTTTGTAGCGTAGAATCCCCTTCCATATCTAAAGAATAAAGAAAATAAGTCAACTGAAAATTAACGGATATCAGAGGGTCTAATTCTATTAGCGGATGGTTCATATGATACTACACTTAAAAACTAAATTAAAGACTATGTCTAGTGTCCTTAAAGACTATGTCTAATAGTATCAACTACGTGTAGTTGTGCGTTGTTTTTTTGTAGGCACGCTTAACATCTTGAAATATGGCACCGCACCCATTGTCCTTCGAAATATGTGCAAATTCTTTTGCAAACTGTGGCATCTTCCCACATTTCACCGACTTTCTTTATGTCGACCCACGTGTCAGTCATGAAATTTGTTGGTAACAACGTCAAGTATGAGCACAGTATATCTAGATTGACGTTTCTGCCGACTGATGTCTGATCTAACTGCAGGTTTTCACACATACACGTAAACATCTAGTACTATTACACTTTTTTAAGGCATTGAATTATGCCGGTGCAAACAAAGTCTGCTTTATAATAAAATATCAACACCAAATTCGTTTTTTAAGACAGTGAACAGTGTTTGGTATGGTTTTTGTTCTTTATTAGGAAGGAGACAGTACACAACTGGAACAATGGTTTTGAATTTACTGTCAGGATTTAATTTTGTTATAGGTAAATAAAATTATCTTACGTTATAAATAAAATTTATACAAACGTAGACGAAGTACTATTTTATATCAGTCCAAACTTTTAGTATAAATAGTAGGTATCTACACTACTGCAAGGACCAAAAAGTAAGGAGTTGACGACTATGTTTTTTTAGACAAAATATACCTACTTTATATATGAAGCCGGCAAGCTACTTTCACACGTAGCTCGTCGTTTTAACTTGAGTATCAAACAATGAATAAAAAATATGATGTTTTCAGTGCGAGGGATTTAAAAAGGAAATTTGATTATTTTTGCGCTACAATACACGGTTGAGGGGATACTTTTAAGGCTCACTTGCACCAACCACTTAACTCAGGGTTAGTGTGCTGTCATCTGTCAAATCCCATATAAAATGGTGGATTAACCCTCCATTTTCGTTGGTGCAAGTGGCCCTAAGAGCATAAAAACCAAATGTAAGGAAATACAACACGCGTTTAATCTCGTCAAAACGACCAAATACTTACAGGAGATAAATTTAATTATTCTAGTCAAACGAAAACTTACAAATGCGGAACTTCATGTAAAATAATAGTAAAAAATACGTAAATCGTGCCGCAGAACTGAGTCGTCTCGTTAGGTATGAACTATGATGTAAAGAAGGGTCGTGGTAAGAGCACTGATTCGTATTACGTGAGCTACGCTGGCGTCAACACATGCATATAAATCCCGACCGTGTTGAATGAAATAATCATGAGATTGGGAACAGGAAATAAATCCTTCGATGGAGAAACAAACGGATTAAATAAAGGTACCTTTATAACTAACATATTTTGTTAAAATGTCGATATCATTTTATAGTTTAGTTTAGTTTATTTATTTCATAATGGTAAATTACAGTATAAATTATTCTACGTTAACCTATATGAATTTACATTATGATCGTCAATTATAATAATTTGGCATGCAAAGATACAATAATATAACGTCAATAATACTCAAAAACAATAGAAATTATTAAATTAACAATAAGTAAATGTGGTTTTCAAAACCACCGTCATTAAAAACTAAATAAATAATAAAGCACAAGTCAAATTAAAAGTCTAATAGTTAGGTATCTCATAATGATCGTCATATTAAAATGAAATTATGAGCAATTGGTAATAATAATAGTTCAAAATGTCAAGTAAATTATTACAATTTTAATTCCATATATTCATCTACCGAATATAATGGATTTTTCAATAAAAAGTTCCTCAGTTGAAGTTCAAATGCTTCGTCAGAGATTTCAGTTCTTAATTCGGCGGGTAGGCGTTCGTAATAGGTAGGGCCTATCACTCGTGGATTCTTGCATGAAAGTGCCATGCGACGCGGCACTGTTCGCAGTCTTCCCGTCGATCTTATCTGTTTGCCTATAACTTCGACACGTTTGAACGTAGACAAGTTTCTTCTTACGAACATCAAAACTTGAAACATGTATAGGGAAAAGTGCGTCATTATGGAATACTTTTTAAAGAGTTCTTTGCAGTGGCACCTTTGTTCAACCCCAGCCAGTAAACGGATGGCACGTTTTTGGAGAATCAATACTCTCTTGGCATCTGTTGAATTTCCCCAAATCAGTGTACCGTATGACATCAAGGAGTGAAAGTGTGAAAAATAGACGTTTTTAAGCGACTTCCTTGATATCAAAGGTTGTAGTTTTTTCAACGCAAATATAGGACTACTCAACCTATTACAAAGCTGATCGACATGGCACTTCCAATTCAGATTCGAGTCAAGTACAAAACCCAGAAACTTCACTTCGTTACATAACGGCATTGGGCAGCTACAGATACATGGCGGTACCGTGGTGTTGCGGCCCGAGAACATCATGACATTGGATTTTGTTATGTTTAACAGTAGGCCATTTGATGAAAACCATGTCTGTAATTGGTCACAAGCTTCATTTATTCCCTCGGCCAACTGCGCGTGTGTTTTTGCCTTAACAACTACAGTGGTGTCGTCTGCAAATAACACTGAGAGTCCATTTGTGATGGCAGAGGGTAAGTCATTCACAAACAATAAAAATAGCGTATTTCCGGCCGCCGACCCTTGAGGAATGCCTAAATTAATGTAGCCAGTCTCTGAAACATGCCTCTGGCCATTTAGTGGCATCTTAACTACTTGTTGACGGTCAGACAAGAATGATGCAAGCAATTTATGTGCGGAACCATTTATGCCATACATTGTTAATTTATTTAAAAGTAGGTTATGACTAATGATGTCGAAAGCCTTAGACAAATCGCACAGTATGGCAGCCATCTTGTACTTATCATCTAATCCAGTCAAAATGCAGTCAACGATTTTGTGTGCTGCTGTAGTAGTGGAGCGTTTTTGTCTGTAGGCATACTGGTTATCGGTCAGCAATGCATGATGTTCCAGGTACGACATTAAGGAAGACGACAAAATTGACTCAACAATTTTTGACACTGTAGGTACTATAGTTATAGGCCTGTAATTGTTTACATCACTCTTGTCACCCTTTCCTTTATAGATTAGATTAGATTAGATTTATTTATTTCTCATTGAAAATGTACATTAAATTTTACATGTCAGAATAAAATAAAATGCATTCACAAAAAGATCGTCGTTACACAATATCAAAATAATAATAAATTATAATAATAATAATGGTCTAAAATCTAAATCATTCGATGTCAGTAGTAAAATTAAGTATACAGGAAAAAATAAAAAATATAAAAAAATATACAACAAAATACCTATCATATATCAAAATACCTATCATATATCATATATCAAAAGTGACAAATAACTACGAGTAATATTCGGCTAGGACCTCTAACCTATAGACCGGACACACACGTGTATTTTTAAGTACATTCGGATATATTCCAATTTGAAACATGTCATTAACTAAAACTATTAATATGTCAGATAGAATAGGCCAGATACTTATTAATATATTTAAAGATATGTCATATACGTCTACAGTGGTACTGGTCCTTAACATTGACTGTATGGTTTTATCCAGAAGGTCACGAGTAACAATAGGGAATGCGAAGGACGGTATATCAGTGTTGCCCAAGTGCCCACTTACGTACTGCTTGGATAGGTGCTCATCGTTGCAGCTTACTGCATGTATTTTGGCGATGTTTAAAAAGTGCGAGTTAAAAGCATTTGGAATGTCCGCATGGGACATATATGCACCATTGTCTTTATTTTTTATGCAGACCGACTGAGACGTAGATTGTTTACCTATCTCCTCATTCACAATCTTCCACAACTCTTTTGAGGGATTCATTGTTTCAGCTAGTCTGGTTTCAATGTGATTTTGTCTAGCGCGGAGCGTCTCAGACTTGATAAGTTTCGCGTAATGATCTATGCAGTCCGATATGATAGTATTGTGCGGATATTGACGTCGTAGTGCGTGCAGATCGCGGTGTTTTTGCATGTATCCAAACAGCTCGTCAGTCGCCCACGGAACAGGTGATTTCTTTTTGGACCTTAAGGTGGCTCGCCTAGGTTACCCGAAACTCAGGCTGCGTTAGATGGCGTTAATCTGCAAATTACCAGTCTTATTTTTTTTGTGGAGTCGTACAGGCATTTATATACTTTCAATTATGCTTCGCGAACATTTAATATTAAAATTGACGTATTACAACAAACATTCAACTTCTCATTGTAACGTTAATCCCCTTAATGTAAATAAATTTACTATTTTACAATATTTTTAAGTACCACTCACACATACAAACAGTGTTTTTGTATTCCTTCTAGTCGATAATTTCACGCGGCGACAGCTTGTTTAAATAGCCTTGCGGTAAATACGTGCCATCGCATGATTTGCATGGAAGTACTGGGTTCGAATCCAGGACTTTTTCTCTCTTTTTTTTTTTTAATACTACGTCGGTGGCAAACAAGCATACGGTCCGCCTGATGGAAAGCGGTCACCGTAACCTATGGACGCCTGCAACTCGAAGAGTGTCGTATGCGCGTTGCCGCCCCATTAGAAACTTGTACACTCCCCTTTGCTGCGTATGCACAGCAAAAAGGAGTGTACAAGTTCAAAGGAGGCTTGGGTTGCCGACGACTCAATGGACAATAGACGGAACAAATTAGTTCCGTAAGTCCTCCCGTCGTCAGCACCCCGCACCCTCGTTGAGCTCTGGCAGCCTTACTCACCGGCAGGAACACAACACTATGTGACACTATTTTTTGTTTTATTATTATACATAAATGTATATGTACTCGTACAGTAGTTACTGAGCGTTTTCCACAAAAAAGATTAAAAACCTATTATCTTACATGGTAATAATTTTTGGGTTCGTCGAACTCAGAATTTCTAACATAATTATCCTAATCTGATATTTTAAAAAATTCCAAAAAGTATAGATAAATTTTAGTTTCTAAACTACGATCCGAATGATTTTTTTTTCTAATTGTTTATTTTGGATGGAGCAAGGGTATTCAAATCGCTTTTGAAATCTTAAATTAGTAAATGAAAATGCAATAGTTAACTGAGTAACGTAATGCTTTAAAAACTCAAGTGGACTTTTTTTATCTAAGGAGTGATTTCGATAAAATATTATATTTAGCGAGGGTATTAAAAGTTGTGTTTTATATCTCAACTTAATAAATAGAAAATCAAAATGACAATAAAAAAATCAATATGTTCTCTAAGATAAAATTGATACCTTCGGCTCTCCATTCTTGCTCGGTCAATAAAAAAAACGAAATTTATATCCAAAAAAATACAAAAAGTTTATAGAATCCTGGGAATCGAACGCACCTTCACGGCGTGACAGACGATTGTTCCCCAACGACGCCATTACATAACACGCTGTTACCGACGAAATTGGGCTATACATATATAATTATTTAAATATAAATAATAATGTCAAATCCATACTAATATTACAAATGGGAACGGGTGTGTGTCTGTTTGTTTGTCCGTCTTTCACGGCAAAACCGGAGCGACGAATTGACGTGATTATTTAAGGGGATTTAGTTGAAGGGATGGAGAGTGACATATTAGGCTACTTTTTGTCTCTTTCTTACGCGAGCGAAGCCGCGGTCAAAAGCTAGTTTATTATAAATGGGAAAAGCTGGTTACTCTATAATCTGAAGTGGAAGAATTCGTTGTTTCACCAAAGATAATGTGTGTTTGTTTGTTTGTCCGTCTTTCACGGCCAAACGGAGCGACGGATTGACATGTTTTTTAAGTGGAGATAGTTGAAGGGATGGAGAGTGACATATGCTACTTTTGTCTCTTTCTAACGCAAGCGAAGCCGCGGGCTAAAGCTAGTACAGCACGGGAAGCATGGTCGCGCGATAGACGATAAAATATCATGCCGTCCCTGTCGCACTATTAGTAAGTGCGATTATAGGGACGGCCAGATGTTTTATCATTTATCGCGTGACCATAATTGCCTGCCTGGACCAGATTATATTGATGATAATTATTATTTGTAACCATTTAGTTAATATGTGACAATCCATAAGAAAAGGGCCCTTATGGCGGTTTCTAGTTACGGAGATATCGACGTTTTTGTAAAATCGTTCGAAATTATCGATTTTTGAATTTATGCAAAATAGTAAAATATACGAATAGACGTGCAATTGTAGCTTGGTTTCAGTAGTGTACGTTAAGTATTTCTATATTAAAATTCAGCTCAAAGTTTAGTAGAAAAGGGCCCTTATGCCAGAGCGCGTTCGAAAATATGAAGACTGTTGTTAAAAAATGTTGTAATTACTTACAACTTTTGTTTATAAGTTAGTTTATGTTATATAGGTACGATTCAATGAAGTACTTTGATACCTAATTTAAAAATTACCCGATTTAGGTACCTAGTCGTCACTTTAAAATAAAAATCTTACTCGTGAGTAGCTACTAAGTGCAATCTGACTTCAAACCTCACTCGGCGGCGTGTCAAAGCGAAGATGTTCTTCCTTTGACTAATGCCGCCGTTACCACTGTCTCTCTCTTACTCGCGACCAAACACTTTATTTATAAATGCAATTATAGGCACAGCTGATGCCACGTGGCAATGTTGCAGCAGTTGACGGTACGTAGTTTATGAATGGTCCCTTATTGGTGACATTATCGGTGGTAAGATGTGTTTTCTTCCGATATACTAAGTGTCTTAAATAATTAAAAAACAAATATTAAGAATTACAAATCGATCTGGTAGGTACTGTGTGAATTAATAATTATAATAAACGTTTTATGAGAATTACTGATTAATGATCAAGATTTTAAGTTTACTTCATATAACATTTTTTCTTTGGTATTCTGTTATAATACAAGATAAGTAACTAAAATAATAAAATACATTAGCAATGAGTAATTTTTATCTGTGATGGTCATAAGGGCCCTTTTCCTAAATGTATGGGAGTCAATAATTTGTGATTTTTATGTAACTTTAAAAATTTATAAATAAAAAAATAAGACATGCAGAATAATTCTGACACTTTAGTTATAAATGTGTAGACTGATTAAATATAATTTAGAAGTCTCTATACGAAAATTATTATTATTATAGGAGCAGATGTTAAATATTCTAATTGTGATATTCTGATTAAAATATACATATTTAATGAACCATGGGATTTTATTTCTATCCTTAAATGTAAGTTGAAACATATATAACTATGTACTATAGTTCAGATAGCAACATATTAGAAGAAAAGCCAAAAAAATATGTTTTTCTAATTTTTTTCTTATAAGCGACTTGCCCTAATCAAAGCTCGATTTTTCATGATCTGGAAGTCGATGAAACACAATCACAACTGATTCTCAAAGAAATGTACCTTGAGATACACAATCAATCGTCATCTATGTAACTTCCAATGGGAACACCCTTAAAGTGAGTTTCAAACTTCTTTTCACGTTTTCTCAAAAGTGCAATACTTAGCATGTGTATGCTTGATGATTTAAAAAAAAAAAAGTACGTGGCCTAGGACCATGATTTTTTTTGTATTAGATAGCTTATTTAATGCAGATTTAGGATATGTGCCTAACTCAATACCTGCCATAAGGGCCTTTCTGTGATGGATTGTCACATTATTGTCTTCAGTTACCGCGATAGTTACTCATGAAATAAAAACTATGAAAACGGATTAAATCGCGTATAATGAGTTTAAAATTCATCCCGATGTTTCGAACACTTTTACAGCGTTCGTGGTCAACGGGTGACTGAGGAAAAATTACAATGTGCAAAAGCTACCCATATTCTTGTATATAACCATTTAGTTGTTGAAGAAAAACATTCACACAACAATAACATAGGTCAACCAGCTCAGTAAATGCAATACATTACTAATACTATGCCCACACTTTGACCTATGTATAATGTATTATACCAGACGTGTAATATTTTATTTTATCAACAAAGGCATAATAAAGGATTGTATTGTATTTTTGTATGAAAATAAAAAATAGGAAAGCAATATAGTAATAGTCAAATATTCCATTTAAAAAATATATAAAAAAAAATCCAAAAAAAGTTCAAATGATTAAAAAAAACTGCGGGATGGAACTCAGAATCACCTGCTTCGTAATCGGTGCATTTGACCAAGACGCCATTTCGATTTACATTAGCAGTGCCGAAATATACGATATGTATCTTTATTGACAAAATGCGTCATTATTTCTGAGTCTGCTTGAGTTAACTAAACCAATATCTTTAATAATTACTTGTCAAGAGCCAAGTGTCACTGATGACAATGTCAATTAAAAATGCGCGAAATATGACGGCTCTGTGTCTGTACACAAAATTTGGCACGCACATTTACGTAAAATTAATAAAAAATTCACATGGATTTGTCCATGATTTCTGTATGAAACAATGTATTTCATTCACTACCGCGACGACGGATAATGTATAGTAGATGTATGCGCATATTTTTATTTAGTTGTAGTGTGCGGTGACTAAATAAATGGTAGATGTTTTTTGTATGGAAAGCGAGCCACCTTAATTGTTTAACAGGAAAATGTAAATCTATATAATATGTCAATATATTAAATAATTTGTCAAATTTAGAATTAATGTCAATATTATCATCATAAATAAAATTAAAATTATAATAAGATATGTCAGTATAAAATGAATAAATAGATTCAGTATTAAATAATCGGCGTTCAAATATCTCACTTGCTTTGGACTTTTGAACCTCACTTTTCAAAGTAAACACATACCGCTGCGCGCTATGATCGCTTATGACAGTGTCCACTGGCGATACAGTTAGGCAGTCGCGTGCGTGGTTCGCTAATCCACAATCAATGGATGACGCGCTATCGTCAGTTACTCGAGTAGGGAATGTTACAGTATTCATACATCCAAAACAAGCAAGTATATCGTCAACCTGCCGTTTCGAACTGTTGTCAGATAAATAATCCACATTTTGATCTCCGACTATGAGGAACTTTTTATTTTCGTCAGTAAGCTTATTCAATAACATTTCCATTTTTTCTAAATAGATGTCAAAGTCGCCATTACATGTCCTATATAATACAATAATAATCAAACGGTAACATGGTATTTCAACAGCAGTAAATTCAATATGGTATGGGACACAAATACTGTGAAGGTCGCTGCGAGGTATAAAGTGAACATCGTCGCGTAAAAAAAGAGCTACCCCACCGTGCGCGTTTGCGCGAGCGCGGCAGTAGTCGTTCGCGAGCGTGTACCCACTTAAACGAACGCATTTTAAATCACTTTTTCGACACCAAATTTCACTTAATCCAAGTACATCTGGGTTTTGATCGCAGCATAATAGTTCTAATAACGATGTTTTACCACAGATCGATCGAACATTTTGGTGAATAACTGTAAATTGACTTGTTACCGCATCACAGTACTGGCGCGTTGCACATTGGCGTTTTTTGGCTGTACGATGTTAAAGTACCGTACTCCAACCCCTGTCGGCCAATTGGCACCATCCCTGGCAGTTTTCACTTTGTTGGCTGGCACATCTAGACGGAACGACGTATAATTGCCACGAGTGACCACCAGCTGCTGGCAAACCGGTGACGCGATGCCCATCTGGGCCTGGACGTGGCGGACTACATCCTCCGTGGTGGTAGCCTCGCTAAGATTGTAGACGTGAAGGCTGACCACGCGGGGTCCCGCCGCACGCAGGCTGCAGGTGCTGGAAGTCAGTGGAGCTGGAACAGTGGGCTGTGCCGGAGCTGATGACGATGGCTCAGGATTTGCTGCAGGGGCGGCGCTGGGGAGGAGAGTAGTTGGAGCGATGTCAGCCTGCCTTTTTGTGCTGGGCTTATCCTCACCTGATGCAGCGGGGCCACGCCGTGGTCGGAGTCGACGCGCCTCAGGCTGATTGGAAGTGCCGGGCTGTACCGGGGTGGACTGTCCTGACGCCAAGGATGGCAGCACGGGGCTCTTGGCTTCCGTTACATCGGCGGTGACCACAGACTGCTTCGCGGGTGTTACTGGTGTCTGTATGTGATCTTGGCGACTGGTGTCTAACAGTACGTCATTTTCGGCAAAAATGAGTCCTTCAGGGCCAGATTCATTGAGCAGTTCGTGTTGGTCGTTTGAATTAGTCAGTGGAAGTTCTACATCAGTGTTAGTAATAGTGCTCAGGATTTTTTGTATGCACCTGCTTTGATATGTAAGTAGCCTATTTTGTTGACTTACATTGCACAATTTCGTTTTTCATTTCTGCTAATTGATCTTTGAGATTTGAAACCTCTTCCACTAACCTTGTAACGGCCGCTGCCTTTGTCACTTGTTTCGCCATCGTTGGTGCCATTTTTCTATTAATATTATCGTCACTCGGTTTGTAAATAGCGTAATTATTAATTTGTTAATAAAATTATATAGAAAATATGTGTTTAAATATTTAAAATAAATAATAATCGTGGGAGCTTTCAAAGTTCAACCGCTCTACCGCACAGTGGCGCCCTCATTAGATTAGATTTAGATATCATACATATAGATTTAGATATAGATTTAGATATCATACATATTAATTAGGATATCATACATATAATACTCGGGGCAATTTTTGTGTCTGAGCGAAGCGAAAGACGCGTTTTTTACATAAGGACATAGCAAGGCAGCAATTTTGAGGATTTATGTGTTTGTAAAGAAATTTTCATTAAAAATATCTGACGGACGTTTAAGACTTTTGCTTGGGCGTGGAAATCGATGGTTGGAAATCTAAAGGGCTTTTTCAACATAACTTTTAACACAGAACGATGGCCCTTTCAATTTCCAGCAAAGAGGTCTTTGCTGCACTGTCCCAAACGGTGACGCAGTAGCCAATCACAGACAGAAAGAGTGCGGGGTAAACTATTTTGAGTATATGTTAAATATGTTGTAAGTAGAGTAGTATATGTAACATGTAGTATGTTGTAGAGTACTCTAAGTGACATGTCTTTCTCTTAGCTGCCTGAACTCAAAGTAACTACAGAGCAAAAAAATAAAAACATAATAAGACAACTTAAAACTAAATACTTATTACCTACACCCTTATTCATAAACATTCACTAAAGTTAAAGTTAAAAGTTCATTTATCCCTTTCTATCACACCAATACGTCGGAAAGGGACAAACGAACTTCATCGGCTTGATAACTTTAGTGTACCTACGTTTATGAATAAGGGGGTTAACCTATAAATAAAAACCTAAATCGACGTCAATGGGCCCTTGCCCAGAAGGTTGAATGCTGTACAGCGATACTTATTCGTTGCGCTGTAAATACTGGCCAGCCCTCTCGTCGCCTGAGGTCTCGATGAAGCGAACCGAGAAAATTTTGTAAATCTTTGTTTGGTCTCAACGCCAAACGCCGTAAATATGTAGCTGGTTCCTAGGGCGGCATATTTGCGGCGTTTGAGGCTTTCAGCTCAGGATGCCGCAGCGCCAGCAGCAACGTTGGTGACTGGAACATAGGACGGCGGCAACGTATCAACTATCAACGCAAGTAGCGTCCCAAACTTAGGTTAAAATATAGTTTAGAAGAGAAGTTACTTCAGTTAAGTTTCAAATTGTTTAAATTTCAATGATTCAAATATATTATTCTTGTTTAGATTACCTACTAGTTTTAAGGAAGAGCGGTACCCCTTACCACAGGTATTTGTTTACTTAAAAAGGGGTATCCACAACTAAAGTTATGTAAGTAACTCTTAAAATGAATAAAGAATTTTTATTTTTTTTATTATTATTTTTTTTAAACTAGCGGCCGACCCATGCTCCAAGGCACCAGTTTCATACCGTCAAACGTCTTGCCGTCGTCCCTAGCCAGGCCGCTGGACTCCACGACTGCTGACGATTTCGCGCTGACAAGGGCCTGACGGATAACATGAATAGTGTGGGATTTATACAAGGAAAAATCAGTTCTTATTCATGAAAAAATTAAAGTCATATTTACAAAATGTAAATTAATATTACCCAATCCTTTATTTGTTTTGAGTAAAAAATTATACGCAGACCCAAAGACAGTTGGACACAATTTTACGAAAAGGGTTTCTTATTTATTCCTTGTTTACAAAAATACCTACAAATTAGAAAGTCAAACGATTTTCATCGGTCCTGTGTAGGTAATCACTGAAGTTTATTACGAGTAAGGCACTACAATAAATTGAACCCTCCTAAGGTTGTTTCGCCGTAAAGTGTTATGTAGTGGGACGGTCGGACCCCCGACTGCTATCTAGATTGGTATTATCGAATATTGCCTATGGAAATAAAATGTGTACCTTTCTATTTATATTTTTGTTATAGTTGTTGCGCGTGCGGGGTAAATACTATACTCGGGTTAAAAGGATAATATATATATGTAGTTGAGTTTTGTTATAGCATGAGCTTACGCGGACGACGGACAAATTAAATTCTATGAACGCTACTTTGTAAGCTCGACCTCTATTTATCTATTAAGAGTATTTTAGGTTGGATATAAACTGTATCCGTAATACTTACTTCAAAAAGTAACCAAATTTGTTTTTATCATGCAGGAATTTTTCATTTTGCCTTTAATTCAAAATAATATGTAATAATCAAATTAAGTGTTATATTTAGCGACTTTTTATCAGAATCTTTTAATATAATATATTTGTAATTCTACTTAAGGACTGTATCGTTAAGTATAAGGACAAAACAAACCTCGTCTAAATGTTGACATGTGCATAATTTTGTATTATTATGTTCCGAGAGTATGATCTTAAGGTATTGGTAAGTACTATTTGATATAAGAAGGTCTGATATTTTTTTTATTTTAGGGATTTTATGGTACTTTCATTAAGGTCTAGCAAATAAATTTCGGACAACCCCTATCTGGCTTAATTTGAGAATATTTCAATGACTCTTTGTACGATTTCAACAAACAAAGGTTAATATGCTGCCAAAATATATTCTATAAGAGTCCTTTTCATGGTTTTTCCAATTGGGTACTTGTAGAATAAATGCGGCGAATTTATATTATTTAAAAAAACGCAATTTTGAGCAACGTTCCGGATTGCCGTAAATTTTTGATGCTAGCAGGATGAGAGAAACAGATAAAAAAATTAGCCATAGGCCAAAGTCTAATTGACATTCATGGTGTTTGAACAGTGCTTAAACCAGATCGATATAAATAATGTATGCCACATTCTCTAAATGGCCGCCATACACAGATCCTGAACTATATTTTTTTAAAATAACAGGGGCTAGACTATGTCCAGATATTCTGCTTTGTGGATCATGTGTCGTTGAGGTTCGCACCATACAATTTTTTTTCGCAATCGTATCGTCTTTTACGCACTTTGTGAATTTTCTAGTAGCATTTGTCCGGAATCGTAATTGGTACTTGGGAGGATTAAGTCAATACTGTCTAAACCATATGCTTTACGTCGAGTTTCTAGGACAAAATGTGTACCTTATTATGTGCCTTATTAAGCCCATGGCTTGTTATAAGAAAAAAATATAATAGCAAATAAATACGGCTACTCAAAGTTGTCTTCATACTTAACGATACAGTCTTTATATTCACATTGCGCATATTTATTTGCATGTTATTTCTTTTTTAAGGTTCCGTACCAAAAAGGTACAAAAGGAACCCTTATGGTGCAACTCTGTCCGTCTGTCTGTCTGCCACATTATTAAATATCGCGAAAACTACTTATGCTATCGCTTTGAAATTTGGAATAGTTATGAATATCGTTAATTCTCTACAAATTGAAAGTATTATTTTTCATTTATATATTTAGAAGTATCGATCCAGAGGTCGTGAGTTCAAGTCTCATCCAGGTCAATAATTCCTCACTTTTAAATTATGAGAATACAACTTAACATAGGACATTGTGTTATACATATAGGGTCGTGTTGTACCCAAAAAGAAATTTCCACCTCCTTAAGAATTAACTGTTTACGACTCCAAAAATGAATGTTTCGACCGCTTTTATTTAGCTTCAGAAAACGAATTCAAAACAACCTGCCAACGTTACTTTTCTTGTGTTTTCTTAGGTACTTAACCTGAATCTCTTAAAGAGTTTCCGCTTTGCTTATTTTTGTTAATATTATTGTATTAAAGATCAAAATTTAACTGCATAAGTCACCATAACCTATGCCACACCACGCCAAAGATTACATATAGGTATGCGTGTTGCCGAACTTAACTCACTTTAATATGTTGTATATGTTATGGACCAAGTGATTAATAAGGGCATTATGTATAATGCCCGGACATTATGAATAATGCCTAGCTGTATTGGGCAAAGTGATTAATCATTGTGTAGACGCCATTTTTTATTACATTGCCCGGTCATTATGATACTGCTACGTGATCGTTGGGCAATTTGATAATAAGTTTAACAGGTTTGTCTAAACGCCATTTTTTATCACATTGCCCGGTCATTATGATACTGCTATGTGATCCCTGGGCAATTTGATAATAAGTTTAACAAGTCTAAACGCCATTTTATACATATAAAATACCTAGGGATCTACCCATGTGATATTTAGTAATATTTTTCAAAAGGTGTATTGCAGCTCTTTATATAGTTTTCTTCTTTTTTTTGTATGCAGCATTATTATTATTACATTAGAAAAAGATAATTTACTATGCATCAGTCCCCACTACAGAATTTCTTATTACCTATACGTGTACACATAACATATGTAAAACTTGATGAGCTTGAGAACTGAAAATTATACTTAAATAATTGATTTAAGTACACCCTCAGAAAATAAATAATCTATTTGTCTTCGTCACCAAACATTTATTTTTGCTTATTTACTAGTATAATCTATAGAATAAGATCTCCGCGGAATACATTATATTAGTCTACCAAGCATGACGCCTTTAGAAGCTTGTAGAATACAAATTAGAAGGGAAATCCTTGTCTAAACTAAATAAATTACAGACCCTACTTAGATACAATTAAGGTTTAAAATATTCTGTTTTTAAAAGCACACATTTGGAAGGAAGTCATCATCGTTAAAACGTAATCGAGCACAGGACCTCATTATGCAAAACTCAACATCTCTATTAAAAATAAAAAAAAACGCCGTTTAGGTTTGAGCAAGCTAACTCTTGATTAGCGAACCAATTTAACAAGTCATTGCGTGACAATATCGTTTCGCCTTCGATATAGTTTTTTTATTTATTTCAGGAGTCGCTTGCAAATATAGTGATCTGTTACCTGCATGTCTGACATGTTGATAATGCCTCAAAATAGCGCACGTTGGTATTTGACAATAATGCATAATTGTCTAATGTAATGTCACCTTCATTAACTTTTTCAGATGTAAGTTAACATGCCAATATAATTTTAAGCAGTATTCTAAAAAATCTTTTCCAGATATTACGACAACATTTTCAACGTTAAGAAGGTTCCTAACTTGTGTCTAACTTATCAAATTTTAAATGTGCAACGCTTTGCAACTGAGCCCAAAGAATTTTTAACTAGGCTGAGATTCAGAGGCTACATTTTAAATTAAATTTTACGGCGAGATTCAAAAGTTTCTTCGTATATTTAGCAGGAACGGATATTAAATTACAACTGTTGACTCGAAAGTACAAAATATAAATGTCCATAATAATTGATGGAGTTCATTTAACCTAGCTCCGGAAAAGAAGTTGCCTTTCCAATCCAGCCGAACCGTAACGGATCCGGCTATCTAAAAGAATATCAAATATAATTAAGTGACATATTTTGCCTGGTATGAAAAACATAGAACATTACAATACAAGTGCGGAAAAGAAGAAATTCGAAAAGAGTGGAGATAATTTAAAACACGAACGAAGAGAGTGTTTTAAATCGCACACTGCTGCTGTCTTGTACGACGTTTTTACACTGTGTTACACGTTTTACACGTTTTTACAAAGTGAAAACTGAACGAGAAAATCTAGTAAATTCTGGGACAATTGTTCACGTAGTATAAATAACTAAACCGATCTGTTTAAATGCGTTGAGCTTAGTGAACTAGTTATCTTGTAACTGTCACACACACACATAGCGTGTATTATTAGAATATTTAGTAAATCATAACACGTGGATCGTACAAATTTTTTTTTTTTCAGAGCTTAATAATTGCCATGTTAACTTGACAATATATATTTGTAAAGGTAACATATACATTAAGTATGATAAAAAAAATTCAGTACAGATGGTGTTTTTTTACGCACTAGTGCGAGAAGTGGTTCATTAATATCTGCCAGGTCGAAACTTCGGAGGCTCACCTGTACTGAAAAATGTCGTACAATACACGTGCGAAAAGGAAATTCGTAACTCGTGTCGATTCAAAACACTCCCTTCGGTCGTGTTTTAATTTATCGCCACTCGTTTAGAACTTCCTTTTTTACGCACTTGTATCGTAATGTACTATTATATTGTAGGTGCCACACAGGCAAATTGTGTGTATTACTATATTATTCAGTATTTATAACACATGGAGTGTCTAAATAAACAAAATGTATGGTAGAAATTAATGAAAGTTATGTAAACTCTACAAGAAATTCTTGTAAAAAGGCAATATTCATTGAGCGTAGCGTACCTACTAGTTATATTGTAGTTGCCACTATCCGTTTGCGTGTATAAGTAGAATATTTAGTAATTATAACACGTGATTGGACAAAAAAAACAATGTGTTTTGTACAACTCAATAAGAACAAGAAATTATTGTAAAGGCAATAAAACTTTTAGTTAGTCCAAGAATATTGTATCGTTAAGAATACAGGTCATCTGATTTATATTACATTGTCTTTATTTATGTAAACTACATTAAATGGTTGATAGAACAAGAAAGTATGTTACAGCAACTGTATTTATGGTACTCTTTAATAAATATACAATTGCGTTAACGAGTTATATTTTTATCGGTACCTATGAATTTGTGTGTGCATTGTATAGACAACGAATATTTCTTGTAAACGTAAAAAAAAGGTTCGTTGTCTATACAACGTGGTACAGTAAGGATTTGAGGCCGAACCACGCAGGATGCGTATGCGTGCACGTGCACGTCTACGCATCTGGCGTGGCTCAGCCTTAAATCCTTTAGGGCTGAGCCACGCCAGATACATGTACGTATACGAGCGCGTTCTTAAGTACGAATCTTCATAAGAGATGACACCACTTCACGCGCACAGGTAACACGTCACCTAAGCGGTGTCATCTGTTATGAGGATTCCTCATTGACAACGCGCACGCTTCACGCACGTCTATGTGCACGTCACGCATACACATCCGTAGTGGCTTGACCTTTAGGCGGGATGCAGGTTTCTAGGACCAGTTCCAGGAGACATAAGCCTAGAGTTGAGCATATGCAGCCAAACTCAGACTGATGAAACGGGATCCGGAAACCCAGCATATGGAAGGGACGCTTTGAGCGGTGAAAATCGGTGATCTGAAAGTAAATAAAATAATTATATAATTTGTTAAACATTATATTTGAGCATCAAATCAACAGTCAAATTACAAATTTAAAATAATTATATTTTATATACCTACTAATATTCTTCTCTGTGGTAGGTATACCTACATATTCTATGGTACCTATAGTTTCATTGGCGTTAAGAAAATAGTGACTCATCTTTGTCCACATGGTCGGCAAAGAAAAAAACATTATGGAACTAGCGGAATAGTATTCGTTTATTATAAATGTTAATAATAATTCTGACGATTCTGATAAAATAATGACTTAAGTAATAATAAATATTTGAAAATATTGTGTAGTAAAAAGTTTGCTTAATTAATAGTACACTTAATTTTTACTCCAGTATGAATACACCTTTACTTTGCAGTTGCGCCGATGAATCACTATTTTCTTAACGCGAATAAATTATAGATCAAATAGAAAGAAAATATCAATTGTGATAGTCCGCGCTCCAGACCCGGTACCTGGTACGTCTGCAGTCTGGACTGCGATCTTTTTTCCCACTTAAGTATGTAATTAACTTAAATAAAAATATTTGAAACTAAATCAGTCATGTCATAAACAATAATAAATTATTCTTAAAAATATTTATCAAAAATCTAGGTGCAAATCATACCAATATAGGTATATATATATAGGTATAGTAATTTCAAGGTTATCAAAGTTGTATGTATGTATGTATCTAAACACTTTATTGTACATGAGACATGTTAGAACATAGAATAATTTTTAAGAAAAAAAAACCGTCGCCTCTCGGGTTCTGGTGAAAGCTACTTGCGAATGTTGGATTATGTAGAAATGTGTAAGTATTTTTTTAAACTGCTTTTAATGCTTTAATTATTAGATGGCAACACAAATGAATATACGTATAACGTTAAGGTTTGAGGAGTTTCCTCAATTCCTCATGAATCCGATTATATTATAAGAAATCGAAGCTTGACAAACTTTGACTTGAAAACTCAATATGCTTAACAAACATGACTAAATAAATGTCACTGTTCTGAACTTAAATGCATGCTTTTCTTACAAAAATGCTAAAGTCACTAGAGTCTGGCTAATGAAAGTTGAGCCCGAAAAAACGTGGCAATTTCAAAAAAATTGAAGCTGGCAACACATTGATAACATGGTTTCTTTTTTATTAATTCTAATTAATTTACAGCACTTACTTTACTAATTTTTATGGTGTTATTCATTATTATTTATAGATTTCGCTGTTAACTTTTATCGAAATTCGTTAAAATGACAGTCACACTGACAGATGACAATCGATGATATGACATCCAGAGTTGCTGTTTTAAAAAAATACTGGGTTCAACTTTCATTAGCCAGACTCTATACTATGCCGTTCAGATTTGAGGAGTTCGGTTCTGACTATCATCAGCAGTTCCACTGCACCAAATGTCACTTTTCTGGACGTAAGTGCATGCTGTTCTTATAAAAATACCAAAGTCACTATAAGCGTGCCGTTCAGATTTGAGGAGTTCGGTTCTGACCATCATCAGCAATTCCACTGCACCAAATGTCACTGTTCTGGACGAAAGTGCATGCTGTTCTTATAAAAATACCAAAGTCACTATAAGCGTGCCGTTCAGATTTGAAGAGTTCCGTTCTGGCCATCATCAGCAGTTCCACTGCACCAAATGTCACTGTTCCGTACCTAAATGCTTGCTGTTCCTTTAAAAACACAAAAATCACCATATGTATGCCTTTCAGATTCGAGGAGTTCCCTCGATTTCTCCAGGATCCCATCATCAGAACTGGGTTCTGAGAAAAATGGGAGCAATCTGTATGCATATACATTCAATCAACAAAAAAATTTTCAAAATCGGTCCAGTAACGACGGAGATATCGAGGAACAAACATAAAAAATAAAAACAAAAAAAAAACATACATAGACGACTTGATAACCGTCCTTCTTGAGAGATGTGAGGCGACGGTTAATAAAATATATTTCTGACTTAACATATATTATATTTGGAGATATCACTGTAAAATATTTACGATTATTGTCAATGTAATAAAGTAGGTAAGACTTGCCTTACCAAAGTTTGACATGACACTAAGGTACAGCAGGATAATTTCGACTGGGGGGCAAATGCAACTGATCCATTTTTTCCCATGTTTTACAATGTTTGCATTATTAATTAGTGTCCACTGCTTATATACTTATGGCACGCGTGTTCAGTGGATACAATGTGGAACTCAACTTAATAGTGTAATAATGGAAAGAAATGGATAAGTTACACTTGCCCCCCAGTCGAGATTTGCCCCGCTGTACCTTAACTACTTGGCATAGTTATACTTTTTGTGAAATTTATTAGGATCAGTTAGACACTTGATTGAAAGTTCAAGTCCAAAGTTCCTGTGACCCATGGCATACTGTGGAACAACAATGGAAAAGCCAAATATCGGTTGGACGAAATAAAGGACGACTGTCCCCCAGTCGAGATTTGCCCCAATGTATATACATATTCGCTAAACCTTCTTAAATATCGCTCGCAGTAATATGCCAGTACGAGCGAGATGCATAATAGATACGGACAATGTCAAACTCGTGGTAAGCTACTCTTAAGAGATTCTTGAATACAAAAATATTTCTGATAAAAGGTTGTCAGAAATATTTTTGTATTGGAAAACGGTAGTCGTTCAAAAAAAACGACTACCATCAAAACTTGTGCAAAATTCTTGAATACAAAAATATCACTTAACATAATATATTGGAGATCTTACTGTAACCCACCTACGATTACCATCAACACTTAATGTCCCTGGACATACATACATGATGACTAAGAGAAGAATCTTGAACACAAAAAATATTTCTGACAACCTATATTGGAGATCTCAAAGTAACGTATCTACGATGGATAAGTATCATATTGTCAAAAACGCAGGTCGTCTACAGCGTCAAGGGCAAATGTGCAGATAGTCTAAAACGTAAGCGGCCAATAAAGCAACTCGTCTAAAATCAACCTGACCAATAAGTGATTTGTCCGGTTTGTAAATAGTCACTTTATCTACTTGTCTTAGGATCATCTAGACCAATTCGCAAATAGGTTAAAAAGTAATTGGTCGATTAAGCAACTCGTCTTAAATTTAATTCGTACATATCGTTTAATACCCAGAAGAGGTTTGTTATCTTGGATTGACTGGCCACTTATGGAACGATACTTGAATGCTATATTAGAGTAAATTTAGCTGACAGCGTTTCCATAAGTGTCATTCCTTTACATTATTTGCGTTGTTTTGCTGTAGGTTGCTTTTGATTTGTGTGTAGTGTAGTTCAATTGAAATTCAACATGGACAGTAGCAGTGAAGATGAAGAAGTAAATTTAGAGACTAATTCTAAAATAAACTTTATCCAAAGTGCATGCCGGGTACAAATATAATTTTAATAAAACTAATAAAAACGGAACTTCTTCATGGCGTTGTGTGGATAGAAATCAATGTAGCTCATCTGTAACATTAAGTATGGATAAGGAAAGTATTAAACGTTCAACAGTACACAGTTGTCAGAAAAAACATGCCCAAAACCATATCGATCTTATCATGGACTCTTGTAAAGAACAGGTATGCAAAAATTTTAAATCTGTCAAAGAGGTGTTTGAAGATGTTGTAATCCAGCTAAAAGATGAATCGGGCGATGTTATAGATTTAATACCGACCTACAAATCTAAAAAGGACACGTTATACAGAGCTCGAAGAAAATTTTTACGAGTAACGAAAACAAAATTTGATAGTCTGGATGAAGTGACAATACCAGAAATAATAGCCCAAGATTTCCTGGTGTACAGTGATGGGGATAATAATAACAAAATATTGGTGTTTTTCACATTATTGAGTCGTAAATTCATGGAAAATTCAAATAATCGACCTATGCAATATTTTGGAGATGGCACTTTCAAGCGCAAACCGGTTCTTTTTAAGCAATTATTTACATTGCACATGGATCTCGACAGCACTGAAGAAACGACTAACGTAATTCCTGTCTTATTCAGCCTTCTACCTAATAAAGAGATGAATACCTAAAGAGTGTATCGTTAAGTATAAGGACAAAAAAAACCTGGTCTAAATGTTGACATGTGCATAATTTTGTATTATTATGTTCCGAGAGTATGATCTGAAGGTATTGGTAAGCACTATTTGATATAAGAAGGTCTGATATTGATTTTATTTTAGGGAGTTTATGGTACTTTCATTAAGGTCTAGCAAATACATTTGGGACAACCCCTATCTGGCTTATTTTGAGAATATTCCAATGACTCATTAGTACGATTTCAACAAATAAAGGTTAATATGCTGCCAAAACATATTCTTTAAGAGTTCTCTTCATGGTTGTTCAATAGGGCACTTGCAGAATAAATGCGGTGAATTTATATAATTAAAAAAAACGCATTTTTGAGCAACGGATTGCCGTAAATTTTTGATGCAAGCAGGATAAGAGAAACAGATAAAAAAATTAGCCATAGGCCAAAGTCTACTAGACATTCATGGTGTTTGAACAGTCCCTAAACCAGATCGACATAAACACTGTATGATAGATAAATTCGACATCAAAGTCGAAGTTAGCGTAAGCGCCATGCTACATTCTCTAAATGGCCGCCATACACAGATCCGAAACTTTATTTTTTTTAAATAACAGTGGCTAGACTATGTCCAGATATTCTGCTTTGTGGATCATGTGTAGTTGAGGTTCGCACCGTACAATTTTTTTTCGCAATCGTATCGTCTTGTACACAGTTTGTGAATTTTCTAGTACCATTTGTCCGAAATCGTAATTGGTACTTGGGAAGATTAAGTCAATACTGTCTAAACCACATGCTTCACGTCGAGTTTCTAGGACAAAATGCGCAACTTATTATGTGACTTATTAAGCCCATGTCTTGTT
Source organism: Leguminivora glycinivorella (assembly GCF_023078275.1). Classification (NCBI taxonomy): domain Eukaryota; kingdom Metazoa; phylum Arthropoda; class Insecta; order Lepidoptera; family Tortricidae; genus Leguminivora; species Leguminivora glycinivorella. The sequence continues at coordinate 27,951,796 of NC_062998.1, forward strand.
ATAAGAAAAAAATATAATAGAAAATAAATACGGCTACTCAAAGTTGTGTTTATACTTAACGATACAGTCTTTACATTCGTGTTTTTGAGGTGTTGAGAGACGTACTAAGGATGAGAATATTATATTATAAGTGCGACTACGAGGTTGCACAATATACTACATTTAAGATGGTTTATCCCGACTCGACTCTGGCCGGCTGCTACTTTCATATGAATAGAGCAGTATGGAAGAAAGCCGAGAAAATATTAGGCCTTACTAAAAAAAAAAGATACTAGGGACGGTAAAGAAATAGTTCGCCAAGCAGCAAATTTGCCGTTATTGCCGACGGTGTATATTAATGATGCTTTCATAAATATTTTAATAAATGCTGTGGACACACCTCTAAGGCTATTCCAGAGGTAGACGTCCTACGTTTTTGACAATATGATACTAACCCTCTACGATTACCATCAAAACTTATTGTCGATGTATTATTTACTTCCATGATTACTATTATTACTAAGAGATTCTTCAATACAAATTAACTTTTTAACAAAAAATAAAACCGCCTTCAAAAAAAAAGCGTGTTACAAAACACGGAGAAACTAAAAAGCCAAAAATAATAAACCTTCGAATTCAGATTTCTTATCGGATTGCAATAATCTAAACATCCAAATTATAAACAAATCAATTATTTTTGTAGTCGGTACCAGACCTGTTCGTCGCCTTGCTATTTCCTGTTTGCCCTACCCAACCATACGCAGGCTGGTCCCGACTCCAAAAATAATTGATTTGTTTATAATTTGGATGTTTAGATTATTGCAATCCGATAAGAAATCTGAATTCGAAGGTTTATTATTTTTGGCTTTTTAGTTTCTCCGTGTTTTGTAACACGCTTTTTTTTTGAAGGCGGTTTTATTTTTTGTTAAAAAGTTAATTTATTTGTTGATTTTTAGTGGTTCCTAGTGATATTATATGTATCAGTCCGAATATATGTACAATAGTGAAAGAATTGTCCTTTAACTCCTAACCATTGAGGAGTTGACCTTCCATCATCAGCTCAGCCACATAAAATTATTACCATCAGGCGCAAATACTGGTGCACCTTTGAAAAATACACAAAAAACATTACATGTGCCTATAACATTTGAAGAGTTCCCTCGATTTCTCCAAGATCCCATCATCAGACCACGACTTGGTGCCAATGGGACCATCTCGGGGTTATACCCGTTCGATCAAAAAAAAAATTTTGAAAATCGGTCTACGATTCTCGGAGATATCGAGTAACATACATACAAAAAAAAAATAAAAAAAAATTCAGTCGAATTGAGAACCTCCTCCTTTTTTGAAGTCGGTTAAAAAAATCACTTAACCTAATACATTGGAGATCTCACTGTAACGCACCTACGATTACCATCAACACTTGTCCCTGGACATACAGTCAACCAATAGGTACCCTAGGCCACTCTACATCAACCATGTCAAAATGACAAGCAGTAAGAGATTTCTAACAATCTGATTTATAATGTCACTATGACATACTTCTACAGTGGCCTAGGGTTCCAATTGCTTGACTGTACAGTCGACTACAAAGAGATGTATCCATTTTTTTCACCTTATTGCATTGTAATAAGGTGAAAAAATGGATACATCTCTTTGTAGTTGACTGTACATACATGATGACTAAGAGAAGAATCTTGAACACAAAAAATATTTCTGACAACCTATATTGGAGATCTCAAAGTAACGTATCTACGATTACCATCAAAACTTACTATCAATGTATTACTTACATGATTACTAAGAGATTCTTGAATACAAAAAAATCACTTAACCTAATATATTGGAGATCTCACTGTAACGCACCTACGATTACCATCAACACTTAATGTCCCTGAACATACATACATGATGACTAAGAGAAGAATCTTGAACACAAAAAATATTTCTGACAACCTATATTGGAGATCTCAAGGTAACGTATCTACGATTATCATCAAAACTTAATGTCAATGTATTACTTACATGATTACTAAGAGATTCTTGAATACAAAAAAAACACAACCTAATATATTGGAGATCTCACTGTAACGCACCTAAGATTACCATCAACACTAAATATCCCTGGACATACATACATGATGACTAAGAGAAGAATCTTGAACACAAAAAATATTTCTGACAACTTATATTGGAGATCTCAAAGTAACGTATCTACGATTACCATCAAAACTTAGTGTCAATGTATTACATGATTACTAAAAGATTCTTGAATGCAAAAGTAAGTTTTATATTCATTTATAAAGTCTACTTCAAAACAATAATAGTGTTCATTAAAACTCAACGTTTCCAATAAACTGTATTCGAAAATAACGATCTTATTATCGGCTATATATATTTTTTCTATTAAACCAAACTTTGGTAATGTATGTTCATACACATCTATAGTTATTACCATGTTTGTTGTGTAGTTAGTGCCCTTTAGCGTCACCCAATTACATTTTTGCAATAAGGACAGTGTTCTCAAATGTATTTGTTCTCGAATATATTCTTTTACCGTATCTTTTACATTTATTTTCAAGCCCACCTTCAATTGACTTTTAAAATTATTGTTAATGAATTTGAAATTCAACTGGAGCTGGTGTTTTATGGCAAAAGACAGACAAATATTACGTCTGCTACTTGAAACATTTGCGTACATCTTTGACAGGCGGTGTTTAGCTTCATACCTCATGGATCATTTATTAATAAGAGGACCAAATTTTTTTAACATGTCATGATAATGTAGCAAAAGATGAAACTTTGGTGTTAATTTTCTTCTACTATACATGAGGTAAAAAATATTATGTTCAGATACTAACGTTTTCAATAATTCAATATCATGTTTATGTATCGTAGTGGACATACTCGTAACAATGTCAATTATTTTCTGTAACGAAATATACAACTCCCAGACTGGATCATTATTAGGAACTAAGTCACCTACAAGCAATCCAAAATACCTTACAAAACATAAAGTTTCAGCAGCTGACACTTTTATAGTATTGCTTTGCAAATGGTTTAAACTAGGTGGTTTATTTCCTCTATCGGGACCGTAATTAAAGGACATTATTATTTCATTCAATGTTTGTAATGAAAATAATTTAAAGTCAATTACATAAGAAAGAACAATGAATGACATGTCATATTTGCATACACCTTCTAAAATGTCATGCATAATGTCTACCCCGACGTGGTCTACAACTGAAAATCCCATGACTCGATGCCACACGCATTCTTCTTTAATACCTGTTACAGGTACAGATACATTTCTAGTATTTATGTCAGCTATACACTGCGCCATAGTTCGATATAAAGTTTCATCACACTCATGTGCTGTTTTTAACATTTCTTTTGGCATTTTACAAATACGGCAAGGATAATTGGATGAAAAAGATTCGACAAATCCGATAATAGAGTGTATGCCCAAATTATCCCCAAGAATAACGGCCAATTCAAAATAAAGTTTAAATGTAAAACCCGAAACGTTTATCACAATGCCATGTTCTCGAAGAAAATTTAATTCTGAAATAATTGGAGTAAATATAACTTTATTTCCAAACTGCTGTCTATCAGAAGAAAGAAAAAGCAATATGTACTAGAAAAATGTTATGTAAGCGTGCTATATGATGAGATGGAATACAAGGAACGGAAACATAAACTGCACCAATTTTATGAATGCCCGCATGGCTAGATAAGGGATTACCTACCTCGTAATCATCAAAAAACAATGTTAATGGTAAAACTATTTTATCTCCATGTGAACTTTTTTTTTGCCATTCCAAACCTTGAACAGTATTTTGCATAACATCAACATTAGAAGGGTTCGACATATCTTTGTAATATTGAAGTGTTTCTTTCATGACATCATTCATTTCAAAAAACTTTTTAAATACTAGGCGTAGTGGAATGTGTGACGCAGTCGCATTCACTGTATTTAAATTTAACCTGTTATTTGCACCATATTGTGTCTCTAATCTTTGTCCTAAAGTATACTCTTGCGGTTTTACATATGTACCTAAGTATATTCTCAAAGAATGAAAGCCGTTTATATTCCGATGAAAATGTTTCTACCGAATACCTTAATATATCTATTTGTTCTCTCAAGCCCGAGAGTTCACCTCCAATTTCACATTTATTCAGCTCTCTCATAATAGGATCAATTAATGGTTTAAATATCTGATTATTCATATTTTCAATAAGGTCTTGAACTATAGACCTAGGTAAAACTGGATTTGCATACAATTCAGAAACAAACTTAGCTATACGATTGTCACATTCTGCGGGTACGGCTTGACTTGAAGTGCTTGGAACTGGCTTCAAAGGAAAATATACATTACTTATTGGAATATCAAGACATACAGATGTATTTGTTACTGGTGGTATAGTACTATTTCCATTAATTTGAGATAATGTATTATTGCTAGATGTGCAAACAATGTTTCTTGAATGAACTTTTGTTATATGTTTTTTATATGAATTTGAAAGAAAATATTTTCTATTGCAGCCATCTTCCAAACATCCGTAATAATCAATCGTGTTATGATTGTTATGGATGTGATTAAACAGTTCTTTTATAGTTGGTAAATCAACGAAACATACAAAACACTTCACCATTTTAGTAACTTGCATATAGAAAAATGCACTTGATAATCATCTATTATATACCAAGGTCCGTGAACATCGCACTTACAGTGCTGTAACACTTGTCCCACGGAGTATAAATTTTGTATAGTCCTTTTTGGATGAAGGTCTAAATACTCACACACACTTTCTACTGGATACTGACTGTGAAGTGAGTGGTATATTTTAAAACATACGTCAACTACCTGCAGAATCGATGTCACTGTGTAGTATGTGTTGTTACTACAATATAATATTTCTCAATTTCAGAATAGTTCTCTCCAACTATTACTATTGTGGGTTGAAATGTTGCTCCCAACCTTGCTATTTTTCTTTTCTTCGATTAAGAGTGTCTTGTACATCCATGGCCCGCTTCACGTGTGTGATGAAACCATCTCTACTATCTTGCTTAGAGGGTCTCCAGCAATTTTTTTTGTTTTTTGCCAGTGGATTTCCGAGGGCTAATGGTAGCAACATGAATGCTGAAATGGAGGCTGCCTCTTGCTTTGAGCTGGTCTCAGCTGACTCACCTGCAAATACTTGTATATACTCGTCCAACTCCCACGTTTGTAGCAGTTTAAGCACCTCTTCGTCCATTTGGGCAAAATATGGCAATAATTACGACACTCTCTTAATAGACATTCTCACTCAAAACATGATAGATAATGTAATGGCCGCCAAGTGACGCCGGCGCCCACGGAACGGAAGTATAAACTAATGCACCGACGCCGACCAACCGGAAGCGGCGTAACGACTCGCGCGCTGACATTGACATTGCGTTTCGTTACACAAGCGAAACATTTATTTATACGAAGTAATTTGTTTTTAACAGAATTATTTTTTCGGTGTATATTACGAGAATGTTATTGTTATTTTTTACAGGTGCTACAAATCTTAAGATATAATTACATTTTTAACTTTCTCAAAACGTGTGGACTGAGTGAGCACTTACAAAAATTTATTATAAAAAAACCTAACACGTTAGTCGTTCGTTTTGTATTTTACAAATTCCCATTTCACTTTTACTAAACTATACACAAATAATAGCGGTCTAAATATTATGTTTTTCATCGAAATTCGGCTTTTCAAAAGTGTGAGGATTGAGTGAGCATAAGAAACTATTTGTAAAAAATTAAATACGTCACTAGGTGATCTAAAATTAGAGAGGTAAGTTGGCATATTTTTTACTAAAAGTTTGTGAGAACTGAGTGAGCACATGTTAATGACTGTATCTTTTGATTTATCTTTTTACAAATTCAGAGATTCGTTTTACAATTGTTTTAGAACTTTTACTAAATGATCAGCATATTTCTTTTTATTTTCGGAAGGTGCTCACTCAATCCACACGCACACTATTTTAAAAGTCACTGTTAAAGGTCTAAAAACTTAAACAATTATTATTCTATTTTCTATTGAGATCAGAACGAACAAACAATATTGAGCCCTTATTCCTTTGAGCGCTCATCAAATTCGTGAAATAGCCATCGATAGATGGCGTTGATGCTCGGTACGCGAGCACCGGCAACGCAACGCGTGTTTCAACACAGGCAAGATTAATCTTGATAGTTGTGAATTTAATCGCTAGTAACAATTCTTTTGGTTTTACATGGGGACTTTAAAAGTTTACAAGAGATAAGAATAGATTATGAAAACTTCCACCCATAAGGGCGTAAAAATGGGGTGCAAGTTTGTAGGGGGATGTTTTTTTTTTGTTATAGACTTGAAATTAGAGAATAAGAGAAAAGTGATTTCAGCAGCGTTTTTGGATACTTTTCTCCTAAGGGGGTACAAAATGGAAAAATCACCAACTATCATCATGATGGAGAAGGGGGAGGGTTGGGGTTGAAACATATTACTTTTTTTATTTCTCTGTGCTACAGTCACCGTCATAAAGGAGTGATGAGATTTCTATACCTAATAGATCGTTCGACAATTTCGTATGACATTTCAAAGAGTTAGATCAAGAGCCCAGGCCCGCCAGACCTTCCTCAAATTCTCAAGGATGAAACTTTGGGACAATGTAGAGTTTACATCGGCGTTTAATGTGTGCATATTTTCTAGTTCGGCCCATCGGCCAATTTTTTGCTATCAAGTGATGAAGGTGATAAAAAAAGTGCTTACTTTCCTTAAATTCTCAAGGCTGATTTTTATATATGTGTTAGAGCACGTTGTTAGAAATTGGTTATCATCAATGCCAGACCGTTTCCGCCGGCCATAACTTTTACCAGACGCGACAAAGTTGGCAAAAAACGACTTTAACTTACCTCATTTTCTCAAGCCTGATTTTGATATATGATACGCAGGGACCTATAACTAGACCGTTTGTAAGCAGCCAGACCAATCGGATGGACCCAACCATCCGCCAGACCGACTTAAAGTTTCGATATGAGCATTAGTAGAATTGAAATATTCCGGGTCTATAAAAGCTAAAAACTTGAATTTTCTACATTAAGCTACGTGTATATTGTATACTTGACGTAATAAGCGACTTTCAAAAATTTTACTTCTAAGGAAATAAAAAAATGAAAGTTTATATGTGGTGCAAGATTAATTTTAAGCTATGAATTTTATTTACACTGCGTAAGTACATGTGTATTTTATTATAAATATAACTTTTACCAGACGTGACAAAGTTGGCAAAAAACGACTCTAACTTACCTCATTTTCTCAAGCCTGATTTTGGTATATGATACGCAGGGACCTGTAACCAGACCGTTTGTAAGCAGCCAGACCAATCGGATGGACGCAACCATCCGCCAGAGCGACTTAAAGTTTCGTTATGAGCATTAGTAGAATTGAAATATTCTGGGTCTATAAAAGCTAAAAACTTGAATTTTTTACATTAAGCTACATTAAGCTACGTGTATATTGTATACTTGACGTAATAAGCGACTTTCTTGGAGGCGCAAAAATTTTACTTCTAAGTAGAAATAATTAAAAAATGAAAGTTTATAATTATGTGGTAAGATTAATTTCGATTTTAAGCTATGAATTTTATTTACACTGCGTAAGTACATGTGTATTTTATTATAAGGGCACGAAACGCTCACGAAACGAAGCGCTAGTAGATATCTATCTCTATCGCGCTTGCGTATTGGCGCGACAGAGCCAGCGGCGTATCGCTTTCGTTTGGCGTCGGAGAAATGCCATTCGGCTACGGGGCCTGACACAGTTCTTGGCAGTAGCTCAGGCAATCACTGCCTTCCACATGTAGCCTAGAGTTCAATAGGCTTGCTGTAATTCGGGCTTTTACAGTAATATAATACATTATAGTGGATTACTGATACAACTAAATATATACCTACAGTAAAAATATTTTTTTGTCACGCGTTAACGGATTATCGATTAACTTTAACTTACGTTAAATTTGTTGAAATGTATCGCATTAACGATTAACGAAGTTAACTTTTTTAGTAACGGATTAACGATTATCGAAGTTAAATATTTGATTAACGGTGCCCGGCTATGCACATACCTATTGAAGAGATAAGATGACTTACCTTTTTCCTCTTGTGGCAATCATCCGGTTATTGCGTTGTTTTAGTTACTAACTGTAATACTTTAAATTGCTTTTGAAATCAATTTGGAGTTTTTTTACCATTCATTTAAAATACACCATTTAAGCTAGTTTATTCCAACTACAAAAATATACTATTTTTATTTTATCTCAAAATACAAATCACAGCAATAACAGTTGACAACGTCTAACAGATTTTTTTTCTGTTATGACAGCTCATTCTCATTCATTTCATTTCAAGCAATATTTTTTATGGCCGCTGTACACATATGACCAACGGTTCCACCAACCCTTTGTGAAACCCCTTGGCCAAGATAAGAGCCGCTGTTTACACATTGGCGAACCAATCACTTGGCATTGGCTCTTCATGAAAGATGGACGTGGAATGGAAAAGTCTAGGAAATTCTAGATCATAGACGTTGACAGAAAAATTTGATTAAAAAATAATAACCCCGTATTAAAATTAAATTATTTGAAATATTAACAATTTTTAGAATATTATGATAAGGACATTTATCTTTTTTAGGAAATACATTAAACATTTGCAAGGTTATTTTATTTCCTAAAATCTACACTATTATTGACATAGATAAACTTATTATTTTCGTAAATATTTCACTACCGTCCTCTCTGACGGCTGACGACCAACTGAATGAAGCGCCAACGTGTAAACGCAGTTGGCCATTGGCGCCAAGATCCTTTGATGTGTGGACAAAAAACCGACACCAATCGGTTGGCCGGCAAGCGCAAGCGCCAACTGCCAACTTACGGCCAAGTAGCCCTCTACACGCTTGGCCAAGGGGGTTGGTGGAACCGTTGGCCATGTGTGTACAGGGGCCATTAGCCGCATTACCTGGCCGCTACATATTAAGGTGGATGATACACTGGCTCCGGTTGTGCGATGCGAATCGGAGCCAGTGTGACATCCACCTAATCAACTACTTGTTGCACGATTAGAGTGAGATGGAGCAATAGGTAGAGAAGGACAAACATGTATTGCCTCACTCTATCGCTCTATCTCACTCTAATCGAGCAACCGATCGCCATGTGTGTAGAGATCTTGATGATTGTGATCGTTTCGGTTTCCTTCGCCTAAGTTTTGCACGGAGCGAATGTAACTATTTATTTGCGATGGTACCGGTTCATCACTACTTTTGTGAAGTATAAAATTAATAGCTGTAACAAACTGTCAGATTTGGTTCGAGTCGGACAGCGGATTTAATTCGCTCCGAACCATATCCGGCCGTCTGTAGAGCACGCGGACCAAATCCGACCGGTCCGGCCCGAACCAAATCTAACCGTTTGTTACAGCTATTAGAGAAAATTTATAAATCTGGCAAGCAATTTGACAATGACAACTTCATAGACTACTTAAAATAGCTGTAACAGACGTGTGCGTTCCGATTTAGTATTATTTCTTATTTCTTTAACGGAATAATTACTAATTTTCACATTATTTTGCCAAGATTAATAAAATCACAATGCGTTTGGAACACATCCGTCATTATTGTAAGTTTGGAACGCACCTGTCATTAACGTCACGTCATTGTCAAGTTGTCAGGTAGGAACAATTTGTATGGGAAAAAAGAATCACTGTTTTCTAATTATCATCACAATATTTACGTGTTTTTACACTGCCTAAACCTTCTGCGGTCTAATACAAACATTTCAATACCAAAATTACGTAAATCGGTCCAGCCGTTCTCGAGTTTATAGGTAACTAACAAACGCATTTCATTTTTATATTTTATTATAAATATGTCGGCGCAAGGCACCTGTAACCCTATAGTGGCTGAGGCCCGTGAAAGTGGCCCACATTCCTGGTCCAATGTTTACATTAACAGCATTAGCGGAATTGTCACAGTGATATCTTTGTTCTTTGAGACGGGGCGGATATTATAAACACCGCCGAACGTAGCCGTGGGTCCGATGTGGTACGTAATGAAATTAGTTGTTTATTATAAGCATTCCTTGAGGTGCCAAGAGGGCATTAAGATTTGGGACATGGTTGAATATAGACGCGCGACCGCGCGCTATTCCAGAACCGTGCCGTGAGATTACGTGTGCGCTTTAAGTACCGACTTGTACCACTTGACCCACGGATTCGTTTCCGTTTCTGATAACTTGGTGATGTTAAAGCTTTGATTGACTTGGTGTGATTTCTTTGTGATTTGGAACTTAATTAACTGTCGTTGTGATTTAGTAATATTCGTTACCAGTTACATAATTTATTGCATAAACATTTATTGGACTTGTGTCACTTGTGTGTGTGTGATATGCCCACCGTTTCCGCCCACCATGGAGCTGGTGCCAGGCCCCTGATGCTTTCGTAGAGCTACCGGCTCCGACATCAGAAGTGGGATCGTGAAAGAGGAAAATTCGGGAAAAGCTGTGGAAATTCCGAAATCAACAATGTATTGGAATTTGATTGGAAATCGATTGGAGTTGTTTTGTTCGTGATTTGAGGATCTACCGTATGGAATATGCAACCTATTAAGATGGGAATTTCCTAAAATAAAAAAATAAATAAAAATACCTGTTGAAATGTTATATGATGGAAATATTACACCTGCAATTGGTTTGATTACTTTCCGGAAGCGGAATAAGTGCTGCGATATTTAGTCGCGCGATGGTTGCAGAGTGCAGCAATTTTGACTGCGGACACTGCGATGCAGTACCTACGAATTTATCCAGACTGCACAGCAATCGTTTATCTATTGGGATGACAAGATAAGTAATAGACATTAAGCCTTTATACACTTCTGTGTGTTGTTTTGTTGAGTTTCAATGTTTTTGATAATATGATATGAAGTGTTAACTCTTGTGTTAACAGAAAGTCGATATAAATAGTATCGAACGTAATTATTTGATGTCGATTACATTATGCGACGAACTTACGGAATAATGTTTTATGACTGAGATTTTATTACATGAATGGACTATTCACTTGTTTTTGTTTTAGATACCATAGAGATTAATGTATGTTTTATCAGAACCTTGACCATGTCATTTAAATGGTTTCAACGATATTTTGTTGACCTGATTTTGAGAAGTTTTTTTTCGAAGATTTCTGAGAGAGATGCTGAGTATTAATTACTATAAGATGTAATTAAAGTTTACTGAATCTGAACTACACATTGTTTAGTGTTGTAATTAGAAGAGCCTAGCCGGTGAGAAACCATTATTAAGAAAATGTGTGTTTTTTTTTGTCAAGTAATCTGGATAGCGAAATATTGAGCCAATCATAATTGCTTTTGTTGAATACTTGATTAAAGGTATCAAGCTTTTGTATGGTTATAAATTACTTAACAGCGAAAATGATGCAGTCTAATGTGTTATCTACATCTCGGTGGAAAAGACATTACCATATGATAGTACCTGATGTTCAGTGAAGCACCCACTGTGCTGTCGTGATGAGAATTTGTTTGATTTGATTATCGGGTCGTCAAGTAACGTGACATATTTAGTTGAACTTCTTTGATAACATTGTCTTTAAAAAAAAAAATTAAGTAGTATCAAGATATTCATGAATCATCGATAGATTATTTTGGTTTGTTTCATGCAATTTGCTAAATGCTCAATGAAAAGAAATGGATTCTTATCTTTTGATTTATAAAGATGTGGCAATTATTAAAACCATGAAACAGGATCAACTGAGGTTTGATTTAAGAACTATTTCATTTATTAAGGAGACAATGACAAACTTTGTTTCGATAATTTTTAGAGAAAGGGACATTGTATAGTCCACATAAAATAGAAGGCTTGCATTCTTTATGATATGTGTTGGCATTGGCATTTGTGGTGTCGTTGTTGCCAGATTTCGTTGTGTTGTGTTTGACTCCGGTTGGTGAGTCGTATATGTGAGAGAGTCGCTTGGCTAGTCTCGGCTCAGGTGGTGACAGAGTTGTCCAGTCTGTATGAGATGGGTACGTGTCGGCCAGCCTGTAGTGTGATGGAAAGCGTGATAATCTCAAGTAACATTAAAAAAAAAAAAAAAAAAGTGGCAATCTTGGGTAGATTGCGAGTAAATAGGTACAACCCTTGAGCAGAGAATGCACAGCGTTAGCGTAGTAGGTATACGCATTTGAATTTTGATTAAAACTGAATATGATTTTGAGAATGAATAGTTTGTCAATGCATCTTTAATCATTTTGTTGGGTTACTGCGTCGTTTTTAAGATATCCGTTGGATTGGTTTATTGCCTTAATATCTGGTAGACCAGAGTCGGCTGAACAAATTATATGTTGGGAAAAGTGAAACAATTTTTGGCGAAATGAGACCTAATTTGAATGAACTGGTTGATGTTTGATGTATTATAGACGTGGTCAGTTTCGACGTATGACGTGTAAAGTGCCCCTTGTGGACTATTTAATTGCTAAATAAATAATTTAAAGTTTAGAAACTTTAAACAAGGTTTACGAAACTAATAACATGTCCTGGTTTACCTAAAAGTTATTGCAAGTCTTTAAGCTTTTGATTTCACTGTCAGTTCTGTTAAAGAAGACAATAAACTTGAAACAACAATATTAAGGTACAGTGATGCGTTTCTGGAGAGTTGAAAAAAAAAAAAATGACAATTATAATGTACCTATCTGTTAACGAACAAAGAGCTATTTATTCTAATGGCGTCATCAAATAACGTCTGTTGGGTTTAGCAAGCCCTTGTCCTTTAGACATTTATGTTGCTGGAGAATATTGCTACTGTACTGGTTGGATCAGTAACTTTATAGTGTGATGGTTGTTTTTGTAAAAGCAACAAAATACGTCGTTTTAGACCACAACTACAGGAAGAAAATATGATGAAAGAAGAAAAGCCAGTTATTTACAGCTTTTCTTACAATGCCGACATTTTACATCACGACTATCACGAGTTACAAATGTTGTTGTTGTTGTAAGAGTTCGTAGCTGATGAGGCTTCTGTACAAGTAAAGTATAATCGAGCACTTATGTTATTGTTTATAGAAACGGTACACGAATGGGTCCTGTTGGTATTTCTGTTGAAGCAAAATACAAGAGCCAGAGATTTTTAACAATTAATTAGGAGACCCTGAACTGAACATTCATAATCTAAAAAAAAAATAAAAAAATAAAAAATAAGTTACAGTACTGTACTTGTACAGTACATATCTTCTAAATATACTTCGAAATCTTATGTTTCTTATCAAAAATGAATTAGATACACTGTTGACAGTGTTGACCATTTCATTTCAGTTCATTTAGTTATTTTTTTTGATAAAGCACATTCGATTACTTCACATTTTGGCTGAAGAAATAAAGTACCTACCTAAACATGATTCTTGGACATAATAAGTTTTTGCCGTTTCCTGAATAAACAATGATAATGTATTATTAATTGGAAGATATATTTAAATTGAACTTGAAGAAGAAAATTTAGTCCGGATAAGCTTCGTTGTGACATCGTGTGTGTTCGATGATAAAAAAAAAAAAAGAATGTTATTACCTACTACTTAGGTATTACTTGAATATTGGTCATGTGAGACTGTAGAAGCTTTACTATCACAATATTAGTTTATGGCCGATGGCTAGCAAATAAACTTAAATTGAGTCACGAAGACAAATTTTCCCCGTATATATGGTATAATATAGCACTGGCATAGTATGCTTGAGCGCATAATGCTCAAAATTAAGAATTCTATTCAAGATAGCAATGAAGAGCAAGGAAGCAATGAAGAGAAATGGGGTATGGTGTTGAGCTCTTTTAATACAGTAATTAAGGTTATTGTTGTAGAATTATAATCCCAGTGAATTGTTTATAGCATACTATAGAATACTACTGACCATCGTGACATTCATTTGGTGATTATGATAACCTAGTCATGCTAAATGTTAAAAAAAAATATAAAAAAATTGTGTGGCTGAATAGCACTTGAACAGCAGTATGAAGGCTATTTAAGCAGCAGTGTAAAAACAAATTATGAAGAAGCGTAGATAGTTATTTGTGAGTATAACAATTGTGAGGAAATCTACGCTGTGAATTGATATTGAATGCATTTACGAAATCACAAAGGAAATCAACTTAAGTCTATTTGAAGTTTTAAAGTCCATTTAAGATACCTTATTAATTTCCTTCGATACAAATTGATACTTCTTGTTGATTTCTTCGATTCTTCGACACAAATTGATTTTGTGCATTGATAACAACAAAATATGCACTAATAGGTGCGTGCGATGTGGCGCTACAATGTCAGATTGTTACGTTCTCATGAAATATGGTTAATGATCATCTGTTGATGAAATTAGTGAACAGTCAGGATCAGCCCGTGTCGGCGAGGTGTGATGATACACATGGATGCCGTGTTTCTGAGTTTTGATGTCACATGGTTGGCATTGTGTTTTGCAACGTTATCTACTGCCTTGGTTGCTAGCTGTAGCCGTAGGTCATATTCCTAACCCAGTGTAGCTGGTACGGAGACTGCGCGGTGGTAGTGACAAGCAGGAGGAATACGGTTGCTTTGTGATCTGTTTTGGCGTGTGGCCTGAATTGATGTTGAGACAATTGATTTGTGTCGAATTTGTGAAATTCGATTTTGGGCTGTTTCTGATCTGTGTTTTATGTGAATATTGGTTTTGATACTATTGACAACTTGATTATAAGTTGTGGCATGGATTTTGGGAACTTAACTTTCTGTCATAGTTGTGACTTGATGGCAGGATAGCCGAGCAGAATGAGTGATTAAAATTGAACTTCTTTTGAAAGCCTGCGATTTTATTGGGCACACTGGGACGTGTGACAGTCAGGATCGCCGTGTCGGCGCAAGGCACCTGTAACCCTATAGTGGCTGAGGCCCGTGAAAGTGGCCCACATTCCTGGTCCAATGTTTACATTAACAGCATTAGCGGAATTGTCACAGTGATATCTTTGTTCTTTGAGACGGGGCGGATATTATAAACACCGCCGAACGTAGCCGTGGGTCCGATGTGGTACGTAATGAAATTAGTTGTTTATTATAAGCATTCCTTGAGGTGCCAAGAGGGCATTAAGATTTGGGACATGGTTGAATATAGACGCGCGACCGCGCGCTATTCCAGAACCGTGCCGTGAGATTACGTGTGCGCTTTAAGTACCGACTTGTACCACTTGACCCACGGATTCGTTTCCGTTTCTGATAACTTGGTGATGTTAAAGCTTTGATTGACTTGGTGTGATTTCTTTGTGATTTGGAACTTAATTAACTGTCGTTGTGATTTAGTAATATTCGTTACCAGTTACATAATTTATTGCATAAACATTTATTGGACTTGTGTCACTTGTGTGTGTGTGATATGCCCACCGTTTCCGCCCACCATGGAGCTGGTGCCAGGCCCCTGATGCTTTCGTAGAGCTACCGGCTCCGACAAATATAACTTTTACCAGACGCGACAAAGTTGGCAAAAAACGACTCTAGCTTAGCTCATTTTCTCAAGCCTGATTTTGATATATGATACGCAGGGACCTGTAACTAGACCATTTGTAAGCAGCCAGACCAATCGGATGGACCCAACCATCCGCCAGAGCGACTTAAAGTTTCGATATGAGCATTAGTAGAATTGAAATATTCCGGGTCTATAAAAGCTAAAAACTTGAATAACGAATTGAATTTTATATTATAAATAACGTAAACAAGGAAAAAACAAATTGGTACAGTGCATTATAAATTAAATATTCAATTCAAAGAAGTAAGCAATCAATGTTACAACGGTATATAACTAAACGAATTTCCTTTCTCCTACAAAACATGGTAACATACCTAAGTGACGAACTTTAGAATTACAAGTTTAGGAAGTTTATACATATGTACTCAATACGAACATCATCAACCCCGTTATAACCCATGTCGGAGATGCTGAATTTTCAGACACGAATACATTTTTGGCATTCTTCAAATACATGTTTGCCGTTATAAAAAGTTTAGAATACTTTACGTGTGTACACAACATATACACTTATACTTTCCACCTCATTTTAACTGAACTTATATAAATGATTATATAACTTTTGTAGTATGCGAGGGATTTGACATTATATGCAACATACACATAGTGCCTTTATACATAGTGTGAGGTCCCTCGCCCACAAATTAAAAAGGATTGATCTTAAAACTAATTTTAAACCACCTTGTTCGACGACCGAAAAAAAGTTTAATTTACTTTTCTTCTTTAAATTTATAATAAAATACACATGTACTTACGCAGTGTAAATAAAATTCATAGCTTAAAATTAATCTTGCACCACATATAAACTTTCATTTTTTTATTTCCTTAGAAGTAAAATTTTTGAAAGTCGCTTATTACGTCAAGAATACAATATACACGTAGCTTAATGTAGAAAATTCAAGTTTTTAGCTTTTATAGACCCAGAATATTTCAATTCTACTAATGCTCATATCGAAACTTTAAGTCGGTCTGGCGGATGGTGGGTCCATCCGATTGGTCTGGCTGCTTACAAACGGTCTGGTTACAGGTCCCTGCGTATCATATACCAAAATCAGGCTTGAGAAAATGAGGTAAGTTAGAGTCGTTTTTTGCCAACTTTGTCGCGTCTGGTAAAATACACATGTACTTACGCAGTGTAAATAAAATTCATAGCTTAAAATTAATCTTGCACCACATATAAACTTTCATTTTTTTATTTCCTTAGAAGTAAAATTTTTGAAAGTCGCTTATTACGTCAAGTATACAATATACACGTAGCTTAATGTAGAAAATTCAAGTTTTTAGCTTTTATAGACCCGGAATATTTCAATTCTACTAATGCTCATATCGAAACTTTAAGTCGGTCTGGCGGATGGTTGGGTCCATCCGATTGGTCTGGCTGCTTACAAACGGTCTAGTTACAGTTCCCTGCGTATCATATATCAAAATCAGGCTTGAGAAAATGAGGTAAGTTAGAGTCGTTTTTTGCCAACTTTGTCGCGTCTGGTAAAAGTTATGGCCGGCGGAAACGGTCTGGCATTGATGATAACCAATTTCTAACAACGTGCTCTAACACATATATAAAAATCAGCCTTGAGAATTTAAGGAAAGTAAGCACTTTTTTTTTTTCACCTTCATCACTTGATAGTAAAAAATTGGCCGATGGGCCGAACTAGAAAATATGCACACATTAACCGCCGATATGAACTCTACATTGTCCCAAAGTTTCATCCTTGAGAATTTGAGGAAGGTCTGGCGGGCCTGGGCTCTGGGTCTAGTATATGACAAGGTACAGAAATCATCACTTATTTATGCCGGTGACTGTACATTGTATGGATAGTAGTGGTAAACGGTAGTAAACAAAAAATCATATTTCGGCGCTATTATTTTAGGGTTCCGTACCTCAAACAGGAAAAAGGAATTATTGGATCACTCGTGCCTCTGTCTGTCCGTCTGTCACAGCCAATTTTCTCTAAAACTACTGAACCGATTTACTGTAATTTTGCATACATATGTTGTTCCTTTGACCCAAAGACGAATATCTTCCTTGCGTTATCCCGGCATTTGCCACGGCTTATGGGATCCTGGGGTCCGCTTTGTCAACTAATCCCAAAGTTTGTATTAAATAGAGTAGAGATATTGTATTAAATAATTTTTAGTCAAGTAAGATAAGATTTTTAGGCCAGTAAGTAAGATTTCATTATTATTGTCAGCTAGTTTAAAATAGGCCAAAAATGTAATATGACGTGATTAAAGAACGCCCTTTAACTATAGGGTAACCAGAACCACACTTCAGGACTTGAATTATCTCCTGACAGTCCTGACCTTGGACCTCATCTAGATCGATGCTGCTCGTTAGCCCAAATCTAATGAGCCCAAACATGTGGAGTTACGATGAGTAGAATAGCAGTTCTGTTGACCATCTCCTGACTCCATCACGACACGTTGGAACTCATTTAGATCGATGCTGCTCGTCAGCCCAAATCTAATGAGCCCAAATATGGTGGAGTTATGATGAGTAGAATAGCAGTTCTGTTGACCATTTCCTGACTCCATCACGACACGTTGGAACTCATTTAGATCGATGCTGCTCGTCAGCCCAAATCTGGTGAGCCCAAATATGGTGGAGTTATGATGAGTAGAATAGCAGTTCTGTTGACCATCTCCTGACTCCATCATGAGACCCTGGACCTCATCTAGATCAATTCTGCTCGTCAGCCCAAATCTAATGAGCCCAAACATGGTGGAGTTATGATGAGTAGAATAGCACTTCTGTTGACCATCTCCTGAGTCCATCATGAGACCTGGAACCTCATCTAGATCGATTCTGCTCGTCAGCCCAAATCTAATGAGCCCAAACTTGGTGGAGTTATGATGATTAGAATAGCAGTTCTGTTGACCATCTCCTGACTCCATCATGAGACCTTGAACCTCATCTAGATCGATTCTGCTCGTCAGCCCAAATCCAATGAGCCCAAACATGGTGGAGTTATGATGAGTAAAATAGCAGTTCTGTTGACCATCTCCTGACTCCATCATGAGACCTTGGACCTCATCTAGATCGATTCTGCTCGTCAGCCCAAATCTAATGAGCCCAAACATGGTACGTGGAGTTATGATGAGTAGAATAGCAGTTCTGTTGACCATCTCCTGACTCCATCATGAGACCTTGGACCTCATCTAGATCGATTCTGCTCGTCAGCCCAAATCCAATGAGCCCACACATGGTGGAGTTCCGATGAGTAGAATAGCAGTTCTGTTGACCATCTCCTGACTCCATCATGAGACCTTGGACCTTATCTACACCAATTCTGCTCGTCAGCCCAAATCTAATGAGCCCAAACATGGTGGAGTTAGGATGAGTAGAATAGCAGTTCTGTTGACCATCTCCTGACTCCATCATGAGACCTTGGACCTCATCTAGATCGATTCTGCTAGTCAGCCCAAATCCAATGAGCCCAAACATGGTGGAGTTCCGATGAGTAGAATAGGAGTTCTGTTGACCATCTCCTGACTCCATCATGAGACCTTGGACCTCATCTAGATCGATTGTGCTCGTCAGCCCAAATCTAATGAGCCCAAACATGGTGGAGTTCTGATAAGTAGAATAGCAGTTCTGTTGACCATCTCCTGACTCCATTATGAGACCTTGGACCTCATCTAGATCGATTCTGCTCGTCAGCCCAAATCCAATGAGCCCAAACACGGCGGAGTTATGATGAGCAGAGTAGCAGTTCTGTTGACCATCTCCTGACTCCATCATGAGAACCAGAACCTCGTCCTGGTCCCGAAATACAGTCAAAATTCAAACTCTCATCAGATTTCAAGTAAAAATTGAAATCCATATAACCATCTGAAATGCAAATCGATTTCTAAAATTGCATGTATAAAAATCAGGCGGACCGTATGCTTGTTTGCCACTGACAGGATCAAGATTTGTTTAGTCGCAGTATACAGCATTTCTCGGAACTATCTAGCTGCTTACGAAAGCAAAGAGCGCCGGACGATCGAACGCAGGTCTGTTGTCTACGAGCGCTCGGCGCAGACTGAGCGGGCCCGTGTCAGCACAGTGTATTTTATTCGAATTTTAGGTGCTTTAAAAAAATTTCTATCGACAGAAAGGTACGTCCTATATGTATGATTTTTTTTTATCATGTCAACAAGAAGTTCTAGTTTAGGATATTTTTGTTTAAGAGTTACAATATACGCAGGAACCGCAGGAAATATACATAATGTAAACCTCTTTTTATCGAAAAAATGGGGAAGACACGGAAGGTTATTTTCATCACATTTGCTGTTTAAATGTATCATTACGTCTACGTGTACTGAAGCATAATGTACTATTTTATTCCCAAGGGAATAATGGATTTAGTTTTAAAAGTGAATTCTATCCGTACAATACTTCAGGCAAAGGATGTTTCAATCTGCCAAGGATTTTTATTGCACAACCAAAATTTGTCTATTAAGCTATAAAAGACATTATACGGTATTAAAAATGCATTTTATTTATGTTTTACAATTATCTCAGTGTGTTTTGCATTTATTTCGTAAATTTAACTGAGATAAATTGTTATAATTTATAAACTGACAACATGCTGTCTACTCGCGCTTGACCGCGTGCGTACGCGAGGCACCCACCGTTGCCTAGCAACGGAGAGTACAACAGATAAAAATATTGAACTGAATGGAAAATAAGTGAAATTTTAGTTCAATCATATGATTTATCTGCTTTTTTGAACATTGCATTTAATTTATACGCAGTATTTTCGAGTTTGTTTTCGTTCAAAAAGTGTTTGTTATCAAAAACAATGGATTTAATATGAATAATCTGATGTAAATCAAGATACACTACCGGTCGCAACGCCGCCGGTTGAAGGGTTTGCCTTATAACTGTTTCCTCTGTATTTTTCTCTCAAATGTGATGAAAAACATTGTGTGTAACTCGGGGAGTATGAATATTACTAACTCGAGTCTTTAAATCGCTCCGGCAAGCCGTCGCGATTTAACTTACTCTCGTTAGTAATATTCAACTTCCTCCCCTTGTTGCACAATGTACTATTATCCTCCATTTCAAATAAATCTTAAAATGTCAAACGTTGATTACCTCGTATAGGATATAATAAATAGGATTGTGATCATTTATTACCCCAAATGATATTTTTAACAGCACAATCACGATTCGAAACGAGTTATTCCAATATGAAATTTGAAAACTTCTTCCGAAGAAACTGATTTTTTTGAAGTATAAAAAGACATATTTTAAAATATTATCCAATTATTACCTAGCTTAAGATATGTTTTTAGGAACATTATCAGTTTTTTAATAATCATTTATAGTTTCTTTATAATTTTGAATGAAAAAGGTTACATTTTGCCAAAAACGCTCGTCTTTAGGAATAAGGCCTTTTAAAAACTAAACAATCAACTGTCTTAGAGACATTTTAGAATTAGATAACTCTTATGAATGTAATGATGGCACAGCAATCAGTCTTGATCGTAAACTAGAACTTTCCTTTGCTAATCCGCGAATAGATAACGTGCAAGTCAATCAGTGCTAACCTGTTATAATTACTTGCGTATTTTTTACATGCAATTAATTTTCCCACCCTCCCACCGCAAAAATAAAAATAAATACGCAAATAAATATAACAACCCACCACCAAAAATACAAAACTCGACACGTGTTTCGCCTCTCTACGAGGCATCCTCAGGAGCTGATGTTGACGGTCCGAAGTCCCGCAACTGACTGATCGTCCCCAGAATGGTCGGCCATATTTATACTTTCTCCACCCCCTACCAAGCAAGTTAGATGGAAAAATTCGTAATAACGGCGATGACGCAACATTCAACTGCTCATTAAGGATTAACCCCTATTGTTGTACCTAATTATCTCCAACTGTTCCAGAACCCCCAAACGCAGCCCTTTCTCACATACATGTAAAACATCAAAAGAATGATTCTCTGATACAGTATGGTCACTCTCTATCAAATGCTTTGCAAAATTGGATCTCTCTGGATGGTTGTGCCTGTATGATGCCATATGCTCCTTATACCTAGTAGTGAAATTGCGGCCCGTTTGGCCCACGTACACTTTGTTACAAACATCACAGCTCAACTTATAAACCCCAGATTTTTTCCCTTTCTCGATCCTATCTTTGCCGTTACAAAGCTTGGAGTGCAAAGTGTTATTAGTCCTAAAGGCCACAGGAATGCCGTTTGACTTCAAAATCTTATAAATGTCCTCTGACACTTTGCCAACATAAGTAATGCTCGCTTGACACCTCTTAACCGGTTCAGAAGACTTTTCTCTAATAATGTGATTCAACCTCTTAGCTAGATTATAAGTTGGTGCACCCAAATATGAGACCACTGGACGAACTGGAATGTTATCCTTATGAATCTTAGGTAGCCCATAAAGAATAGGAGCTCGTGGATTCATTGGCACAACCATGCTCTTCTGATGTTCAGTTTCAAAAACAAACATAGAGTTCTTAATTGCCTGTCTCAGATCTTTCTGGAATCCTGGAGTTGGGTCTCTCTGCAAACTCGAACTCGGTTCAGAAGGACGTGCCGCATACAACATATTGTTAACCATAACCATTCGCTTCTTTCTGATGATGCCATCAACGATTGATTTATCATAACCGTTCGAAACTGCCAAGTGGTAAATATTGTCCAATTCGGCTCGATAGTGTTCTTCAGAAAGAGGCACAGACAACATCCTATACACATAACAGTGAAAAGCGGCCAACCTATGCTGCCAAGGGTGTGTAGAAGAAGCCGGTATAACTGTATCAGTATGTGTAGGCTTGCGGTAAATTTGAAATTGATGGCTATTATTAACTCTAGTAATGGTCAAATCTAGAAAATTCAATGACTTGTCTTGCTCTAGTTCCTTTTTAAACTTGATCTTTGGATGTTTACTATTAAGCCCAGTAACAAATTCATCCAGCAGGTCCATACTCCCCGTCCAACAAATAATCAAATCATCTACGTATCTGAAGTAATACAATATATTATCATTCCCTGCAATATGCTGGTTCTCAAAGTGGTCCATAAAGATATCCGCCATTAAAGGACTCAGTGGAGAACCCATGGCTAAACCATCACTTTGCAAATAATACTGTCCCCCGAATCTAAAATAATTATGTTTCATACATATAGCAGTTAGATCTATCAACTCATCTACCTCCCCTGGATGTAAACGTTGCTTTTCAAACAGGTCCCTTAGAATATCCAAAGTCTCCCCATACGGCACATTCGTAAACAAACTATCTACATCCAACGAAAGCAAGACAGCATTATCTGGAATAATAATATCTTTGATCTTTTCTATTAACTGCAAACTATTCCTCAAACAAAACTTCGGCCGGAACTGAGACTTTTCTCTAATAATGTGATTCAACCTCTTAGCTAGATTATAAGTTGGTGCACCCAAATATGAGACCACTGGACGAACTGGAATGTTATCCTTATGAATCTTAGGTAGCCCATAAAGAATAGGAGCTCGTGGATTCATTGGCACAACCATGCTCTTCTGATGTTCAGTTTCAAAAACAAACATAGAGTTCTTAATTGCCTGTCTCAGATCTTTCTGGAATCCTGGAGTTTTGAAACTGAACATCAGAAGAGCATGGTTGTGCCAATGAATCCACGAGCTCCTATTCTTTATGGGCTACCTAAGATTCATAAGGATAACATTCCAGTTCGTCCAGTGGTCTCATATTTGGGTGCACCAACTTATAATCTAGCTAAGAGGTTGAATCACATTATTAGAGAAAAGTCTCAGTTCCGGCCGAAGTTTTGTTTGAGGAATAGTTTGCAGTTAATAGAAAAGATCAAAGATATTATTATTCCAGATAATGCTGTCTTGCTTTCGTTGGATGTAGATAGTTTGTTTACGAATGTGCCGTATGGGGAGACTTTGGATATTCTAAGGGACCTGTTTGAAAAGCAACGTTTACATCCAGGGGAGGTAGATGAGTTGATAGATCTAACTGCTATATGTATGAAACATAATTATTTTAGATTCGGGGGACAGTATTATTTGCAAAGTGATGGTTTAGCCATGGGTTCTCCACTGAGTCCTTTAATGGCGGATATCTTTATGGACCACTTTGAGAACCAGCATATTGCAGGGAATGATAATATATTGTATTACTTCAGATACGTAGATGATTTGATTATTTGTTGGACGGGGAGTATGGACCTGCTGGATGAATTTGTTACTGGGCTTAATAGTAAACATCCAAAGATCAAGTTTAAAAAGGAACTAGAGCAAGACAAGTCATTGAATTTTCTAGATTTGACCATTACTAGAGTTAATAATAGCCATCAATTTCAAATTTACCGCAAGCCTACACATACTGATACAGTTATACCGGCTTCTTCTACACACCCTTGGCAGCATAGGTTGGCCGCTTTTCACTGTTATGTGTATAGGATGTTGTCTGTGCCTCTTTCTGAAGAACACTATCGAGCCGAATTGGACAATATTTACCACTTGGCAGTTTCGAACGGTTATGATAAATCAATCGTTGATGGCATCATCAGAAAGAAGCGAATGGTTATGGTTAACAATATGTTGTATGCGGCACGTCCTTCTGAACCGGTTAAGAGGTGTCAAGCGAGCATTACTTATGTTGGCAAAGTGTCAGAGGACATTTATAAGATTTTGAAGTCAAACGGCATTCCTGTGGCCTTTAGGACTAATAACACTTTGCACTCCAAGCTTTGTAACGGCAAAGATAGGATCGAGAAAGGGAAAAAATCTGGGGTTTATAAGTTGAGCTGTGATGTTTGTAACAAAGTGTACGTGGGCCAAACGGGCCGCAATTTCACTACTAGGTATAAGGAGCATATGGCATCATACAGGCACAACCATCCAGAGAGATCCAATTTTGCAAAGCATTTGATAGAGAGTGACCATACTGTATCAGAGAATCATTCTTTTGATGTTTTACATGTATGTGAGAAAGGGCTGCGTTTGGGGGTTCTGGAACAGTTGGAGATAATTAGGTACAACAATAGGGGTTAATCCTTAATGAGCAGTTGAATGTTGCGTCATCGCCGTTATTACGAATTTTTCCATCTAACTTGCTTGGTAGGGGGGTGGAGAAAGTATAAATATGGCCGACCATTCTGGGGACGATCAGTCAGTTGCGGGACTTCGGACCGTCAACATCAGCTCCTGAGGATGCCTCGTAGAGAGGCGAAACACGTGTCGAGTTTTGTATTTTTGGTGGTGGGTTGTTATATTTATTTGCGTATTTATTTTTATTTTTGCGGTGGGAGGGTGGGAAAATTAATTGCATGTAAAAAATACGCAAGTAATTATAACAGGTTAGCACTGATTGACTTGCACGTTATCTATTCGCGGATTAGCAAAGGAAAGTTCTAGTTTACGATTAACATGGATTTCCGCAAAGTAACGCCTGATTCCATCGATTATCAGTCTTGATGTTTCGCCTTAATAATTACTTTGAAATAATAATAAAAAAACTTATTTTATAGTGGCAAGTAGGTATTACCTAGAAGTGGCTGACATAATAAAAGGGAATATATTAGTCTGATAAACAATTGTGACAGACATATGACAACTCTCCGCCAGTGCAAGCTTCATGAGACTAACGTTTGCATTCCATACATTGGACCCATTTTTCATTTGGTCTACTATTTGAATAGGGCTCAAAACAACAAATGCGGAGGCAGTCATCATCTTCCTCTTCACTTTCGTTTTTCTCTTTGGTTTTCTTGGCCCTTATTCCTTTATTCTTAGTTTGTGTCTTTGATCTTTTGCGTGTTTTTTCATTAAAATTTGGTGCCTTAACTTTCTTCTTTGCTAATCTTGCTGCTTCGATTGCGACTAGCTCATCTTTTACTGGAGTGTCGGTTAAGATGGCTGATTTCACCTTTCGTCGCTGGGTCTGTTTTTCTTTCCGCGGTGGAGCCTTTGGGCAAGGGCCTGAGAGTTTCCGGTGTGAAAGTATTACGAGGTTTACTTGATGCCATATCTGTGAAGGCTGCTGCTGTAGTTGATAGTGTCTTGGAACTGCCAGGAGTAGGCTCAGCAAAGGCTAAAGTATTTTGCTCACTTTCAGCTCCGGTTATCACAGGGCTCGGCGTACGTTCATCACGTCTGTGATCATCTGTATCTGATCTAGGCGGGCCAGGATTGCAGTTGTCTGTGGAACTACTCGGTAGGGGAAGGTTTTCTGTGGCAGAAGCCTCGGAGGTCGAAGGAATTCTGCAAGACAGCTCAGGGTTGCTAATAACTCCGGATGACATGCGTGGGTCCTCTGCAGCAGGATCTAAATAGGTATTAGATGGGCCAGGATTTCCAACAGAAGAACTCTCTGAAGTAACAGTCAAAGGTCTATCTGTAACCTGGCTGGGCAAGTAATCGTCATCCTGGAATATTTCGGTGTTTACGGGCCAAATTCCTGTCGTAACAAATCCACCAGATAAGTTGCGGGTTTGACTGCTATTTCAAATGCCGTTTTCACTATTCCTGGAATATCATAAATAGTCATGATCTTCCCGGGATTAGATCGCATCCAGTTATCACACGTAGTATTTACTGCTTTTTTTACAGGTCCTAATATAGCTCTATCCATTGGCTGCAGCTTATGAGTGCAGTGAGGAGGAAAAGTCAGTAATATTATGCCATTTTCCTTGCAAAAATTAATATTTTTGACCGCTGAGTGTGAGGCGTGGTTATATAACAGCAATAAAACCTTGTTTTCTGCAGATGACCTTACTTGGTGTTTAAAAAATTCGAGAAAGACATGAAAATCGTCTTCTTGCATCCAACCTGTTCCATTTGCAGAGCCAATCCCATCACGGATAAAATGATCATTAAATCTCTTACGTGGAAATATAAACATTGGGGGAATATGATTACCTGTGGCGTTTCCAGCTAAAGCAACTGTTACTGAAGTCCCCCTTTCTGCTGAAGTCATTGCACTCACTTGTTTTTGGCCTCTTCTAGCAATGACGCGGTCTGGCTTCTGAACGGTGGTGATACCGGTCTCGTCCATATTCCATATATCCGTGCCTTCGAGTTTATACTTGTTCAAGACAGTGATGTAATTTCTAAAAAAGAGCTCCACATTGGTTCGGTTAAAAATAGTAGCTCTCGCGATACTAGTTGGTTGGGGTAGTCGTAAGGAAAGAATAGAATTCCGTTTCATGAATGATCGAAACCAAACCTCTCCTGCCATTTCATTTTTTACCCAAGAAGGAGGACACGTTTTATTATACTCCACAGCCAGCTTATAGGCCAGACATCTGGTTTCCTTAGTACTTAAACGGTAATTAGCAGCAGCGCAGGTTGAAAGATATTCGCAGAGTATGTTTTCCTCTTCAGACGAAAAAACCGTTTTTTCTGGGTATCCTACAGTTGGATGATCAGTCGTTTCCTTAGCTTCATAAGCCTTTTTTTCTTATTTTTTTTTTTAATTATAAATGGGCTTACTCTTGACCACAGACTAGCCAAAGGCAAAGACGTGGCCTACGATGGAGTGAGCTCGCCCAGAAGATGCCTGTTCACTCTTGATTTGAAGGTTAATGTACCTGTTTAATGATGTGTGCTTAAGATTGTAGCTGGAAGCAGCATCACGAAGATTTTTTTGCCTCAATGTAACCTCTTCTGCCGCGAGATCATGTATCTCTTGGCTCGCCATCCCTCTGTCTGTTTTTCTTTTGTACTCAGTAGGCATGCTAGAACAAAAAAAGCAAAACTAAACTTAACCTTAAATCAATCGGTACTAAGGGGAGTTGAAACAGTCTGTTTCAAATCTCCTCAGCAACAAAAATCCTCCCAACCGTTACAAAATTCCGACGTAAACACAAACCACGACAAAATAGTTGCACGATCACTATTAATTCAATTTAGTTAATAAGCTTTCGAAATATACATAACACAAGCCCAAACATCGAGACACAGTAAAAACATTGATATTTGAAAAAACCGAGTAAAACTTACTTTACGTATTTTTTGACGCACCGGTGCTAGAACTCGACAACCGCGCGCCTTGCAGCAAAGACGCACACTGAGGGGCTCGCGTAGGGTTGTAAATAGAAAAAAAACCAAATGTTTTTTTTTCAGAATTGTGAAAAAAACATGAAAAAAAAACCGAGCACCCTAGTTTTTTTTTCTAAATATGGTTTTTTTTTCAGATGAACAAATAATACGACAATAACGGTTTTTTCGTGTGTTGTAACGTGTTTCAATAACAATAACGTACATTTTAATTCAATTAACATTCAGTATACAAACGTTTATTAGGGAATTCCCGATGCTGCGTGTAGCGTGGAGAGGCGGTGGTGTTGCCAACAGTAAATAGTGATAACTACCAACTACAGATTTCGTAAATGTTACTTTTATAAGACCAGAAATTAAAGTTATTTGATTCAATTCGTTTAATAGTTAACATTAAGTCTAAAAAACCGTATTAAAGTATTAACTAGTTTGCAAATTTTGAGATTTCGTACTTTAGAAAAAAAAACATACTCCAGAAAAAAAACTGTTTTTTTTCACGGTTTTTTTTTCATGTTTTTTTTTCAAGCCAGAAAAAAAACCGTTTTTTTGCAACCCTAGGCTCGCGGGCGCCGGGGCGCGTACTAACAGCGTCGTTGCCAGCTCGCTAACGGTTATACATTCCGCGAAATGGACGTTGTTTCAAATCACCTTTGTTTCAAAACCCCTCGGTCTCCCCTACATGACGTTTCGTTACACAAACAAAACACATATTTATACAAACTAAATACTTTTTAGACAGAACTATTTGTTCACTGTACACATTACGAGAATATTATTGTCATTCTTTACAAGAGCTGCAAAGTAATACCAACTTATAAAACAGTCATATCAACTATACTGCGATGGCATTCGCTACGATACAAATAATAGAGTTGACAGCTATGCGCACATATTTATACAAACTTAATATATTTTTTAAATATAATTCTTCGTTGAGTTTACATTACAAGAATATTCTTTTTATTTCTTTACGAGAACTACGAAGTAATGGCAACGTATAAAAAGGTTACAGGAAGTATACTGTGATAGTAGGTAACCGCTAAGATTAAGATTGTAAAGATAATTTTTATTTTTTTGGCATTACAAGAAGCTTCTTGTTAATAGAATTATTGTAACCTTTATTCAATTAGTTGTAAAGAAAACTAGACTTCTCGTATAAATGGATGGTGATAAGCAATAATGTGTCAACCCACAAAACTAAAAAAATGAGATTTTAATGCCATGTTATAGCTGGATTTTTAAACTTCTATTTGCAAAAATGACCTTTTCATTTTGAAAATTTTTACTATCCCAAAAGTAAAAAAATAGGTTAACACAAATCCTTTATCGTGTGTTGCCTGTTTTGCATTAATGTGTCAAGAACCTTAACTTATTATAGTAATTGGCAGAAGACATATTTAAATTACAATAATGTGTTATGAGGGTTGACTCAACGATTTTTTTACACTTGACTCATTCTTGCAAAACGCAAAAAATGACATAGTTACCCACTATGAGACTTGAATGATTATTGCAAAATGATATTTTATTCGTTGTTTTATGCTACGACCCGTGTTATAAAACATAAGTCATTATTGTTAAATTATATTCGGGTCATAAATTGTTCGTTTTTGGTGTAAGTACCATGACACTATATTGTAAAATATAACTGTTCATATTAATTTATGTTTGAATAAGTTATGACTTAGTCCATTAGTATATTTTTGCACATGAATGGTAAATTCAGTACGAAATTGAACATTTTAAGTCATGAATATACATATTCGTTATTATAATTTGCAAACATTTTTTACAAGTACGTGTTTATATAAAAATCTAATATAAGCTACTATTTTTTTATAATTACTAATTACATTAATGTATGCATAAAAATATTGTTTGATTTTTGAATACTTACTGAATGGTAGTTTATTATTTTGTTAAAGATATTTTATGTTTTGTTCTTGTACAAGTCATGAGTTATTCATAATTTAAATGACTTAGTCTATTTCTTAGCGTAAAAAAATATTTTGTTGTATATTTTAGATAAGTAGTTTATTTTTTTTAAAGATGATTATTTGTTTTATGTAACGATTTTTTGTTGAAAAAGCACAGATAATTTAAATATGTGTCTAGAAATGATCATTACTCTAATAGTTAATTTATAGTATTTTATTCAACAGGCGTTTAAAGGAGGTCAAGAAATATGAGTGGCGTACTTTCCACAAGTATTTTGGAGTCAGTTAAACACCATTGCATACAATACTTTTACAAAGACCATGCACTTAGTTTTTAATAGTTTTTTTTAAATAATTCTCGCGAAATTCACACTGTTTCCTGTATTGCAAAGGTTTGCACTGTCAGCTCAGCTGCCCAAAGCCTTTCCGCGTACGCACGCAGTATCGTTAATGCAATGCGTTGCCATGATTACAGAACCAAACAATGCGTTTTCAGTTTTTTCGATACGCACAATCCTGTAAATGACGAATAACAGTTCGGGAGTAGAAAAATCATTAAAAGGTTTGATTAATAAATAATGTATTGATTCCTACATATCTAATAACATAAGTGACCATGACTGATATGTTACTTAACACTTATAAAGTTAAAAATATGCATAGGTAGAGTATTTTACAAAAACAATTTATGTCTCTAAGAACAAATTAAATTACTTTCATAGAAAATATTTTAACTTGTTATTTTTTTTTATACTACGTCGGTGGCAAACAAGCATACGGTCCGCCTGATGGAAAGCGGTCACCGTAACCTATGAACGCATGCAACGCAAACAGTGTCACATGCGCGTTGCCACCCCATTAGAAACTTGTACATTCCCTTTTGCTGTGTTAAGTGTAAGTAGTAACACTACTATTATGTTCTAAACATTAAATAAATGTCATATACAAAGAAAAAGTGACCAAAGCCTCCAGTGCTCCGAGCTGGAATCGAACCAGCGTACTCCGCTTACCGGGCGAATGCCAGAACCACTCGGCTATCGGTCCACGAAAGCAAGGGTCGAAATTTCTAAGTATATGACATTTCCGAAGGCTCGTGGCGCCCTCTGGCCATCCCTGGGCTATGGCTTTGGTCACTTTTTCTTTGTATATGACATTTATTTAATGTTTAGAACAATTTATGTGCTTTAACATGTTTATTTAAGACTCATAGATATTTTTAAACAATTAGCAAATGTGGGTTAAGTATCATAACACAGTCTTGAAAAAGTTTGACGTCGTCGAACAATTCGCAATAAAAGAAAAGGGCATTATTTCGTCAAATTGAAGTTTGTTTTGAAATTAAGCTACAATAATCACTACTACTGAACGTATTATAGCTGAAAAACACAACAATCTATATAAAAACAATTTTTTTTAAGAGAAACAAAAAAATGAGAAAAAATCTTTAGACGCCATTTTCTCAAAATGGTTGGCGTGTGGGTTGACACATTGTTGCTTATCAGCATCCAAATATGTAATTCAAACAGAACTGTTTGGTGCATATTAATGTTTGCTTAGTTCTATTGAATTCAAGATATAGTAAACGTAACAATACAGTAGTTTTTCTTACGAGATTGTAGTATCAGTTACGATAAATCTATTTTACTAAACGTTCTGGTAGTATTGTTAGAATTTTTTTTTCCGTGTAGTCACCTACAATATTATGGCCATTTGAAGTTTCGACATAGGCACATAAAATACCACTACTCGCACTAGTGCGATAAAATAGATTTTTTACCAATTCATCATGCAACAAGGGGGGTAAGGGGGGTTTTGTCGACGAGTGTTAATAACTCGCGACAGTTATATACACGAGTTTACAAAATCCTTACCTCTTGAGTTACACACAATATTTTTCATCACATTTGAGAGGAAAACACAGAAAAAAAATCATAAGGCAAAACCTTCGATGAATGGCGGTGTTGTACCTACTGCCCGTTGCTATGGCAACGCGATCAAGCGCAAATCGAGATGGCCGTCACAATTTCCTGCCAGACTGCAAATTATAACGATTTATCTACGCAAAATTTACAAAATAAATGTAAACTACACTGAAATAATTGTAAAACATAAATAAAATGCATTTTTCATACCGTATAATATTTTTTTACCTCTATAGCTTAATAGTCAAATTTTTGTTGTGCAAAAAAATCCTTGGCCGATTGAAACATCCTTTGCCGGAATTATTGTACGGATTGTATTAATTTTTAAAAATCAATCCATTACTCCCTTGGGAATAAAATAGTACATTAGTCTTCAGTAGACGTAGACGCAATGAGACCTTTAAACAGCAAATTTGATGAAAAACATATTGACCAATTTTACTGAGCAATAAAATTGTGTAGATGACAAAACTTGTTATATTATTTTATTTCTGCTACGTTTTATTAGAATTCCGTATTTTCTGTCATTACATTTAGTCAATCACATAAAATAGGTCTGAAATGAATGGCTTGGCAAAAAACCAAGCGTCTGAAACTCTGATCACATGTTGAAAATTTAGAAAACTAAAAAGCTAGCAGCTGGCGGTAATTGGTTATGTAGGTACTATGTTCTTTCGCTTTACGACAATTTCGTGGTGTAAATTACCGTGAAAAATGTGTTTTATTTTCCTCACAATCAAAGTGAAAAGCAGAGTGTACACGGGCATAAATGTCCATTTTTACCGTCGTCTACTATTTTGTAAAAATTGTTTTGGGTAAAAATGGGTCACTTTATCTATTATTTAAAATCGATCGCATTAGCAAGACTCGACCCTCTCCCATTTAAAGTGCAAGAAATTGCTTCCGTCGAAACTGTTAAACAAATTTCAGTGACAGAATACCTACCAGACGACGACATAACATTTAACAAGAGACTACCAGTGACTGACTTTATTACACCCCGTTGACAGAATTAACTACTATATAAACATAACCCGACATACATGCCAAACATGACTTGAAACCTTTTATATACATTAGACATGTCTGTGCATCTACACCTACACATACACCGATGGAAACAAGTGCGACGGAGGAGTAGGAGCGGCGTTTGTTATACTAGGTTTACTGACGATTCGCCAAAAAACGTTTCCCAAAGTTTCACATCCCAAACTATTATTCCCAAATTATCATTTCCCAAATAAACGTTTGGCAAAACAACTTATCGCAAATTGACATTTAGCAAAACAGGGGTCGGCTTTAAGTCCGTATTTGTTCCTCCTGGTTATTTTTGGCAAGTATTTGTTTCCCAAAATATTTTCTTGGTCAAATCTCATTTTACCAAATATTATTTAGTCAAATGTATTCTTAGGTAAAATTTTGGGAAATTATCATTTGACAGATTTTAAGTTTATCAAATGTTAATATTGTAAGAGCATTTACTTGTGTGATGAGCACAGATATTTGTTCCTGAGTCATGTATATATATTATATATATCGTTGTCTGAGTACCCACAACACAAGCCTTCTTGAGCTTACCGTGGGCCTCAGTCAATCTGTGTAAGAATGTCCTATAATATTTATTTATTATTTATTATAACTAATATTTTATTACAACCGAAATGAAACGTTACTTTTTGTAAAAAAAAATCAACGGGTTGATTAACCAAAGGACTGGTGAACCTATTTATGTACCTAGAATTAAGAAAATGACATATAAAATATCTGTTTATTAATCAATGATCGTATCGCATCGTAACAATATGATGCAAACAAACCAGTTACATTTGCCGCCCAGTCGAGATTTCCCCCGCTGTACCTTAGCCATTAGTGACGTAACACGAACTCAAAAAAGCGACAGAGAGAAGAACGGAATGGTGCTTAGGTACTCTAATATACGCCTTATCGATTACTGACATGAACATCAAAATTTACATAAATATGAATACGCCTTTTACGTGTTTATTAAGTTACCTACTAACGCGGTTAATCACAAGATGATGAGTCCACAAAACAGTATAAATTAATCTTGTCCATTTCTAAAACTAAATGATAATCTATATTTAATAAAATACACATACATGTTCACAGAATGTAATCGCTTTGAAGCAAACGCGAGTTGGTTTGCTAGGAAGGTGGTGTGCACTTAAGTTATTAGTAAGTGTAGGCACCAAGTTTCTAATCGGTTTACTAAATGCGGTCATGGGTCGAGCGCAGCCTCCTTTCTCGCGCCGCATTATATTATAGAGCTGCCTACTCGTGAAGATAAATGAAAGAGCTAGTAAAAACATAACTTAATTGCTTTAAAACAAAAAAAAAAACATAGTAATGGTATCACATCTCCAACAATGGTACTCTTAAAATATCGACTAAATTCCTGGTCGAGTCAGTATCAATAGTTCTTAACATCAGTAGCTAGTGGATGAAAGAACGCACGTGGGAAATATCGAAGTTGAAATATTTTTCCATGTATTACGTAATAGTTAGAGAATGGTATTAGTTACTTTGATGCTGGATGCTGACTGTAGGTACCTACATCTGATATTTGAAGTCGTTTCTATTACGTTATCAATGAGATAACCCCCATTCTTAAATAAAAGAAACCCTAATGTAACATAGGCTAGTGTGATGCTGTAAAGTTTATTTGTTAAGTAGTAAAATATCCAAGAAAAAGCTTTCTGACATTGCAAAATTCGTTAGGAATCAGGTAACCATTCAAAATATTTTCTAAGAAGACAAATAGGCATAGTATTAGAGATGCTCTTAAATTATTTAGTTACCTGCAAAGCAGGCAATTACAAACGTTGCCTCATAAATTTGGCACTAGAGGCGAGTTCATGCATTACGTACACTTGTCCTTATTTATTGCGAGGCTTTCTTGGCTCTAGCTGTAAACGTATGCAGAAACGTGGAAATAAGTAGGTAACTTGTGACTACTCATTCCTATTAACGAACTATGGATTTACAATAAGCCTTTCTTCCAATTATAGTGAAACGAAAGTAACTAACGATTTAAAACACTCCCTTCGGTCGTGTTTTAATTTATCGCCATTCGTTTCGATCTTCCTTTTATTCGCACTTGTACCGTAATGAACTTACTATTAGTGGTTAGGTAACGAACAGTTGAGAGTTGTTACATTAGATAGATTTTTTATTTACTATGCAGCATGACATTTTTATAACAGGCAATATTTTATCGGGCTGCGTCAGCGCCAAAGTTCATGTAATTATATTTAAAAAAAATGTTTGTTAGTAAGTATCCGTTTTTTTTATTCTAGCGTTCGATAAGTAGTAAATATCAGAACTTAAGTATCAATTATTATGGTGTCAGGAACGTTGGCTATGAAGATTCCTTGACCCGATCAAGAATCAAATAATATTTATATGTGAAATAAAACTATGGAAACGGATTAAATCGCGTATAATGAATTTAAAATACATCCCGACGTTTCTAAATTGGCTCAGCACCTAGCGGGAGTCCTTTCACCATTGGTGGCACCAGCTCTCATACAAAGGATTCTTACCATTTCATCAGTGAAATTAGAGATCTCACATTAACTGATGATGAAATTATGGTCAGTTTTGATGTTCAGTCGCTATTTACGAATCTACCGGTAAAAGACTGCATTGAAATTGTCAAGAAGAGGTTGAGAGAGCAGAACATGTCCGAGAACTACGCCAAGTTGTTGGAACATTGCCCTCATGGAACATCATGGGGCTACTTGCTATGGAACGGTGAATTCTACCTTCAAGTGGACGGCGTGGCAATGGGGTCTCCGGTGTCTCCAGTAGTCGCCGACATCTTCATGGAGGACTTTGAGGAGAGAACGCTCTCATTGGCTGCCGTCCAGCCGACGATATTTAAAAAATACGTAGATGACACTTTTACTATACTTCCTAAAAGTAATGTTTCAACCTTCTTAGACCATTTAAATTCTATCCATAGTAAAATACAATTTACTATGGAGTTGGAAAAAGACTGTTCTCTTCCCTTCTTGGATGTTCTCATTTTAAGGAATCCTGATAATAGCTTAGGTCGCACTGTGTATAGAAAACCTACTCATACTGATAGGTAATTAAATGGCAAATCCCACCACCATCCCAGTCAACTAGCTACTGTAGGCAAATCTTTGTTTCAGTGAGCCCAAAAGATATGTGACGACCAGCATTTGGCCGCGGAGCTCTCGAGCCAAGTGTCACTGATGACAATGTCAATTAAAAATGCGCGAAATATGACGGCTCTGTGTCTGCCAAAATTTGGCACGCACATTTACGTAAAATTAATAAAAAATTCACATGGATTTGTCCATGATTTCTGTAAGACGGATAATGTATAGTAGATGTATGCGCATGTGACTAAATAAATGGTAGATGTTTTTTGTATGGAAAGCGAAGCCGAGCTCAAGATACCAAGCGTGTCAAGCTCAGAAGGCCCGTTTGAAGATCCCTACAGTCGAGTGCCGGCCTGCTATTCTCCCTTTTGTCAGAGGGGTCACGGATAGGATCAGCCACATCTTGAAACGGGCTTCTATTAAAACTTATTTTAAGCCTATGAAGAAGATGTCCCAATTCCTGAGGCCTGTGAAATGTCAAACTCCTCTACAAAATGCGGGAGTGTACAGGCTAGACTGTGAGCGCGGCTTGTCATATGTGGGACAGACGAAACGAAGCATTTCCACACGGGTGAAGGAACACATAGCGGATGTCAAGCACCGTCGGCAAAGGTCTGCAGTCTCTGAAAATGTCATGGATAAAGTCAATCATGCTATAAAGTTTGACAAGCCTCTGGTTCTTGCTAAGGAGAAGCGATATATACCCAGAATGTTGCGAGAGGCCATTGAGATCAAAAAATATCCAAACTTTAATAGAGAGGATGGCTTTACTTTACCACCGGCTTGGGATCCAGTAGTACATCTGATAATGGAACAAGCACGACGAAGTCTGTGAGGCATTTGTGTTGTATGGTGTTGGACATTTGCAGTTTGTTGTTTGTCAATTTTGTGTAGATTAATTGTTTTTTTTTTTTTTTTTACATAGTAATGATAATTTTTTTGAACATTGTATAACTAGCTTTATTAATAGTGTGTGAACCTGCCTTAGAAATATATTATTTGTGGTCATGGTTCGTTAATATTTCTTGTATGTGGGTAGCTTTTGCACATTTTAATTTTTCCTCAGTCACCCGTTGACCACAAACGCTGTAAAGAGTTCGAAACGTCGGGATGTATTTTAAATTCATTATACGCGATTTAATCCGTTTCCATAGTTTTATTTCATGAGTAACTATCGCGGTAACCGAAGACAATTATATTATATGCTTTTATTTGCAAGTTTCATGGAAACAAATACCGACATACCTATTATACTAGACTAAATTTATCAGTACCTCGTCATAAATAAAATTATGAGAACAATTTTTCCGGCCTTGTTCTTAACCTATTATGTTGGAGTTTACCGGGAGTTACTGGAGCAGCCTTCCTTTGGCTCTGACACTCTATCTATATACGTTGTTACGTCCATAAAACGCCATTCTCGTTGCAATTTACTATAATTTCTGCTAGTAGAACAAGATTCGGTTTGCCATCCATCCGTTTGGGTGTGACCGAATTTATCCTATCTGAAAGCTTAACATAAACAAAAGTACTCTCGAAACAAACAGACATCTCGCTGCAATATGCTTAAGACGAAGTGGAATCTATGTATATTTGGAAGACAAATATGCGAGGCCACTTGCTGAGATTCCAAGTGGTTGCTTTCTAAGTACAATGCGAGTTAAATACCCCGAGTATTGGCTACGTGCACGACAATTACGCCCACTACCATGTGAAATTGAAGTGGAAAATGTCAAAAAATGACATGTAAACAAACATTATATTTTAACGATTTTTCGTTAATTTTAAATAAATCAAATAACAAGAGCTACTATTTCAAGTGTAATTTAGATAGATAGATTATAAAGACATGGATATAATACCAAAAATCAGTTTCCAAAGCCATTACTCACGGTATAAACTTCCAACCCCAGACTACAGAAAGAGTCAATAAATTGGTGCTGGAAGGGCATATAAGGAATCTTGAAGAACATAGGAGTAATGGTACAAGTTCTTCGAGCTAGTGATATGGTATTCGCTAAACCTCCGTCCCGTTAATGCCATATAAAACAAATCTAAACGTAAGTACGTAGTCATATCCGCGGCCGCAGAAATATCCGACACGGGCCTATTCCCAGGCTAGGCCTGAATCTTTAAGCATAATCTTTTACGGTAGGAAAAATACTAACAGCGTATTGAACAATATTAGGTAAACAAAGCTTAAATATAATTTATTATAATGTTTTGTTTTGACATGTCACTTACGTTTTCTTTTCACCGTAGCTATCCATTTAGTTCTTTGATCCAATTTCCAGTGTGCTCTAAGAAACGCATAGAACGTGCAACGACTATTTATGCCATTATTTTTACAATTAACAACGAAACAACATTGATGCCCCATATCAAACTTTACACATTGTATTATATTTTATGAGGTTTGATAGATGACAACCACAATCAGTGTCGATTTTGACCACCGCAAGCACTGCGATCGCTTTGCTTACCCCCTCCATGCACTTCGCACGAAGCCAAAATGTATCATATATTATTTTTTTCTAAATAAATATTTAAATTTAACTACCTACTCTTTTCTTGCGTTTTCCGCAGTGGAATTCTCCACGCAGAGTTTTATTGATAAATGATTAGTAAGTATTCAATATATAACTCAATAATACTGCCGAAAGGGAGTTTTACACTACAATGGCTATTTGAAGTTTCGAAATAGGCAAAAAAAGTACTACTTTGTGCACCAGTGTGGAAACGTAGCACTATTTGTACTAATATGTTTTAATTGCATAGCTTGTAGTTTTGATTTTATTGATATCTATAAACCCGATTTCTACACTTATTCCGACTGTTTCACTGATGATCATCAAAGTTCTAAATCTAGAACTTAGTGTCACCCTTTCAGCCACATTGGAAACCAAAAATTCGAAACCAGTGTCGAAAACAGAATTATTTTTCTTTTTAGGAAACCGGGTTTCCTAAAAATAAATCAATGTCTGTTTTAGAAACTCCTTATGAATACGGAATTTTAAATCTTTTTTCGAAACCTCAAGATACACCAAGATGACTCGTAGGTTAATGTTAGCATAGTCATAGCAGAGATCACACAGTACTACTTAGTGCAGATTCACAGGTAGTCGAAGTGCGAGCCGGCCTAAGTCCACTACTTCTTGAGTTGGCTACACACTAAATTAGATCTACGAAACGCAGATAGATAAATTGAAAAAAGTTCATTATTTGTAACTGCATTTATTTTAAAACAGCTGACACGGTAAAATTGACGAGGTCCAAGACACGATAACGGCCTAAGCGTTCGGCTTTGTTCGTTATGATAATAAGTCAAGAACTGTTCTTCCACTCCGATCAACTAAACCGATCAACCAGTTGTACAAAACGGAACTCCATGTAGCCACCTATTCCTATCAAACCAATTGGTTGATCAGATAGATATTTTGTAAAAAATATATTCCTAACGGGACAACTGGAGAAATATATCGACTGAAATTAAAGATTTAAAAACTATTCAGTCAAACCTTTTTTGTTGGTGTTGACATTATTATACCTATGTCAAGTGACACTGGCCTAACGTCGAGTTTAACCAAGTTGTCTTAAGGCTGCTTTCAAAAAAAACGTCAAAAGAATGTAAAATTGATAGTTTTAGTCGGTGAAATACTACACTTTCCGTTATCCAATAGATTTATTTAATTCAAGTTCCAGTTAGAGCATCTTATTATCTTGATTTTTATAAGACTGGATTTATAAAAACTAACTCATTAAATTAATTATGAATTTTTCTCTAATGCACGTTTAGAAAAACGCACGTATAGAGCTGAATCAGTCGATCTTATTTGTAAAATTTGGACAATTTTGAATATTAAAACGGGTAAATTTATAATTCGTATATCCTGTACCACAATCATTTCAGACTAGATTTTTATTTTAAGTTTTTGAAAAAGAGTAAACTAGCCTAAGGCGAATTCAATTTTTTTCAGAAATTACCTAAAATTAAGTGACAATTTCTTTGAAAATCTACATCACATCGAAGTAAGTTTAGTACTAAATTAATCTGCAACGTTTACTTAAATTACTGTTATGCCTTAGTGATTATAAATTGCTATTATTTGCTATTGCTATTGATTTTTGCCAATTTTTTGAAAACGAGCCTTCACCGGTACAATTATTACCACTTTTGGACATTTTTTCATATTTTGTTAGACCAAGTAGAAAAAGTCCTGTAATGTGATATATATTTATAAACTACTCGCAAAGCCCTTTAATTTGATACCACACACGGTATGATCGAGCGCTCGGTTGCGATTTCACTATTTTTAACACGAAAGCCCTCTTAATAGAAATACTAACAGAAAAGTTCTATGGAATACTGCGGCGTGCTTACGATGACCCAACGAAATGTGTCATTAGTGGCTGTGAAAATATAAATTTATTAGAAGTTCCGGACACCGAGAAGGCCAAAATATTACTTGGGCATAACTTTTATTTGCCTCCGAAATGTCGCATTTGTCAGCAGCACTTGGAAGAGAAGAACTGGGTTCAACTATCACAAACTCAAGACACTCTTAGCGATTTTAGACAGGAGTACACAAATGATATCGTTCGTATTTTTAGAAACGAAATACATTCCATAAACTCTTCGGTCCAATTGTTAGTGAATTATGTCCAAAATGTCTGAGACTTTGTTCGTATACCTACTGACTTTACAGACAACCAATTTTTGTTGTATATTGAATATAATTTCCTGGTTTTGGGTAAAAGTAAACGTCAAGTTTAACGTGTGAAGTTGTTTTATTAAAGAAAACACAACATAAATAGTTCCTAGTATATAATCCCTAGAACCGGAATGAAAAAGGCGAAATTATTTCAATGCAGTGACCTACTGAAATCTTATTTTTCAACAGGAGTTTTACGGATGACTTGATTTCTTCATCTATTTCTATGTAATTTTGACTTCTCTTTATTTGCATATCTGTATTTCATTTTTCAAAACATCAAGAACATGAGCTAGTGTGGGGTTACGTCGGCCAATGAATCGATTTATTTTTGCATGCCACCCCTCGAGATGATTTGTGGTTCTGATTAGCTCATCGCTGCAGCAACAAACCTTTGGAAATTCATTTTGTTCAAACCATTGTTTTTTAAAGTACTTATTAAATTTTATAATGTCATCTCCTTTGGGGCTTCGTTTCATAACATATTCAAATCCCTTATTTATAAATGCCGGGGGTAAGCGTGCTAAGCCAGCACAGCGTGCTACGTGTCGTTTTTTTACAGGCGAATATTTTTTTGCTTTCCTAAATAAACACCTATTAAAATGGTAGTAGCACAATTTTATTTTAATGGTATTGAAGACTTTTTTAATGCCTTTAATCGCCGCTTTCTCGAAGTCTAATGTCACTTTTTCGGGAGACCATAATGGTAACCGTGCCTTAATTAATCTGTATATTAGTGCATACGTTTCAGTTTTTTTATTTTCAAACACAGCAAAAATTAACGGCACTACTGACTGTGTTCCATCGTCATATCCACGTATAGTATAAAGTTGCTTAAAAGATTGGGGGCAAGACTTGAATGTACCGTCGCACAAAATATGTTTGTAGTTATAAATATTTTTTCTTGCATTTTTAGAACAAAATAATATCATTCTATTTTCATCCTCTTCGTAATCAGCCAAAACCATGTATTGAAATTTTGCAGGAACCACTACTTCACTAGGCAGCTTAAATCTCAATTTAGGAGCCCCCAAAACTTTGTTTCGTCCATTATAAAGACCGCTTTTAACGTTCTCAAATTTCGGTAGTTCATGTAATAAACTGACTATGCGAAATACAATATCTTCATACTGCTTTTTAACTGATTCGAAATTGGTACTAACTTTCTCTTTGAGCTGGTCCATACTCTTTATAAATGCAGTCTTTGAGAAATTTGCTTCACATTGGACGTCGTGAATCTTCTGCTTAACAATCTCATTTTTAATATTCAACGTTATACTTCCCTTACAGTCGCTATTATTGTCACAATACCAGAATGAGTTACCATTAGCAATTTTTTTTTTCTGTGATATTTTCGCATTTGGCTTTTACTAGTGGCTACTTGGATCATATCGACGAGTTTTTTGGGAATATGGAACTTTCTCAGAATATAATAGGTAAGACCAAGGCACATCGTCTCCGCTGGCTTGGCCATCTTATAAGGATGGGTGAGGATCGGGCAGTCAAGAGAGCCTATCTGGGTTGTCCAACTGGACGCCGTCCCGCTGGCCATCCTAAATATCGTTGGGCAGATAGAGTGGAAGCAGATCTCCGTGAACTCGGCGTTAACGAGGGCTGGCGAGAGGTCGCTCTGGACTGGACCGCGTAAAGTGGCGTGCTCTTGTGTTGGAGGCCAAGACTCACTTTGGGTCGTCGCGCCAACAAAGTAAGTAAGTAAGTAAGTGATATTTTCGACCACCGTACAAGGCTGCTACACCACTTCTCTTTGTATTAATGAAATCTATTGTGGTTGAGGCCATTTCCGAATGTTATCGTTAGCGAAAAAGACCAAACTGAATAAAATAATCAACTTATCCAAGAATAAATTATCGCCACTCATCGATAGTGATATAAGTATGACGTCTTGTCAGACGTCATAGTAAATAAAATACTTGTAAGTTGTAAGTGGCCAAGAAATTGTTTCCAAGGAGTTTGTATTTCTAGGTATAATAATATTGACAGGACACCGACTCGGGTTACCCTCATCTGGCAGAATAATTTTAGTCCGAAACACACTTCGCATAACATGTTTTGACAGAAACGGGTTTTCAGAATAATTTTAGTCGAATGGTAATTTTGCAGAAAACTTAATTTTGCAGAAAACTTAGTTGGCATTATTACTACCACGCATAAGATACATTTGGCAGAATATTGTTTTACAGAACATTATTTTGGTCGACTTTGGTTTAGCATAATTTTGTATGTACCATAATAATCTTATAGCATAATATTACATTAGCAGAATTTTATTATTACTCGCTATCAGAAAAGAAAAACTGCCCCAGAGTCACCGTTAGGTACGACGACGAGCGAAGCGAGGAGGAGTGTTAGGTATCTTTGCATCCCCAACACATCCAACTCGCTATCAAATAGCAAATTACAACTTTATGCCGCCTAAATACTATGCACAAATATTATCTGCAAATCTATTGTTCGACTAGGAGACTATTATGCTCATCAACATTATGACAACAGACGATTCGGTATTACAAAAATCTGCGAAATGATTTGTGCCAAAACATATTCTGCGTATGGTGTTTCTGCCAAACTTGACTTCTGCCAAGAACTATTATACGAATCAAATATATGCGTAAAAAGTTTCTGCCAGATAATAGTGAACCATTGACAGGACACCGACTCATTTGCTATTAATACTTTGTATATGTATATAAACCATGTTGGTATTATTGAGGTTTCGAAAAAGATTTAAAATTCCGTATTCGTAAGGAGTTTCTAAAACAGACATTGCTTTATTATTAGGAAACCCGGTTTCCTAAAAAGAAAAATAATTCTGTTTTCGACACAGGTTGCGAATTTTTGGTTTCCAATGTGGCCGAAAGGAGTGTCACTAAGTAATCACTAAACATTGGTAGCAACGTTCGAATTCCATGGCGCTCAGTAAGGGTAGCAAAAGAAATAAATACATTCGAATATTTTATGTACCTTAGATAAGAATTTAGAATGGCGGCATTTTGTGAATATCAAAGGAGTGAGCATTCTGTACTTGTACTATTATATGTATTCTGTGGCTTATAACCCGATTAGATATATTCTTGCAGACGTCAAAAATTGCCAGCAAAATCTATGGAAAAATTTTAGTTATCTATACTCCCTGAAACATTTTTAGTCCTTCCTATATACAGAAGTAGATACAATCATACCTGTATCCCATAAAGGGGTAGGCAGAGCAAATGAAATGACTTGCAGTGACAGGTTGCCAGCACC
Source organism: Leguminivora glycinivorella (assembly GCF_023078275.1). NCBI lineage: Eukaryota > Metazoa > Arthropoda > Insecta > Lepidoptera > Tortricidae > Leguminivora > Leguminivora glycinivorella. The sequence goes on from NC_062998.1 coordinate 27,995,396, forward strand.
TCCCCGAACGCCACAATTTACCCCATATCCCACAGTCGCCTTCTACGACACCCACGGGAAGAAAGGAGGTGGTGAAATTCTTAACCCGTCACCACACGACAAATCCTCCTAATAATCCTAAATATAATTATATATAATAAAAGTTAAAAATATTATAGTATATATTGATTTAAACTAACACGATCTTCACTCATATTATTAAATTAATACGGGACTTACTAATAATTATATTAAATTTAACCCGATGATTCGGACGTGACATTATGTCCGTCCGTGGTCTCGGGTAGACTGGCTGGGAGTTGTATCATCATATTCCAGCTGTACGATTTTTCGAACTACCGCACTTGATTGTCATTAGTCACTTTTACGCTAGGGTTGCCACTTTGCCTACATATAAGTACAACACTCACGACATCCGATGGTATGTGACCGGAAGTTTTCTCATGTTTACACTTGCTAATCACCGGATTTCATGAAGATGAAATCCCTTGCCGTTCATTTTGAACGTCTTTACTATAGCTGGAAAGTACGTGAAGCAGTTGAAATCAGGAAACATCGTAATTTCAATCAAAATGAAGAGACATGTGGGCATGGAATTCTGACGTTAATACCGATGTTTAGAAATCACTTACTTTCTTAAGTCCTATAATGAAAATGGTAAGTTTGACAAACTCTATGATAATGATATGTAATAATATTTGTACGCCTTTGTCTAAATATGCTGCTTGCCAGTTTTATTACTATGTAAAACAATTATTGTTTACTAGCGACTAGCGACCCACCCTGTGCAATTAATCATAAAAATGGTAATATGTAGTAAGTTATCTTTAAGACACACCTGACATCACGGACTTATTTGTAGACTTATAATAAATGCATTTTCACTATATACATTAAATATTTTGTTATTAATAATCAAAAAGGTAATCACGGTCTATATCCCGGTCGATATCTAATGACCTTACATATACCTAATTACCTACACCTTCCTCATCCTCAAGAATCACTGTATTTATAACTGAAAACCGCATGAATATTCGATGAGCAGTTGTAGGGTTTATCGCAAACATACAAACAAACCAACACACAGACATACACGGTGGGGGACATCTTTCCTAAAATAAAGTGATACGAGAAAAGTAATGATTAATTAATACATTTTTCACTTTACTGATATTACATCAGCTAATAATTCCACTATTATATCAAGGGAATTTTGCTTATCTTGTATTATTTAAACTCGTTTTAATGAGGGTTGAAAATAAACTACGAAATGTTACAATAAAAGACTCTAGTAGTACACTAGCTTTCACTTAGCTTTAAAAAATATACACTAGTCAAAAGGTATTAAAAGACTAAATGCAATAGAAGCTTCTGCATTTCACATAATTCCCTAGCGAAATAATATCCTCAGTGCGGCGTTAAAATATTTTTACAATAAATTAAGAACGTGTGTCACTCGCTTATGCATGGAGCAACTCTCACGCATGAACTCGCTGCTTTTGCTTTATACAAAATATTTTGTATCCGCCAGATTAAACCCAAGGGAATATTCTGCACAGAAAATTAATATTCTAAATGCAACCTGAAACTTATTGATCACTTACTTATATGTATAAAACTGCAATGTTCTGCGGCCATATATAGGTTTTCAATATAATGTAATAATATAGCGTAGTTTTTGTATAATTGTGTTCATTTAAAAATAATGACATTGAACTTACTAAACCAACCCATATAACCATAATCGGTCGCCGTTCCTACGCAAATCCTCCTATTTTGTGTACACACAGGTCTTCGGGTCTCAATGCTTAGTCGCAGTACGGTCGACGTTTAATCGCGGCGACCCAAATGGGGACGATTGGTAACAGGCACAAATGGTCACAGAAGTGACAGAAGTGTGCACTACGCGTGCACACATTGTTACCGTTTGGCGACTACTTTCCCAAAATCATTCGTTCATTTCATTCTTTTCAAATGGCGACTGTCAGAGACGTCAAAGTAAAAAAGAAATAAAATCATTTGACATTAAAATGTAATGGCGTATGAATTTGTTAAAGATAAAATATTGTTTGCATTTGTAATATAATGTGGGCTAATTACCATGGCCAATTAAATTGCTCGAGTGATTTCATAAAATAAGTCTAAATTTATCAACGCGCCATCAATTTACCTCAGTTTAACCAGTAATAATATTATTGACTACTCGGTGTTTGCATGTTATGTATATTGATTGGTGAAGTTTTAGTGCTCCGGTGCATATACTATACTGAAATAATAAAAATAATGCCTAGAAAACCAATAAAGTTGTTAAAATATGGATTAAGACGGTAATATTCCATGTAAAAAACAGTCGCCAAACGGTCACCAAACGGTCGACAAACGGTCGCAAAATGGTCGCAGCGTACACGCGTGACCGAAAGCAGTGAATATTTATTATCTTTTCAAAATGGCTTCATGTATTAATTTTTTCCAGGTATCCTCAAACTTTATAAACAATTAAATATGCCGTCGTACTCAGTTGCCCTCTCTAAAGAAGATTAAAAAAAAATTGTAACGTGCGTACCGAGCTGCTGGGTTGTAAAGGATCGGGGATCATATTAATATGGTCTTCTATAGAGCAACTAGTATTTTGCGGCATTTCACAATTGACACTTGTTGAAGTAGTCGTCATTAATATTACTATCAACATTAATTTCAGCGATCTGTACTTCTTAAGTCAAGATTTTTGTATAGATAAGTGTCTACAAATTTGTAATGTTAAAGAGACATAAATAAAACGTAGTAGATTAAATAATGTGTTTTTTTTGTAACCCAAACAAAATACTTGTAGATACGAGTGCGGAAAAGAGGAAAATCGATACGAGTAGCGATAAATAAATACACGAACGAAGGGAGTGTTTTACTTCGACACGAGTTGTGAATGTCCTTTTCGCACGTGTATCGTACGACGATTTTCAGTACCTAAATCTAAGCTAAGAGTTTCGACCAGACAAGAAATGAATCATTGCTTGATTTGCTCGCACTACTGCGTTAGAAAAAGCAGCATCTGTACTGAAAAAAAACTATCATTGCGCAACAGAAATTCTATTAATATCACAGTAAATACTCTATTTCATTTGATTCCTAGTTTTATTGTATAAAGCAACACTACACTTCATTTTTATCAATAAGAATTAAAAATGATATATTTAATACATTAAGTAACTATAAAGTGCTTATCTATTTGTATTATCATTCTGCACTTTTCTTAACTTTCCCACATTTCTATAAAATGTCGAAGAGTGCTTAAATGGTCGTCGTCGTTTATTATTATTTAATTCACCCATATTTAAATGATTCAAAGCAACCAGTCCACAACTTCACAAGACAGTTTGAGAAACCTTCGTATTTCAGATTGTCATTTGCGGATACAGTGGTTTAGGAGCAGTTCGGTAATCAGACCTACACATGTGTGTACAAATTCTGTCAATGTCACTGTCAGAAACCGTTCTGACAGTGACAATGACAGCCACAAATTCGTCCACATGTTGTTACCGTATGTGTGCAAACGTCGACTAATAAAGTGTCGTTAAAAGTCATTCTGACAGTGACATTGACAGCCACAAATTCGTACACATTTTGTTACCGTAACGAGTGCACACGACGACTACATTTTGTTATTGTATCAATACGGTCGCATTGTTTGCACGACGTTACCACGCGTTATGTCACATTTGACAGTTAGTTACTGATTTGAAGATTTTGCGACTGAAATGGTTATATGGGAATTTTAGTTAAAATTAATAAATATTTGTGACGTCACTACCGGCCAGCTAAAACTTCCACTGCCAGGTAAAAGCGGTCAGGTGATCTAATAAAACGCCTTGCAGCTCATTGAAGATGCAATTGTTATATGAGCAGCTTTAGAAGTAAGATCTTCAAAAGTCGGTAATACCAAGTGTCCTAAAACCTGTACCATTACCATCAGCTGCCTAAGTTAAAGTCGTATTACTTTAGAAAGAGAAGAGGGGAAAATCTCTTTATTTACATGAACATATTTACATAATTATATAAGAAACTAAGACTAAACTTAAAAGCTAGCTAATGTCTAAAATAGGCCCTTGAGGCATTGTAATAATAATAAAAAATGACGCTGTCAACTTCAAACGTGTTTTTCGAGTCTCCTTTAAATTATTTTGTATATTATGTGTTTACATGTTGATTTTAAGTTACTTTTTGTGTAAATTAGTGCCAGTTCATATAATTTTTACATACGATCAAGTATAATAAAATGCACTACCACAAAAATGTTCGACATGTACTGCAAGATACATAACAACAGGAATGATAACGAGAAGCAAAATACGCAATCAATCAGCGTCTCTACAAAGCGCACGCCCACCACCCTCGCCCGCCTCGTCCGTCTCCTCGCAACCGCCGTCGAGTGACGAGTTCGCCACCGCGGCCGACACCAGCGAGTCGAGCGACGAGAGCGGGCCGCCGCCGCCGCCGCCACGACCACCTGCGCGACGAGGGCGGCCACCGCTGCCGGCACGCTTGGGGCCTGCGGGACATCCTGCCCCGCCCACGGCTCCCGCTGCCGGTGGTGTAGTGCGCCGCATGAGATGGTCTCAGTTGATGAACGAGAACGTCATGCGAGCGTACTATGGGACTACAGAGGGGGGAACTAGGCTGTCAGCGTATCGTCCAAGAATGCTGCTTCTGTTTCAGACGCTTGAACCCACCACCACCGTATCGGAGCAGCGACTATCGGATCAGGTGCGCGTCATTCAGCGGTCAAAGCGGTTGGATGACGCCACACTTGATCGGCTTCGCCAGGAGGCTCTCGCTGCTCGCGCGGACCCCGCCTCGGGGCGGAATTTGCCCGCCATGTCGCCGGACCCGGTGCCCGAACCCGACCTGGCACCGGATGCGCCGCGGGTTGATTCCGGTAACGACGGCGGGGACTTCGCGAGTCAGAGCGTGAGTGAGCCTGCTAATGAGCAACTGAGGAGGTCTTTGGAAGAGGCGATTACGCAGTATCGCTCACAAACAATCCTAGGCCACGATTACCACGTCTGCCTATGAATAGACACAATCTAGCGTTAATGGGAGCCTTAAACGCTTTACTAGAGCCATTTATACGGACTAGTAAAGATCTAGATGATACACACTCGATCATGTACTGCGGAGGGTTTACTGACGATTCGCCAAAAAACGTTTCCCAAAGTTTTACATCCCAAACTATTATTCCCAAATTATCATTTCCCAAATAAACGTTTGGCAAAACAACTTATCGCAAATTGACATTTAGCAAAACTTTTTTTGGCAAGTATTTGTTTCCCAAAATATTTACTTGGTCAAATTTCATTTTACCAAATATTATTTAGTCAAAGGTATTGTTAGGCAAAATTTCCATTTCCCAATATATTGTAATTAAATGGCGCACTAGAAATTTGTTTGTAGATTTTATACTTTGTGTCCAAGATTTGTGTGAAATAATGTGTATGTCGTACTTTTTTTTCTCCTGCTGCAAATGTCAAGGATGACATTTTCACGTACATGTCCGGATACATTTTATTAAAAAGAAACCTTATGTTTTCAAAACCATTATGTTCTATTAATTTTTAATTACTTTAAAAAGCCATTTCCGGTTTGCTCACTGTCAACCTAACACGCTCCTCCTCGCTTCGCTCGTCGTCGCACCTAAACTGAACCCGCACACGAGTTTTCTCTTACAACACTAATAAAATTATTACATTACATTTATGCCTTGTAATATTTATTATCAAACGTGGTTTTGCATTGTGTAATTTGTAGAAACATTTTTTGACAAAAAAATAGTTGACAAAATAATTTTGTCCAGTAATTAATTTGACAAAAAGATAGTTGAGCAAACTTTTCTTGTCCAACTGAAGCCTTGGGAATAAAACTGAAATTATCATTTGACAATTTTAAGTTAAATTTGGCAAAAAAATATTCGGTAAATTAAATTAATCCCGTAGAAATGAAAATGCAAATGCCTAAATATTTTCGAAATTTGCGATGTGAAATTTTGACCAAATATGTTTTTGGGATATAAGTTTTGCCATTAAAAACGTTTGCGAAATAAAGTTTTGTCTAAATAAAATTTGACTAAGTAAAATTGTGCCAAATGATAATTTGACCAAACAAATTCATTGCGAAACAATACTTTGGGAAATGAAACTATTGCGATATGATTATTGGGAAATGAAATTTGACGAAACGTTTTTTGGCGAAACGGCAGGACACCACTGCGGAGCCATCGCGGCGTGCCGTGATGCTCGAGTCAAGTTTCCGGACGCTGACCGTGCATCTAGGACCGTCGGAGGTGTCCCTGCATGGCAAATACGGATCGAGCGTCGTATCAACTCGTTTAGGACTCTCATTGCAAAGCTGATCTGCTTCAGAGGGGGTAATAATCGCCCCCGAGTAATGCGTTTTGTGAACCAGGCATTCGCGGGGACGGACATCAGGCCCCGCGACTATTTGGCCAATGTCACAGAGCGCATCGACTTCCTGAAGCAGAAAGTCTATGCATGGGCAAGCCGTATTCGCCGCTACAGAAAGCGTGTGGACCGATTCCAGCAGAATCGTCTTTTTCAAAGCGACCAAAGGAAAGTATACCGAAGGTGGGAGGAAACTGACCCTCGTGTGTCTGACGTGCAGCTGCCGGATGCTACTGCCATGTCTGATTTCTGGCGTAGCATCTGGTCGGTGCCCGTCAAACACACGGAGAGTGAGTGGATGACCGTTGTCGAACGCGAGGGCGAGAACATCGAACCTATGGGGGCTATCACCATCAGCCCCGACGACGTAAGTTGTGCTACCCGTACGGCCCAGAACTGGAAAAGTCCTGGACCGGACGGATTGCACAACTTCTGGCTAAAATGGTTTCGATGCTCGTACTCGCGTTTGGCAACGCAATTTCAACAAGCCCTCGATCTTGGTTCTCTCCCACCTTCCCTAACAACTGGTGTTACTTTCCGGCTCTATAAGTCCGGTAGTACCACGGAAGCAAAAAACTACAGACCCATTACGTGCTTGCCTACACTTTACAAGCTCCTTACATCCATGTTGAGAGCAAAAACTAACGCGCATATTGTCGCTAACAACATTCTGGCTCCCGCTCAAAATGGATGTAGGGTTGGGTCCCGTGGTACTAAAGAGCTCCTCCTCATAGACATGACCATCTGCCAACAAGTTCGGCGGAACAGGGGAGCCATCTCGGCCGCTTGGATTGACTATAAGAAGGCCTATGATTCGGTGCCTCATTCATGGCTGAGAAGGGTATTGGAGCTGTATAAACTTGATGCAGCTTTAATATCCTTCCTGACTGCATGTATGAGGCAGTGGACCACAGTCCTTCGTCAACCAGGAGGCAGGAATGACCGCCCTGGCCCGCAGGACTTCATAAGGATTGAGCGAGGAATATTCCAGGGTGACAGTTTGAGTCCATTATGGTTCTGCCTAGCTCTGAATCCCCTCAGCACGCTGCTGAAGGATTCTGGGCTAGGTTGCCGGCTTCGGAGAGAGGGTGAAGTCATCTCTCACCTTCTGTACATGGACGATCTCAAACTATTTGCACCGAACACCCAAGACCTGATGGTGCTATTGAAAACCACAGAAGTTTTCAGTACCGCCATCAGAATGGAGTTTGGTGTCGATAAGTGTGCGGTCATGCATGTACAGGGGGGAGGTTGTAAATTCAGAAAATTTACAACTTTCTGAGACGATGTCGTTCAGATCTATCTCTGAATCAGAAACCTATAAGTACCTTGGTATGTCACAGTCGTTGGGTATTGAGGATGTTGGCATTAGACGGTCGGTGAAGGAGCGCTTTTTCAGTCGGCTCACAAAAGTCCTTAATAGTCTTTTGTCAGGAGGCAACAAAGTGCGCGCCTTTAACGCCTGGGTAATGCCTCTACTCACATACTCCTTTGGCATACTACGGTGGACCCAGACTGAGCTGGACGCCCTGGATCGGAGGGTCCGCTCACTGCTTACCACACACCGTATGTTACACCCGCGCTCGTCTGTTATGAGATTGTACATCCCACGGAAGTGCGGAGGTCGAGGCTTCCTAAACGCCAAAGATCTCCACAACCGTGAGGTGTACAATCTCAGGAATTACTTCCTTAACAACGAGTGCGGGATGCATCGTGATGTGGTGGCAGTGGACGGAAACCTCACGCCGCTCTCCTTGGCGAAAGAGAACTGGCGCAAACCTGTGGTACTAAATACTGCGGACCGCAAGGCGGTATGGGAGAGCAAGCAGCTACACGGGCGGTTCTACAAGGCCCTCACGGGACCCGATGTAGACCTGCTCGCATCGGTGAACTGGTTACGATTCGGGGACCTCTTCGGAGAAACTGAGGGTTTTGCCTGTGCAATTGCGGACGAAGTTATGATGACGAACAACTACCGGAAATATATCCTGAAGGACGGTACGGTCGACATTTGTCGGGCATGCCGCCGTCCCGGAGAATCACTCAGGCATATCATTTCCGGTTGTTCTCATCTTGCTAACGGTGAGTACTTGCACAGGCACAATCTCGTAGCCCGGATCATTCACCAGCAGCTTGCTCTTCAATACGGCCTTGTGGACCGCGAAGTACCGTACTACAAGTACTTACCTGCGCCAGTTCTTGAAAATGGCTGTGCCACGCTCTATTGGGATCGATCTATTATCACTGACAGGACTATTGTAGCCAATAAGCCTCGTTGACATCGCAATCTCGTGAAAACCGAGAAGGACAAGTCCAGTAAGTACCTAGACTTGGCTCACGAGATAACCACCATGTGGGATGTTGATTCAACGATCATTGTCCCGATAGTCGTTTCAGCGAACGGTCTCATAGCGAAGAGTCTCGACCAACATCTTAAGAGACTCTCGCTCGGTGGTTGGATCAAGGGCCAGATGCAGAAGGCGGTAATTTTGGACACAGCGCGGATAGTCCGACGGTTCCTCTCTCTGCAGCCCTAACCACCGGCAGCTTGGCCCCTGCCCCGCTGCTGGCGGCACCCTAGGTTAGGTTTTTTATAATGTGTTTATATATTTTGTATTGTTTTGTATGTGGTTTTTTATTTTACTTTTATAATCATATTATAAGTAGCCTAACTTAAGAAGAAAGATAAATATAGAGAATAATAATAAGAATAATAAATATTGGGGACACCTTACACAGATCAACTTAGCCCCAAACTAAGCAAAGCTTGTACTATGGGTGCTAATGCTAAGCGACGATATACATACTTAAATAGATAAATACATACTTATATACATAGAAAACATCCATGACTCAGGAACAAATATCTGTGCTCATCACACAAATAAATGCCCTTACCAGGATTCGAACCCAGGACCGCGGCTCAGCAGGCAGGCTGACTACCAACTGAGCCAGACCGGTCTTCAATTGTACCAAGGATACTGGCGACATTTCCTCGCTGTATCGCAATGCTGATACGTTGTGCGAGGAAGTCGCCAGCTCTTCGGTCACGCTGTTCGCGCTGGGACCCCATGGACCTAGAGTTTCTACGCCAAAGGGTACAAATAAGTTTACACTTGTTTACAATACAATCTATTGTGCCCTAACTTCACTCCAAACGAAGTTCCTTCTGTGACTTCTGTCCCTTTCTATGGTTGTCAATAAACGGAGAATGAACTATTTAGGCGAATGCTACGCCTCTGGCGTTTACGCTATGGAACTAAAATCCTAAGTAAATGTAATTTACCTATCGAAATCTGTCAACATAGGATCTACTGCGAATTCCAACATATACGAATTGCGGGGTTCTTCCTCTTTCACTGTAATGACTGATAAAAAGTAAAAGAGACGCATGTCCACATTTCGATAACATTTATCGAAGTTACTTCGGTATTAGTAGTGCCAAGGATTATTTATATAGGATTTACAATCTTCATACTAAGAATCGTACCTCCATTTTTTGGCGCCACCTATTAAGTACTATCATAACTGAACACTTATGATGCCTACAAATTGATTTTTTTTTAAATGTATATTGACGTGATATCATGATATTAAGATAAAGAAGCAAGTCATTTAGTCTTATAAAAAATAAAAATACGCAAAAATATTTGGGGAAAATATGATTTTGACCACTTCCGGGCTGCGAATCAGCGCCATCTAGTTTTAAGCCTAAAAGGCCCATACATTTCAGGGGTTCGCCTTTTTCTATGGGCTTTGTCTGTCCCGGTATTATATCGTCCTTGGTAGTACCTAGGCCCGCTTACTCGGTTTGACTGCTGTCACGACTTGACAAATTTAATGTCGTCAAAAATGAGTCAGTTGCAGAAAAAAATACCTTTCGGTGAATTGTGTGTCCCGTGAAAACAAGGTCGATTTAAAAATATATCACGAGAAAAAAAGTTTTTTATTCATAAATCTGTTTATTTCGTCCTATTGAATTTTACTGCTATTTTTTGGATTTACAAGTATTGTATATTTTGAATCGATCGAAATGGTCGAATAAATAACATGTCTTAGATTATGTTTAAAGGAAGCGAATTATTATTTTTAAGTAGGTACTTGACAAAACTTAATATTATTGCGGGATTATATTTTTTTTTGTATGTCTTTCCCATCACGGAACAATGGTGTTCCGGACCTTTGGGAGGCGTGCGCGGGGCCGAAGCCAACGCGTAGAGGCCCTTTCGACACTTTAATGAAATGTAAGGGGTACACCGAGCGGATGTTGCCCTTGCCCGTATCATGGGACACACGCAGAGGCAACACCCGCCGGTGGGGTCCGGAGATCGCTGACCTCCGTACGGATTGTAATGCCGCCCGGAGGGCCTATACCCGCTGCCGAAGAAGGAGGCACACCCTAGAGGAAGAGGGGCTCCTCCACGCCATCCTTGGGGAAAAGAAACGGGCGCTTCGGAAAGCCATTGAAAGAGCCAAGTCTGAGCGGTGGGAAGAGTTCCTCGCAACTCTTAATAGAGATCCGTGGGGGCGCCCATACAGAATGGTGCGCAATAAGCTGCAGTGTGCACCCCCCATGGATTCTATGGAGCCACAGCTCCTCCAAACGGTGGTAGAGGGCCTCTTCCCTGAGGCGCCGGAGTTCGTCCCGCCGGTGATGGCCCCCCCGGAAGGACACCCAGAGGGGCCTCTCATCATCCCCCCAGTCACGGACGAAGAATTTGAGTGGGCAGTGGAGAGGGTCAGGGCTACCCGCAAGGCCCCGGGACCGGACGGAGTGCCAGGGAGAGTTCTCTTCTTGGCCCTGAAACACCTGGGAGACCGCCTCAGGGCCCTCCTGGAGGACTGCCTGGTCGAGGGGACCTTCCCGGGACTCTGGAAGGAGGGACGACTATGCCTCCTCCGGAAGCAAGGACGCTCGCCGGACTCCCCAGCCGGCTATCGCCCCATCGTTCTGCTGGATGAGGCCGGGAAGCTCTTCGAGCGTATCCTGGCCTCCCGCATCCAGCGGCACCTCGAGGGGACGGGTCCGAACTTAAGCGACAGTCAGTTCGGGTTCCGTCGGGGGAGGTCCACGCTGGACGCCGTGGGAGCCCTCAGAGCGTTTAGCGAGCAGGCGGAAGAAGAGGGACAGGGAGTCGTGGCGGTGTCTCTCGATATCGCTAACGCGTTCGGCTCCCTCCCCTATGCGGTGATCGCAGAGGCACTCCGCTACCACGGGGTGCCTCTGTACCTAAGGAGGATAGTAGAACACTACCTGACGGGGCGGGTGGTGCTCTACGAACAGGGAGGTGTACGAAGGGCGAGGGTCATGACTTGCGGGGTTCCACAGGGGTCCGTCTTGGGGCCCCTCCTGTGGAACCTCGGTTATGACTGGGTCCTCCGCGGGGCACAACTCCCTTGCATGGTCACGCTGTGTTATGCGGATGACACACTGGTGGCTGTGCGAGGGCGGGAGTTGGAGGAGGTTCTCAGGAGGGCGGCGGTGGCGACGGAGCTCACCGTCCAGCGCATCGGGCTCCTCGGGCTGCGGGTCGCCATCGCAAAGACCGAAGCCATGGTCCTGGGGGGCGTGAGGCGGTGGAGGCCACAGGCAAACACGGCGCTGAGGGTGGAAGGCCAGTCTGTCCAGGTCAAGGCCAACATAAAATACTTGGGCCTTGTCCTGGACAGAAAGTGGACTTTTGAGGAGCACTTCGCAAGACTCGCTCCTCGTCTCGTGGGTGCTGCCTCGGCGCTGGGCAATCTGCTGCCCAACTTGGGAGGGCCGAACGCCCCCTGCAGGCGACTGTTTGCGGGGGTCGTCCGGAGTATGGCGCTCTACGGAGTGCCAATTTGGGCCGGAAGGCTGCGAGAACGCACCAAGGCGTTACTCCGTCGGCCCCAGAGGGTCGTGGCCCAAAGGGCAGTCAGGGCCTACCGCACCACTGCCCATGCCGCAGCCTGCCTCCTCGCTGGCACGCCCCCATGGGAGCTTGACGCGGTGGTCCTAGCCGGAAGGTACCAGCGGAAGGTGGCAGCGAGGAGCCGGGGAGAGCCGCCGGACCCCGAGGAAGAAGAAAGATCGGCACGGGCAGCTGAGGAGCACCTGCGCCGACAATGGAGGGACGCCCTGGAGGATAGCCTCTATGGAACGCGAACCATAGGGGCCATCCTTCCTGTCATGGAGGACTGGCTAGAAAGAAGGAGGGGGGTCCTCACGTACCGGTTGTCTCAGGTGGTGACCGGGCACGGGTGCTTTGGACACTACCTGCATCGGATAGGGAGAGAGCCGAGCACCCAGTGCTTGGACTGCGGGGTGGAGGACGATACGGCCCAGCACACCCTTGAGGAGTGTAGTCGCTGGGCCGTGGAAAGGGCTGCACTGGTCGCAGCCACAGGATTGGTGGACCTCTCGCTGCACAGCGTCATAGCGGCGATGCTGAGCAGCGAGAGAAGATGGGACGCGGTGGCCTCCTTCTGTGAAGACGTCATGTCTCAGAAGGAGGCGGCGGAGAGAGAGCGCGAAGCTGCGGCTGACGCGCTGCCTCTCCGACGAAGACGGCAGGGTCGAAGGCGACGAGCATTCTTGCGCCACAACCCTTAGTGGGGCCAGCGGGTACGGGACCCGCATTGCACCGGCCCCACTAACCCCGTCGAGGGAGGGATCAAGCGTTTCTGATCCCTTTCTCCCTAATCTGTGTGGATGCCCTGTAACGTCGGGGCTGCCGGAGGGCGCCATGGTGGACAGAGGAGTCCCGATGATCCCATGACGCCCTCGCTCACGGCACAGAGGGCGAAACGCCGGAGTGGGGTTTAGTGGGTAAACCTCTTTCCCTCCCTCTCGACTAGAGAGGGGGCCGAAGGAGGGAGTCCCACACACCCCCCCTTCAAGGCCTTCCCGCGGCTGGGGGGACGGTGCGTAACGCATTCCCCACTCCGACAAAAAAAAAAAAAAGGGTGTAAGGACTATTTGAGAGTTAACGGAATCTAAAATGACCTGGTCTATTTTGATGAAAGTGATGGACTAAATACTGGGCTATGGATAAAAAACCGGACGCCTGCCTAATAAAACGGTATACAATTTTATTTCCTGACTCGTCCCCGGATTATATTTATTATTACATTTCAGTAGGTCATTTTACGGGCGCTGTCATGTGTCACAAAGAGACTTTGACAATATATTATGCCTGAAATCATCTTTTGAGGTGTCACTGTAGTATTGACGCATTTGGTGTTTTTTTTTTTTTTTTTACAGAGGACTTATTGGATTTTATTACCCTGTTTTTTTTTTCATATTTACCTACGCATACAGTAGGTTTGATAACTACAAATCTAAAATTATATAAACGGTTCGTAAACTCGTCGAACCGGCGCTGAATACATTTTTATTTCTAAAACTGTCTTCGGAGCTCAGCCTGTGACACGTAAAACTCTCATATTAAAATTCAACGATAAAGTTTCAAAGAAATTCTTCGGCGGTTGCCCAACCTCATGTAATAAAAGATAAAGCTAGCAGAAACATTTTATGCGAAATATGTTCTTATTGAGCGGATTTGTGCCTAAAAAGAATTTAAGTTAAACTACAATTCACTTGATGGTAGGAAAGGAAGATTATACTTGTACTATGACTACCATTACTTCCTATGTGTCTGGAATAATATTAGGTGTTTGTTAGATTGTCACGTTCGGTTTAATTTATTTACCTACACTAAAGTGTTATGTATTATTTAGTTAATTGAGACACAGAGACTGTCTGAATCGGAAAACGCTTTTGATCAATGTTGTAAAATAGAGATGCGCAAAACGCTTCACTGAATTGAAAAGATTGGTTTATATATTTTCTGATATACAGGCTATCAAAATAGCGGGTCAGTGAGTGAGGGCAGCTACCAGCCCCCGTACTGCTAAAATGGTCTGAAAATGGTCTTAGAAGAACTTCCCTCGATTTAAAATTCTAAAAAAGATAGGCGTTTTGAAAAAAAAAACATTCAGGTCGCGGGAAATACGTGTAGTACAGTCAACCAATCAGAATCCTGGGCCACTCTAGAACCCTGTCGTACTCGTATTGACACCGTGCTTTATTTGCTATAGAAGGCAGTTTGACTTTTACTGTGAAAAGGTTTTAAAGTGGCCTAGGAATAGGATTCAGTGGTTGACTGTATATACCTACAGTACAAGTGCGGAAAAAAAGAAAGTCCGGAACGAGCAGCGAGAAATTAAAACACGACCGAAGGGAGTGTTTAAATAGCCACGAGCTACGAATTTCCTTTTCGCACGTCGTATGACGTTTTTCAGTACAGATGATCCTCTGAAGTTTCGACCTGACAAAAAATTACCCATTTCTCGCACTAGTGCGATAAAATAGCACCATACGTAGGTACTGAAAATCTTTTTGTAGTTTTAGGTATTTAACTTAAACAAATAATTTGTAAATTGTTGTGTATTAACAACATTATTCAATCAATTCAAATAATTCAATTCTCCATACATTACGCTCTTGACTATTTCCTCCCTGGTTTTTGAAGATAGAGGAATGTTTTTTTTTCAACACAGATTATTATTATTTTATCTATGTCGGACAGTTTTGATTTTTTTGATATGTTTATTTTTTTAAAGACGCTACATCTCATCAAAAATTTCCAAAAACGGCCTTTTTCATTATGGCGCCAAAAAAGGTGTGATACTCAAGATTGGTAACATTGAGCCAAAAAAAACTAAACGGTCCGACACAGATTATTTCATTTTTATTCAGATTCTCAAATTTCGTTTCGATTGATTAGGTTTTGAAGGAGGAAACAGTCGAGAGCGGAACCTCAATTTTAAAGATTTTGTCGCAATATCTTTTAACTGAGTTGTTCTTAATGGAATTTTTTTTCGATAAATCTGGTTAATAACACAGGTGTTATTGCGTTGTGGTACAGGTGTTAGGTTGGGAATTTTAGTTAAATATACCAGATACCCTGGTATCTGGTATATTTAACTTAACTAAAATTCCCAAATTGGAAGGGGGGCTCCTCTCCATTTTAGCATTTTCGCTCCTGTAGCGTCTTAACCAACTAAATACAAAAACAAAGCAAAACGGATCTTTCACTGATCGACCTATCTTATTTGGTCGTTTAATGTGGTAATTTACCCTGAATTGCCGTACGGAGTCCTTTGAGAGTAGATTTTGTTTACATTTTTTAACCGCCTTCCAAATCTCAAAGGAAGGGGTTATCAAGTCGTCTGTATGTTTTTTTTTTTTTTTTTTTTTTTTTAAATGTTTGTTCCTCGATATCTCCGTCGTTACTAGACCGATTTTGAAATTTTTTTTTTGATTGAATGTATATGCATACAGATTGGTCCCATTTTTCTCAGAACCCAGTTCTGATGATGGGATCCTGGAGAAATCGAGGGAACTCCTCAAATCTGAAATATACATATGGTGATTTTTGTGTTTTTAAAGGAACAGCATGCATTTACGTACGGAACAGTGACATTTGGTGCAGTGGAACTCCTGATGATGGTCAGAATGGAACTCCTCAAATCTGAACGGCACACTTATAGTGACTTTGGTATTTTTATAAGAACAGCATGCACTTACGTCCAGAACAGTGATATTTGGTGCAGTGGAATTGCTGATGATGGTCAGAACGGAACTCCTCAAATCTGAACGGCACACTTATAGTGACTTTGGTATTTTTATAAGAACAGCATGCACTTACGTCCAGAACAGTGACATTTGGTGCAGTGGAGTTCCGTTCTGAGTTCCGTTCTGATAAATCCAGATTTCAAAATTGGTTCAGAAACGACGGAGATATCGAATAACAAACATTAAAAAATATACAGACGAATTGATGACATAATCCAACATTTGAAAGTATTTATCACCAGAATCCCAAAGGAAGGCGGTTTTTTTTTTTCTTAAAAATTATTTAATACCTAAAGATACAGACTATTCCCCTTATATACACTACTCAAAAGAAAATAAGAGCCACTGTGTTTTGACCGCTAGATGAAAAGCGTAACGTGAAAACAGGATGTTTGCCAAATTTAATATCAGATAGGTTAGGTTATTGACTACATTTCTGACGAAAAATAATTGTACTCGCGAAAAAAATATTTTTTTTGGGCTTTTGATCGAATAATTTTGGTAAGTGCTTAAGGTGTTACCCTTTTTAACTTGAATTAAGAAAAAGTGGAAACCTATACATTTATATTGTAATGTAAGAAAGAGTTATTGTTTAGTGCGTTTCAGTATTAATTTTACAAATGCGTAGACACCAGATTTTTTTGTGGCCGGAAAATGTAGCATACATACAATCACGCCTGTATCCCATAAAGGGGTAGGCAGAACACATGAAACTACTAAAGCTTCAGTGCCACTCTTGGCAAATAAGGGGTTGAAAGAAAACGAAACTGTGACATTGCAGTGACAGGTTGCCAGCCTCTCGCCTACGCCACAATTTAACCCATATCCCATAGTCGCCTTCTACGACACCCACGGGAAGAAAGGGGGTGGTGAAATTCTTAACCCGTCACCACACAGGCTTAAGGAAAATGTAGCAATTCAACTTATTTATATCCAACTTATTTGTATGAAATATAGGGAATTGCTACATTTTCCTTAAGCCTGTGTGGTGACGGGTTAAGAATTTCACCACCCCCTTTCTTCCCGTGGGTGTCGTAGAAGGCGACTATGGGATATGGGTTAAACTGTGGCGTAGGCGAGAGGCTGGCAACCTGTCACTGCAATGTCACAGTTTCGTTTTCTTTCAACCCCTTATTTGCCAAGAGTGGCACTGAAGCTTTAGTAGTTTCATGTGTTCTGCCTACCCCTTTATGGGATACAGGCGTGATTGTATGTATGCTACATTTTCCGGCCACAAAAAAATCTGGTGTCTACGCATTTGTAAAATTAATACTGAAACGCACTAAACAATAACTCTTTCTTACATTACAATATAAATGTATAGGTTTCCACTTTTTCTTAATTCAAGTTAAAAAGGGTAACACCTTAAGCACTTACCAAAATTATTCGATCAAAAGCCCAAAAAAAATATTTTTTTCGCGAGTACAATTATTTTTCGTCAGAAATGTAGTCAATAACCTAACCTATCTAATATTAAATTTGGCAAACATCCTGTTTTCACGTTACGCTTTTCATCTAGCGGTCAAAACACAGTGGCTCTTATTTTCTTTTGAGTAGTGTATATAAGGGGAATAGTCTGTATCTTTAGGTATTAAATAATTTTTAAGAAAAAAAAAACCGCCTTCCTTTGGGATTCTGGTGATAAATACTTTCAAATGTTGGATTATGTTATCAATTCGTCTGTATATTTTTTAATGTTTGTTATTCGATATCTCCGTCGTTTCTGAACCAATTTTGAAATCTGGATTTATCAGAACGGAACTCCACTGCACCAAATGTCACTGTTCTGGACGTAAGTGCATGCTGTTCTTATAAAAATACCAAAGTCACTATAAGTGTGCCGTTCAGATTTGAGGAGTTCCGTTCTGACCATCATCAGCAATTCCACTGCACCAAATATCACTGTTCTGGACGTAAGTGCATGCTGTTCTTATAAAAATACCAAAGTCACTATAAGTGTGCCGTTCAGATTTGAGGAGTTCCATTCTGACCATCATCAGGAGTTCCACTGCACCAAATGTCACTGTTCCGTACGTAAATGCATGCTGTTCCTTTAAAAACACAAAAATCACCATATGTATATTTCAGATTTGAGGAGTTCCTCGATTTCTCCAGGATCCCATCATCAGAACTGGGTTCTGAGAAAAATGGGACCAATCTGTATGCATATACATTCAATCAAAAAAAAATTTCAAAATCGGTCTAGTAACGACGGAGATATCGAGGAACAAACATTTAAAAAAAAAAAAAAAAAAAAAAAAAAAAAAAAAAAACATACAGACGACTTGATAACCCCTTCCTTTGAGATTTGGAAGGCGGTTAAAAAATGTAAACAAAATCTACTCTCAAAGGACTCCGTACGGCAATTCAGGGTAAATTACCACATTAAACGACCAAATAAGATAGGTCGATCAGTGAAAGATCCGTTTTGCTTTGTTTTTGTATTTAGTTGGTTAAGACGCTACAGGAGCGAAAATGCTAAAATGGAGAGGAGCCCCCTTCCAATTTGGGAATTTTAGTTAAGTTAAATATACCAGATACCAGGGTATCTGGTATATTTAACTAAAATTCCCAACCTAACACCTGTACCACAACGCAATAACACCTGTGTTATTAACCAGATTTATCGAAAAAAAATTCCATTAAGAACAACTCAGTTAAAAGATATTGCGACAAAATCTTTAAAATTGAGGTTCCGCTCTCGACTGTTTCCTCCTTCAAAACCTAATCAATCGAAACGAAATTTGAGAATCTGAATAAAAATGAAATAATCTGTGTCGGACCGTTTAGTTTTTTTTGGCTCAATGTTACCAATCTTGAGTATCACACCTTTTTTGGCGCCATAATGAAAAAGGCCGTTTTTGGAAATTTTTGATGAGATGTAGCGTCTTTAAAAAAATAAACATATCAAAAAAATCAAAACTGTCCGACATAGATAAAATAATAATAATCTGTGTTGAAAAAAAAAACATTCCTCTATCTTCAAAAACCAGGGAGGAAATAGTCAAGAGCGTAATGTATGGAGAATTGAATTATTTGAAATGACTAGGATGTTCCTATTTTATAATAAAATAATATATAATTTGAAAAAATGTTACATTAGTCGACTCACGACGTAGTAGCTACTTAGGATACATCTGCTTTGTTTGGCCTAAGCAGCAATCTTGCTAAGCTCTATTATTTGCCTTGGTCAAAAGAGGTAGGTCTTTGAGCTGACTTATCCCACTAGTCATCGGACGCAAATAAAATTAAGTATAATTTGAAAACTATAAGTCCTAAACATATACTTACAAAGACCATATATTATCGAAGTGCAGTTTTTTCATACAAAATGTATAAAAACTAAACATAGGGACACAAAAGTTGGGACAGGAGGGGAAACATTAACTCCAAATCGTGTTTCTGCTTCAATTTTGTTTAAACCTATAAGCTATAAGAATATACTATATATACCAAGTTTCGTACTTTCTGCCGCACGGGACTGAAGCTCAAGTTAAGAACCAAATTTTGGAAGTAGCAATGTACATCGAACTAAAGTATGGTATCCCTATTGAAACGAACAAAAACCAGCAATGTACGTCGAACAGCCACAGATATTTTTTTTCAAGGGGCTCGTTGGGCCTGCAGCTTAGCAATGCCTCCCTAATAAAAAAAGCATATGAAACGCGTGTACTCATCCTTTACTTCCTTACGAATTAGATAATGTATTAAAAAGGGACGGATATATGCTAGTTATTTCTCTTTTTCGTAGGGTGGAGGTTTCCACAGATAAGATACAAATGACATGCGAATTTCCACAGATTTTCAAAACTAGTGTTGCTAGCCCGCGATTTTTCAAATTTGCCGCTTTTTCTAGTGACAAGATTTGGTTGGCGGTCTATTTTTTTAATCAAGGGGAAGGCAGAATATCGTCATATTGTTTTTTTTTCTATTAAAAACGGATTACTTTTACTCAAATGAGTGGTACTTAGCTTTGATAGAAACGTTTCCTGAATGTAAGTAAAAGGGACTGGTGAGCATTTCAAATCAAAAAAATAAACGACTACGCCATTTGCTTTTTCTCTGGATAGAGCCCACCCCTATATTCTGGCTTGAAAAGTCCTATACCATAGCTAATATACATATGCCTACAGAGAAGAATAAATAAAAATGCTGATAATGTTTGTTTAAATGTAACAAAATTATCTTCCGCATCCTCCCTCTTTCCTACACGGAGTACTAAACTTGGGACGGACAATAATTTACTTTTTTTCACACTTGTGTTTCTTAGGATGTAAATAATTCAGTTAAAACTAATTTAGCTATTTTTCGTTCACTTTTACAGAAAATACATTTAACACGGAAACTAAAAGTTTGTCATATAAACCATAGATCTTATACACCGTGTTTCCGGTATCACTCAAAACCTCAGACACCCCACCTGATTATTATTTTTCTAAACGTATCTAGACTATGCATCTTTTAATCTGATGATTATTATTTTTTTTAATTGAATTTTTAATTTTCTGTACACCTCTACTCGACTTTTAACTCTACACCCAATAAAATAATTGCTAGCTACCATCATAAACCTTAAAACTATTTATTTGTGTACGTTACTGCAACGACATAAGGTTTACCAATAGACAACTATGTTATTGTAAAGCAAGCTTTGTCACAGTAAACTTCAAATTGAACAGGTGACGCAGTAAGCAAATTTAAACCCAATATTCAAAGTGACAGGGTTGTAATTAGGTAGGTCCGAGTTCAATTTGTTATGACTTATGATAAACTTTAAAATTAAACTGACAAAGAAGACGTCAAACTCGTAGCGGAAAAAATAATCGTCCAAGTAACCAGCCATTATTAATACCCCTAAACACTGAAAAAGGTATGCAACCTCTAGCAATGCAATATGCACAATGTTGTATTACGAATTTGTAGAATGGATACGTAAAAATAACTAATAATACAAATTAAAAAATATATATTACCCCCATCAAGATATAGCTCAATCGATTCTACTCACGATTTTGAACAAACAGTTTTTAGGTTTTTAGTGTTAAGTGAAACACGGTGTATAATTGATCCGGTTTGGACTTAATCAAACCTAGTCGAACTGACAGCGCGCGATTGAATAAAACATTGGGCAATGTCTGTGTCCACCCGATGATACCTGAAAACAAAAAGATTTTCCGGAATTTCTCACTTCAGTATCGAAAGTCAAGCACCTAAACGTATTTTTATTGCCAAGTAATTTCGTTTGTTTTTACGACATTTTTTTATGGATTTCTTATTAGATTCGTGCGTATTCCATAATAGAATCTCGGCGAAATCGTTTTCGTTTTATGCCTCTATTACCTACTGTTTATTATTTTTGCCTTTTAATGAAGAATGAGTGCAATGTAGTTTTTAAATAGTTTTTTAATAAATACACATTAACTTAGTGACAACATGTGGCTATAACTCATGATAATGACTCTATGAATAGCTCGAAAGCTACTTGCGGACTTAGGATTCAATTAATGGACTCCAAGAATCCAAAGAGAAAACAAGTATGTCGTTTTTTTCGAAAAAAATGTTTTTTGGATTTTATTACTCCTTGACCTAAGCTGCATATTTGTATATTTTTGTATTATTTTTATATGGCATAGTTTTTCAGTTATTTGCAGAAAACGAATTCAAGCAAGTCAAAACGGCATCAAGAACCATGCTACACTCAAGTATGTTGGACCTAACTACGTTGAAATCAAGTGAGTACAATTGATGTTACTTGTTTCTTCCGTGGTCGTGGCACATACTTGTTTTCATCTTAGGCCTATTAATAAAATGCAACAAATTATCCGAACTTACTTGAATTCAACATGGTTAGACAGACAACTTACGTGTTTTCACCATGGTCAACGTAATGTTGGTTTGATTATTTTAGCTGAGAAATGTGAAGGTACCCTACTACGTACCATTAAAAACATTCAAGAGGAGAACTATACTGTTGCTGTTTAAGGAGCATTTCTGGTTTTGAATCGTCACGGTTCGTGTTAATTTAGTGTAGTTTTAATTGATGTGACTGAACGGCAAAATGAAAAGAAATAGTCGAGGAAAACAACTGGTCGCCATGAGTTTGCAAGAAATGTAAGTACAGTAGTAAAGTAATTGAATTTCTATTTTCACTATTTTGTATTTTATTGTTATGTAAATATACATTTTAAAACGATTGTCTAGTGTGCATATCGTAGGTATACTTCTATAAAACTAGTACGAGTAGATAACTGAATGAGACACCATTTCGAGTAAATGCGACCTAAAGATTTGATCCTTAAATGTGGGTGTTTATAAAATACAATTGTATTTATTTAGTTATAACTTTAATTGATGTCTTACCTTCGAATTAAGCATCAATAATGCTTTGAAAGCATCAACTGTCCCAAGTTTGAAGTTACTTTGCAGGCAGAAACTACATAAAATGAAGGCAGCTAAAGCTACTGAACTGAAGCATATAAAAAGACTCGCTGAAAGAAGATGCTCATACTAAAATCTACTCTATGGACTTACAGAAAACTGTTTTGTTACCTATGATTCCGGATGTAAAAGACTGACTGACTTTTTTACAAGTAGACTAGTGGGACTAAATTTGACATTTTGTGGTTTAAGAAAGGAGAGTAATGAAGCATCTACATAAGTGCATAGTGTGGCACGAAGGCACTGGAGGGCGAGATGCCAAAAATATAGTTGACGCCATTTATAAGTTTATTCAGAGTGAAAGAGACACTAAGAACTTTATTCTATGGGCAGATAACTGCAGTTCGCAAAATAAAAACTGGATTTTGTTTACTTCTTTGGTAGTGATCGTTAACTTGCATGATATTGATTCAATTACCATCAAATACCGCACCAAAGGTCATACGCACATGTCGGCAGACGGAGTTCATGGGAACATAGAGACATACTTAAATAAAACAAAAAATGTGTATAATTTTCAAGATTACAAGCAATGTCTCGAAAAAAGCCGCAAAAATAACGAGGTCATTGAAGTTCAAAGTGAGAACAAACATAAATGGGAGAAAAAAAAGAAAACGACATCTGCGGATCTCAAAACCTTTTTGCTGAAAAACATCGTGGAAGTAAAGTTTTTGAAAAATCAAAAAACATTACTTTACAAGAAATCGTTTGACGATGAAGCCTATGTCACGCTAGATTTTATTCAAAAAAAGTTTAAAGTTGACCAGGGTCCCAAAACAGAACTCAGTACCACGTGGATTTCGATCGTCCAAAAAACACGAAATTATTTCCAAATTAGTACCGTTAATGCCAGTCAATCGACAAGCATTTTGGCATGCATTGCCACAAAGTGACAATGTTGGCGATCTTATTCGTGACGAAGCATTAATGCAAGATGTTTAAAATTAAATTACTGTACCTACATAATGTTTAATAAATACATATTTACCTAACATCTCTACATTTACAATCCTGCACTAACGAAGGTTTCTGTTTGATTCAATGGTTGACTGGTAGAGAACGCCTTAAGGCATTAAGTTCGCCATTTGTACAATTTTATGTCGTGCAATAAAGTTTAAAAATAAAAAAATAAATAAAATACAAGTTGTTTTATAGTGAGTTCTGAATGGAATTTTTTACAATAAAGTTTAAAAATAAAAAAATAAATAAAATACAAGTTGTTTTATAGTGAGTTCTGATGATACATATATAAATCTACAGTAGTACTTGCTTTGATATATTATTTCACAAACGACCAGGTAGACTTATCTAAAAACAATTAAGTACAGTTACTTGGTTTCACCAAGTGATTGTTATGTCTGTTCTTGTCAAATTACCAGACAGAAAAACATTCTCTGTCACCTTCCCTACACGGATATAGTTACATCTATAAAAAAATAATATGTTATAAAGTCAATAATCACAAATCCCTTAATTTTTATTTTATTTCGATACGTTTTTTACTTACCGAGAAAATAAGCTTGAAAGTTGAAATCGGTTTTTTGGCTCTCCTGTAAAATTTGCTAAAACCTACTTACTTGATTTTAGTTTGGAGCAGCCGAGATCGTCCGTTTAAAACGAATATTCAGCCTATAAGTAGGTACTTCCTATCCTAACTATTATGAATGTTAACTGCGGATCACCCATTTGATTTTATGTTTGTACATTAGTGCCATTAGTAACTACGGAAAACAATAAATAGTTGTGCACCGTGAACGTTATGTTTCACGAGCAGCTATTGTCTAGTTATAAGTTTGCTAAAATTATGTACAGAACAATCAACAGAAGAAAGCGAATATCAAAATAGGTAAGTAACAGTTACTGTAATGCCTAAGTATGTTTAGTAATGCTTCGATTTTTCAAATGGTTAAATTCAAAAACAAGTAAATGAAAAATAGTTGGCTGAATGTGCAAGGTTTTACTACTTAAAAAATGAAATACAGCAAATATATTTGCAATATATAATGGGTGCACTGCCTGTTTTAAATTAATAATCTTTCATATAATATGTATCACAGTGGAACACAGTAGGCTCAGAATAAAAATAAATAATAAATAATTTAATAGTATATCGTTATTTTGAATAACGTAATAAATGGCATATTACAGGATTACCTAAAAATATACAAATAAAAAACAACAAAAAGCAGTAACAAACACGAAACAAAATTTTATATATACTTAATTTACAGTTACACCCCCTAAACGTCCACTAAAGTTATCACGCCGATAATGTTCGTTTGTCCTTTTCTATCAAACCAATACCTCGGAAAGGGACAAGTGAACTTTATTGGCACGATAACTTTAGTGAACTTTTATGAATCCGGGGATAGTTACTAAGATAGCATTATAAATAACTAATACAATCCTATACAGAAATATAATATAACGAATCACATTATAAAACTTTATTATATTAGGTAAGGCTACTGCCTTGTGCACCGTGATGATATTTTTGCTAAAATCATATTATAACATAATTTTTAAGAAAAAAAAACCGCCGCCTTTGGGGTTCTGGTGAAAGCTACTTGCGAATGTTGGATTACGTATTTCGGTTCTGACCATCACCAACAGTTCCACTGCACCAAATGTCACTATTCTGGACGTAAGTGCATGCTGTTCTTATAAAAATACCAAAGTCACTATAAACGTGCCGTTCAGATTTGAGGAGTTCGGTTCTGACCATCATCAGCACTTCCACTGCACCAAATGTCGCTATTCTGGACGTAAGTACATGCTGTTCTTATAAAAATACCAAAGTCACTATAAGCGTGCCGTTCAGATTTGAGGAGTTCCGTTCTGACCATCATCAGGAGTTCCACTGCATCAAATGTCACTGTTCTGGACGTAAGGGTATGCTGTTCTTATAAAAATACCAAGGTCACTATAAGCGTGCCGTTCAGATTTGAGGAGTTCCCTCGATTTCTCCAGGATCCCATCATCAGAACTGGGTTCTGAGAATAATGGGACCAATCTGTATGCATATACATTCAATCAAAAAAAATTTTTCAAAATCGGTCCAGTAACGACGGAGATATCGAGGAACAAACATAAAAAAAAAACATACAGACGACTTAATAACCGTCCTTCTTGAGATATGAGGCGACGGTTAAAAAAAAGAAGCGCAAGTAGGGTTTGAGATCCGGATATCCGGATATCCGAATTATCCGGATATCCGTTGAATTTGAGATCCGGATCCGAGGTCTCATAGGATCCGGATAAAACGGATAATACGGATCCGTTAAATATGGGCATCTATCCACGCCAGAAAGAATTTTCGAATGAAATTTATGAATTATTTCCTGTATTTTGTCGCCTAAAATGTTTATTCACATTTATTTAATTCAAATACCCCAGAATATCAAGCTAGGTTAGGTTTGGTACATTACGCCATGCGATGAATCCATAAAACGATATGTTAACAAACAAAATAAAATGAACAGTAAACCATTGTTTTTAAAACTGCTTTCGTTTCTAACTGGATACATCCCACACCCACAGGAATAACGATAAATTATTAATTTTCTACAGAGTGGGGCCTGTAACAAAGGCGAAGAATTGAACTGTAGGCTATTCTCCTTATACTGATCAACATTTGTTCGGCGATTTTTAAAAATAACTTGTATTTTGATTTTTATCACCCTTGAAAGTTTTTTCTAAGAGGTAATGTATTGCGAATTCTGTTAAGTCTAAAGTGTGACAGACAACGTCAATGACAACAATAATGGCGTACATTGAAGCTAATATTTATTTTGTATGAAAAATTAAAAATTTAAAGACTTCATAATTTTTAAAAGTCACTGAACAAATGTTGATCAGTATAAGAAGAATATCCTACAGTTCAATTCTTCGCTTTTGTTACAGGCCCCACTCTGTTTATAGCAGAAACGATTGCCATGGATATTTTTAAGCTTAATGATGAATTAGAGATCACGGAAGTAATTAATGTAATTATATACGTAATTTGTTTTATAAGCTGAATCCAGATCCATTTTTTTTGTATTTAATAAGATGAGAGGCATACTAGCAGACAGGTCGCCTGATGGTAAGCGATCACTCCCGCTTATGGACACCCAAAACACCAGAAGGATTGGAGGTGCGCTGCCAGCCTTAGAGCTTCACTGAAAAGCGACTGGCAAATATCAAATGACATTTTGCACATAAGTTCAGAAAAACAATTGAAAATGGTATATTAATAATGGTAATGGTATGATAACTAAATATGTGTAACATATTTTACACACCTAATACGTGTAACGCAATAAAATTATATTATTTTATCTTATTTCCTACATCTGCAATTTCGCATGGATGTATTTATTGGCTGTGGTTACGGATAGACGCCCCAGTAAAACGGAGGTATTAGTGAATAACACCCATTACCCCATACCCATTACCCATACCCATTTTCCCTGCATTAGCTTATGTATGTTAAACAAAAATATTGGCCTACTGTTTAATGTTATATGCTGTACTGTACAATGGCAGTGACATTAAAATTGTATCGCTTAACTTCAAGCTCGGGTAAATCCATTCTGCTTTTTTTGTATAATCATCCTTAAAACCGAATCGATTTACGCGAGTTTGAAGTCAAACGACACAATTGTATGTTTAAAGTTCGTCTAAAAAGTTAATGAAGCAATAATAGACTATATTTATGTCGCTTCGCGAATTTAAATTATTTTATTTCGGTAACAGTAGCTTTGATTTGACGAAACCCCTATAAAAAGTGACCTTTTCAACACGGATCCGTTTTATCCGAAATATCCGGATATCCGGATCCGGCAAATCTTAAGATCCGAAATATCCGGATCCGAAAAATCGGCGGATCTTGCAAACCCTAAGCGCAAGTATTATATAACAAAAGTTACGTTATAAATAACATCTAATAATACTAATATCAAATGACGTTATAACAAGTGTATCCTTTATGTGTTATTATATAAAATATTACAGATCCAATAATAATATCAAATAAAAATTGTATTTGTAAACAGATTACAAATATGTATCACACTAAGTAAAACAATTTCACAATTTGATTTTTTTTTGTAACAAATTAATAGACAATGACCACAAATTTGACAATTCGGACTTTCCGAGATCCTCTAGATTGAAAGCAGTTAAGTGTACAACTTTGCCATGATTTGAAGTCAATTTGATAATTTTATTATATATTATATTCTCTCCGCGCAAACAAACACAAACGAAAAACATACAAAAAGTACTGGCCCCGTCGTAGCCGAATGGCATTTCTCCGACGCCAAACGAAAGCGATACGCCGCTGGCTCTGTCGCGCCAATACGCAAGCGCGATAGAGATAGATATCTACTAGCGCTTCGTTTCGTGAGCGTTTCGTGAGCGATTGTGCCATTCGGCTAGCCACCCAGCTGTGCTGGGGATCGAACCACAGACCTCTGCCTTGTGACTCCGGTACAAACACCGCCTAGCCAAGTAACCAATTTTCATTACTGAAAAATCCCCGCCTTACCACCTTTCAGTTCTGGGGCACTAGTAGTAGTAGTAGTGAAGTGGGGTTCTGGAACCCTTGTACTACATTGCTTTCATACCCGTAGCGTTACGCGTTTAATGCAACCTCGTTTGCAAGTCGCAAGTTTCACTTCAAAAATATACCAAAACGTCAAATATAAATGTGGTCATATAATATGAATAAATATTCCCAGTAATTTAAGCACACTTCAGAGTCTGTTCGGAAAGAGAACAATCATAAAATTGTATAGTTCGCTCCCCGTACAGGCTATACAAGTCATGAAAATGATATTTTATTTTAAGTCGCCTATCTGCCCACTTTAGGCCAACTTCCTAATGTGGTCGCGTTCTCAAATTGCGCGATCCCGTGTTTGGTCGCAGTTAGCCGCTTGGCCTAATGCCAGTCCCACTCTACGTTTTCTTGCATTCTTGCGGTAGCCATAAATCAACAGCTCGTTTCAACTATTAATACCCTGACAGCCGATTTAAAGACAGTGAAGCTTATTATTTTGCCTCAACTTGACACTTTTTATTCCTAACTGTACACAGTTTATAATTATACTTAATAGTAGAGCGGCGAGAGGGTCTCGGGAAAAGTTGATGTGACTGGAGAGTATACTGCTGACAAGTGGTATCGTTGTGATCGGTACACTTTACTGAGTACGAAATAATGACTTGTCACTTTCTCAGACTGTGGGGGGGTTAACTATGACGTCACAAAGATCGCGGTCCCGGGTTTAATTTTTTTGCCAATTTGTCTAGAACCCCTTATCCAATTTTGAAAAATGAAGTGTCGATTGAAAGCGTATAACATGCTGATTAAGATTTATTATATGTGAAAAGTATAGTTTTGTTAGTTATTTTTTAATTAACAATAATGCAAAAAATACGTTTTTTTTACTCTCTTTTTTGATTTTTGTGACTCAAAAAGGCAATGAAAACGGCCACTTAGCTAAAAAATATGTTATATAAATCATTTAACTACATTATTAAGCTATCTGTTGCTTTTTGAATTTCTACGATCGGATAATAAATGAGCAAACTACAACCACATACCTGTAGGCGGGGAGTACCGCTTGACACGCGTTCCCATACATTCGGCGTCTACCAAATTACACCTCGCGCAAAATTCGTTTCAAGCAGATATACCTCTAATCTTATTCATCGTAACCTATCAATATTGATATCATTTGAAAGCACAATTAAAGTACTTTAAAAAACAATGTCAATCATTTTTTTTAAATCAATAATCGCCAGTCTGTGGTGGTTACAAAGGAAAAAAGTGGGTATGCAATTTGACTGGTTTCCTAGGTTTGATACCCTAGACGAGTTTAAAAGGGGAGGTAAAGGTGACATATGGGTTTTTCTCTGGCCTAAAAGCTACACAGAGGGTCAGGGGAGAAAAAACTAGGGTTTAAGTTTAGTTTTAAGTTATTTTTTCCTTTATTTGTTGATTTTATTGTGTTAAATTTTTTTGTAATTTTATCAAGGATACACGTTGGTTTCTTTTGCTAAAAGTTGCCTTTTTTATGAGAAATGTTATGAATTTTATGGCTTTTTCCGATAGAGACTAAAATTAACTTTCAAATAAGGCCACATAGTAACGCGAGATACATATTATCGAGTTTTGCAGTGAGCTGCAGAGATGCGGGGATAATGCCTGCTAAAAACGGGTTTGTACAATTTGCGGAGTTAGGTATCTACTCGTAATGAAGAGAAAGAGAATATCTGTGATTTTTATACTTTAAGTAAGTTAATAAGTTAATTAATTAAATAATATAAATATAAAGCTTTATGATAGCTTGAGCTGTATAAGGTTATAAAACAGTAACGTACATACTATTCAATATCAAGTATCAACTCATTCACGCTTGGATCGTCTCTGACAATTTGAATTAAGAGGAAAAAATAAATATAAGATACTAGCTTTTGCCCGCGGCTTCGCTAGCGTTAGAAAGAGACAAAAAGTAGCCTATGTCACTCTCCATCCCTACATATGTCCACTTAAAAAATCACGTCAATTCGTCGCTCCGTTTTGCCGTGAAAGACGGACAAACAAACAGACACACACACTTTCCCATTTATAATATTAATATAAGATAAGGTCTGGGTGCACGATGACAGCATCACCTAGCGGTTACAGCTACGGCGGACTTTGAAACGCCAAATGGCTTTCTGTCAATACGAAGAGTAAGTAAATAAACAAATAATTTAAATGAAATAGCGTAATGTTTAATTCGATCATATACATTTATAGTGTCGATAATAACATTCAAACACCGTTTAAAATCACACAATCAATAAATTTCAACATTCAAACTCCGTTTAAAATGACACAATAAATTTCAGGTAAGTGCGTACGGAGTTCCTCACGGTTGAGTTCGCGAAATGTAAATAAAGAAGTAAACCGATTTTAGGTAATAACGCATTTCATATATATTGGAGACGATTCTATTTTAAAAGTTTAGTATGTTGTTTTAAAAGTATGTTAGTTTACTTACTTTTTCCACTTACATCGATTATCGATTATCTATATTAATTTGCTTGTGCATATTTATAAAATTTGTGATCACTGTTTTTCCCAGTGTTCCAACAGTTAGCTACGTAGCAAGTATCGTGACGCATATTATTTATTTATTTTTACTTTAAATGCACGCATGCATGGTGCGCGCTGCGATCGATTCGTGGTTCTCCCACCACCTACTTCGCACCCAGCCAATAGATACTAGTCACTAACAATGATTAAAATTAATTAAAAAAAAATTAAAATCGTATATTCAGTATAAGTGTAAGTTTCCATTTTTCAGAGTTGCAATCTCTTTTTAAGTAACAGTTACTTGTATTAAGAGGCACCGCTCTTCCTTAGTTTGTCAATGAATAACAATATTTTTTTGCAAAATTTAAATAAAATTAAAGAAAGAATATTATTTAACAAGGAATAGGTATCGTGTTTCAAGTCAGATATGCTATAATATTATTATTATCTAGGTATGTTTACCAAACTATTGTTATTCACAAAAGGATATGCTGATTCAAGTTCAACAAATTATTCATGAATCTGCTGAGAAACTAACACAACCTGCGAGCTGCGCGGTAAACAATGCCGACCATCCCTGCGCTGCGGGAAGTCGATGATTAAAATGTTTGCTAACGATGTCATGTTGTATCGTCGTCTATATTAGGTCACCGATTTTATAATATAACACACTGATTTAAGCTTTCACGATTTTTGCATAATACAAAGCCGTACTCAAAGCGTCGGAGGTCAGTTACAAAACTCAATTTTACACAATGACGTCCTTGTTAGAAATTATAAATTTGTTATGAACTGGTGTGAACCACCAAGGTTCTGTTTTTATTTCCAACACAGAATTGTGTCGGCGACGAGAATCACGCTGTCCAAGTGTCCATCCGATGGTTAATATTAAGAATGAACTGCAACACAAAAATAAACGCAACAACAAACACAAAAAAAAATGAATACACAAATACGCACACACATTACTACATACATTTAACTTTCAAAAATGTTAACCCGACGAGGATATCTACACAATATTGATCCAAGGAATTTTTAGTTTCAACTCTATTCTTTCAAGGTGTTCTTAAAGATGTGCAGACTTATGACTGACAGTAAATGGAAATATTTGTACAGGAGGGAATCTAAAAAAGATAACCTATAAAACCATCCATCAGAGGGATTTTTGTTTGGCGAAAGCCGATTCCGCGTCGATATGATCGTGGAAACACTAACCCCCTTATTCATAAACGTTCTCTAAAGTTATCAAGCCGATAAACATCGTTTGTCCCTTTCTATCACACTAATACGTCGGAAAGGGACAAACGAACTTTATCGGCTTGATAATTTTAGTGAACGTTTAAGAATAAGGAATTTTCTTTATGTATTTGGAGTCAATAGGCTAGGCTATTTATAATAGGGTCATGACTTGCGGGGTTCCACAGGGGTCCGTCTTGGGGCCCCTCCTGTGGAACCTCGGTTATGACTGGGTCCTCCGCGGGGCACAACTCCCTTGCATGGTCACGCTGTGTTATGCGGATGACACACTGGTGGCTGTGCGAGGGCGGGAGTTGGAGGAGGTTCTCAGGAGGGCGGCGGTGGCGACGGAGCTCACCGTCCAGCGCATCGGGCTCCTCGGGCTGCGGGTCGCCATCGCAAAGACCGAAGCCATGGTCCTGGGGGGCGTGAGGCGGTGGAGGCCACAGGCAAACACGGCGCTGAGGGTGGAAGGCCAGTCTGTCCAGGTCAAGGCCAACATAAAATACTTGGGCCTTGTCCTGGACAGAAAGTGGACTTTTGAGGAGCACTTCGCAAGACTCGCTCCTCGTCTCGTGGGTGCTGCCTCGGCGCTGGGCAATCTGCTGCCCAACTTGGGAGGGCCGAACGCCCCCTGCAGGCGACTGTTTGCGGGGGTCGTCCGGAGTATGGCGCTCTACGGAGCGCCAATTTGGGCCGGACGGCTGCGAGAACGCACCAAGGCGTTACTCCGTCGGCCCCAGAGGGTCGTGGCCCAAAGGGCAGTCAGGGCCTACCGCACCACTGCCCATGCCGCAGCCTGCCTCCTCGCTGGCACGCCCCCATGGGAGCTTGACGCGGTGGTCCTAGCCGGAAGGTACCAGCGGAAGGTGGCAGCGAGGAGCCGGGGAGAGCCGCCGGACCCCGAGGAAGAAGAAAGAGCGGCACGGGCAGCTGAGGAGCACCTGCGCCGACAATGGAGGGACGCCCTGGAGGATAGCCTCTATGGAACGCGAACCATAGGGGCCATCCTTCCTGTCATGGAGGACTGGCTAGAAAGAAGGAGGGGGGTCCTCACGTACCGGTTGTCTCAGGTGGTGACCGGGCACGGGTGCTTTGGACACTACCTGCATCGGATAGGGAGAGAGCCGAGCACCCAGTGCTTGGACTGCGGGGTGGAGGACGATACGGCCCAGCACACCCTTGAGGAGTGTAGTCGCTGGGCCGTGGAAAGGGCTGCACTGGTCGCAGCCACAGGATTGGTGGACCTCTCGCTGCACAGCGTCATAGCGGCGATGCTGAGCAGCGAGAGAAGATGGGACGCGGTGGCCTCCTTCTGTGAAGACGTCATGTCTCAGAAGGAGGCAGCGGAGAGAGAGCGCGAAGCTGCGGCTGACGCGCTGCCTCTCCGACGAAGACGGCAGGGTCGAAGGCGACGAGCATTCTTGCGCCACAACCCTTAGTGGGGCCAGCGGGTACGGGACCCGCATTGCACCGGCCCCACTAATCCCGTCGAGGGAGGGATCAAGCGTTTCTGATCCTTTTCTCCCTAATCTGTGTGGATGCCCTGTAACGTCGGGGCTGCCGGAGGGCGCCATGGTGGACAGAGGAGTCCCGATGATCCCATGACGCCCTCGCTCACGGCACAGAGGGCGAAACGCCGGAGTGGGGTTTAGTGGGTAAACCTCTTTCCCTCCCTCTCGACTAGAGAGGGGGCCGAAGGAGGGAGTCCCACACACCCCCCCTTCAAGGCCTTCCCGCGGCTGGGGGGACGGTGCGTAACGCATTCCCCACTCCGACAAAAAAAAAAAGGCTATTTATAATACGAATAAGGTCAAGCGCCAACTGCGACTACTAAAATATAAAATACAACTTTGACTGCCTAAAACTACTATCAACGGTAATTTTAATGACAATTATTATTTTATTTTTTATTTTATTGGGGACACCTTACACAGATCCACTTAGCCCCAAACTAAAGTAAAAACACCAGGTCACCACTATTAATTACACAGTTTATTGAACGGAATCTCAAAATACAAGCTCAGTGACAAATGCTCCCAATGGAAGCTTCCAGTCCGTCTGACGCCATCTTTGACAGCGATGCTAGTGAAGGGGACGTTCGACTAGTGATGTCCTTACATTCGACCATTCTGACCTTGACCTTTCGTCCCGAAGGTCTCTGCTATCCATGCTGCTACTGATGACTGCCGCAGTCAACGCAGCCGAAGCAGGCTGCGCCTCCAACCGGTGGCGGTAGACTTCATCTGTTCATTTGTTCTTTTCTTTTCTGCGGAGTGAACAAGAACTTTGTATACTCCAGCTATACACTCAGGCCCTGGTCCTTTGAAGTGATTAACTCGAGTACCGTTGGAAACGGCCGGTGTAGTTTAAGACTAACTTACACCAAGATATGTAATTGGTCTCATTTTATAGTCGAATCATAGTACCTAATGACATAACTAAACTCAAGATTGCATGACCAGACTAGCCTAGTACAAGTAAGTTAGGTCATTATTTAACAACTCCACAGCCAGTAAGGCTTTAAAACTATTAAGGTGCGATGGTACGAAAAGTACATGTTTTACCGCCATGATCGATACTATATATTAGTCAAATTAATTATGTAAAATAGATAACATCTAGCGGCGGGCAGGTAATTACTGGTGTACAAAACACCATCTAATATTTGCTTGTAAATAACTTCACCCATCAATACATTTCATTTATTTTCAGGCAAGTATTATGCCATTTATGCCTTAAGTTAAGACTTACGTGAGCGGTGCATTCCAAACTAACCAACCGCTCAATATAATAATGATGATTGGCGTCGTTTAAATAGCAAATACATGGAACAAACTCACAGTTGGCTCCGTCACTGTAGGCTGTGAAGCTCCCCGCACGCGCAACAACGCGTACATCAAACTCGTGAGAGGTGAACATGACACACTCTATGCGTGAGCATAGCCGCCTTCTAACACAGCAAGCAGCAAGAAAACTCTTATTAAAAAGCTCTGTAACATACATGGGAAATACTAAGTTCCTTAATG
Source organism: Leguminivora glycinivorella (assembly GCF_023078275.1). Lineage (NCBI taxonomy): Eukaryota > Metazoa > Arthropoda > Insecta > Lepidoptera > Tortricidae > Leguminivora > Leguminivora glycinivorella. The sequence continues at coordinate 28,030,229 of NC_062998.1, forward strand.
TAACGAGAACGTGATAATTTTTCCTTGGAACTAAGCCAGTAGGTGATAGAATCAGTACAACACAACTGTCGTTCAAGTAACATGATAAGGTTACGAGAAATTAATGTACAATTGGCATAGTCGATGCTCTCAATTACAGATCCGGCTTACATAGCCGTAAAATAATTTAGTAATAAACAATGACAATGAAGATATTAGAAAATATTGTCATGTAATCTTTTTTTTTATGAAATATATTAAGCAGAATACATGGCTGCTCCTTGGCAGGACCTTCAACAACTGCTAATTATTTATCTATCAACATGATAAAATTAATAAATGGTAATAATCAATGTGTACTAGCCACCAATTTTGCTATAAGACAACACACATTACCATATCAAAGCTTCATACGCAAGCCACGGTGATACGGCTGCTTTCGAGGCTGGCGGCGCAACGACTGCAGACGTTGGCCCTTCATGACAAGGTTGTCGCGCAGCCTGTAGCATGCACTCTATTGGAAACCGTAATTCCACCAGCAACCTCTGGAAAGTATTAGTGCAAGCAACCCTTTCAAGGTAACCTTGAGATCACTACTCTTTAAGGTCATAAAACATGCTTTTGACAAACAAGGTCTCAAGCTAACCTCTTAAAGATAGACTAATATAACACATGATGGTCCGTCTCCAAAGACCTGCATCACAAATACCAGAAACAGAACTAGCCTCTAAGGATAGTCTACAGAACACATGATGGTCCGTCTCCAAAGACCTGCATCACAAATACCAGAAACAGAACTAGCCTCTTAAGGATAGTCTATAGAACACATGATGGTCCATCTCCAAAGACCTGCATCACAAATACCAGAAACAGAACTAGCCTCTTAACACGTTCGCTGCGGCAAGCCAAAACCTTAACCCAAAATGTAGTGCGTTACGAGGCCCAATCCGCCCCGTAATAGTTTACATCGTAGTGCGTTACGGGTATAAAAGTGCCCCGTACACCTAAGTCTGTTAAAAGTGCTGTAAGTTCCTGAAATATTGGATTTTCCAATATTTTTTTCGACTACCTGTAAGAGTATGAAATTTCCTACGTCTCATTATCCCCGCACGTGGATACGATAAAAACTCACAAAATTATATAGAAAAGAAAATACGGGGTTATTTTATCCCCGTATCGCACTAAAATTGAAAAAATACGGGGCTTAGTACATCCCGTAACGCATGTAATGTATTAAGGTCGATAAATTAGTAGTGATGGGAAATAAAAAAATCGATGTATGTGCTGTATTAATAAAAACATTACACATCAAAAATATGATACTTCGCACTCTTGTATTTTTGTTAAAGTAGTTAATATAATTAAGTAACAAAGATAAATAAAAAAAGATAAACCACCACCGTTTTATACGTATTAAAAACATATATTTAATTACCTGCCTGCAATAAGATGTCAATTTGTGATGATTTTGACGTTTACTGTGTGGGATAACCTTTGTTTTTGGAATACAGTAGTTCTAACATGTGGTTCGAGCGCTTCATTTTTAATTTGCCGATAACAAGTATTTCATTAAGCACTGCACTAGCGATACTGTGCCCGCAACCCCGTACGGGCCAGTAAATTCTTTTACGGGGTTCACGGAGACCCGTATCGCACTAAAAGGTAATTTTTATCCCCTGGTCGGTACGGGGTTCCTGAGACCCCGTATATAATTAATATATCAATAAATAATACTTTTGAACAGAAATCCAAATGTATATTTGTCATTTTTGTAGTTGTAAAAATGACCAAAATACAGCTTCCGCACCAGCGGAGTGAACACGATTTTTCTCACCCGCACTGAGTGATGACAGCGTACGGGGTTCAAAAACCCCCGTAACGCAGTGAACGTGTTAAGGATAGTCTATAGAACACATGATGGCCCGTCTCCAAAGACCTGCATCACAAATACCAGAAACAGAACTAGCCTCTTAAGGATAGTCTATATAACACATGATGGCCCGTCTCCAAGACCTGCATCACAAATACCAGAAACAGAACTAACCTCACAAGGATAGTCTATATAACACATGATGGCCCGTCTCCAAGACCTGCATCACAAATACCAGAAATAGAACTAACCTCACAAGGATAGTCTATATAACACATGATGGCCCGTCTCCAAAGACCTGCATCACAATAATAGGTCTTATGCACATGGTCCGCCTCCTAAGGCCTGCATTGCATAAACAGAACTACTTAAGAAACAATAATCAAAGTGACAAATGTATAGCAGACATTAAAGTAATCATTATAATTATGATTCACACTTTAAGTGACGGAAATCACTTCATTATTACTTGTGGATATCACATTAGTTACACTACCGTGGATACCACAAGATTCAGGTACAATGTGCTTATCAGGAAACCCTGTGAACAGAATATATTATTAACATCATGTATAGGCAACACAACTCGGTTCTTAATCCGGCGTGTATATATGCAATGGCAACTCGGTTCTTAATTTGAGAGTAATAGCACAAGCACAACTCGGTTCTCAATCCGGCGTGCATATATGTAATGACAACTCAGTTCTCAATCTGAGACTAATAAGGCAAAACACAACTCGGTTCTTAATCCGGCGTGCATATATGTAAAGACAACTCAGTTCTTAACCTGAGAGTAATAAGGCAAAACACAACTCGGTTCTTAATCCGGCGTGCATATATGTAATGACAACTCGGCTGCCCTACGCAGAAATCAAGTATCTCAAAATTTTCCAAAAAATGGTTTTTTACGTCATTCGATTCATTTTTTCAAAATACTTCTTTCAGTATTTTTTTGAAATTTTTATAATGTATATTTTTCAAAATATAGAACTTTAAAAAATTCAAGTATCTTTTTTTAACGGGATATTCTACGCTAAAGTCAAGTATCTACCCTATTTCTATCTTGAAATCGAGTATCTTGCGAAAGATACTTGCAATTCATATTAGATGGCTAAGTTACTTGACTTCAGAGTTGAAATATTGATATTGATTGCGAAGTTACTTGACTTCAGCGTAGAAATTTTGATATTTATTGATAAGTTACTTGACTTCAGCGTAGAACTATTGATATTCTTTGCGAAGTTACTTGACTCGCCGTCTATCGTTTTGTTATGATGTCAAAAGCTTGTAATTACTTATACATATATTAATTTGGGTTTCAGGTAGAAATTGTCTTAGTATTAAAAACAACCAGATGTAAACAGTAAAAGCACGAGGAACTTGTCTTATTTACCTCTAATATGTAACTTCTTTTATACAAAATACGAAAATACATATAACGAACATACTTACATAATTATTGCATGTTGGTTAGTTGATCAATAGGCTACTAGCCTCCTAGTTAAATCAGCTTCTTTTTAAGAACTGTCAAAACGAATTTGAAAGACTTGCTAATATGGAATTTATATGAAATTGAATTGAGTGACGTCACGGTCAACTCCGTTACTTTATATATTTCTACCTGACTTATTAAATAGAAATTGGATTTAAAAATAACTGTTGTCCATGTTTTTCACATAATTATCTGATGCTTTATTTCGTGCATGATATAAAATAATTTATTTGAACTACAGTCAAGTTCCCTATTATTATAATTAAATAAGACTATAACTTTCATTATTTTTTTCTGTCTTCAAGTATTTAGGTATTTGACTACTGTACTTAATTAATATTGTGCGTTCCACGGGAAATCGCTTTCGAGGTTTTTTTTATGATTGAAACAGTCTCCTACAACGTAAGTAATTGATTAAGTTTCATGAGTATTTTTGAACTCTTCGTGACAGAAAAACTTCTTAATCCTATAATCTTAAGACAACTTGCATTCAAACACAACCAGAGCTTCTTTTCCGTGGATTACTCCAACATTGCATTTATATTAAAACCTTATTTACACAAGCATGGCATACACTATTGCAGACTTTTTTGTAGGTCTATGAAAGATACACAATTTCGCAATACATTGTTTTGATATAGCTCAAAAAGTTTGGGCAGCGTTTTCGATTAAAGCTCTCAGCCAGCAGAATTTTGTCCGACTTGATTAGCAAACATTGACATATTTCAACTAATTCGAACAAGATCTCAACAAATTATATACCAAAACCTTTCGCAAGAATCATTCTATTTATTGGTGAAAACCGCATTAAAATCCGTTCTGTAGGCCTAGCACATGATGGCCGCGGGAGTATGTCGCCGCGAGATAGACTATCCGTCCTTATGTCATTAATACAGTTAGAAGAAGACGTGGCATCTATCTCGCGGCGACATACTCCCGCGGCCATCATGTGCCAGGCCTACTGTAGTTTTTGTTTTAGATACATTTAAAAATAACAAGCCTACCAAAGCTAAATGAAAACAGTTCAAGATACTTGCTTTCTTGTAGAAAAGCTTTAAAATTTTCTTATCGCATTCTACACAGAAAGCTGTTTTTGTATTTTAAAATGATTGTGCTAATCATTTTGAAAAAATAATTATAGTACACTATTAATGATATCTAGTATAATAAAGTTCGTCTGTTTAAAAGGCTTTCAATTAATTAATAAGCACGTAATCAGGAAAATAAAATAAAAAACGTTTTTCCGCTCTACTGTAAAATTTGGCAAAACCCAGATACTTGATTTCTGCTTAGGGCAGCCGAACTAATGTCTTAATCTGAGATTAATAAGGCAAAACATAACTCGGTTCTTAATCCGGTGTGCATATATGTAATGACAACTCAGTTCTTAATCTGAGACTAATAAGGCAAAACACAACTCGGTTCTTAATCCGGCGTGCATATATGTAATGACAACTCAGTTCTTAATCTGAGACTAATAAGGCAAAACACAACTCGGTTCTTAATCCGGCGTGTATATATGTAATGACAACTCAGTTTTTAATCTGAGACTAATAAGACAAAACACAACTCGGTTCTTAATCCGGCGTGCATATATGTAACGACAACTCAGTTCTTAATCTGAGACTAATAAGGCAAAACACAACTCGGTTCTTAATCCGGCGTGCATATATGTAATGACAACTAATGTTTTAATCTGAGATTAATAAGGCAAAACATAACTCGGTTCTTAATCCGGTGTGCATATATGTAATGACAACTCAGTTTTTAATCTGAGACTAATAAGACAAAACACAACTCGGTTCTTAATCCGGCGTGCATATGACAATGACAACTCAGGGGCCTTACCATGACCTCTTAACGCGATTCAGTTTAGGACCTAAACTGAACTGCGTCGCTATTTCCTACCACGACATTGTTATTGCGATCAAATTTCGACCGAGCGAGCGATAAGCGTCCCAGCCGTTTCATTCACTCATCTCAAGTGTATTTCGTACCATGACATGCCACTTGAGCCTAAACTGAATCGCAGGAATGTCAAATTTAGCGATTCATAAAAAGTTACTCACATACCGCATTATTCTGAATCGCTTTGTTGTAATATAACACTAGCGACACTAAATATTGTAGTTTTGTGTTTTTTATAAGGAGTAGGAGATGGAAAATAAAACTAAAGCTAGTTTCATCACCTGATTAATTTATTATTTTGGTTTTTCGATCCTTACCGATTCGATAGTAAAATATAAAGTTTTATGATTTTGTTTAGTATTATTTACGGACCAACTATTCCAAATAACTACAAGTTTTTACATTTTTAGAGTGCCCTATGATGTCGCAACTTTCGCAAAAACGCAAATCAAAAAGAGCGAGAAAAAGTCTGATCCTTTTAGTCGATATGCAAGGAGTCATGTTAACACTTGCGACAAACTATGCCTAGAACTAGGATGGCTAAGGAATCAACTAGGTCTAGCATAACTTACTCGTAGCGATATACATTAAATTTAGACACGAGTGAGCTGCCTATAAATACTAATGACTTACGTATTTGTTAAAATATCATCCAAACACTGCGAGTTCTATAGCCGAGCACAGCACTTCAAATACATAAATAAAAACTTTATTATTAATTACCTACTAGTCAAGGGCGCGATGTTCTAAACATAAGCTTTAAAGAACTGTCATTAATGTCATTATATATATTTTTATCATTTATTTATAGTTTTGTTCAAAAAGACACGATATTTTACACAAAATCATTGTAATTATTGTGAATTTTACATTTAAATATTTTAAATGTTTCTTTTTCCAGTTTTAAGAATAAAATAAAATTAAAAATTAGTAATCGTTCCTGGTTTTCGAACGATCAAACGTCACAAGGGGAAAACGAGATAGATTTATACGATTCCTATAGCGTCATCCTTTTCTTGTCAACACGATTCAGTTGCGAACCAGAGACAATATCGGTCTTTCATTCACTTGTACGCGGTTCAGTTTCGACTCTGAACATTGGAGGTCATGGTAGCAAATTGAGACGCTCAGTTTAGGCACCTAAACTGAACTGCTCTGCGTTTGAATCATTTTTAAAAAGATCGTGGTAAGGCTGCAGTTCTTAAATCTGAGAGTAATAAGACAAAACACAACTCGGTTCTTAATCCGGCGTGCAACTTGTCTTATTTTTCCCGTGCCCCTAAATAAGGTAACACGCTTACTATAGATACCATTATTAAAATACATTTCAGCCAACCAAAAATAATTTTATGAAACTTGGCTTATATTTACCGTGCCCCTAAATAAGGTAACACGCTTACTATAGATACCATTATTGAAATATATTTCAGCTAACCAAAAATAATGTTATGAAACTTGGCTTATTTTTACCGTGCCCCTAAATAAGGTAACACGCTTACTATAGATACCATTATTTAAATACATTTCAGCCAACCAAAAATAATTTTATGAAACTTGGCTTATTTTTCCCGTGCCCCTTAATAAGGTAACACGCTTACTATAAATACCAGTATTGAAATACATTTCAGCCAACCAAAAATAATTTTATGAAACTTGGCTTATTTTTCCCGTGCCCCTAAATAAGGTAACACGCTTACTATAAATACCAGTATTGAAATACAGTCCAGTCAAGCAAGAATAATCATATGTATGGCACTTGGCTTGACTTATCGAGGTTTCACTACATTCAAATAATGTAATATTTTATCTATCATTGTTCACTTACCAAATGGTTCTTGACAAAGGTATTTATATATCATCATCAGGCATGGTGCATAAGCTTATTGATTAAACCATCAAGCTTGCCAGACAATGCTTCAAAAGACACACTAGAGAGGTGCTCCAGCTGTAGGTATATGTGCAATTTAAAGCACAACATTATCCATATAGCTGCCACCCTGCACAACTACATAATTTTGTTAGTTGTGTTAATACTATGCATATGCAAGAATACTTAGTACAGGTGATTGAGTTTTTATAACAAAATATCATTATTTTTGATTCTTGCAAAAGTCACAAAACATGTAAAATATATATATTCTTGTGAAATCAAGAAGCAATAGAAGTGTACAGTTATTTTTATATTTCAAGGAACAGAACATATTAAAAGTAGACAATACTTGTCAACTTCAAACGGTAAGGTAACTGTTTGTCATGCTTCAGTTCGGAAACATTCCTTCGCAGTGAAGGGGTTAAAATTATTAGAAGCTCCAATTAAGTTATTTACCTCAGATTATTGCACATCTGTTAAAAACTTAACTGATTGGCATGTTTCAAGCCCATTTCCAAATCAAAATGATTTGTTGTAAAATACAAGTATAGCATGTAGACCTTTAAGGTCCATATCGGGTCTATAAATATCAAAATCTCTTACCATTAGCTATGACAAATTTTACCAGTGTCATAAATAGTTCAATAGATATCCAGTTTGGTGTTTCCAGCTTTTAGCAAGATTTAACCTCAGGAACTTCTGGAATCATGCCTTATCAATGCAAGTATTTTAAACTTATGGTCAATATTCACCAGATTACCGGCAGGCAACTACTGTAATCAATAAATTAATCTGGAAAGGAATGTAATTAAGGAACAAATTATATCACTGTCAATGCATTAAATGGACACTGGACTATGTCATGATAATAAATGTTCCAAGTGTCTGTCTAGGTAATATTTGTCTTTGGTTCAATTTAGAACATGATTACATTGAATACATTTTTTTTGTCAAAAATGTTTGCAATGCTAAACCAGCATTATTATAAACAAAACAGCATCAACAATACACTATACTTCAGTGCTATGCCCTTAATTTTAACACACATTATGGTTTTACAAAGATGTATAATTAACCTCATCAAAATAATATGTATAATAATATATATAATAACAAATAAGTACAACATGTGTCGACAACAAAAATGATCACAAGAAGCAAAGCACGAGCTCTACCAGCGTCACTACTAACAAGCGCACGCCCACCACCCTCGCCCGCCTCGTCCGTCTCCTCGCAACCGCCGTCGAGTGACGAGTTCGCCACCGCGGCCGACACCAGCGAGTCGAGCGACGAGAGCGGGCCGCCGCCACCGCCGCCACGACCACCCGCGCGACGAGGGCGGCCACCGCTGCCGGCACGCTTGGGGCCTGCGGGACATCCTGCCCCGCCCACGGCTCCCGCTGCCGGTGGTGTAGTGCGTCGCATGACATGGACTCGAGAAATAAACGAGAATGTCATGCGCGCCTATTACGGGGCCACAGAGGGGGGAACCCGGCTATCCGCGTACCGTTCTAGAATGCTGCCTCTGTTCCAGGCACTCGAGCCATCCACCACCGTATCGGAGCAGCGTCTATCGGATCAGGTGCGCGTCATTCAGCGGTCAAAGCGGTTGGATGACGCCACACTTGATCGGCTTCGCCAGGAGGCTCTCGCTGCTCGCGCGGACCCCGCCTCGGGGCGGGATTTGCCCGCCATGTCGCCGGACCCGGTGCCCGAACCCGACCTGGCACCGGAGGCGCCGCGGGTTGATTCCGGTAACGACGGCGGGGACTTCGCGAGTCAGAGCGTAAGTGAGCCTGCTAATGAGCAACTGAGGAGGTCTTTGGAAGAGGCGATTACGCAGTATCGCTCCGCAAACAATCCTAGGCCACGATTACCACGTCTGCCTATGAATAGACGCAATCTAGCGTTAATGGGAGCCTTAAACGCTTTACTAGAGCCATTTATACGGACTAGTAAAGATCTAGATGATACACACTCGATCATGTACTGCGGAGCCATCGCGGCGTGCCGTGTTGCTCGAGTCAAGTTTCCGGACGCTGACCGTGCAACTAGGACCGTCGGAGGTGTCCCTGCATGGCAAGTACGGATCGAGCGTCGTATCAACTCGTTTAGGACTCTCATTGCAAAGCTGATCTGCTTCAGAGGGGGTAATAATCGCCCCCGAGTAATGCGCTTTGTGAACCAGGCGTTCGCGGGGACGGACATCAGGCCCCGCGACTATTTGGCCAATGTCACAGAGCGCATCGACTTCCTGAAGCAGAAAGTCTATGCATGGGCAAGCCGTATTCGCCGCTACAGAAAGCGTGTGGACCGATTCCAGCAGAATCGTCTTTTTCAAAGCTACCAAAGGAAAGTATACCGAAGGTGGGAGGAAACCGACCCTCGTGTGTCTGACGTGCGGCTGCCGGATGCTACTGCCATGTCTGATTTCTGGCGTAGCATCTGGTCGGTGCCCGTCGAACACACGGAGGGTGAGTGGATGACCGTTGTCGAACGCGAGTGCGAGAACATCGAACCTATGGGGGCTATCACCATCAGCCCCGACGACGTAAGTTGTGCTGTCCGTACGGCCCAGAACTGGAAAAGTCCTGGACCGGACGGATTGCACAACTTCTGGCTAAAATGGTTTCGATGCTCGCACTCGCGTTTGGCAACTCAATTTCAACAAGCCCTCGATCTTGGTTCTCTCCCACCTTCCCTAACAACTGGTGTTACTTTCCTGCTCTACAAGTCCGGTAGTACCACGGAAGCAAAAAACTACAGACCCATCACGTGCTTGCCTACACTCTACAAGCTCCTTACATCCATTTTGAGAGCAAAAATTAACGCGCATATTGTCGCTAACAACATTCTGGCCCCCGCTCAAAATGGATGTAGGGTTGGGTCCCGTGGTACTAAAGAGCTCCTCCTCATAGACATGACCATTTGCCAACAAGTTCGGCGGAACAAGGGGGCCATCTCGGCCGCTTGGATTGACTATAAGAAGGCCTATGATTCAGTGCCTCATTCATGGCTGGGAAGGGTATTGGAGCTGTATAAACTTGATGCAGCTTTAATATCCTTCCTGGCTGCATGTATGAGGCAGTGGACCACAGTCCTTCGTCAATCAGGAGGCAGAGATGACCCCACTGGCCCGCAGGACTTCATAAGGATTGAGCGAGGAATATTCCAGGGTGACAGTCTGAGTCCATTATGGTTCTGCCTAGCTCTGAATCCCCTCAGCACCCTGCTGAAGGATTCAGGGCTAGGTTGCCGGCTTCGGAGAGAGGGTGAAGTCATCTCTCACCTTCTGTACATGGACGATCTCAAACTATTTGCACCGAACACCCAAGACCTGATGGTGCTATTGAAAACCACAGAAGTTTTCAGTACCGCCATCAGAATGGAGTTTGGTGTCGATAAGTGTGCGGTTATGCATGTACAGCGGGGGAGGTTGTAAATTCAGAAAATTTACAACTTTCTGAGACGATGTCGTTCAGATCTATCTCTGAATCAGAAACCTATAAGTACCTTGGTATGTCACAGTCGTTGGGTATTGAGGATGTTGGCATTAGACGGTCGGTGAAGGAGCGCTTTTTCAGTCGGCTGACAAAAGTCCTTAACAGTCTTTTGTCAGGAGGCAACAAAGTGCGCGCCTTTAACGCCTGGGTAATGCCTCTACTCATATACTCCTTTGGCATACTAAGGTGGACACAGACCGAGCTGGACGCCCTGGATCGGAGGGTCCGGTCACTGCTTACCACACACCGTATGTTACACCCGCGCTCGTCTGTTATGAGATTGTACATCCCACGGAAGTGCGGAGGTCGAGGCTTCCTAAACGCCAAAAATCTCCACAACCGTGAGGTGTACAATCTCAGGAATTACTTCCTTAACAACGAGTGTGGGATGCATCGTGATGTGGTGGCAGTGGACGGAAACCTCACGCCGCTCTCCTTGGCGAAAGAGAACTGGCGCAAACCTGTGGTACTAAGTGCTGCGGACCGCAAGGCGGTATGGGAGAGCAAGCAGCTACACGGGCGGTTCTACAAGGCCCTCACGGGACCCGATGTAGACCTGCTCGCATCGGTGAACTGGTTACGATTCGGGGACCTCTTCGGAGAAACTGAGGGTTTTGCCTGTGCAATTGCGGACGAAGTTATGATGACGAACAACTACCGCAAAAATATCCTGAAGGACGGCACGGGTCGACATTTGTCGGGCATGCCGCCGTCCCGGAGAATCACTCAGGCATATCATTTCCGGTTGTTCTCATCTTGCTAACGGTGAGTACTTGCACAGGCATAATCTCGTAGCCCGGATCATTCACCAGCAGCTTGCTCTTCAATACGGCCTTGTGGACCGCGAAGTACCGTACTACAAGTACTTGCCTGCGCCAGTTCTTGAAAATGGCCGTGCCACGCTCTATTGGGATCGATCTATTATCACTGACAGGACTATTGTAGCCAATAAGCCTGACATTGTGATAATAGATCGACCGCAACGCCGGGCCGTGCTCGTTGACATCACCATCCCCCATGATGAGAATCTCGTGAAAGCCGAGAAGGACAAGTCCAGTAAGTACCTAGACTTGGCTCACGAGATAACCACCATGTGGGATGTTGATTCAACGATCATTGTCCCGATAGTCGTTTCAGCGAACGGTCTCATAGCGAAGAGTCTCGACCAACATCTTAAGAGACTCTCGCTCGGTAGTTGGATCAAGGGTCAGATGCAGAAGGCGGTGATTTTGGACACAACGCGGATAGTCCGACGGTTCCTCTCTCTGCAGCCCTAACCACCGGCAGCTTGGGCCCTGCCCCGCTGCTGGCGGCACCCTAGGTTAGGTTTTTTATAATATGTTTATATTTTTTTATTGTTTTGTAAGTGGTTTTGTATTTTACTTTTATATTCGTATTATAAATAACCTAGCCTAAGATTTGAAAGAAATAAAGAGAAATATATAATATGTTAATATTATTATTATTTTATCAACATTTTTGATGAATTTGTGCAATGTAATATAGCAACATGTTTCCTCATTTAGAAAAATGCAAGATCATACAGAGTTTATATGCATAAGAATGTCACTAAGACAGATTTCAAAATACAGTCCCCGGTACAGGCCCCGGAGAAGTGTTAGTGAACTTATAGTCACAAGACAGTTGTCAAAGTTTTCTTATGCTTAATTACTCATCCCTTTATACCAACCTGTAGTGAATTTAAAATGTATTTACTGTCAGTATACTTACATAAGCCAGATGCAATGGTACAATATTATTGAATTGGATAAATACCTTATTCCATGTCATTCCGGACAAACTTATATTTAATATGACAAATAGGGCAAGATAATGATCATCTCTCTTTGTAGATCATAAAACTCATAAAGTCACCTGTTATAAGGAATCATTTAGGTGCCATTTAGATTGAAACTTATCTTATATTCTGTTTCACTGTGACACCGTGACAATTGTCAATATATCACAAGTAGGTTCAATATGTATTAAGTATTCTGAAACATATCTGGAAGCACAAAAACACAACACACAAGTGAGCTAATGATTATTCACTACTGCAGCCCCTCTATATATACTGGTAATACTCTTTGCCCGGAGCATTATTGTGAATGACAACTTGGATGTGGTTAGCATCTCACCGTCCATGACTTACTGTGGCACTTATTGTGATACTTTTTGTGAGTATATAAAAGTATTAGTATCTTCAACATGTACATAATTTAGTTGATCTGAAAGAAAGAAACACAACACAGGCTACTATAGTGGATGTTGATAATTTCAGCCCCAGAGCACTGTGTTTGGATCACTTTTACTTCCGATTTCACACTCATTATGATCAAATATTACTCCAAAGTGTGAATATCTCTTAAAGTGCAATGGATCTGAAAGAAAACACAAGACACGCACGCCACTACACGGCATGTTCTACCTCTTTGTTGGTAGGTACAATTACGGACAACAAATTGATCACATTCTTTGCCTCTTACACTTTTAACTGTAGTATATGGTGCTAGTGTCTTTACTCGTTGAATCAGATCGACTGGTGTTAATTAAATACTGTTGGACGACAATAAATGGTTACGAGCGCGGCGCGAGAATGGTGACATTGTCAATTTCTGACAAATTACATAGTACGGGCGTATATGGGTAACTTAATATCCCACTTCTGAAACTATTAGGTTAAAAACACCAGGTCACCACTATTAATTACACAGTTTATTGAACGGAATCTCAAAATACAAGCTCAGTGACAAATGCTCCCAATGGAAGCTTCCAGTCCGTCTGACGCCATCTTTGACAGCGATGCTAGTGAAGGGGACGTTCGACTAGTGATGTCCTTACATTAAGCAAAGCTTGTACTATGGGTGCTAAGCGACGGTATTGGCTTCGTGCGAAGTGCATGGAGGGGGTAAGCAAAGCGATCGCAGTGCTTGCGGTGGTCAAAATCGACACTGATTGTGGTTGTCATCTATCAAAACTCATAAAATATAATACAATGTGTAATGTTTGATATGGGGCATCAATGTTGTTTCGTTGTTAATTGTACAAATAATGGCATAAATAGTCGTTGCACGTTCTATACGTTTCTTAGAGCACACTGGAAATTAGATCAAAGAACTAAATGGATAGCTACGGTGAAAAGAAAACGTAAGTGACATGTCAAAACAAAACATTATAATACATTATATTCAAGCTTTGTTTACCTAATATTGTTCAATACGCTGTTAGTATTTTTCCTACCGTAAAAGATTAAGCTTAAAGATTCAGGCCTAGCCTGGGAATAGGCCCGTGTCGGATATTTCTGCGGCCGCGGACATGACTAGGTACTTACGTTTAGATTTGTTTTATATGGCATTAACGGGACGGAGGTTTAGCGAATATCATATCACTAGCTCGAAGAACTTGTACCATTACTCCCATGTTCTTCAAGATTCCTTATATGCCCTGCCAGCACCAATTCATTGACTATTTCTGTAGTCTGGGGTTGGAAGTTTATACCGTGAGTAATGCTTTGGAAACTGATTTTTGGTATTATATCCATGTCTTTATAATCTATCTACCTAAATTACACTTGAAATAGTAGCTCTTGTTATTCGATTTATTTAAAATTAACGAAAAATCGTTAAAATATAATGTTTGTTTACATGTCATTTTTTGACATTTTCCACTTCAAGTTCACATGGTAGTGAGCGTAATTGTCGTGCACGTAGCCAATACATACTTAAATAGATAAATACATACATAAATACATAGAAAACAACCATGACTCAGGAAGAAATATCTGTGCTCATCACACAAATAAATGCCCTTACCGGGATTCGAACCTGGGACCGCGCGGCTCAGCAGGCAGGGTCACTACCGAGTGAGCCAGACCGGTCGTCAAATTGCCTTCACACTGTAGATTAGTTATCTAGGTTTTATTTCATCTGGCTCTCATCCAATAATAAAGATTCCGTATACTTTAAAATACGATTTTTATATGAGATGGCATAAAAAGTTATAATTATCCCGCCGAGGGGGAATTCCAACTATTGATAATAAGTTTCGTTACGGTGTACTTACACTGGCAAACCGGATATCATGTAGTTTGTCAAAACGCAAGGAACCTAACTTAAACACTCATTTTTATGTAGGCCTGTCGGTTTGTGTAAAAAAACACTTACAAGATGTCAGCGGGGTAATTAAAACTGGTCTCCATACTAAGTAGTGATACTGTGTCTATAGGTGCATACTGTGTACCCGCGCAAACCTTATTCTCTGTTCATAATCAGACCAATAAGGGACTAAATGCTTAAAATAATCGATAATACACAATGACGTTCAATAAAATATACTTTTAGCCCTTTCCAGAGCCAGAGTCACTAAATGAGGTAAGTATTCATATCGATACAAAACCTCGAATCGAGTACATCACTAGTGTTGTTGATTTTCATATAAA
This sequence comes from Leguminivora glycinivorella, assembly GCF_023078275.1. Taxonomy (NCBI): domain Eukaryota; kingdom Metazoa; phylum Arthropoda; class Insecta; order Lepidoptera; family Tortricidae; genus Leguminivora; species Leguminivora glycinivorella. The sequence goes on from NC_062998.1 coordinate 28,045,289, forward strand.
ATATGGCGGGGCAATTAAAACTACCAAATAGTCGAAATTAGCTTCCATCGCAATTTAAGGGGGGCAATTTAAACTATCGCTTAAATACTATTAAAACATGAAAATTAGAAGATTGAAGGACATACAAACATAAAAAAGTTTATAATTATGCAACTAACTGTAGAAAAAAATGTTAAATCACATTAACACGTTCACTGCGGAGCCGCCGCATTTTGTGAACTCGCTCTCAGTGCGTTACAACCCATGAGAGTCCTGTATTGAACTTTCTCTCTGTGCGGTACAAGCCAATTCAAGCCTGTAAGAAGGGTTTCATGTTTTACCTGAAATAGCTTTACCAGATACACATATATTAAATTTTATTGAAACAATGTTTAGTCTAATAACAGAACTAATCTACACTATACTGTCTTCGCCGAAGTTGATGACTGTTCGTTTAGATTTTATAGACGAATTAATTAACAGGTCAAAATTTACTTGTACCGCACAGCCAGAACGGGCACAGGTAAGAATGTCGATGATTTAGTAGTGATGAGGAAAATAAACGAACTAATATATCGATCTAATTCTTACTTTCTTTGTCTTTGATGTAACCTGATTTTTATATACAACTGAAACTTTGAACTTTGCACTTAATATTATTTAAAAAAAGATTTTTAGAAATTTTAGTATATATTGTGCAGCAGCAATTTAAACTTTTTACAATATATTTTTACGTAATAATATTTAGCAAAATTGTAAGCGTTTTGCGTATAAGAACGTTATGTTGTGTTGAACGAATTTCATTTAAAACAATCGAAATACATTTTTTCACCAAAAACTAACGTGTGGATTGATAATATGGTAACAACACTAATGTATTTTGCCCTTTGCTCTAGTGCTATACAAAGTCGTGCGTAACAGGTCATATAGGCCCTGTTCCGCACTGAATAACAAAAGTTTAAGTCTGGTGCGAACAGGACATACACGACCTGTTTATTAATTAACATGCTGTCAAATAAAGTGTAAAATGACAAATATAAATGTATACTTGACTATATAAAAATGTGGAGGTAAAAGAAACAAAAGTGGGGGGAGACAGAGGAAACATTGACACCTCTATATTTTCTTATAAACCTATAAGCTATATACATGCCAAGTTTCATGCTTTCTGCCAGCAGGGACTGTACTCTCATACTAATTAGCCGTTTCCGCCCCGCACTGCCGTGCCATGACAAAACACTGTAACTCGAGTTACAGTGTTTTGTGGTAATACTGTCCAATAAGCTTATCTGGCCCTATTCTATATATACATGTTAAGAGTATACTGACTTTCTATCAAAAACATAGAAAACCTTCATTGTAATATGCACTGTAACTCGTAAAATCTAAAGTCGTCATTTGACAAAACACTGCATCGCTCGATACAGTGTTTTGTCAAAATAAAACTCCCCATTTCTTCAATCGGTGACTAAAGTTACAGTGTTTTGTCAAAATAATCCGACGAGAAATTTTGATTGAGTGTTTTGGTTTAGGTATTTTTTTAGTATAAATCAGGACTTCTTAAGTGCAGCCTGCACGTTGTTTTATTTAGTTTGTGTGGATATCAATAGACTAGTAAAATGAGTATGTAAAGAACGGAATAAATTAAATTAAAACTTTCTAAACATTGCAACAGAGAGTGTCATTCAAATGTGTCATCGAATTTTGCCAGATTAAAAAGTTTTTTAGAAAATGAAAGTGATAAACTACCCCTGAACGCCAAAACTAATAAGAAAAGTATAGATGATTATGTTGTATCAAACAAAATAAACTGTTCTACTGATTATGCTGCTCAACAATATAGCCTATGGAACAGGTAGGTATGGATATTGAGTACTCAATACCTTCGCCTTATCAAGTAAGTACATCCAGCAGTGACTCAATTAGACGAAAATATGAACCAACCTATATCAGATTGTCTTACGGAATTAACTACAGTGCCGTCTTTAGTTATTCCTATTTAAACAGCCATCACTCTGCTTAGCAACATGTCCCTCACAACTCCATTTAAGTTTGGTAATGACGAAACCCACGTCTTGCACCTTGGTGCGACGACGGATCTTGGCATTCCTCACCCGATCTTGAACCTTGGTACCGAGCATGGCACACTCCATACACATACTGCTCCTGATTCCTGAAGTACCCGAGTCTCAGGTTGAAGTTGTGCCAAAGAAAAAACAAGCGAAAACGTAGTCCCACAAAAATTTTAAAGCAACAGAAGCAGAAGCAGCATCCCTTGCTTGTTTGCTTTATTGAATTACCTACATATTTATAAACTGAAATAGATGTCACATACACAGCATACACTTAAAGTTACTTATTCATAAGAAGGTATATGACAACTATTTCAGTTTAAGTTAATAGTGTACACATTAGGGCTTCCAAATACCGGACATTCTCCAATACCGGTATTCATTCCGGTATTGGCGATTTCAATACCGGGATCCCGGGATCCCGGTATTGAAATCAGGAAAATATAAAAACCAAGTAATTTGCTTAAAATAACAAATTTTATTCAAAATCTCGTTTGTTAATTTTCATGCGTGTTATACTACAGCAGAATCTTGCTAATCCGACTTACAATTCTTACAAATGGGTCAAATCGATTACATTTCCAACTTAAAAAGTTTCGATTTTGACCCAAAACGGTTTTTCAAACTTATGTGGCCAAGTCGGCTCAACTTTTATTGTTTTTAAGTATACCTACATAGTTCAAACGGCTACGCCCTGTGCTCTTTATTTTTGTTGTGAGTGGGACTGAGGACGCAGTATAAAATCAAGCGGGAAAGAGCGCCAGATCTGTACTCAGGTGATTCTGTAAGTTAGATATCGCCTCCAGATCGGACATTTTGCAAGAAGACGCGGCCATAGCAAACCATGTTTTTTGCCAAATCGTTCTCTTTAAGCTCGTGCGGAATAGAACCTTTTACATTTTAATAATAACAGGCCTTTGCATCTATAACAGACGATTCAAGCAGCATCCTTGCGACACTTACATTCGTGGCCGTATAGCCCAATTCAAGAGAGGATCCCTCGTCCGCACACACGGCAGGTATATGCTACCCCAGATGGGCGGGGGTTAGAGGCCTGCTCGTGACGCCTCATGCGTTTATCATTCAAGGAGAAAAACCAAGCATTGGCGTGCTTGGATTGACCGTCATGGATAACACGGCGCCACGTGGGTCGGTTCTCGGCCAGTCGTTGCCACTGGTTGCATGGAATATCAAATGTGACTATGTCACGCTTCACGCAATCTTTAAAGCGCAGCATTGGCCGTCCGACCGGTCTCTTTGCATCTGCAACCTCTTCCAGCAGGATTTGACGCGGCAAACGAGTCCGCTCCATTCGATACACATGCCCGAGCCACCTCAGTCGCCTCTTCTTTAATATGGCTATGATACTAGGAAGCTGTGTCTCATTCATGCAGTGTTACATTTTATAGTCGGTGTTAATGGTATAATTGTACTGTAGATTTAACTATAATATCAGTATCACTTTATTAAATAACAAGCATTAAGAGCATTTCTCGATTACACACACTCTATAGTTTCATCATTGACTTTTGAAATTAGAACATGAGATGATTTTTTTAAACACATTGTAATCAATATCTATGGTACAATTTAGTGGTATTTTTGTTTTTCGTGGCGCTAGAGGCGCTAAAGCACTAATAAAATAAATCCACCAAATCATTGAATAATTAGCCAAGAATCCGCACGAAGCGCTTTGCTTCTTCTTTTCTTATGCGCACTGCCAAGGAGTGGAATTCCTTGCCGGCGGCTATATTTCCGAGCTCATATAACCCTTCCTTCAAATCAAGAGTGAACAGGCATCTTCTGGGCGAGCTCACTCCATCGTAGGCCACGTCTTTGACTCTGCTTTGGCTAGTCTGTGGCCAAGAGTAAGCCCATTTATAAAAAAAAAGCTAAATTGTCCGACATAGATTATTAAAAATCACATTAAGAAATAATCTATGGAATCACACATTACTTTGCGGAAATCCATGATAATCAAAATCAAAAAGATTACTTCGCGGAATAGGAACACTTCATTTACGTATAAGAAAAGTAATTTTCCTCATTTTGATAGTTGAGTAGTGAGTTCCCTATTTCGTTACTATCGGGAATGTTACGGCAAAGTTTTCAGCTAGAGTTCAACACACTAACGCACACGTACAACAGTGAAAATAGAGTAGCTACGGTATACGTTAGTTCGTTTGCATTAACCAATATAGATGCATCAAGGCGATTTGTTTACAGAGGATCTATGGCCTATTACAACTACGTTTGACGTGTTGCTTTTCTGTCACACTTACGTGCGAAGTCACAAGTGCGACAAATGTGTCAAAAACTGTTCGCGGCAGACCCTCCTCAATGAATGCTTTTGACGCGTAACTTTAATTCTTTATCTGGGTAATCATCGAAAAAACTATCATTTTCATACAAATCTTGCAAAAACACCAAACAGAGAATGTGTCAAATCGAGAAAAGAGAGCAACAAGCAAGATTTACGCGTGTAGTGACCATCATGATGCAGAAATTTTACGTTTTTGATGAGTAATTTACGTTAATTTGGCATAATTTGTTAGTTTTTAAAAATACCGGGATCCCGGTATTGCTAAATTAAATACCGGTATTGAAATGGGCCCAAAAAAAGGCGGGATCCCGGGATCCCGAGATACCGGGATCCCGGTATTGGAAGCCCTAGTACACATAGTACACACCTGGAATTCTCTTAGGAGTAATATGGTCTGCTATGACAAAACACTGTAATTCATGCGTTACAGTGTTTTGTCAATGCAACTCGCACATATTACTGATAAAGTATATTACGACATAACACGTTTATGCTCTAAAATGCATGAAAGAAGTATAAATATTGCATTATTTTTAAATGGTCAATAATAGTAACATATTATCTGTAAAATGTCCAAATTTCATTACAATCGGATGAAAAATAACGACTCTGTGGCCAATTAAAGAAAAAAAAAGTTTTTTGCGATTTCTGGAAAATAGGTGTTTTTTAGATACAATGTCTTGTCATCGCACGGCAGCGCACTATAAAGTATACTGTAGAATGTACTATTTTAACGCTTAAATTTTAAGGCCGCAATAAAAAGAATAATCACGTTGCATTATTTTACCAAGGGTGCGTATTATGACATACATATATGCCTTGGTCGCATGACTTCAACGACAAAAGAAGTGATATCTAAAATAGGTGCCAAGTTCAATGGTCAGTCCTGATTTTTTTTATTAACAACATAAAAATATCATACTTCTTATAACTTAGGATACGAGTAGTATATTGTAGCATAATATCTGATCTGGCTACGGCTCATATTGCTGTGTAGATATTTGGGTGATATTGATATACATAGATATAGATATATGAGGATGACATGACTATAAGCAAATAACGTATATTTTACGTAATCGTGACCTTTGTTGCATGTAGTACCAACTCAATATTTTGACCTCGTATTGAGCATCATATTTTATGCAAAAGTCTAATGGCGGAATCTCATCAGCAACACTACGTTTTCCGATCCGTCCAAAGGATTTTATTTTCGTTTCAAATGAGAGGCTATTTCATTGAGCGCTTTTTTGCCCTCGGGAGCGTTCGTTCCGTCTCTTAATTAAAACCGAGCAGCTCTCTCCTACTGCTTTCTAAATTGACTCTTTAAAACTTGTAATTACGAAATCATTTTTCTTCGAAATAAGTTTTCTGAACTTTTTTGGTCAACTTCGTACATATAATGGCGCCGGGAATATGTACCTTACTTACCATTCTATACTTTCCAGACCAATTTGACCACTGCGCCTATTAGCCTCAGATACAGTGTAAGAAATTTCTATGCACATAAATGCTTTATTCTCTCAATAGTAGTAGGTGTATTAAATAAATGATCATCATCCTCCTTGCGTTATTATATCCCGACATTTGCCACGGATCATGGGAGCCTGGGGTCCGCTTTAACAACTAATCGCAAGATTTGGTGTATGCACTAGTTTTACGAAAGCGACTGCCATGTGACCTTCCAACCCGAAGAGTAAACTAGGCATAGGGATTAGTCCGGTTTCCCCACGATGTTTTCCTTCACCGAAAAGTGACTGGCAAAATTAAATATCAAATGACATTTCGCACATTAGTTCTGACAAGTTCTGAAAAACTCATTGGTACGAGCCGGGGTTCGAACACGCGACCTCCGGATTGAAAGACACTAGGCCACCAGCGCTTTTAAATAAATGATACCTACTTAGATATTATTCTCATTGAAAAAATTCACTTCGGTTGTAAAATGTTGTGGAGTACATTTCTTTCATCTGTTATTTAAAATATCGACAACTTGACACTTGCCTGCTATATAATTTGCCCCGCTAGGTTTGTCAAGCATAAACAGGCGAATAAATGGTGTTAATATCTTATTAAATCGTGTTTTATATCAAACAAAAGCTCTATTAAGTCTAAATAAAACTGTGATAGGTTGCCTCATTATAAAGTGGGTCTGTCTAGTAAATGGTTGCCTAGGTTTTAGATGGACAATGTTGAGTTCCCTTATATAAAAAATAATAATTTGCTAGAAGAGAATATATCAAAGAGATTTGAAAAAGTAAAGATCGCCCAACCGTGGGCACCAAATGTAATAATATTATCAGAAATCCAACCGATGCTGATGTAAGTCTTGACAACTGTAAAGCCCGTCTTAAAGCGAGATGCTTAATTATACTATTCTAAGCATTGCATCAAATGAAAGATACCTACTTATTCTTGCACAATGGTTCATTAAGTGAAAATATCTTTTTCTCAAATATGCAATGAAATATTGTCTTTACTTTAAAATGGGCTGGGAAGTATCGCTTTTTGGGCGCAACAACTCGAGAGGACTGTAAAGGGATTTCATATTATTTTTCAGGCCTAGGCCTGCAAAGTAACTTTTTTTTATAAAATATTGTCCTTTAGAGCATTTTTTTTTATTTCATTGTATGTTTGAGAAAAGCACTATACATGCCTCGGCGTGAAAACGGATTCCCGGCCTCGTATCCTTATCCGGCCTCGCTCGCACGCTCGCTCGGCCGTATATACCCACTTGGCCGGAAATCCTCATTTTCCCGGCCTCTGATGTAATGTACTATATACACTAATCAGAAGGTTACAAGGGTGGCACAAATCAAGTTTGTAAATTGAAGAAAAGTTATTATAGTCTTACCCCCTTATAAATAAAAAGTTACTAAACTGATTAGGTTCGAGCAATGTGACATGGAACATGTGTCTTTATTCGGAACCGAAATATAAATTCTTAACTAAATTAATAAGAAAATTCAAGATAACAACAAAACCACTCTCATATTTTCTTGGTTACACAGATTACAGATTACAATAGAAAAGGATGGTTCCATAAAGATTCAGAAACACTACGTAAACAAGGTTTTATAAAAGTTTAGTTAAGTGATTGTAAGCCTGTCAGCACTCCAATTATAAATGAAGCATAGTTTGATGCGGATAAAGACAATGATGTCAAATTTCCCTAAGCTAAGCTGTTGCCTGTTAGTGCACTAGCATACCTACTTATTGGAACCACACTAGACATATCATATGCCATAGCCTATAAGTGTTGTTTCCAGAATATTAGGGGACGTCCATCAATCACGTCCTACTGTATAGGAGGGGGGGGGGGGGGTAAGGAACATATCACGTGTATTTTTTGTTCCTCTGTGCATAAACTATATTATAGCTAGTAAACAAAAATAATATTACGCTTTTAAGCTCATGAAGGCTTGTGTTGCAGGTACTCAGACAACGATATATATAATATACAAATACATATACATAGAAAACATCCATGACTCAGGAACAAATATTTGTGCTCATCACACAAATAAATGCCCTTACCGGGATTGGAACCCGGGACCGCGCGTAGCAGGCAGGGTCACTAGGCGCTAGGCCAGACCGGTCGTTATAAGGTCGCCGGTGTTAAAAGTTTGACGTGTGTGTGTGTGTGTGTGTGTGTGTGTGTGTGTGTGTGTGTGTGTGTGTGTGTGTCGTGTCTGTGTGCGTGTGTGTGTGTGTGTGTGTGTGTGTGTGTGTGTGTGTGTGTGTGTGTGTGTGTGCGTGTGTGTGTGTGTGTGTGTGTGTGTGTGTGGCATCGTAGCTCTCGAACTGATGAACCGATTTTGATTTAGTCTTTTGTTTCAAAGCCGAATTAGTCGGGAGTGTTCTTAGCCATGTTTCATGAAAATCGGTCCACTATGTCGGGGGTAAATTATATACATAAACGTATAACTTTCTCAAGAATCACACTATTCAGAGGTGAAAATCGCATTAAAATCCGTTTAGTAGTTTTTGAGTTTATTGTAACATACAAACAGATACACAGACAGACGCGACAGGTGTCTTGGTTTTATAAGGTGTGATGATGTGACGTGATTCCAGTTTACCTACTAAAACTTTTGAACCTAAACGTTGTAAAAAAACTTTTGGTCCATCTTACAGACAGCTCAAGGTTCCGACCCAAGCATGTCAAAAAACTGTCATGATTGAAGGGATACTTTCTTTGTTTCGTCATAGTGGATGTTCTACGACTACTCTAAGCTTATAAACGCTATCTATCATTGTCGAGAGATCGTAAGGGGGCATGTTTTATTTATTGGCCCCATTAAGGCTGCCATCGAAATGTACGGCCGCACAATAGATCAGTATTCGGTGAGAATCGACGATTTAACTTGATTTTATGGAACTCGTTGCTCGTAAGTAGTTTTATGATTTTAGTACCTACTTACTGCAAACTCGACCGAAAGAAATGTTTTAAATCGACACGAGTTGCGAATTTTCTCTAGGTACACACGTGTATTGCATGACGTTTTCAGTCTCAGAAGTTTCGACATAGGCACATAATAAAGTAACACCTCTCGCAGTATAGTGCGACAAAGTATAGCAGCATGTATACTGAAATAGTACATTACCCTACAAGTGCGTTTTAATTTATTGCCACTCGTTTCGATTCCCTCTTCGTACGTGTATCGTACGGTTTTACAGTATATATGGACATTTAAAGGGTATGGCCGGACCGCCATAGCAAAATCGCCCCTGGCTGAATTTGAGATATTGTTATGAACAATTATTCGTTTTATTACTAGGTATATATACTTTTGGTGAATATTACCGTATGCGAAAAAAAATTTGTTTATTTTTTCTTCAAAACCACGCATTCGATTGATTTGTTCTTTGGATATTTTATTGATATATTAGAGATACATCAAATAAAATAAATAACTTCCTACTTAATTTTTACTTTGTACTTAATTTTTTGAGTTTAAGTTTTATATTTTTTTAACTAAATATGAGTTAGCGACACCTAGCGATATTTTCATATAATATCGGCATTTTTTGTACTCTATTATATATATTTTTATGCTCCGACTTTAAGTACCTTGGTTCGCTCGTACAGTGTGATGGCGATATCGACCGCGACGTGAAAAACCGTATTAGCACGGGGTATTATATATATTTTTATCAAAAATATTGGTTTGGATCATCAACTTGAAAAAAAAAACTCATAAACAGGTTGGCCAAAATTAAACTTACTATTAAGGAAAGGTACTACCCTACTGTCCCCCTCCGATTTGTTTGATTTTTATATAAAATAAAATAAATAAATAAATAAATATTGGGGACACCTTACACAGATCAACTTAGCCCCTATGGGTGCTAAGCGACGATATACATACTTAAATAGATAAATACATACTTATATACATAGAAAACATCCATGACTCAGGAACAAATATCTGTGCTCATCACACAAATAAATGCCCTTACCAGGATTCGAACCCAGGACCGCGTCTCAGCAGGCAGGCTCACTACCAACTGAGCCAGACCGGTCGTCGTATATTTTATAGAGTAGTCAAAAATAACAGACACGTATTTTTTTAAAGCGGCCCAAACTCATCCTGTTGAGAGAAATTGTCCTGCAAAGTCCCGAAAACTGACAAAACCCTCTAATTTCTTCAGGGAGGTGAATATGAGAATCATTTAAGGTATAATATTCACGAAAAGTATATATAATAATAAAACGAATAATCGTGCATAACAATATCTCAAATTCAGCCAGGGGCGATTTTGCTATGGCGGTCCGGCCATACCCTTTTTGTGCGAAACTAACTAGTGCGGTAACATTGCGCCATTTATGTACTGTAAAATATATAATGACGTATTCATTCTGTAAAGACAATGCGTCTTTTTAAATTCTCTTTTAAGTTATCATATTTACAGGGAACGAGTTAAGCATCATTAGAGTAAAAAATTGTATGACCCAGGCCATTACATAGAAACAAGTGCTTCACAAAATATATAAAACGGCGTAATTATTGGTAGTAAACTAATCTTCACACAAGCCGATAAGTAAAAATCAGGTTAATTAAATGGTGCTTACCTACCTGAGGACAAAAGAAGCGATCAGTCAGCCCCATCTCACCACCCAATAAAAGAACTGCGAATCGGCAGCTTTTAATTAAACCTTCCGACCTTCACTCCTGGGACAGGGACTGTGGGCGCTGACAATGGATCGTACGCCGATTGTGAGCCCGGACTAATGATTGATCACCTCATATAACCTACACGCAAAGTTAACACCGATAAAAAGCTTTATTGAGCCGTGAACAGTCACATAGACTCTATGTCATAGAGGATTCAAGAGTCCCGTGCAATTAATGCGTCATTTTATCACTTCTGCTGCTCGTAAAATAAATATATTCCTAACCGTAAGATCCGATGAATCCTCGCTAAATGATAACATCATGTTACGGAAGCTGTAGTAGTCGAAGTGAGCTTGCACTTTTGTTAGGTGACACCGCCAGCCGCTATTGCTGATTTGGGTCAAACTCAATATGAAATATAATGTCGGCATACATAATATGATTAATATACATTATGCGCGAAAAAGGGGTGATCGCTAGTCGGTGTATACGAGTATGGCCCCCCCTTCACCCCGAGACTAAAATTTACACTGTAATAGGTATTTATTTCGTTTCGTCGTCGTCTAAAAAATCATAATAAGTAGTTGAGTAAGAAGTGCCAATGACAAAATACTACACTGAAAGGGTAAGGTTACAGTATTGCCTATGAATCCGTAATACACAGATAATAATTAGTTAATAGTTGGTTCATTATTTGTATAAAATGCATTATATTATATTTATGTTATACAATTTCAATCCGATAAATCGTTTTAATTTACAATCTGACAGTATATTCTGCTGTCACAAGAACTAAGCGCAGTTTCTAGCATTACAGCTACATCTTCGGCTCGGCTCGTGTCAATACGCGCCGTCTAAACAGATGGTACAAAGCGCGCGCGACGACGGAAGACGAGAGTCGAAGTTTTAAGTTCTTTATCGGCGTTTTTATGTGTTCGAATTATGGAGTGGAGCAATGATATGATTCAAAGCTTTATTGAATTGGGCATTTCTCAGGAGGCGCGTTTTTACGTGTCCGAGGCAAAAAACGTCAGAACGGACTGTTCTAAAAATCTGAATTAAATCAGGCATAATCTTTAGCCTCTGTTCTATTTATTTATTGTTTGTATGATATGAGTAATAAAATATTAAATGCGAAAAATGACCGTCGGTGGGCGTGTCCCGCACTCAGAATTTGGAAAACAAAAAATCATAACTCAAAATGGAGTTGTTGATCGCAGTTGTTATAGATATTCACTTATAAGGTATTAGTTAACCTATCATATTTTCTGTATAAAAATAATATGTTAGCTAAACTCATCGAGTAAAGATAAATTTACCATGTGTCCCGGGCTAGTGACTGATTTCGGTGTAATTTTTTAAACATGACAGTACTCTTACAAATTAGTAGATCAGGGACGTAGTAGCACAAATATAGTTAGTTTTACTATGTTTTAACCATTCAGTGTAGAGGAGATGAAGTACCGTTTTATAAAGGGGACTTTTTGAAGGTTTCTCAGTCGTTCACTGGGTTTGGTCCTATATGTTTTTTAAGATTCGGTGGATCAATTTACTCCCACAGTTTAGGTCCATTTGTCGTTATGTAAGGTACTAATTAATCCTTGAAAGTATGTTATTACGTCATTATGACATCTCCTCTGTATCATGCATGCTATTGCAGTTATCTCCAAAAAAGCTATAAAATTTGATATCAGTGGAGTTGATTTCCGTGGTTTCGGTGGATTTTTTGACCACCGATGTCCATTATTTTCTAATATTTCGTACTTAAAATAGTAGGATATACCTTGTAAAAACAAAGAACTATTTTTCTCACTCTATGGGTACAAAATTCTCTACTCGATAATGACTAGCATATTACCATGTTAAATTTAATAAAATTGCGCGATTATGAGCCTTTTTACATGACCTGTCATCGAATTAAAATTAAAAATATCAATAAATTGAATAATAAGTTATATATTAAGTTGAAATGTAGAATAATGTGTAAAAAATTGAATTCGGTGGGGCAAATTGACTACAGTGCCCATACATAATTTCGGTGATTTTAAGATGTCAGATTTCTTACAAACTATAAGGTTTTAATGGAGGCCTTCACCACCAATATTTTTTTATATTTAGGCTAGATTTTAGTAAATTGACTGACATATCAATAAAGTAGTAAATAAAAATCAGCACCGAAATCAGGCACCGAACGTCATCCCTGAGAACCGCCCAATTATATGAAGAGGAACCATCAATATGGAACCCAAAACATCTCGGTGACAAAAATCGCAACAATATAATAGGCTTGCGTTCGTATCTACACGGACGGCTCGACTCGCGCCGTGTAAACGCACAGGCTCGCGTTCGTATTCACCTTTAGAAGACTAATTAGAAAATGAAAAGGTTGACACTTGACAGTCGTTTTTGGCGGACACGTAAATTAGTTTCAATTGTATGTTGCATTTAATGCACATCCAGTAATTTACTGTTTGTGTTCACAATAAGTCTTTTTAATAAAAACCAATGGATTCATCTGCACAATCCGATATAAGTGAAGATACACAATGTAGGTATTATTGATATTGATAGTTCAAATAAAAAAAGAAGATTCAAATACATAATACTAAAAACATGGCTAAAAACACTCCCGCATAATTCAGTTTTCAAACAAAAAAAACTAAATCTAAATCGGTTCATCCGTTCGGTACTTGAGATTGAATTCCATTTCATTCGTTCGAAAAATTTTCAAACAAGAGAAATTATATTTTATTTTATTTTTATTAAGCAGAAACGTCTGCTAACGATTCTAAACATTGATTGAGACTCCAGTGCCGTTACAAGATGTAATAGTCTGTCGGTAGATGGCGCTAGACGTCACCCTAAGACGTGTGTACAAAAGGAAAGGCATGGAAAGGTTTGCGAAGTCCGGCGTGGCTTCCGTAGCTCAATTGGTTAAGAGCATTGCACGGATTGTAAAAAGGATGCGGGTTCAAGTCCCGCCGGAAGCGTAAATTTTTCCATTTTTAGGGTTCCGTACCTCAAAGAGGAAAAACGGAACCCTTATAGGATCACTCGCATGTCTGTCTGTCCCTCTGTCACAGCCGATTTCTCCGAAATTACTAGACCGATTTACTTGAAATTTGGCACACGTATGTAAACCTGTGGCCCAAAGACGAACATGTAATTTAATTAAATAAAATTTAAAAACAGGGGTCACTTTTGGGGGGTAAAATTGAAAATTAAAAATCAAAGTTATTAAAACTATATTGTGTTACATATCAAATGAAAGAGCATTTTACCAGCATCTGAAATATATTTTTTTATATTTTTTATTTCGGTAATTTAGAAGTAATTTAAGAAAATAAGCAAAAAATGACCATTCCCCCCCCCCTTATCTCCGAAACTACTTAGCATAAAATTTTCAAAAAAATACACGAGATAGCCCTCTACCTGTAGATTACAGGAAAACCTATTAGAAATCTACAGTCAAGCGTATGTCGAACTTAAGAGAAAAAAACTCAGATTACGAATTTCACTCACTGCCGCTGCAAGTAGTTACTAAAAGTCTTAAAATTGTGTAGGCGCGTTGGACAGGTACAAAAGAAATTAATTTCTGTTTCGTTTTGTTTCAGAAATTGTTTAAAAAAAAAATTTTCAAAATGACTTAAGTTCCTACCAAAAAGGAGGCGCTTAAGATCGTTTAGAACTTCACTGACCATAATATTGCCCACATAGGTCCAAAAAAAGGTGTATATATACGAAAACAAAAAAATTGTGCCACCGACAACCAAAATCTGAAGTCCATTTTGTTCTATCTCTTATCGTTTCCGAAATATACGAAATTGAAAATACGAAATTTAGTGTACGTTGCCATCACATGTCGTCAGGCGCTCATGACCTGTTTGTATGGAAATGTCGAAATCCGACTCGCACTTGACCAATTTTCATAGAAAGTTGTGTTTTATTATAGTTTTGAAGGAGGTTTCTTGTTTTTAACCACCAACGCAAAAACGACGGAGTGTTATAATAATAATAGGTTTGACGCTTGACATGTCTGTCTGTCTGTGCCATCATAGCTCCCGAACGAATCAATCGATTTTGACTTAGTTTTTAATGTTTAAGGTGAATTCGTCGAGAGTTTTTTTGTACCACGTAAGTGGCAAACAGGCATACGGTCCGCCTGATGGAAAGCGGTCACTGTAACCTATGGACGCCTGCCACTCAAGGAGTGGAACATGTGCGTTGCCGACTCATTAGAAACTTGTACAAACCTGTAGTTAGAAGGGGCCTGGGTGCCGACGACTCAAAGGACAATCTATTGTCCTAATTACTTCCGTAGGTCCTCCCGTCGTCAGCATACCGCACCCTCGTTGAGCTCTGGCTGCCTTACTTACCGGCAGGAACACAACATTGAGTATGGTCTAGTGCTACTTGACTGTGGTCTTTTGTAAAGCGGAGGTACTTCCCCAGTTAGACTCTGCTCTACCTTAGAGTATATTCAATTTAGTATTAGAGTTATCAGTCAAGAAATTCAAATGCAGCGCCATCTATCATTAGTTTCGACAACTTTTCATGTGACTTTCCATGCCTAAAGGTTCGCACAAGTTCAAGTCGCGTAAATTACTTAGTAAATTTTGCCGAGAGACGGCGCTAAATACAATAATGCTCATTAGAGTACCTATACTTCTAGCCAAAGACATATATAACTCCGTATAGACAGATAAAGTCTAAGAAAAAAATGTACTTATATCAGTACTACACAGAAGAAGGGCTCAGCTAGATGGCGCTAATATTAATATTTGATATTTTAAAACATATCAGGCTAAGAATATGGGCCAAATTGTCAAAACTGAGGTTCAAAAGTCTTAAGCCTACGTCGAGAGATGGCAGTCTATGCACTGTGATTACACATTTTACTTTGACTCTATAATACTCGATCTTCTTTGCTTCTTAGCACACCTCGGACACTGGCGATCAAATATATTGAAAGAGGCGCATTCCTAGCACACAATCTTAGCTCGTGTAGGTGAACCTACTATGCTTGTATGAGTGAAATATGACAGGTCGAATGTTCGTGTTATTGACAGGCGGTAACTGTGAGGTAACCGAGAGGGGGTTGGCGGTACTTTCAGCGGGGAGCGGGGGTGGCCATACTGTACGATAGTACTCTTTATTATTAGATCAGTAAATGAATGCTCAAAAGGGGGGTCTAGGTGGAATGGCCGAAAGCAGAAAGTTTTACTACGGGATGTTGTTAGGGGTGGTCAGGAGACATGCATACTAAAAGTCCTCGGACTTTGGACGTGAGCTCGAAGAGGGGGATGAAAAAGGTCCCATTTTTTGGTTTTTTGCTGATATTTCAAAAACTATGCGTGATACGAAATTTTGGTTTACTACACTTCGAAAGCTTATAAAATTCTCTATAACTTTGATCTGGAAACTTTTTTTCTATTCTTAACCATTATCTAGGTATGAGCTCCTAAAAACTGTTAATTTTTAAAAAATAGTTTTCCCCCCCACTTTTTGCTTCATACATTGCTCCATATATATATCTTAGACAAATGTTTTCTTAAAAAATCTTGTAGATCATTCAAATACCTTTCATAATATGTAGACATATGCTTCTGTGTCATGTAGGTACTGTTGAATAATTATACGACTTTAAAACGAAATTAAACAACAAATGTATGTGATAAACGTGTAAAATATGTATTTCATAAACATGATTGTATTACGATGCTGTATAAATGCATTCACACAACAGGTAACAATACAATTAGCTGTACATAAAGGCCTTCTCACACCCACATCTACCACTACTACAATCTGTAGTGCACCGGCAAAATATTAACTTCAGTATTTCTTCCGAAGCAGCTGGTACCTACTTTGGTTTGCACAGGAATCAGTAAGTTGCTTTCGTTCCGTGCCCATCCCCATTCATCATCCTCCTTGCGTTATCCCGGCATTTGCCACAGCTCATGGGAGCCTGGGGTCCACTTTGACAACTAATCCCAAGATTTGGCGTAGGTACTAGTTTTACGAAAGCGACTGCCTTCTGACTTTCCAACCCGAAACTAGGACTTATTGGAATTAGTCCGGTTTCCTCACGATGTTTTCCTTCACCGAACAGCGACTGGCAAATATCAAATGACATTTCGCACATAAGTTCAGAAAAAAATCATTGGTAAGAGCCGAGTTTGAACCCGCTACCTCCGGACCGAAAGTCAACGACACCCCCAGGATAAAGGAAGACACTGATGATAACGGCGGGGAGGATATTGTCTAAGATACAGTTGTCACATCTGATCCAGATGACATGGAAGAAACAGTTTCAATTTGTTTAATTTATTTGGGACAACAAACACAATAACACACAAGGTTATAATAGAGAATTGCAGAGTTGACAGTAGTAAGGTGTGAGACCAATTTCGCTTTCAGAAACGAGCTGTCAGAAACGACCTGTACACACTCCGGCCAAAGAACTCTTTAAAAAATAAGAATCCTTACACTGCCTGCAATAGTTATCAATGTTATCATGCAGGTAGCCATTTATGTAAGACAGAACTTGGCAGCATACAAAACTGTACTATTATATATTCTGTGACAAAACTAACAACATGTATTCCAAGTACAACACTCGAAATGCCGGAAAGTTAGTAGGTATCGACCGTAAATTGGCGAAATCCAACAAATTAACACATGTGATGTGATGGACCCTGCCGTCTATAATAAATTGCCGCAATATGTGGTTGAAGCGCCTAGTGTGTCGAACTTTAAGTAAGTATCGCTTAAAAAATTGGCTGGTCGAGCACCCGTTCTACACTTAAATATGATAATTTTTTTATTACCTAATTAGAAAAATATTTTTGTGCATTTTTTATGTGAATATTGCCTAACTTTTTGTAATTGTCTATTTATTCTCTAAGTATTATTCTTGTATGAATATTATTTTTTTAAATCAAATCTTGACGTGTAAAATGGCGTTACAAATAAATGAATATGAGTATGAGTAGTATGTTTATTTTAACCATTGAAAGTTTGTACGGAACCCTCGGTGGGCGAGTCCGACTCGCACTTGGCCGGTTTTTTTTTCCTTTAATATAAAAATGTATATTTTATTTGCTTACAAAACAAAAGAAATTATATTTTATTTGTTTACATGAAAGTTAAAATTCCATTGAAGGGTAGGGTAGACACGTCAAATTTATAACACTCCGTCGTTTTTGCGTCGGGCGTTAAAAAAACATCTAGAGATGAACAAGCCCCCGAAATGCCAGTCAGGTTATTATAAAAAACAATATATTTAAAATCATTAAATCGTGTAGGTTTATAAACTTGCAATTAGGACACAATTTATATGATTGTAGCTACAGCTTCCTAAATCTTGAGTATTTGTCCGTTTCAGTCATAGACAGGTACGTCTTTGTTGTAGCTAATTGTTTTAACAATTAATTAAGGCAGCGAGGAGTGTTGATTGTGTTCAGTGGTTTATCACAAATATCGCTATTATGTCGTTTATAAAGTACAATCCGCTCATTACGCGACGTAGATAAATTCGTAACTAATTTGCGGTGCCGCTCACTGACACTGATTAATGCGGAACGGCTCTGCGCGAGACGTTTCTAATGTATTTATTGTATGAAGCCAGCCCTCCGTGTAGGCATTATTTAACATGTATGACTACCACGTTCCATGTTCGTCCCCTCCGTTGGGTTGCTATTTACAAAATTTCTTACGTTTTCATACACTTTATTTCAACGTTTTAAAATTACACCCTACAACTTTCTACATTGCTTTTTTTTAATTTGGATTTTATTGGACATATTATTAAAATTGTTAAAACTACAGCGTCAAAGAATCCTGTTTGAAATAATTAAAAAATACCAACGTGTCCAACGTAATTACCAGTTATGGGTTATGGAACAAAATCCCAGTGGACCCAGTGTCCCCAGGTATAGCTTATTTACTCATGAACAAAATGTATGGATAGAATAGTTTTGTAAATGTATCGCCCGTCTGAATATATATGATGTATTCAATAAAGATGACTGAAAGAAAGGACTAGTAAGTCTATTTCATGCGTTTGTTGTGATTAATAAGATTTAATAGTTAATAGCTTTAATTTTTAAGCCAACATTAGTCTCATGTAATGAATCCAAGCCAAAATTAAAGGAAGTATTTGGAAATATAAATAAAATATCAAATGTCATTCTGAATTACAATATAACTACTTTGCCTTTAACTAGTAGACACACAGTAAAAAACTTGGGTTAGATAAATATCTTCAGTTTTTATAACTGAAAATGTTCTTCCGAGATAAGCAGCAATGTCTAAAGCAGATGGAAGCCTTACACACTATTACATTCGCAACACAAATTTGTCCAGAGCCAAAGGGACTGACCGATATTTATATTTATATCCATGTAAAAAAAGAATTGTACGATCATTGATGTGTTATACCTACGTCATGAAATTAGCTAAAAGTTTTCCAATACAACTGTGTTGTCAAGTTTAAGGGTAAATAAATTATGATACCTAGAAAGTTTATGTCGGTGTACAACCTTAAGTTTCAAGATATGGTTTTACTGTGGACATATCAAACACTCAGGTCTGCTAGCCTTTAGAGCCGTGAAAGACCAACGCAATCTGAAGATACAGTCTATATGTAATACCGCAAATTTTCGACACTCTCAAGGAAATCAACCTTGGTAGGTACTTTCCGTGAACTCAGAATGTTGAAATTTGGTACCAAAGTTATTGATTGAAGATGAGTAAAACTTGATATACCTACTAGCACCGAAAATGTTTGCAGTATTTAGGAGTGCATACACATAAGCTGCTCTAGAATAGGTACTTGCTATTAGGTAAAGTTAACAGTTAATCATAATCAATATAGCATCCCATTTATTTATTTTTATTTATTTAAACATCACAAATTACATATAATATTTTAAAAAGTATCGCTAAACCATCACAAAAAACATTTCATCCATCATCATTATTCCATTTGTAAACATTTCATCATCAAACATCACAGCTTAAAATATTCTATAGTCACCACACCATTTTAATTAAACCAATGCTTGGATAACACAAGAGATTAAGCATAAATTGGCCTGGTGTATGCAATTTTTAATAAACTGATTTCCACGAATTAATCTTTGTGATATGTGTGCTTTAATATATAGTAATGATGTATATAATAGTTTTGTACAATTCTGTTTTAAAATAAATACCTGGATACCGAGCTTTGCGCAAAAACATATTTATTTATAAAAAACTCAAAAATCCTACACCTAACTAGATTGACGCCCAATAAAAACCTTCATACGGCTCATGGAAACTGCTTCCGAGTTCGCAGAAATACAAATCCATACTAATATTATAAATGGGAAAGTGTGTGTGTCCGTTTGTTTGTCCGTCTTTTACGGCAAAACGGAGCGACGAATTGACGTGATTTTTTATGTGGAGATAGTTGAAGGGATGGAGAGTGACATAGGCTACTTTTGTCTCTTTCTAACGCGAGCGAAGCTGCGGGCAAAAGCTAGTGATATATATATGTATGTATGTGTGTGTGTGTGTGTGTCTCGGATTATGGGTGTATCATACCAGAACCGTGGTGGACCTTTCGTAGTTGTTTATGAGAGCTTCCAATGAAATACCATGTCCAGTCAGCAGCAAAAGTTGCTATACACCCAGGGTACTCAAAGAGCGGTTAGCGTTTAAATTGTCAAAAAGTTGTTGACTGTCATGGTAGCATTTATTTGTGAGCGCTCAGCATGGCACAAATATCTTAACAGTCGCTATTCATTAATTGCTATACTTACAACAAGTCATTCTTACCTGAGCTGTCAGAAAACCATTGATATCTAAGCGGTTAACGTGTCAAATATACCTGAACAATTTGGCAAAATAGACGTTTAGCGCATACAAATATGTTCAAATATTGAACGAATATTAATAGTTCCGGGCAAGCGTTTTGACAGCCATCGAAAGCAGTACAGTCTTGTCATCCCATACATCCGTCTCACGTTTTTCTCTTTAATAATTTGACAGGTGCAATTTACTAACGTAAACGTTGCAATTTAATTTACTTTTCAGCATGAACATCGAAACGCCTGACACATAGCGAAAACTAAATGATGCCGAATTTCGGGACAGTTGTCAAGGCACGTTATGGTCTCATTTAAAGTTCGTTTGCTTTTCAAACCTGAGGTTACTGGTTCAAGTCTCGGCGGAGACACGCGTAAAGTTGATAGTTTTTTTGGGTTTTAGTTTTTCTTGTTTTTTTATTTGTTTTGAGTTTTTTTTGCATAAGTTTTAACGATAATTCTAAATTATCTTGAACGTACATTCCAGAACCAGAATAGGCAAAATATGCTCCGTAAAATATTACCGATATCAGATGTATGGCTTAAATGTACGGCTGAAATATATCGGTATCGGTCCTACATCGGATATCGGATCGGATAATGTGAAAACGCACTAAGACGGAAGTATTACTTTCAGATTATTTTATTTTTATTAGTTTAAAAAATGTTTTACCACAAACAGCTAAGGTACAGCGGGACAAATCTTGACTTGTAACTGGTCCATGTTTGCATTATTAAATAAAGTGTCCATCGGTTATATTATGGTAGGCGTTTTCAGTGTTTTACCGACATAGTAATTAAGACTCCAAAGCGGGTTCTTCGTGCTATTTATTATAATTTTACGAAGCGTCACAGAAACAAAGTTCACTTCTTCACGCGAAAGAACTAACTGACAGGTCGCCGTTCGGGTAGCCAAATTACAAAAATATATCAATCTTTGGGTAAAATTACGAGATCTTAGAACAAATTAAATTATTCTCATTTGAAAATATTTATTTTATTATTTCGTGATCCGATGGCCGAGTGGTTTTACAGGCATCCGTCCGGTTAACGGAGTACGCTGGTTCGATTCCAGCTCGGAACACTTGGAGGCCTTGGTCACTTTTTCTTTGTATATGAAATTTATTTAATGTTTATAAAATTACGAGATATTTAACACTGCCTTAGAATAATCATATCAATAATTTGTGAAGTTATGAGATTCTTAACAAGTGAATACATGTAGAGCTCAACATCATAGTGTAATAATAAAAAAATGGATTAGTTACAATTGCCCCCCAGTCGAAATTTGCCCCGCTGCACCTTACATATATATCAGCACGACAGATTCAGACGGCACTATAATCAGAATGAGACAAAAGTTGTCAAACGATTTACGGCTAATTTATCGAGCATTACTTAACCTCACACTCAGCTTGGATTTTTTTAAATATCGTATATTCTTAACGGGGAATAAAACAATAAATTTATAGGCCAATTTTATTCATCAAATTCTTTGAAAAGTTTCTTGATTATCATGCTAAGCGTTGGTACCTCCTGCCAATTGCAAACTATGCGTTATAGCAAAATAGTTTAATGTTTTGTGAAGATTATAGGAAATATTGTTTGTTGATAACTATGACGAGAACTATTCCTTTCACTTCTTGTCACCAAT
Source organism: Leguminivora glycinivorella (assembly GCF_023078275.1). NCBI lineage: Eukaryota > Metazoa > Arthropoda > Insecta > Lepidoptera > Tortricidae > Leguminivora > Leguminivora glycinivorella. Next base: position 28,067,290 of record NC_062998.1, read on the forward strand.
AAAATTATCACTGCATTTAGTTTTCGGTGCCTTGGCGAGCTATCAATACTGAAACAGAAACGAAAAGAGATAATTCAAATTGCATTTTGATTTAGATTACTATAAAATACATTATTTAAATAAGGCTTTGTTCTTACTTTCATTTGACTGCAACTATCTATTTCTTTATTTCCTGCAATTGTCAACTAACTTCTGGAAAGCAATATTATACATAAATATACGAAATATTGCTTTTTACAGCACAATAACTATCGTGAACCGTTTTTATTAAAGAATACGGCGATTGATGAAAATGATAAAATAATACTTATGAATATTTATCATATTTGTCAATTTTGACATTTTTGGGATTTTTTTTAGTTAAGTTGGAGCATAAGCAACTAGGCTATCGTCCACGAGCTCGAAAATAAATAAATAAATATACGCAATATAAACGCACTACGCTCAATTAAAATTATTATATCAACTCGCTAGCAAACCGCAGCAACTAATAAACGGCTGCAGTATTTTTTTGGTTAATCACATGAAATGTTGATGCTTAGTTACCACTGAAATAACAACTGCTTAGCAACTGGTGGCACCCTAGCTGCTGACGTGCGTGATTGACAGGGCGTGTAGGTATTAATGACAGCGGCTTGTATTCGACTGCTTAGTTACCACTGACATTCTAACCGTTGTTGTCATTGTGATTAAATAAGAGTGTATGTGTTAAAGAAAAACTCAGGTGTTAAGATATATGTGACGAACTGAAAGCCTACGTGAAAATGACAACTTAGAAGTCACTATTTTTGTGACGATTGAAGAGTATAGGTTTTCTTGGACACCCTGCCCGCTCAGGTATATCTGCTGCTGACTGTCCATATCACAGAATTTACTGCACAAAACTGGTTACACATCAAATCACATCATAGAATACATTTCGCCTGTTATTTCGAGCAAACCACCGGATTAGGCTGATGAATCTCCAACAACACCAGAACTCCTCATCCATTTCCCCTGCAGATCGACTGACAGCCTTCAATTATCTGTTTTACGATTCTGTTCTTTTAGACTACGGTTACACGCTGATTCTGGCGTCAGTTCAGAGAATTATCGTGTAACACGCGGACTGATGGTCTGGATTGATAATTTTTTTTAATCATTTTCATTAGTCTGTTTTGAATGATCTGACTGAGGACTGATCGTGTAACGCGTTGGTGTCATTCTCGCGTCAATCACCGTCTAGGTAGGTATGCCATGATGGACCGAGACGCGTTGGAAGGCCTGGAAGATTCGGCGCCCGCACTATCACCGCCTTTGGCACCGGCGCCAATCGAAATAGAAAAAGAATTTGTGGGATAAAACTCACACACGAATAAAAATATAAACGATATGAAGGTCACGCAAAACTTTGCGCCATGCTCGGCAAAATCAAAACAGGGACTACAGATGCTACAGTTGATGATGTTAAGAAGAAGATACTTAAACGTTTTGAGGTCGAATTACAGAAGGGACTTGAAGAAAATCATAACTTCAAAGAGATCAAGATGTGGCGCAGATGATGTGTATCGTCCTAAAAGCTGGACGTTTGACTATTGAGTGTTATTTAAATAAATAAAAAACTGCCAAGTGCTTGTGAACTCGCCCACCGAGGGTTCCGTACAAACTTTCAATTGTTGAATCATCAAATGTTATTATATAACTCTACAAGACTTAACTCTATTATCCACTCTAACTTCAAGACTCAATTATCCACATAACAAGTAATATTATAAAATACACGTCCAAAGAAAAACAAAACAATGGAGAATGTCTGAAAATTTTAAAAGTGCATGATATTTTTTATGGTGATAGGAATAACCATTTATATTTACAGAAAAAGTTACAGGTTTTTTGGTTGCACCATACATTTTATAAAAATAAAAACGCGTTGCTTGACTACAAATGTACGGCCCACTCCAGCTGTTAAAAGATTTGTCTTAGTCTAAAAAAGTTAAACCTTTTTGAATCTGTGCTGGGCAAAGACACCAGTTGATTGTCAGCTTGACATTCTTCTCGGAGAATTCATAACCTTATCTGGTGAACTGTTTGCGACTCATTTCCTCTCCCTGACCTCTGAATTTGCCTCCTTCTACAACTACCTTCGCTCTCGAACCGCCAACCTTGATTTTGCTGGCTTAAAACGACGACCTTTGATTTTAAACTCTGGACCTGATTCTGCTCGCATTAGTTACGACGTTTGCTTTTAAACCCTGGACCTGATTCTGCTTGCATTAACGAAGACGTTTGCTTGTCCTGCTTGCTGCCGACGGCCTTTGCTTTGAACCCCGGACCTGATTTTGAAAACAATTGTCATGCCCCTTGAATTTGGTAAACATGGATACCACCGATCTTGTTAGAGCTAATTCATCTGATTTGCCAAAAGTAGATCCATATATGCTAACGGAGTATATGAAGAACAGCAACAACCACAATGCCGGTGAAATAAGAGATGCGAAAGCTTTGTCGTAAGTATGAACCTAACCCATATGGCGCTAGTCTTACCAAAAGCGAGTAATTCGAGTAAGCTATGAGCTATAGAAACGAGCAAAAGATAGTCGCTCCCGTGCAAATAAAAGAGACGCGATGATAGCGCGGGCGAGTTACAGTTCGTAGCTGAGCTATGAACTAGAAATCGCTCAATCTCTCATTTATTTACACGGGACAGGAGCGACTATTTATTTTGTTCATTTCTATCGCCGATAGCTCATCGGTTACTCGCTTTTGGTGCGACCAGTGCCTATACAACTACTGGCGTAATCTTGATCATGACCTGGCAAACAATATCTAATTGTAAAAAACGATTGAGCCATCCACCCACCCCCGAATCCGCCACCGAATCAATACTCCATGTAATATCGTAAAATCTTGGCTTGGACGCTTTTTACACACATACATGCATATTAACATACACACAAGCTCACACACATAGGTACTGCAATGTAATTTAAGTTAAATAGTTTAATACTAATTTAATATTAACTAGAATAGTTTTAAAATTAATTAGAATAGGTACTTTTTGTTTGCATTGTTTCAAACCTAAGCCGCATGGCCTGTTAATCTGTAATTGCTTGGTTTCCACGGGACAGGCTTCGCCTAGTGTGGGACCATAGAACTAATTGTCTGTAAATCTTTATGTTAAATAAATATTTCATTTCATTTCATTTCGTTTCATTTCATTTCATTTCATTTCATTTCATTTCATCTTCCTCTCAGAGACATAATTGCTAATGTTTGGTATACTTGCTTATAGTAATAGCTACAAGACTGTTACTAGTACTACGGACACATTATGAATGGGATTAATTCATAATAAAGTGCGAGTATATAATTCTCATAGCAATTTCCACCATCGTAGGTGCTGGTAGCGGTCAAATTTGTGGCCGGTGGGAGCTACCAGCGAGAGGTCGGACAAGGCGCGTTGCACAGAGAACGGCCTCTAAATATTTGATCCAGGTGATAGCTACTATAAATAGAAGGTATGATAAAACATTTACATATAAAATTTCACGAATTCCCCATTATCTCTTTAAATAAAATTAATTATTAAAATCTTGTATTAGGTGTAAATATGAATTTTAAAATTTGCATGGGCTTGAAACCAATTTGTTTTCAGCCTCAAACCTAAATGGATTACGTTCCCGGGTAATGAGAGGGAAAGAAGAGACGTAGCGGCAGCATTTGAAGCGAAATATGGCTTACCAGATCTTCTGGGAACGCTGGACTGTACGCACGTCTCTCATCTTTCCCCCTCCGCGGCCACACGGCCTGCACAACATCAATCGCAAAGGAAAACATACAATCAACGTGCAGTTGGTGAGTTGACAAGATAAAAATAACCAACAAGATAAAAATGTCTAGTTTTCGACGTACGCGTACAATGTGCATTATATTTTCATCACACTTGCTCAGCAATTGCACGCAAGCATAGCGGGTGTATAACTCCTACAGAAATAGTATTTTATACAATCGTGATATAATACAAAGCTTTTCAGTCGAGTACAATGTTTAGGCCACGAAGCTTGCTGAGTGGCCTAATAGTAAGGTACGAGAGTGAAAAGCTTAATTATATCACTATTGTATACAATACTTTTTCTACGAGTTATCATCTTCATCATCAATGGACAGAAATATCATCATTCATGCAAGTTAAAATTAATGTTAATAGCGTCGTTCACCGTTCTATCAACATCGAATTACCTAGCAACCAATTGTTTGTAATAACCGTCTCTGATTGGCCGATAACACGACAGATAAAAAAAAATGTTGTTCAGATGCAGAAAAATTTGCCAGGTATCGCAAATTAGTATAGAAATTGTATGAAGTTCTATTTTTGAAATTATTATAGTTAACTAAAGTCAACTATACCTAATGAGATTATTATTATAATAGTTGAGTTGGAGCTGCCATAGAGTATCCAACACTGAAAAGTTAGCACTTATAGTTTAGTCTGTGGTTATCCTAATTGACATATTACAGTCGACGAGTAGAAAATAGTACATTACGATACAAGTGCGTAAAAAAGGAAGTTTCCTTAGAAACCCACTATTACCGCAAAAATATTGATATTTCGTATTTTATTATTACTAACTAGTTAGGCATCATAATTATTATTTATTAAAATAATTGAACTTATTATTGTTGTATGAATGGATCGGAACGTCTGTCCAAGTAGAGGCGTGTTTCCTTACGCTCCGCGCACACGGATGCAACAACAGTTGCACGGCGACATTTTTTGTCTCTGTCGTGCGTCCAAGGAGTGACGACAGAGACAAAAAATGTCGCCGTGCAACTGTTGCATCCGTGTGCGCGGGCCCTTACTGCAAGCAAGCATGTTCAAATGTCTTAATAATTTACACGATCCTTTTGTCGGGGTCTGCCTAAAACGCAGTCTGACTAGATCGCGTTATGCCTAGACCAACCGAGAAATAGTCGTACTAAGACTTAGGCCGAATGAGTTTTTGTCCTAAAGCGAACTTGGCACAGTGAGACTCGGTCGTATTAAGATTTTGTCCTAAAGCGAACTTGGCACATTGAGACTTAGACTTATTACGTATTGGTCTAAAAGCGAATTAAACACGAGAGCATTTTAAGTCATAATTGAAAAAAGTTTTTATATCTACAGATTTATAATTAAAATGGATATGGGTACCTACTGTCTATTAAACTGTCAGAAATATTGTCAGTTCTTGACTTCAACGGATATTTAGTACCTACTTGATATTTAAATATATTTTTTGTAGAGCCATGAGTGATGAGAACCGAGAACAACTTGCAAGAGTGTTCAGTAATCATTGCAGGTTAAGAAGAGCGGTCGTGGGTGACTCAGAAGCGTCCAGCTGCTTGGTCGGCGAGTGCTCAAACTTACCCCTTCTACCCGTAACGGATTTTCACAAAACAATGCTACTGTGTAAATATAATTTATATCTTCCATTGAAAGCAAGACTCTGCCCTCGTCATATGGATATGGAAGACTGGGGCAACATTATCAACGAAATAAGCACTGAAGGGACGTTTAATGAAGAGCATTCGTACGACATTGTTCAAACTTTTAAAAGGGTTCTTCTGCAAATCGTGCAACTAACCGTATCCTCAGCTTTAGAGTAGATAACCGCTATCACTGATTAGATTATTCGGATAGCTGTGTGAACTACACATCAGATCTCTTAAATTTTGTGATGGTTATTAAAGAGATTATTTAACTTGTTTTTTTTTTATTATCCTTTATACTTATTATTGTTGAAAAATATATGTGTCAAAATCAAGGTAAAGGGCCCTCTTTGTCGGTTGTCAATAAGTTCTTTTACAGACAATGAGTGACATTGAAAAACGACCTTGTTGACTGCCGACAAAGTAGGCCCTTTACCTTGATTTCGCCACATATATCGATCGATCGATGGTGAAAAGCCAAAGATTTAGCATAAAAATACCCTTTCATGTTGTTGTTGGAAATATATTTTAATGTAAGTACGTGGCTAAATGAGTATAGCGTATAGGTTTAGATATGCCCAACTAGAATTAAAACAGAAACTGACGATCACGAAGGCTACAACAGCGATTGAACCAACAGCTTGAATATATATGTGATGTAGAGTCGGCATATGAAATTATTAAACAATTTGACGAAATGTATTTGAAAAAATCCACCGCTTTACAAATTGTATGCAGGAATAATCTAGAAAACATAAAGTTAGCAAAATATAGTGACGTAAATAATTTCTTCGACGATTTTGAACGATGTGTCAATGAGTTAAAAAAAGCCGGCGCGACGATTTCTGAAAGTGAAAAACTAAACTATATGCTAAAAGCGCTACCGGAAAGTTACAGTTATATAGGAGATTTAATAGACGTGTTACCTGAAAAAGAAAGAACAGTTGAATATCTTAAAAACAAAATACGAATGAAAAGTATACAAAAACAAGAGAAAGAAGAGCTACCTAACGAACGATCAAACGCATTTAAAGTTAATTCAGAGAATAAACCTATTTGTTACACGTGTGGAAAAGCAGGTCATGTGCGCAGAGATTGCTGGCACGGAAGTCGCGGTCATGGACGCGGAGGTTCAGGCCCAAGTCATGGACGTGGACAAGGTGTATACAATAATTTTAGACAGAACAGAGGTAGAGGATCGTACCAACAGTCGAATACTTATTATAACCGAAATAATTTCCACACATCGATTGTGAATAATTCCATGAAAAGTGAAGAAGAAAATACTGAGAAGACAGGACAGATAAATTGTCTTTTAGATAGTGGATGTACAGACCACATTATAAACAGCGACGAATATTTTGACAAATATATAACATTAAAGATGCCTGTAAAAGTAAAAGTTGGAGATGGAAGAGTCCTTGAAGCAACAAAAGTTGGGAGCATTACGACTTATTTTCCTGTATATGCTAATAAAAATAAAGTGGTTATAAATAACGTTTTCTACATAAAAGAGATGAAGGCAAATTTGTTGAGCTATGCGAAGATCACAGATAATCACACGATAATTTCATCGGGACATTATTCGAAAATATATAACCGAAATAGAGAATTGATAACAATTGAGAAAAAGGAAGATAGATTATATAAGATAACAAGCTTTATTACAAAAACGCATTGGAGTGAATATAGCGAGTGCGAATATGACATTAAAAGAGAAGCTTTACAGAACATTTGGACATGTAAATTTTAATCATCTTGACGTAATGTGTAGACAACAATTATTGCATGGAATACCAGAGAAATTGGAGACAGACTATATGAAATGTGCGATATGTATAGAAAATAAAATGCATAATTTACCATTCAATAATAATCGAACTAAAGCTGAAGAAATATTACAGAACGGAGAAAAATATTTTTTGACATTTATAGATGATTATAGCAAACTGGCAAAGGTATTTTGCATAATATCAAAGGAAGAAGTATATGATTGTTTCGTAGAATATGTAAACGAAGTGCAGAATTTAACGGGAAAAGTAATAATGGAACTGAGATGTGACAATGGTAAAGAATACATAAACAACAGAATTTTTAAGTTTGCGAGAGAAAAGGGTATTATGATTAAGCCCTGCCCAGCATATGTTCATGAATTAAACGATTCAGCAGAAAGATACAATAGATCGATAATGGATATGGCACGATGCCTTTTAGCAGAAGCAAAAATTGACAGACGATTTTGGCCAGAAGCTGTAAAGACAGCAGCTTACTTAAAGAACAGAATATTGACGAATACTCCAGAGAGAAAGACGCCTTACGAACTATTTTTTCAGAGAAAGCCAACTGCAAAATATTTATAAATGTATGGAAGTAAAGTTTATGTCAGAACACCAGAGGAAAAACGAAGATCAAAATGGGATCATAAATCAGAAATGGGAATATTACTTGGATATACTGATGTTGGATATCGAGTACTGATTAAAAACAGAATTATCATTGCACGGCATGTAGACATAATTGAAAAAGACACGAAATTAATTGCTTTTGAAGGTGATGAAGAAGTGAAAGATGAAAATGAAGAAGAAAAATGGGAAGATACTAGTGATGAAATTGAAACAGAAGAAATAGTACAAGGAAATGATAACGATGACAAAGTAAACGATGAGACAAGAAAGTCTAAAAGACAAATTAAAGCACCAGTACGATTTGATGAAGAATTTGGTTACTACTGTATAACCGTTAATTATTGTGATGCAATGATTCCAGATACTTTTCAGGAGGCGACTAAATGTGACGAGGCTGAGCAATGGAGACAGGCAATGATAGAGAGATGAACAGTCTTAAGAAGAATGATACATGGACGCTGGTAAATGCTCCAGAGAACAAAAAGGTACTAGATGTTAAATGGGTGTATACGAAGAAAACCAACGATCTCTATAAAGCAAGGTTAGTGGTACGAGGCTTTCAACAGACAGATAATGTCGAGGATACATATTCACCAGTAGCTAGAATGCAAACTTTGAAGTTGCTTTTATCATTTTGTTGTCAATTTAACCTACATGTGCATCAAATGGATGTAGAGACTGCCTTTTTAAACGGTAAAGTGCTATCTGAAGTGTATGTAAAACAACCGTTAGGATATGAAGATGGTTCTGATAAAGTGTATAAACTGTATAAGTCCTTATATGGGTTAAAGGAAAGCCCTCGTGCGTGGTACGAATGTTTTCATAAATTTGTGATTACTTTAGGGTTTCAGCGAAGTAAATATGACTATTGTTTATATTTTAAAAATGACAACAACCAGACAGTGTACATATTAGTATATGTAGATGATTTATTAATTGCTTGCAAAGATGAACAAATGATTGTTACGATTAAAAATAAATTAAGCAGCTATTTCAGAATGAAAGATATGGGAAAAGTTAAAAATTATATAGGAATTGACATTGATTATGATTATAAGAAAGCGAATATTTTGACATTGAGCCAGGAAAAATATGAGTCGTTAGCAAAAAAGTATAAAATTGAAAATTCTAAATTATTTAAAACACCGATGGAAATTAATATGAAACTTGATAAATGTAAACTGAACGAGGATGTTAAATATAGAAATCTGATAAGAGCATTGTTGTACATTAGTTCTGGAACTCGACCAGATATAGCTTATTGTGTTAATTATTTGAGCAGATTTCAAAACACTTATAACGAGACTCATTTTAAATGTGCATTGCGCGTTTTAAAATATTTGTACGTGACTAAGAGTCTTAAGCTCACGTATTGCCAAAACTTGAAGGCTAATGTTATGGATTGTTACGTCGATGCCGATTGGGCCGGAGATGTTTTAGATAGAAAGTCGACGACAGGATTTGTAATTAGGTTATTCGGAAACGTTGTATTCTGGAAATCAAAGAAACAATGCAGTGTAACTAAATCTTCGACATTTGCGGAATATATTGCGTTATCTGAAGCTGTAACTGAAATAATACATACATACATACGCAATATGTTTAGTTCAAATCTTTTCAAACAGATTCCCAGTGTTCGATTAAGCTGAAACTTGGTATACCTACGTAACTTCGTTCAATGTCTAGGATATTCTAGTGTGACTAACAACTAAGCGAAGGGAATAAATAATTGACTTTTAATAGTTTATAACTTTAATAAAAACTTTGAAACAAAAATATGCAGCTTCTTGGTTTGGTCAATTAACTAAGTAATCTTATTACAAATAATAAAACCTAAAGTTATTACTGTATTATTTTTTATAATTAATTAATATTATAACGGCTCATTAATTCTCTTTTAATGTCACACATCTTCTGCAAGAAATAAAAAGCTGAGATGTCCCCCTCATGCAAGATTTTCAATTGATTATTGTACCTTGAGTTCAATAAAATATCGATCTTCCTTCTTGAGTTACCTTCGAAGAGATTTTGTTTAAGTTTTAGATTTTGCCATTGTGCTTCTTTTTTCAATTTCCATAGAAAATTGATGAAGGTTGGCCTGCCTTTCATTCGAGAGTTTAAACGGCGGTGCCACCCCTCTAAGCTATTGTTGTTCGGTGGATTTCATTAGCACAACTAATTATGTCATTAAGTTGGTCGATCCAGAATTTTTCCACATAAGAATATAGAAACTTATTCACTTTTACGAGATTTGTACCTTGTGTTAATTGTTTAATTTGCTGCCAAACTTCGGATATGTAATTTGATGGAACAAGTGGCAAATTAGCACAAAGTGTAGCTACTGTATATCCCAGGTCTGTACTCAGAATTTCTGATTTCTCTGCTTTTTTCCAAACAGCTCGAGAATAATGGAAATAACATCCTGTCAATGATATTCCCGGAAAAACGGCTTTCAAGGCTTGAATCTGAGCAATTTCATAATCGGTTTTGAATTTTTTTAATTCTATGCCAAAAACTCCTTTTATTAGCTGGAACAGCCTTACGTAGGTGTCCAGCGTCTTATTCGGCAACAGACAATATATTATTGGGAGAATATTCACAGTGTCGCAGTTGTTCTCGTTCAAGTTTAAATGTACAGCTGGTAAAATAATGGTACTGTCCTGAAGGTCCCATCGCCATAAAATTGCGTGTCTGCTAAAAATCAAAATCTTATTGCTTCCGTCGCCGTCATCACAAACGAGAATTTTTTCAGCTATTATGCTTGGTATCACTATGTCATTCAAAGTTACTTTGGTCTTTTTTACTTTCAAAAAGATATTTCTAGCCCTGTACAAAGAATCCTTTTTGGCTTTAAAAAAAGCTGCCTCGTTTATACCTTCTCTTGCAAGCAGTTCAGGTTGCTTCAAAATAGCCTTTTCTACGATTTTAGGCACGGGTCCAAAGGTTTTACACACATCCTTTTTACAAGCGTCTATTAACATTGAAATTGCATTTTTCGCGTGATTCGGTGTGCATGTGTGGTCATTAACTCGCAACACCACATTGTTGGAATTAATTTTTATGGAAGCACTGCATTGATTACGGTTACCGCACCGCCAGAGCGAGGACCCGTCATTATTCGAATAGTTTTTTGTATAGCTAAATCCATTGTACAGTAAATTACAGCGGTCTTTTTATTTTTTACAAATACAACGCTTTCGATTTCGTTTGCATCCATTGATATTGATAGTAATATAATAATAATATATATCCCTTTATTAGGTATAACGCGGACTGCGCCCAAAGATAGCACTAAATGTCATGTTATAATTCATTACGTCACTTTGAGTGATTAACAATACTTCAGTTTCAAGTGGCCAGTGAAGAGGTACAGTGTGATAGGAGTTCGTATGGAGAAATAGGTATATTATTTGTGATATAGACATAACGTGTTTTAGCCTAACTGCTAATTAGGCGTATCGCGAAATGGACAAACACCTACTTAGGCTTACTACGTTTTGGACACATTGCGAAATAGGTGATATGAGTAATAGGTCAATAGCGATTTAGACGAATAGCGAATTTCAAATAAAGTTTTGTCGTAACGCGAATTTGTCAAACTGCGTTTTAGGCAGACCCCAACAAAAGGAAACTTACCTTTATTAGTTGAAATCAATCTCAAAACGTTTTTAAAATGAGTGAATCAGGCAGGCAATTATGGTCGCGCGATAAATGATAAAACATCTGGCCGTCCCTATCGCACTTACTAATAGTGCGATAGGGACGGCCTGATATTTTATCGTCTATCGCGCGACCATGCTACCCGTGCAGATTTGGAAATGGATTTGACGCCGCCTGATATATGTGAGCAGGCCGCCATAGCAAATAATAGCGCCTTACCCGAAAAATCCAAACATCTGTATGTCGCTGCTTACGAACATTTTCTTAATTGGAAAAATGAACATAACGCTAAGTCGTTTTCAGAAAATGTTATCATGGCTTATTTACTTGAAATTTCAACAAAATATCAGGCTTCTACCTTGTGGTCTAAATATTCGATGTTAAAAACTATGATCAAGTCCAACAATGATATTGACATAAAGAACTATTCAAAATTGACTGCATTTTTGAAACGACAATCTAATGGATATCAGACTAAAAAATCAAAAGTATTAACTGCAGAAAATATAGAGAAGTTTATTAATGATGCTCCAGATCATCAATATCTTGCTACTAAGGTATGATTATCAATCACAGTTATATTATTAGTTAAGGGTATTATTGTAAATGTATTTCTAATGATAATAAAATGTGTCATTTTGTTTATAGGTTGCTCTAATATTTGGGATTTGTGGAGCATGCAGGCGTGAGGCGCTGTCAAATATTACACTAAAAGATGTTGAAACTCAAGGCAACATACTAATTATCAAAATACCAAATACCAAAAACAAAATACCAAGAACTTTTACTGTTGATGGCCCATTTGCTGAAGTTGTGAAGAAGTATCAATGTCAACGGTCATCAAAAGGGAAAAGTGATAGGTTTTTCAGAACTATCAAAAAGGACAATGTACTGCACAAGTGATAGGCCTGAATAAATTTGGGAATATGCCTAAGGAAATTGCTAATTATTTGAATTTGCCTGATGCTAATCATTACACAGGCCATTCATTTCGAAGGACATCGGCCACCCTACTCGCAGATTCTGGTGCTAATATTTCAACTTTGAAGAGACATGGTGGCTGGCGGTCCACTAATGTTGCAGAAGGGTATATTGAAGATTCACTACAGAACAAGCTCAAAATAGGCCAACAAATCGCATCTTCAATTAATATTAAGCCAGTGATGGCAGAGAATCAAACAAAGCAACAATCTACATTTAAATCAGACCACTCTGTCCGTTTTGACCACCAACCAGGCCTTTCCTCTGCACCACACGCACATTTTGAACCCCAACCAGGCACTTCTAAGCAATCTAAACCATATGTTGAACCCCAACCAGGCCAGTCTAATTGTGACAATTTTGTTTCAAGCCAAGTTGTACCAGTCTCCTCAAAATCTGCAAATCTACAGGGTCATGCACCGCAGCTTGATAGTGAGCCAAAGGCACAATTGTGGTTGGGACAATAATAATACACTAAGCCAAACTCTTAACTTACCGGCAAAAACTTTTAACCTCACACTTAATAATTGTACGAATTGTGCCATGAATTATTATATCACTAAGAAGTAAATAAGATTTCTTTTGAAGAAGAAGAGTGATTATTTAAGTACACTAAATAATTGTACGAATTGTGCCATTAATTAATATATACTTATTAATAAGAAGTAGGTAAAACAAGTTTTTTTTTTGAAGAAGCAGTGTAATTATTGTTCAACTGTATTAACTATTAGGTATATTGATGAGAAATAATCTGATATTTTTTGTAATAAGAAGAGCGATTTGTGAACTCTGTATTAAGAATCAATAAAAAAGTTTCTAAATGGATTTATTGTTTTTATTTTTTTGGGAACTGTATTAAAAAACGTCGTTCGATACACGTGCGAAAATGTCATTATTCAACTGTATTACAAGAATTAATAAAAAAAGTTTCAAATTAGATTTTTAATGTCTTTATTTTTATTTTTTCGCACCTGTATTAAAAAACGTCGTTTGTTACACGTGCGAGAATGTCATTCTTCATTCGTCCCGAGTATTGCCACTCGCCTTCGGCTCGTGGCAAGATGCCTCGGGACTCTTGAAGTAATGACATACTTCTCGCACTAGTAACGAAATGTACTATTTCAGTACTCCGACTTGTTAAGGTTCTCTTAATACTAAGAATAACAAATGAGAAAGTAGAATTTTATCGACAATACAGCAAAGTAATTTCGTACAAATTTTAACTTGGTGTTCTAAGCTCGCTAGTAGAACTGAACGATAATTTTAAACCATAAATATTTCGTCGAGTTGGTGTGGTAAAAAATTTGTATTTCACTTACTTAGCATGAGCGGTTAAACGACAACTTTTACGCCGTGTAAAACAAATAAGTATTTTCATAGAGAGTTATGAAATTTCTAGTACCTACTTACCTTAACTTTATTTTGTATCTATTTACATTTCTTTTTTATTGCAAGTGTGATGAAAAACATTGTGTGTCACTCGGGCCGTAACATTTGCAATATTTATGAGCCATATTAGGTAGTTATAATTTTATAAAATACATATCCTCACAAGCTTTTAAATTTTAGATTGCTGATGTAAACTGCAGGTTGCTGCACGTAAATGCGCAGTACCCGGGAAAGGTCCATGACCAATTTATTTTTAACCATTTTGTGGTTAATAAAACCGCCTTCAAAAATGAGCGCGTTACAAAACACGGAGAAACTAAAAAGCAAAAAATAATAAACCTTTGAATTCAGATTTCTTATCGGATTGCAATAATCTAAACATCCAAATTATAAACAAATCAATTACTTTTGTAGTCGGTACCAGACCTGTTCATAGCCTTGCTATTCCTGTTTGCACCACCTAACCGTGCAGGCTGGTACCGACTCCAAAAATAATTGTTTTGTTTATAATTTGGATGTTTAGATTATTGCAATCCGATAAGAAATCTGAATTCAAAGGTTTATTATTTTTTGCTTTTTAGTTTCTCCGTGTTTTGTAACGCGCTCATTTTTGAAGGCGGTTTTATTTTTTGTTAAAAAGTTTATTTATTTGTTGATTTTTAGTGGTTCCTATTGATATTTTATGTATCAGTCCGAATATATGAACAGTAGTGAAAGAATTATCCTTTAACTCCTAACCATTGAGGAGTTGACCTTCCATCATCAGCTCAGCCACATAAAGTTATCACAATCAGGCGTAAATACTGGTGTACCTTTGAAAAATACACTAGAAACATTACATGTGCCTATAACATTTGAGGAGTTCCCTCGATTTCTCCAAGATCCCATCATCAGACCCCGACTTGGTGCCAATGGAACCATCTCGGGGTTATACCTGATCGAATGAAAAAAAAATTTTGAAAATCGGTCCATGATTCTCGGAGATATCGAATAACATACATACAAAAAAAAAAAAAAAAAAAAAAACATTCAGTCGAATTGAGAACCTCCTCCTTTTTTGAAGTCGGTTAAAAATGAAATGCGCCGGTTGTACGACCTAAGAATCGGGTCTTATTACCTGCTGGGTAAGTTTATTATATGGACTACTGGGACAATCGGAGAGACTTGACACCTCCAAATCTTATTCATTTTAGTATTATGACATCGGGGACATTTTACTTCCCTAATTTAATTTTTGTTACCCCGTACCACACAGGCCTCTCCTCTTGAAATTGATGTATATACAAATAATTATCTTTATTGAGTATAAATCAACACAAGTAAACGAAAACATTATGCATCATTCGAAGAGAAAGAGTACTTAACAACAAATCGACGTCATGGAAACGCGGGGCCATATACCTTCACCATAAACTATATCTAATAAAATTCTATTATCTTTGGTTGACGCTTCGGCGGCATATTTAAATAATGGTGAACAATATGGTGAAATATAATGTCTTTATTTTTCTTTGACACAATTTTGACGTTTCTAAACCAAATCCGTAACGAATATTTGTTTTTTTTTTTAATTAAAGACCGAGTGAAATAGCCAAGGATCGGACAAACGCCCGTTATTTCGAAAATGTAACCCTGTTCCGTACAGCAGAGACTTCCTTATGTTAATAAAAAAATTGTAGGTAAGTGTTTTATAAATTTATTGGACCATATAATTTATATCCAGTGACAAATTAGTTAATGATTATTATTACGAAAATTACTTTCGCCAATAAAATAGAATGACCAAAATTTTTTCTAAATTTTCAGGTGTGAGCCTATAACGACGTGAATATAGGACCCATTTATGCGTTGAAAAAGTCCGTTCACAGTCTACGGACGTCATAGGGGCATATGTAATCGTTGACATTGGTATATTGTTCTCCCAATATGATTGTGCCTCGGAGTTAATTTTCTCATCAATTTATGGTTAAGAATCTCTCCACGTTTCACGCCATGGAAATATCAAAAGCTCACAATGGAATCTACTTACTCAGACTGACAGAACGCACCACACAAAATATGGAACGCCACGGCAGCACGTGGCATGCCGGGCTCGAGGCCCTTATACGGCCGTCCGATCACTATTCAAGAGGATCTCGTCACAGAAAGAACGCCGCACTGAATGATCTCGAATTTAAAGGACCCAAAACAAAAGCCGGGTGGCAAACGAATGAACAATAAAAATCTCTAATTAATTAAATGAAAATTACTCCAGTTTCTGTATCAGACCTTGAAGTTAACAAAACCCAACAAATGTCATTCCAGAAACAGCCTTAAAAAACCTATGATAACATTTGTTATCATGTTTCTAAAATATTACATTTTCCAAAAATCAATACCTAAACTATATCAAAACAATACAAAGTTTTTCTGGAATGACAGCCAAAATACCTACAATTTCGAATAATACTTGTTGTATGGCAACCCTACAACAGATAAACATAAATATGTGCTATTGAAGTGCAACAGATAATGCAATGAACGAGAAGGAAGTGTTTCATTCAAAAATTAAATTTATCCAAAATATTTAATTACGACTATCAAAAAATCTGCTACGTTACAATGTAAATTGCATAAATTTATAGACTTCATTGGGCAACACTGTGGAGTCTCACCGCGACTTTAGAGTTCTCTACGCAATCTTCGCTATCGCGGGTGCAAGTTATGCTGCCAAAAAGGACGGACTTTACAGCCGCGGGAATGTTGACTCGAGTCGCGGTTGTAAGATGTGCTAGAGCTGCAGTAGGCCTAGCACATGATGGCTGCGGGAGTATGTCGCCGCGAGATAGATGACACGTCTTTGTCTAATTGTATTAATGACATAAGGACAGGTAGTCTATCTCGCGGCGACATACTGCCGCGGCCATCATGTGCTAGGCCTGCAGGTTTGAAATTAAGCGACACAATTAGAGATGCTAGCAGCTAACAAACCTCAGAGATGGCGGGGGGCGCTAAGCCTTCGGTAATTGTGTCATATACTTGGAAATTTCGACCCTTGCTTTCGTGATCCGATGGCCGAGTGGTTTTACCGGCATCTGTCCGGTTAACGGAGTACGCTGGTTCGATTCCAGCTCGGAACACTTGGAGGCCTTGGTCACTTTTTCTTTGTATATGATATTTATTTAATGTTAACTGTACATTGTTAGTTTATTGTGTCTGATTTAAGTATAAGCGCTCAAAGAGGAAATGAATTTGCGATGTGACGCCGAGTACTTTCCTATGAGCAAATGATTTTTAGTTAGTATGCACGTCATTTGTTCGTCCTTAAATTATCCGTAAACAAGTCGTGGGATATATAGCTGGATACGTGGTACGTAAATTGATAAAGACAATTGGATGCGAGGTATGTACTGATTCTCTGCTTGCTAAGGAAAAATCCGACTTCCATAAATTAATCGACGTCAAAAACCTGAGCGGACTTTTCTATGCATCCGAAGATGTATTTAATGTGTGCAAAACGACAGAATTTTTACTAAGACAAAACATACGAACCGGAGTAGAGCATATAACAGCTCTATCGTAGCATCAAATGTACTAAAAAATTCATGCAAGTAAATATTTTTACTTCGAGTTCGGAAAAGGAACATGGTAACAATCACAGGATTGTTATAATAAAATCGATAACTAATAGGTATTTGACAATCCGTTTGCACTACATTGCAAAAAAGGAAAGTTTTAAAAGCAAATTTAGGTCCAAGAGGCAGTTATTCAACAAATTGAATTTATTTCAAGGAAATTGATGTTACTTAAATAATACTAGGGGTTCTGTGAACTACTTTACTTAAATAATACTAGGGATTCTGTGAGCTGCAGCTCGAACATTTTTTTAGTTTTTTCTATGAGTACTACATATTGTTATAGAAAACAATTAAAAGAATCTATCGTGGTTAGGGTAACTTCACGACTTAAATAATATTCAACGCTAATATATACCGTACGAATACTTCTACCTGTTACCTGTGCTATTACAATGTTTTAATGCATTACGCCCTGATTAGTAACAAATATATACATATACCGCAAATGTACATGCATCAATCTGGACATATTTTAAAGTACCGAGACATATTTTACGATATTTAGTTGCCCTAGCCGATACCTAGAATCCATAACGACGACGAGCTCAGTTACAATAGTCTAACATTCTATGTTGTAATTAAGTAAATTATCTTTGGTAACTGTCACTCCTTTAACATGAGTAGCTAGACTGTAAGTGATTAATGATGATAATAAGGAATTATAATAACTAAAAAAATAGATTAAAACAAAATAAAAATATCGAATCAATTCATAAACTCTATCAAAATAACAAAAGATGTCCGACATATTAATTTCAAATCATAATTACGTGTTATGAAATAGATTACATCCCTTACAACGACGTAGGTAAAAATAGTAGGTAGACTGTAGATCCCAAACCGACTTCTTAAAATAAATTCCAGTCTTTGGTTTGAAGACCACCGCAGATATCGACGATAGGAGACAGGTCAATTCTCCATACAAACGCTCTTGACTATTTCCTCCCTGGTTTTTGAAGATTGAGCAATGATTTTTTCAACACAGATTATTATTATTATTTTTCTGTGTCGGACCGTTTTGATTTATTTGCTGTTTTTATTTTAAAAGACGCTAGAGCCATCAAAATTTTCTAAGAACGGCCTTTTTCAATATGGCTCAAAAAAGGTGTGATACTCAAGATCGGTAACAATTAGCCAAAAAATCTAAACGGTCCGACACAGATTATTTCATTGTTATTCAGATTCTCAAATTTCGTTCCGGTTGATTAAGTTTTGAAGGAGGAAACAGTCGAGAGCGGAACCTCGATTTTAAAGATTCTTTCGCGATATAATTTAACTGAGTTGCTCTTAATGGACAATTTTTTTTTCGATAAATCTAGTTAATAACACTAGTATATTTAACTAAAACTCCGAAATTGAAAAGGGGGCTCCTTTCCATTTTAGCATTTCGCTCCTGTAGCGTCTTAAACTTATTCTCGTTTGCAATATTTAACTTCCGCCCCACGTTGTACATCTATATAATATAAAGCTACAACCCGACTGACATTTTTCAAAAAATAGGCAGAGGGGGTTTTTGCGGGTGGCAGTGTTTGGTGTGGTCGTATAGAGTTTGGTCCTGCGACCCCGGATAGATCAGACCGTCGGTCTACCGGTTCCGGGTAAAAAAATGTTGGACGGCCTGGCCAAACGGCTAGAGCTAGCCGGGGAGTGTTCGACCAAATGTCATAGAGGACCCTGGGCAGTTTTTGACGCCGCCATTTTTTTTTCAAAATGGCCGACTTTTTTTTTTGTCAATTTTTCAAATTTATCGTAGAGAGCTCAAATTTTGGTCGTAGAATCTCCAAGCGGCCTTGATTCGAATGAAATAAAAAAAAATTGAAAAATGCTACAAATGTGGGAAAACTGGCCACTTTTATTTTGTATGGCAACTTTAAAACCGTAAGAGATAGCCGGGGGGTGCTCGACCAAATGTCATACAGGTATCCGAGTAGAAAAAAGTTGCATTAAAAAAAAATCAAAATGGCCGACTTTTTTTTTTGAAAATTTTCAAAATGGTCCTAGCGCGCTGAGATTTGGCACACGGGTGGAAGGTGGCCCCAAGATTTATATTCAAAAAGAAAATTTTGAAAAATTCAAAATGGCGGCCTTTGAGGGCCAATTGAAATTTGAATGGAGGTTTTTCTTTTAATTACGATAGCTCCGTAACGGTACAAAGAAGTGAAAAGTGCTCAAACAAATGTTATACAGTCACCCAAGTTCCATCGAATGGCATTAAAAAAAAATCAAAATGGCCGACTTTTTTTTTTGAAAAATTTCAAAATGGTCCGAGCGCGCTGAAATTTTGCACACGGGTAGACAGCCACCCCAAGATTAGTATACAAAAAGAAAATTTTGAAAAATTCAAAATGGCGCCCTTTGAAGGCCAATTGAAATTTGTATGGAGGTCCTTTTTTAAATCCCCATAGCTCCGTAACGGTAGGGAAAAGGTTAATAGTGCTTGAACTAATGTTGTACAGTTATCTGAGGTCCATCGAATGGCATTTACCAAATTTCAAAATGGCCGACTTTGAAATTTTTTTTTTTTTTATTTTCGGTCCGAGCGCGTTCAAATTTGGCACGTGGTAAGAACGGGGGCCAAAAATAGAAATGAGAAAAAAAATTTGGAAAAGTCAAAAACGGTGGCGAGAGGGGACAAAGTCAAATTTCCCTACCAGTTTGTATGGAGGTTTTTTTTTAAATTCCCATAGCTCCGTAACGGTAGGAAAAAGGTTAATAGTGCTTAAACTAATGTTGTACAGTTATCTGAGGTCCATCGAATGGCATTTACAAAATTTCAAAATGGCCGACTTTGAAAATTTTTTTTTTTTTCGGTCCGAGCGCGTTCAAATTTGGCACGTGGTAAGAACGGGGGCCAAAAATAGAAATGAGAAAAAAAATTTTGGAAAAGTCAAAAACGGCGGCGAGAGGGGACAAAGTCAAATTTCCCTACCAGCCTGAGGGAGCGTTCTACAGCCCGACGGTCATTGCTCCGGTCCAAGTTCCGAGCTGCGTACAGACGGTGCTCCCAAGCAAGAAAATATAAGTAAAAGTGTCTAAAAAGCGACGCGGCGGGCCGGAGGCAGCAGGCCGGAGGTCCAACTTCCCTACAAATCTTACAATCCCCACAGTAATTACGCGGAGGTCCGAAGGCCCGGAGCGTGTCTGACAGGCTCCCAAGTACGCGAAGGCCGCAGGCCGAGCTGCGGGCAGAGTGCTCCCAAGCACGCGAAGGCCGCAGGCCGAGCTGCGTGCAGACTGTGCTCCCAAGAAAACAATAACAAAAAGTATCTAAATAAGCGAAGCGGCGGGCCAAAGGCCCGACGCGGAGCTTCGAAACCCAGCGAAGGCCGAAGGCCGAGCTCCGCGTAGGGCCGAAGGCCCGGAGCGTCCCTGACCAGCCCGCCGGCGGACCGGGAAGTTGGAGTTTAAACACGACCCAATAGTAAAAGTGTCTTAGAGAAGCGAAACGACGGGCCGGAGGCGAATGGCATTTTCAAAATTTCAAAATGGCCGACTTTGAAATTTTTTATTTTTATTTTCGGTCCGAGCGCGTTCAAATTTGGCACGTGGTAAGAACGGGGGCCAAAAATAGAAATGAGAAAAAAAAAATTTGGAAAAGTCAAAAACGGTGGCGAGAGGGGACAAAGTCAAATTTCCCTACCAGTTTGTATGGAGGTTTTTTTTTAAATCCCCATAGCTCCGTAACGGTAGGGAAAAGGTTAATAGTGCTTAAACTAATGTTGTACAGTTATTTGTGGTCCATCGAATGGCATTTACAAAATTTCAAAATGGCCGACTTTGATATATATTTTTTTTATTTTCGGTCCGAGCGCGTTCAAATTTGGGACTCGGTAAGAACGGGGGCCAAAAATAGAAATGAGAAAAAAAATGTTTGGAAAAGTCAAAAACGGCGGCGAGAGGGGACAAAGTCAAATTTCCCTACCAGCCTGAGGGAGCGTTCTACAGCCCGACGGTCATTGCTCCGGTCCAAGTTCCGAGCTGCGTACAGACGGTGCTCCCAAGCAAGAAAATATAAGTAAAAGTGTCTAAAAAGCGACGCGGCGGGCCGGAGGCCGCAGGCCGGAGGTCCAACTTCCCTACAAATCTTACAATCCCCACAGTAATTACGCGGAGGTCCGAAGGCCCGGAGCGTGTCTGACAGGCTCCCAAGTACGCGAAGGCCGCAGGCCGAGCTGCGGGCAGAGTGCTCCCAAGCACGCGAAGGCCGCAGGCCGAGCTGCGTGCAGACTGTGCTCCCAAGAAAACAATAACAAAAAGTATCTAAATAAGCGAAGCGGCGGGCCAAAGGCCCGACGCGGAGCTTCGAAACCCAGCGAAGGCCGAAGGCCGAGCTCCGCGTAGGGCCGAAGGCCCGGAGCGTCCCTGACCAGCCCGCCGGCGGACCGGGAAGTTGGAGTTTAAACACGACCCAATAGTAAAAGTGTCTTAGAGAAGCGAAACGACGGGCCGGAGGCCGCAGGCCGCAGGCCCGTCGTGAGCTTCTCAAGACACTTTTACTATTGGGTTGTGTTTAAGCTCCAACTTACCTACAACTCCCACAGTAACTACGCGGAGGGCCGAAGGCCCGGAGCGTGCCTGAGAGGCTTCCAAGCACGCGAAGGCCGCAGGCCGAGCTGCGGGCAGAGTGCTCCCAAGCACGCGAAGGCCGCAGGCCGAGCTGCGTACCGACTGTGCTCCCAAGCAGAACGATAATCAAAGTGTCTAAAAAGCGACGCGGCGGGCCGAAGGCCCGACGCGGAGCTTCGAAACGAAACCCAGCGAAGGCCGAAGGCCGAGCTCCGCGTAGGGCCGAAGGCCCGGAGCGTCCCTGATCGGCTCTCTGGCGGACCGGGAAGTTGGAGCTTAAACACGACCCAATAGTAAAAGTGTCTTAGAGAAGCGAAACGACGGGCCGGAGGCCGCAGGCCGCAGGCCCGTCGTGAGCTTCTCAAGACACTTTTACTATTGGGTCGTGTTTAAGCTCCAACTTCCCTACAACGCCCACAGTAACTACGCGGAGGGCCGAAGGCCCGGAGCGTGCCTGAGAGGCTCCCAAGCACGCGAGGCCGCAGGCCGAGCTGCGGGCAGACAGTGTGCAGTCTTCTTTTACCACGGTTACTACCAAGTACAGTTTGTGCACGAGGCAAACAAAGGCAAGACATACAATTCAAGCAAAAGCTAATCAGCAAAAGCACAAGACAGGCACAAAGACAAAGACAATTAAGAACACCGCGGGGCCCTCGGGCCCCGCGCACCTTTAAAAAACTAGTTATAGGTACTATAGGTATGTCTCCGATAACGCTTTGGTGTGACAATAGGCTAGTTTCCTACTAGTCAAATCAGCTTCTTTTTAAGAACTGTCAAAACGATTTGCTAGTATGGAATTAATATGAAATACTGAGGAGTGACGTCACGGTCAATTCATTTACTTTTTATCTTTCTCTTTGACTTATTAAATAGAAATTTTGTTGAAATACAACTACTGTCCATATATTTATTCAAATTTTGTGGAGCTTTATTTCGTGCAATGCATAAAATATTTTATTTTAAGTATAGGAAACTAGCCTATTTTATAAAAAGAAGCTAGTAAAAAACCAACAGAACTGTCTTTTTTTTTGATAAAATCACTCAAGAATAAATCAAGGAAATAAAATTCAAAAATTCGTACCTAATTCGAAAACTACAAAAAAGCGGCGAATATACATGGGGTATTTTCTGATAGGACATGATGTGAGGAATCTAAAAAAATGTCGTCAAAGTTTGGACATATTTTGGAAAACTGAATTTAGGATGTAATTTATAAATACATAAATAAGTTATTACATTTCAATTTCGTAACCTGCGAAGCCTTGTTTGTCAAGTATTTAATATTATTTACAAATAAATTATCTATACTTATTTCGTAACTAACGAACTTACGAAATGGGGCGAACACACAAGTGCGTCACGATTGCGGTCCATTCTGCACGCCGTTGCGGATTTTGCGGAAATCTTAAATTAAAACGATATATATTATTACCTATAATAAAATATTGATCTAATACCGTCTCATTACTTTTTGTTTCTTGACAGTCTTTCCCCCTTATTCATAAACGTTCACTAAAGTTATCAAGCCGATAAAATTCGTTTGTCCCTTTCCGACTGACAGCGAGTTTTTGAAATTATTGTTCTTATTTTGAAGAACCAAAAAGTTTCCTTAAACTATTTTGTTAAATACCTATTATTAATTATAGAACAATTTATAGACTTCGAACCAACCTTGTACCTAATCAATCTTAACGAGTATCTGTTTTAGCTGTTTCCGTTTTGTCAGTCAACTCAGAATTTGCTTTTTTTTGAATCTACAACTCTTTTACCTTTCAAGCTATTCGGCTATGAAATTCACGACGTCTAGCTAGATGTAATCTTAGCGAAAAGACCGCCCGTTGTTTTACCTGTTATGTTGCTGTGTATAATTACTATATTGTTTCTATTGAGGTGTGCAAAAGAGTATTTGTTATAACCCACCATTTAAAAAAATATATGAATATTGGCCTAATAGCGACTCATTGGTTTTTGTTCCTTGACGGTCTTTAAACCCATTAAATTACGACGAGTATACATTCATTTTGTAATGTAATCCAAAGAAATAAGTTAAAGAATTATATTCCACCTTTTTCCTTGTTTTCTGATTACTATTTCATCGAGCATTTTCGTCATTTCTGACAACTGTCACTGTCTGCAATACAAACAAGACTAATCGACAATATACCTCCGCATTTGTACGGGAGGCATATTTGAGGGCCCTTTTTTTTAGCTGATTGTGTATCCTGTACATTTTATATCTATGGATGATCACGGGAAGCATGGTCGCGCGATAGACGATAAAATAGCAGGCCGTCCCTATCGCACTATTTGTAATTGCGATAGGGACGGCCTGATATTTTATCGTCTATCGCGCGACCATGCTTCCCGTGCTGTACATTTTATATCGATGGCTGTAACATTAATTGCGGAAATAAGTAGCTATCTAATCTAGTAAAAACAATGAAATATGCCACCGGCAATAAACGACGAAACTAGACATGAAATTATATTTTTGCACCAGCAAGAGTTAAGCATGCGTGCAATAGCAAACGCATTAAATGTGCAGGTTCTACAAAATAATAATTTCCAAACACTTTGATTTTATTAACAAAAAAATATCTAACCTATTAATTCCTTTCTAGCGAAATACTGTCAGTTTGTTGTGGGTATGCCGCAGGAGCTATAAATGATCACCGTCAAGGCAATCATGGTGTCTCGATACTCTCAATGGAACAACGCAATGAAATGCGAGAGAGCTACATGGAAAATGGGTTTATATCTACCAACTATTTCACAGACCGCTTCAATTGCCACCCCAATACCATCCGAAAGCATTTGCATTCTATGGATCTTCACCATAGACGTCCCGCATACAATATTGCTTGGACGGATTATCACAAAATCGCTCGAATTAATTTTGCTCAACAGTACCGAAATTTTGATTGGGGTTCCACAATATTTTCCGATGAGAAATCGTTTAATTCAAGTGACCACGGTCGTTTACATCTCTGGCGGTATGACAATACGAGATATGCGGAAGACCATGTTATACCAAACAGGGAGTCGGGTCGCATCAGTGCAAACTTGTGGGGGTGGATGAGTTTGGACGGTGTGGGTGAGCTGGTTCCTTTACCTCCCAGCACCAACGCTCAATGTTATCTCAGCGTGTTACAGGAAAGCTTGCTTCCCACGGTAAGGGCATTTTATCCACGGGAAGAACTGCCACATTTTCATTTCGTGCACGACAACTGCACGATACACAGGGCCAGGATTGTAAAAGACTGGCTCCATCAACGTCGACAGGAAATAACGGTCATACCTTGGCCTGCTATTCCTGCTAAGTCTGCGGATCTAAACCCCATAGAGAATCTATTTATTTCGTCCAACCGATATTTTGCAGTATTTTTCCATTAGGCTTAGAATAAATTTAAAAGTGGAAAATGTCTGCCTTGGGTGAGACTTGAACTCACGGCCTCTGGATCCAGATCCCGTGAGTTCAAGTCTCACCCAAGTTTTACCAACATAGTAATTAAGATTCCAAAAGGGGTCCTTCGTGCTATTTATTATTATTTTACGAATCGTCACAGAAAACAAAGTTCACTTCTTTACGCCGAGAAAACTAACTGACAGCCCCGCGCTCGCGCCGCCGGGGTTGCCAACATACAAAAAATATATCAATCTTTGGGTAAAATTATGAAATATTTAACATTGTCTTAAAAATATTATATAAATTAATTTGTGAAGTTATGAGATTCTTAACACAAGGCAGACATTTTCCACTTTTAAATTTATTCTAAGCCTAGTGGCATCGATTGCAGACGTTTCTGCTAATCAGAAGTTAAATATTTTTCCATTTTTGTTCCACAGTATGCGATGGGTCACAGGAAACTTGCAACCATTGTAAATAATCTGAAAAAGACATTAAAATTTCTATCAATAAATTTTACAAGAAGTATAAAAAGTATAACTACATCCACTTCAGATATATAATTATATCAGTTCAGTATTTAGATTTTGCCCACGTAATGTCGTATGAATTTGTATGCAATGTAAAATTAATACAACATAAATGCCTTTTTACTCACCATCCTAATTATCTACTAAGTTCTACAATGTATGGTACATGACTCACCTGTAAATACTTGCTGGACGTCGCTCGAAATAAAGATAAAAAAAAGATAAAAGATAAAAGACATTTATTCATGACGATCACATAACATGTACGGACATGTACAGACATCAAACATAAAATGGCAAAGAACAAAATGACATAAAAGTGTTCATCACGAAATGGACCCAACTCAGCATGATGCTAGCCATGTAGCCAGCGCTGATCTTCCGTAGGGCCCATTTGGTGATGCCACGACAGATAACACATTAATTTAAAAACAAAAACAGACATATAAGTACAATTATTTTAACCCTACATCCACAGAAATTTATAATTAACAATACAAACTCAAGGATTACAATTACAATAATAACGAAAACAAACAGATAAACAATTATTTTCTGAACGCAGCAGTTGCGCCACTAGCGCCAGCGGCGGATTTATGTACTAACAGCCTGCACTACACTATACATACAACACATGGACTATACAATAAGTACACAAAATTTATTTATCGAACCGCTCAATGATAACAAAATAAAAACACAATATTAAGAATAAGCAACTAAATTCACTACCGCAACAATCCATTTAGGGCCACTTGCACCAACTAGGGTTAAGCCAACTAACACCGGATTAACCGCTAACACGGGGTTAAACTAATAATTTGTATTGCACCATTAAAGTTTAGGGTTTAACTCTGGGTTAAATTGTTAAATATTTAACCCGCCGACGACGCAGGGTTAAATCGCTAACTCTGGGTTAGTACTATTTTGGAAATTTCTTTGACGTGTTGTCGGAGAGAACAAATAAATATGATCAACGACTTATTATTATTTTCTGACGACGATGAAGAAATCATAGAATACATCAGCACGGATTTTTACGACCGAAGAATCGCAGAACGTACCGATTACTTTAATACACATAGAGATAAAGAGTTTCACAGAAGGTTTCGATTAGAAAAACACAGTGTCGCATTTTTATTGAATAAAATCAAACACAGATTGCAATACGTAAATCCCAATATCAGGTAAGTAAAGACGTTTTCACCACACCAACTGGTAAAGGCTTACTTTGCTGATTTCATTTAGTTTGATGTTTTAGGTATAGTCAGTATTTTGTTCGTGTTGGTGTGGTGAGAAATTTTGTGTTTCTCTACTACCTATATTTTGTGTTTCGCCTGCTCGGGTATCAATATTGGCACGTTCGATTTAACAACAATTTTGGCCCCTTTTAAAACAAATAACTATTGTTTTCTGGAACCTACCATATTGAATATAAGTACCTACTCGTATGTTTGTTATGAGTAGGTAAAATACATACCTACTATTTTATTATCAGTGAAGCCTTGTCACCTATGAATCAATTACTATGCACACTACGATATTTTGCCACTGGAAGTCAACTTGTGACTTGCGGAGATTTCATTGGTGTGCACGAATCGACCGCATGTAGAACAATTCATAAAGTAACAGATGCCATAGCCCGGTTGTACCCAGAATTCATAGTTATGCCTCGCACAGAAGAAGAGCTAAGACAAGCTGCAATGAAATTTTATCAAATTGCTCGGTTTCCACGTGCTATTGGAGATGTAGACTGCACTCATGTACGAACGAAATCTCCAGGTATTTACCTCTATTCTCTACTTCAATCGCCCATATAAAAGTTTAGACATTACATATATTATGATGGACAGGTACTTAAAACCAGAGTTGAAATTTGTTATTAATTATTTTAGGAGGAGAAACTGCAGAGATATAACTGCAGAGACACAAACTGTGAAAACAGGCAGGAGTGCAACCGAACCAAAGCGTACGAACTGGTGTAATCCTAACCTCAACAAATTAAAATACCATGGGAAAGGAAGGAAATCAAGGAAAAGGAGTGACATGACAATACAAAAGGGACAAAAAACGTACGGTAAGTCAATACGAAAACGAGAATACGGAATAAATAATATATATATCAAATACAATGTAATTAACGTGATTATATGCAGCTTATATGCAGCTTGTGTCATTACTCAAACTTTCCTGCGATAGTTGGTGTGAGTACATAATGTTTTTGAGTTTGAAATGAAATGTCGACTCCAAGGATCCCAATACTCCCTGACAAGGTAAGGGCTGTGCTTTGGAACTGTGGAACCACAGTAAACGGGGTTTTTTTAGCGGTGAACGCACAAACCTGTGTCTTAATGGGATTGAAACGGACTAGGTTGTCCAGATCCCACACCGAGACTTCGGACAGAATCGTCTCGATGTCCGACACAAGCTTTTCACGACTTTCCAGCAAGAACAGCGTTGGGGATAGCACAGAGCCTTGCGGGACGCCAGCGTTTATGTCCATGCTATAGGCTCAGCTAACGTCTACTATGGCTCGTATGGGTCTGCCGGACAAAAAGCTAGTATTCCAGTTGTATAATCCCTGGGGCAGTCCATAAGATGGCAACTTCGACAAGAGACCCCTATGGCAGACCCGATCAAACGCCTTCGTTCTATCTAGGCTAACTGCCAATGCCTCACCTTGACTCTCAATGGCTGAAGCCCAGCCGGTGAGCGATACACTAGAAGATCACAAGTAGAGCGATCGTGGCGAAAGCCATACTGGCGGTCGCTTATTAGATCGTGCTCTTCTAGGTATCCAAGGAGCTTAGAGTTAATAACACGCTCCTTGACCTTAGAGAGAAGGGAGGTAATAGCGATAGGCCTATAATTTGATGGATCCGATCTGTCGCCCTTTTTTGGGACAGGGTGCACAAGGACCGTCTTCCACGAAAACGGAACTTCCCGTTTGCTGATAGAAAGCGTGAAGAGATGCGTTAGCACGGGACATAACTCGAACCTAGTACCTAGAAGATCGGCTTTCTCTTTTGCACTATGGACCAGATCACCGACAGCATTTCGCAGTGATGTGGTAAAGACGACCGACAGAAGTTCCCCTCAGCAGCTTTGGCAAGTGACCAGAAAGCGCGACTCCCGGATGGGAAGCCTGCGAGTTTCTCACCAAATCTGCCGACAAAATAGAATTTTGCTCTAGCAATAGCTTTCTTTTCTTTAGTTAATATTATTCATATTATTTATTGTAATTTTAAATGTATGTATGTGGATATGTAACAAGAAAGAGCTCTCAGAGCTCCTTTAGATATTTAAATACCAACCACCTTTGCGAGTAGACAATTCACTATTTTGATCTACAAAATTGTACAACTACATAAATAAGCAAATAAACGTTTACCATCTGCCATATTCCTTATACATTGATAACTAATTGAATTCATGTTTTGTGACTTTTATTTGACAGAGACGTGATTTTTTCTGTGAAATTTTACCACCAATGTCATACATCAGTCGTCACCATAGAAATGTCATACATACAACATCAACATCCGGTGAGGAATATGAGGACTACCCACGTTTGTACATAGACGATCTTCCGATATTGTCTCAGTACGTTAGAAGTTAAAATTAGATTTTTCTTACTAGTTATTTTTGTTGATTTCCAATAACTATCAATAAATGAGGATAATATAAATTGATATTTCACCTAGATTATTTTTTTCAATTTATAGGTAAGCTTAAGGTATCTTGCTAGTAACTAGTTATATCGATTCAAGTCATCTTTGCTACCAGATTTCAGAGAAAGGCGGATTGAATATTGAATGAGACTCGACAGCAAGATATTCAAAGTACCCTTGGATAAGCCCTCAGTTGATTTAACGAAGCACGGGAAAAAGTAGGTAGGTACCTACCTACAAAAGACGGGCGGCACTCCGACGATATAAAATGTGCACGAGTACCTGCCTGTTAAAACAAACACTTAAAGCAGTAATGCTTTATCATATTTGACTAAAGCTTGTAGGTATGTACATATAATTACTTAGCTAGAATAAAATAAGACTGAATAAAATATCATGACTTAAAGGCAATACCGGTATTAGAATCAGCGAGGAATTACAGTAGTAGGTACAATGCAACCTGGGTCGCGGCAACAACACCATTCAGGAATTGGTGCAGTGTTCTAGCGATCATAAATACGAAATCATCTGCATTACAGAACCCTTCATTAACAAGAACAAAATTACAGCTAAAAACATTGACGGATATGATCTCTGGCTGGTGCGCGACCTCCTTAAATCGTTTGAAATATGTCACTTTTTATACTGTTTCTAAATATGGCATCATTAACACAGAATATATATTATTATATGTTATTAAGCAGTCTGCCTATTGTCACCGAACCATTTGATTGTTTATTTACTTAAATTAATTAGAATAAGTCTTTTTAGGGTTCCGCAGTCAACTAGGAACCCTTATATGTAAAGTGGGGACTGTTTTTTTTTTTTCATTCCAACCCCAACGTGTGATATATTGTTGGATAGGTATTTAAAAATGAATAAGGGTTTACTAAAATCGTTTTTTGATAATATTAATATTTTTGGAAATAATCGCTCCTAAAGGAAAAAAAAGTGTCCCCCCCTCTAACTTTTGAACCATATGTTTAAAAAATATGAAAAAATCACAAAAGTAGAACTTTATAAAGACTTTCTAGGAAAATTGTTTTCAACTTCATAGGTTTAGTAGTTTTTTAGAAAAATACGGAAAACTACGGAACCCTACACTGAGCGTGGCCCGACATGCTCTTGGCTGGTTTTTACAACGTGTTTTCATTATCCACATTAAGTATACAGTCCACAACCCCGCTACGCTACCTATCAACTAATGGTAATTGTGTAAGATTTTATAACAAATTTCCTGATATCATCACTGAATTCTCTCTTAATAAACTTAACAATTATTTAAAACGAATACTTATCTCTAAAGCCTATTAGAACACACACACAGCAATTCATGAATGATGAAACACCGTGAGATATGTGTGACTGAAAACAATTAATTATGTATTACTATGATGATAATGATAATTCAATGTACATATTTCAGTTCGGGTAAATTGTCAACAACTGACCAGCGGCTACTGTGTTTATGCTGCTTATAGGTACCTAAAGATAAATCATTTTTCAGTATAGAGAGGCCAGTTACTCATAAGTATCCCTAATAGGTAGAATTTTGGTAGTAAGCTAGCAATAAGGATATAAATTTGCAGTGCCCTTACAGGGTACATAGCTGTCCACAAACAAAATGTAATAACTTTATGTACCTACCTATGAATATGCAATAAATTACTGATTCCTGATTAATTACATTCTTTACATTTAGATTTTACTCTAGACTACTATTATTTATCCAGTTTAAGGATCGTACTGTGAAATTATTATTATAGGTAACTTATTATTTTATTTTTATTAATTCAATGTAATTTAAAAACAATATTCAATAATATTGTTAACATTTTGAAAATGTTTTTTAAGCCTTTTTGAATATACAAATATAAGCACTTTGACTTTACTGCACCGAAATTTTCGATGCAGCGTGTAAAAATACTGTAATCACCCAATCAGTTATAATTTGAGACGCCCGCTTAGGCACGCAAGTTGCGAGCTGGGCCGCGAACCATGTGGCCCTGCTTGTGCATAAATTATTGGTAAATATTCACATTACAAGTAGGTGCATTGGGGTAATTTGGAAAGTCGTCTAATTTCGAAAGTCACATAAAAATCACCGTTATTCCATCATAAGATTCCCCTTTCGATATTACCCGAACAATTCCGTGATTCGAAATTACCCCAATGCACTTACTTTTATAATGATGCCATAGAAGAGAAGTTTCACATTGTAATTTTCATAACTTTAATCACTTTAGCGTGTCCTCCAATTTATCTGGAAGTAAAATGGTCTGTTTTCGCTCTCTGAAGAAGGGCGATCGTCTGCACTACATCGTCAACCGTCTAGGCTTTAGTATTCATTCTAGTAAAGCATTACTTTATCACTGGTACGACGCTCGAATATATAAATAAATATTATAGCTCATTCTCACTGACTGAGTTCCATGGTAGGATAAAGAAGCTCCCCGAAGAAGATCCCCTGTCTGGGATTCGAACCCAGGACCATCGGCTCAACTACGCAAGATAGGTCATCAAATAATATATAATATATATGTATAGTGGTTTGGGATAATTACCGATTTGAACACGCTCGATTAATAGGCTAAATAGCAGCGAGACCACAAACAAATTATCGATGCGGCCCATCAACCCATTGATAACGTTAGTGCGAGTTCATATAAATATGTGCTACTTGCAACATTAGGTAGGTACTAAATATTTAAAAAATCAATCAATGCGCAAACAGGCACTATTCAGTTTGTAAGTTACTCTCAGGTTCTTTTACTAGACAACCTTCTTCGCTTCAAATGCTCACTCACCACCTCTCTTAAATAACGTTTGCCTAAACTACCTAGCTACCTACTATAAATAAAATATTGCATAAAATGAAAAATTAAACTAAGAAAAAATGTTGAAGAGTCATTACCTCTAGAGACATGCAAACCTAAGTTGTCAGCGATTGTGACAAACCCCGCCACTAACTAAACTAACTCTACTTAAGTTTAAAATAGGTCAACTCCCTTTTCTCCTATTAACTTGAACTACTGTTTTCGAGCCAGGCAATGTTAGGAAGGGTGGGGACTGGGCAAAGTTGGAGCACGGTATTTTACGAACATTTTGTAATTTTTCTGTATCATTGTCATCGTGCGTCAAAATTATGCTTTGAAGGGCGTGTCGTAACATAGCTAAAAGTGGATATACCTAAGTCTAATTTTGCATTCCAACTAACCATATTAAATACTATGTTAGTGTGTTGAATCCAACTTTAGAATGTTTTTATATCAGGGATCTGATTTAGTTTAACCGAAGCTCGTCCTTCTGCATTCAAATTTTCTGTGTTGAAATCTAGATGACCCCAAAATAGCTCCCAGTCCTCTGGTCACCGGGCGCGTCAACCAGGCGTTGAGAAATTTAATATGTAGGCGCAAATATGTAGCCGTCGCCACTTTTGTTCACTTCTGTTGCATCCAGCTTTAGGAAAAGTCACAACCCTTTTCTAGCGGCATCTGCAGCTTCCAGGGAATGAGCGTTGTTAGCGACTGGCTGGAGCGCGATCTCCTTATTGGTTTGAAATTATGTCAATTCTGCAGACTGTTTTGAAATATGACTTTAGTAGTCAGTCTGCCTTGTGTCACTAAACAGTATTGTTGTAATTATTTACTTAAATTCTATTAAAATAAGTCATTTAACAACGTGTTTTCATCTCATCTAGATATTAAGTATAACAGTCCACAACCCCGCTAGTTATCACGCGTTATGCCATCGTCGCTTGCCGCCGTCACGTGCGATGCCGTTCGACTCTAAGATGACCGGCACGCTGACGGCAGCAAGGGCCCTACATATTTATCATCATTTTATCATTCAGGAAGGCGTGCCGCTCCTTTGTCAGGGAGGCCGTGGTGGTCCAGCACATACTGGCACCGCAACGGCACTGGAGACGTTCATTCGTTTATATTCCCAGTCACAGGTGGGTTTAGACTGAGAGTCATTTTATCCAAGAGGATGCCAATGTTAGCGGATGGTAATGCGTGGAGCTAAAGCCTCGAGTCTAGTTGATGCTCGCTCTGATGGGTTATCGATAAGTGAAATTATAGTCGATCTACAGAGCGTCAGTCATTTTCCGTGTTATTTTGTTGGCTAGATCTTGGGTACAGTGGAACGAGGACAGAAAAGTCTGGGTCTAGGCGCGGGTTTCAATATGATGAAAGGGCGGGGTCCAATAGTTCCATGACATGTGTAAGTAAGGTGAATTTACATCTAATAATGTAAGGTGAATTTAGGTACAAATAAACGGAATTTTATTATTACTAATGCCATACATGCGCTGATTTTAAGGATTCATTCCATTGCAGCTGTGTAGATTTGGAGAAATATATATGTCACCGTAAAGTTGTAAAAACCGTTAGTATATAATTTCACTAGCGAGATTATGAACTAACGAAATATTGTGAACCGTAACGTACAGTTCACAATTTGACGGATTATTTTTACGTTAGATTATAATCTAACGAAGCGAAACCGTCATATTGTAAACTGTCATGGCGTCGGAACGAAGCTAGCGCTCTGATTGGTCGGTTTTATAGTAGATCGTTCTGTGGCCATAGAGTGACTGACACAAATAGATACTGCAATCACAGATGTCAATCAAAAACCTCGTTAAACTTTTATCATCAAAATTCGATATATTCAATAATTTAATATTCAATTTTCGAAAAAATAAAACCGTTAGTTTATAATCTTACTAGTGAGATTATAAACTGACGAGTTATGGTTTATGGTGAACCGTAACGTTCACAATTTAACGGATTATTTTTCGTTAGATTATAATCTAACGGAGAGAAACCGTCAAATTGTAAACTGTCATATGCGTCAGGAGCTAGCGCTCTGAATGCTCAGTTTTTTGTTAGATCGTTCTGTGCCCATAGAGTACCTAACATAAATAGACACTACAATCACAGATGTCAATTAATGTATTAAAATAGTACATTACGATACAAGTGCGTAAAAAAGGAAGTTAGAAACGAGTGGCGATAAATTAATGTTTTAAATCGACACGCCACGATACGAGTTACGAATTTCCTTTTCGCACTTGTATCGTACGACGTTTTTAAGTACAGATGGCCCCCCGAAGTTTCGTCCTGACATATAATGAACCACTTCTCCAACTAGTGCGTAAAAAAACACCATCTGTACTGAAATAGTACATTTCGTTTGCCACGAGCGGCACGCGAGTGGCAAATCTCGGGACTAGTGAAGAATGACATTCTCGCACGTGTGACGAACGACGTTTTTTAATACAGTTGCGAAAAAACACTACTACAACGAAATAAAACAATCCGAACTCTCAATTTTCGTATTGACATTGACGGATTATTTGACAATTCAAAGGCGTATTTTTGAAGCTTTCAAACTTGCGTGCATATTTTCGAGTTTGCTATTCATCTAACACAATTTATTTCATTGGGTGCCATAAAAACATAAACATTACGATTTGGGACGATTGTTTAATGTATACTTATGTTTTAATTCAATCGACCCATTTATGCCTCGATATATTGCAAATAACTTTAAATAATTAATGACAAATCGCGTAACATATTAAGGTTTTTGAACGTGCTTGCATTAAGAGACGACTCTAATTTGACAGAAGACGCGTTTTGTTCCATTCTGTTTACACGACTCATTGTGACCTATTTTTTCAAATTATAAACCATTTTATAAATTATGTTTAATATGACTAAAAGTAAACAATTACATAGGAAATATCAATCTTTTAAATATTAATGCCTTAATAGTATGTTTATAGTTTTATTCCGTCTTAGTAAACTAGACTAATATTAAAACAACTCTGTAAGTAGTCGTAAAATGGAACGCATACTTTTTACGCACTAGTGCGTAAAAACCAACTTCTCGCACGCTAAACAGCCAAAAAACGGGCACTTTTTGAGCAACTGTATTAAAATAGTACATTACGATACAAGTGCGTAAAAAGGAAGTTCGAAACGAGTGGCGACAAATTAAAACACGACCAAAGGGAGTGTTTTAAATCGACACGAGTTGCGAATTTCCTTTTTAAACGTGTATCGTACGACGTTTTTCAGTACAGATGGCTCCGAAGTTTCAACTTGACATATAATGAACCACTTCTCGCACTAGTGCGTAAAAAAACAACATCTGTACTGAAAAGTATATTTTAATGTTTTATGGCACTAGTGCGAAATGTGGTTAATTATGTGCCCATATCGAAACTTTAAAGGGACATATGTATGGACTGAAAAACGTCGAACGATACAAGTGCAAAAAAGAGGAAGTTTGAAACGAGTGTCGATAAACCAAAACACGACTGAAAGAAGAGTAATGTAGGTACTAATAATTGACATTTGTGATTGTAGTGTCCATTTATGTTAGGTACTCTATGGGCCCAGAACGATCTAACAAAAAACAGACCATTCAGGGCACTAGCTCCTGACGCATATGACAGTTTACAATTTGACGGCTTCTCTCCGTTAGATTATAATCTAACGAAAAATAATCCGTTAAATTGTGAACGTTACGGTTCACCATAACTCGTCAGTTTATGAACTCACTAGTAAGATTAAAAACTAACGGTTTTTTTTTCGAAAACTAAATATGAAATCACAAGAAATATACCAATGAAGCCGCCACATAACAAGCAAAGTAACTGACAATTTTGTTTATTTGGCGAGTTCGACCATTGCCTTAAACAATATATCGAATTTTTATGATAAAAGTTTAATGAGGTTTCTGATTGACATCTGTGATAGCAGTGTCTATGGCTCCCCACAGACAGTCTTAAAAATTCATAATCTCAAAAAAAAAATGTATGCAAATTGACAGTTCAAACTGACACTGACAGCTGTCAGTGTCAGTTTGAACTGTCAATTTGCATACAATTTTTTTTTAAGATTATGAATTTTTAAGACTGTCTGTGGGGAGCCTATTGGTGTCAGTCTTTCTATGGCCACAGAATGATCTACTATAAAACCGACCAATCAGAGCGCTAGCTTCGTTCCGACGCCATGACAGTTTACAATTTGACGCACGGAAGTATAATTAAAGCATGGAAGCCATGCTAAAATAAGAGCATGGTGACATGAATCTTACTCACAACACACTATCACGTTTTGTTTATGAGCGAATGCGACAAAAATCCGGAACTTCTTTCGTTTTCCCGAAGGTGGTCACTAAACGATTGTCAAGTGGTTGCCTTTTAGTAGTTACAATACGGCTAAATTAAATATGTGTTTATCTTTCACAGTCGGTGTCCACCTTTGACAACTGTACATAGTCGTATTATATTAAGTCAAATATTTCGGCGGTCATCTGGCCGATTTTTAATTATATTGTGTTTATTCCTAATAGATAGTTGATTAACCTGCTGTGTTACTATTTGTGATGTGTTCAAGTGCCTTATGTGACTGTGACCTGTGTGATTAAGGACTGTAATTCACGTACATGGTGAAAAGAAAACTGCCAAGAACATGTAACCTTTCATTAGCGAATTTCGTTCAATTATTGATAATATTATTTGTAGGATCTAAACGAAACATAAAAAACGATATTGATAGTTTATATATAACTAATGCCGTATTAAATTCTGCATAGTTTTATTCATGTTTTTTCGATATTTCTTCAAACTGTTTTTAGGTTATGTTTATATGATAGTGATGCGTAAAAATGTGTAATTTTTATCGATGTCAGGGATAATATAACCCTATCGACATTCATTCAATAATAAGGACATGAATGTTTATTGGTAGGCATCACGGACCTGGTAATGTAACAGGTCTAGCGAACTCAACCATTAATATTTTTTAGTTTTTCCAGATATTCTCATAGATGATTAAAAGAAACTAAAAATAGTTGAAACTATTGAAATAATAAATTATGTCACCTACACTGCCGTTTGTTTTATTTTCCATTTGGTAGAGAAGGTAAGTAGATTCTGAGTGGTGGACTTCACATGAGATAGATGCTAAATAAAAGCATTTTACTTAGGTCTTTGCGTAATGAGAAGAGAAGAATGTATTGATTTCTCATATACTCGTATTTTTTACACATACTATTTAGGCCGATATTGCACGATCATGGAAATCACATGATCACAGACAACATGCCGTCCTTTTTCGTCGCGTTAAAGAAGAAGGGAGACATACACATCTATGATGAAATATATATCATTTTGAATTGACATCTATTGAAATTATTAGATTAAATTTGATTATAATTGCGGCGTATCGAACTGGTAAAGGAGACTTTGACGTATTTTTAAGGAAACTTGAATTATTACTGAGTAAAGTGTCTACAGAAAACAAAAGGTTCATTTTGGTCGGCGACTTAAATGTTGACTTCATAACGGACAACAATCTAAAACGAAAACTAAGCGATATTTTATGCAGTTACAGTTGCGCGAACATTGTCGACTTTCCGACCCGTGTGTGCGCGGAGAGTAGCACCTCAATAGATTGCGGTATAGTACCTCAGGCCTTTGACGTCATCGCCACACCGCTGCATACACCCATAAGCGACCATAACGCGCAGCTGTTTACGTTATCAGTGGAACATTTGCATCGCGACTCAAACACGTTTATTGAACGAAGACTCATTAATGATGAGTCTATTTGTTTATTTTATTGCGACATCGAAAATTACAATTGGAATACTATATATAAACATGATTTAGACATTAATAATAAATTTAGTAAATTAATAAATATTTTGACATACTATATTGACATACATTTCCCTATCAAAAAGATTCGAATAAAGAAAAAGCCAAATGTTCCATGGATGACCGACGAGATAATGAATTATATGGCAAACCTTAACGACCTTTCCCATTTTAGGCAACAATACCCTGAAAATAGTAGTATATCAGTCAGTATAAGATACTATTCAGACTTAATAAAACGGAAAGTTTTAGAAAGTAGGCAAAAACACATAGAAAAACGAATAAAAGAAAGCCGAAATCCTCCAAAAGAAATATGGAAAATAATTTCGGAAGAAACATCGGCATCACAGGGTAGAAAAGACATAGTTTTAAATAACAATTCCAAACCGGTAAAAAAAAATGATATACCGG
Organism: Leguminivora glycinivorella; assembly: GCF_023078275.1. Classification (NCBI taxonomy): domain Eukaryota; kingdom Metazoa; phylum Arthropoda; class Insecta; order Lepidoptera; family Tortricidae; genus Leguminivora; species Leguminivora glycinivorella. The sequence continues at coordinate 28,106,054 of NC_062998.1, forward strand.
AAGTCCTAAATTCCCATTTCCTGGGTTTTAGCACTAAATTGGACATCGGGGTAAATGAGCCACTAGCAATGCGATACTTAACTGAATACTTGCAAACCAGAGATGTGCCCACCGTCGAACTACCCAAAGTCACGCCATCTGACCTTGACCGTGTCTTAAAGTCCCTCATGAAATGTCGAAGTACTCTCGACATATACGATATTTCAATAAATATTATTTTGTCCATCTGGCCGATACTTTCGGAGATACTGGTTAATTTGATAAACGAAATGTTTTTGACTGGTGTTTATCCCGATACGCTTAAATGCACAAGAGTGTGCCCAGTATATAAAAACAAGGGAGAAAAAACATCAGTGGATAACTACAGACCTATATCGATAGTACCCAGTATCTCAAAAATTATCGAGTCAATCGTATCACAGTGTTTGATTGACCACCTTGAAACTGACTTACTGACTGACAGACAGTTTGCATACCGTAAACGCATGTCCACAACCACAGCAGCCTATACCATGGTCGACAAAATATCATCAGCAATCGACGACAAGTACAAAGTAGCCGGCATATTTTGCGACCTGTCTAAAGCTTTTGACGTCATCAACCATGATGTCCTAATGAAAAAGCTCGCATGTTATGGCCTGCAAGGAAGAGGACATGATTTGCTAAAAACCTTTTTAGGAAACAGAACCCAGACGGTAGAAGTAATGAGCGGTGGACAAAGGATGCGATCGAGGAAAGGCAACGTGACGGTTGGAATCCCACAGGGATCAGCATTAGGAAATACCCTTTTTCTTGCGTTTATAAACGACTTACCATCCAGCATAACAGAAGGGGAAATCATTCTGTTTGCTGATGACACGACAGTAGTCGTAAAGGCACATACATATGAGGAACTAAACCGGAAAGTCAACATAGTATGCGGCCAGCTGCAGACGTGGTTTTCGGCAAACGGTTTGATACTCAACCTTAGCAAATCCAACGTAATGCTGTTCAGTGGTAGGTGCGTCACGGGCGCGAGTATTCAGTGTCCAATACCAATGAACGATAAGTGTAGGTTTTTAGGTTTTACACTTGACCCTAACTTAAATTGGAAACACCACGTGGACTCGCTGTGTGGCAGGCTTGGTAGTGCAGTGTTTGCACTACGTAAGCTCAAGCCGTTGATTTCCCGTGATGCCTTAAGGCAGGTGTACTTCTCACATTTCCACTCGCTTATGGCTTATGGTGTGATTCTGTGGGGAAACTCGACTGATGCTGAGAGAGTGTTACGCATGCAAAAACGGGCGCTGAGAGCTATGCTTGGCCTCAATCAGAGGCAGTCCTGCAGAACCTTGTTTTCAGAACACCAAATAATGACACACTACTCTCAGTATCTTTATGAGGTAATAATGTATACGCGAAGAAACCTGGGACAGTTTAGGCGAGTGGAAGTGAAGGGAAAGTGCCTTCGAAGCACGGGAAAACTTCGTACAGTGCCGCGTCGCACAGCACTACAAGCAAAAAACGCACGAGTCATAGGGCCCACCTATTATGAGCACCTACCCGCTGACATAAAAAATGAAAAAAATGAGGAAAGGTTCGGACGAAGACTGAAGAACCTTCTGTTGGAAAAGGAACTATACTCAGTAAAAGAATACATGCAAATAATAAAATAAATTATGGACGATTTTTCTTAGACATTAATTATTTTCTATTATAATTTTAATATTGACATTGATATGTACTAATTATAGTACTACTTTACTCTTACATTTCCGTAATTTATTTTTTATTATTTCTCATTATTCATTATTCATTATTCTATATTGTATTATTGACATTGGTTATTTTTGATTTGTACTATGTAGTACTAAACCTGTATTTATTTTATTTTTACCAATATGACATTTTAATATTTTTTTTTTTTTTGTTCACACTACTTTTTTCCATTTTTATTTGTAATTTTAATTTTATTATTTCTTTTGTAACGATCGTTATACGAATAGTAATATAAGCTGAAATGTAAATTTTAATTGTGTGAAATTTGTATAAACGAGATAAATAAACTAAACTAAACTAAACTAAACTAAACTATATGATAATGTGATATGGGCCAGTGGGCCTTAGTAAGAGAAGAATAATGAGCGGTTATGTAGGTACTGAGTACATAAACAAACCATTTATTTGCAATCCGTAGGTATGGTTAGATTGGTTAGCCAAGAATACAGTATGAATATGTGACTTTCATGGTCAAAAAGCCACAATAATCCTAATGAAATATTTATAATAGATATTGTATGTTTTCGTTACTTTTATATGTATCAAGTTTATATGATTTTTAAGGTGAGAACATGAGTAAGCGTGTATTTTATCGATAATAGAATCGACAAAGTAACATCCCTAGCAAAACAAGAACCTACTGACCACCTACCAGAAAGAGAAATAACTAGCATATATCCATCCCTTTTCAATACATTATCTAATTCATAAAGAAGTCAAGGATGAGTATATGCATTTCTCAAACTTTGTTATTAGGGAGGCTTGATTTGACGGTTTCGCTTCGTTAGATTATAATCTAACGTAAAAATAATCCGTCAAATTGTGAACTGTACGTTACGGTTCACAATATTTCGTTAGTTCATAATCTCGCTAGTGAAATTATAAACTAACGGTTTTTACAATTTTACGGTGACATATATTCCATATTCGTAACTAAGTGGAAAAAATGGTAAAAATATGAAGTCCCCTTTGGGGATCGATTTTTGAATTTCGGACGCACGAATTCGCCGTTCGAAAGTCTGTGGAAAACGACGTAATGCTATTTTTGAAAAATGATGGCTAGTAATTTAAAAACTAGTGGTAATAACCACTCGTTTTCGATTCTGTTAGTAGAATTTAAATCGCTTGTAGTGGAGATATTATTGAACGAATTTCACGAAATCGAATGGCCGAGATTCAAAAATCGGCCCCCTGGTTCAAAATTTTAGCTATAAAAACAGCTGGAGGGTGCAAGTTACGGTCACCTATGGAAACTTGCTTGGCACATTTTTTGAACACCCCTTATTTGAAGAACATTATACCTACTGTAGGTTCTCTTGCATGACCTCTCTCTTGCTTGAATGACCACCTTCAATTGTTGGACTCTGTCTCATGTTTAAAATATTCAGCGTTAATCTCTTAATGTAAAATACCCTATAATGGACGGTTATGCCATTATGGACAAAAAAACACAAATCCTTAAAAATAAGAATCTAAAATTAGTTTCTAAAAACTGATGGCAATGTACCATAAACTAGAGTTGTAGAGCTGTTTAATTTTGAAGTTTCAATTAATTCGGTTATTTCTGAAGGATTTGGCGGCAAGATAAAATTCACCACTTTACTGAAAAAAATATCAAGACGAATTCTTAGTAATGTTGCTAAGAGAGTTGAGTTTATGAATAAAAAATAATACTCGGTGTAAACTTGAATGAGTTTTACTTACTGCATTAAGCATGAGATAAGGTATAAAACATACTAGTTTGTTGCTCCAAAGATATAAATAAATAGCGTTATTTTGCGAGTGTCCATTACTGGAACCGGAAAACTGCGTACCTTCTATGATGGACAAGGAACAATTTACAAAACCAAAATTTACAAGAAACAATCCTATGTTAAAATAACCCAAACTAATTTTATTTATGGTAGGTATATAAAATTGACTCATTGAGTATCAGTTGGCTTTAAAAGTAAAATTTTAAACTTATTTCACTGTCCATAATGGGGGATCCATTACTGGAGAACTGCCGTCCATGATTGGAGAAAAAACACCTTGTTTTAATTTGTTAACTATGAAGAAACCAATAGGAGTATCTACTCTGCAATACGCTTGAAATGTAAAAGAAGGATAGGACATTCAATATTTAACACGCTTAGCGGTAGAATTTTTACATTTATCAGCCAAATATCAAAAACAGGCGAAATGATTTCTTAAACTGTCCATGATTGGGTCCGTTACCTTATGTGTCTCTTTAATTCAAACTCCGGTAAATCCATTCAGGTTTAAGGTTGATTTATTAAACAATACAATCTGAAAGAAATTCAACATTATATCATAAGTAATATATTTATCTGAATTTAAGCGACAGTAGCGACACCTACATAGATTAGATAGTTCAGTCAGCATCAAACGTTGCTGATCAAATAATGCTCCCATTCTGTAACCGATGAACAAAAAGAGATGTGTCTCCATATAGAAAAATAACAACAAACTATACTGATTTATCTATGTTTAGAAAAGTTATTCAGGATGTCAGATACTTTTGGTGCGTTGTTTCATTCGCTACTATTGAAGCTGACCGTACTTAGGTTCCTACCTAATGATATTTGACTAAACTATGAGTTTTGTCAAGTACACGTAACTTTAGCCTCCCAAAACTTATTTATCTCGGAAAATTGCAGCACAGCGCGTTCCCGACAACCACAATAGAAGCTAAACGAGAGCATAACACTCAGATAAAATATTTTTTCCCCTTACAACCTTTTCACGGGCCGCTGTTACTGCCATCCCATTGTTAAAAATCTCTTGTTATCTTCTGTGTTATTTTATTTTTATTGTGGGGTTTCTGTATACGGTATAGACGAAGCATATTTGTATCTAAAATATAAGATACCTACGTTACATATTAAGTTTCGAGATTTACTACGATTACGGTACCAAGTTTAGACATGTTACTTATAGTCATTCTTGGCACGCTAAGGTCAACACGGATATCCTGTATCCGTCAGTTACACTTGTCCTGTACAGGGTAGGGTACCCTGTTACGTAAACTAATCGAGATTTTGATACAGCTATGATCTGTTATAACATGTTATAATAGATCAATAACAATTTATTCCTGCGGCTCGCGTTGTCAATGTTGTCGAGCAGATTCTTCATTTCGAAAATCTTAAAAAAAATTGTAGCATGTTTTGTCACACGGGATTTTTTGGTCAATATAAGTAAATTTATGGTTTTCCCACACTGTATGTTATATAACATTTGTTAGTTGTAAGCAGCAGTAAATAAATTGATTAAAAGGTATACATTCAATATCAATAACGAGTGTTTTTTGTACTGAGTAAAACTGGACCCCTTGAATCGATCTCATCATTACAATTAAAGTGTTGGTTTTTACGAGTTACATTCATCTTTATATATGATTTTCTCTCAAACTCCGAAATGTATTTGGGAACAATGGCTCTTTTTGAATTTACATCCAAACATAAAAAAAAAAATCTTCTATATACATATTAAGTAAAAACAAGAAAAAACATCACTCAAGAGATGACGTGGACCGAGCGAGATGACGTGGGTTTAATTTTGGCACCTCCGCTAACGTCAAGGGACAGCTGAGCAATTGGTGGTCAATTATTGACATTTCATCATTAAGATAACGCCCGTCAACGGAACTACGACAGCTTGATAGATGTACTGGCTAATTAATTCAGCTGGTTTAGGCGGTTTACCTATGAGCGACAGTGACAGGCCCTTATGTCCTTCGGTGTCTTCCGGGTACCTATTATATTATAGACAGTGTTGAAAAAATCAATAAATTAAGTTTAATTTCTCATAAAGGCAAATTCTTTTGAGAGAAATGAGTTTTATATATTTAACGTACCCCCACGACGAGATTTTTAATTAAACTTTACCCCCGGGGCATTTTTTTCTACCCTCTTTTTGGTATGATACTTAAACACAATATATAAACTTCAACCATTTTAGGTACTTTCGACATCCATTCTTCATTCGCCACTCTAGTAGAAATCTTTGTTATCTTTGTCAGGAAATCTAACGAGTTTCGGAGTAAATAGATTAGAGTTAAACTTGTAAATATAAAGTGAAAGTAAAATCCTCAAAAATACAACATAAAAACCGTAAAACCATATTATCTAATAAAGAAATCTGACATTGCTAAATGAGTGATTCCCAAATGTTCCATAGGACAGTGACGTCATGGTATAAAACGGCATTTTTGTCCCATTATGTTCCATAGAACTACATACTAGCTTTTTATTCTGGTTTTCTTGTCAGTGACGTAATAGAACAAAATAAAACTGTTTTTTGTTACTTTGTCCCATCATGGGAAAAAATAGTAATTACATTTCCTAGTTGTCTCATAGAACATAGAACTACATGAACATGAGTGGTAGTTTTGGTAGATACTCAATTTTTAGCCAATACTTGGCAAACAGTGCATACGGACAGACAAACAGCGAAGTCTTAGTACTATAGTAGTAGTGATGAAAATGGCGAAAATTCACGTTGTTTCTTTCGACTTTGAAACGTCACCTGACCTAAAGAAATCATGTTTTACCTGTCACTCTGACAGTCAGACATCATTGAATAGGTTGAAAAAGTACTCCACGAATTTCTACCGAAATTGTACTGTTTAGTACAGTACCCCTGTTTAATAGTACATGTACTGCTTTAATCAAGGTGACTGAAGACATAAGACGGCGCATGGAGGATCAAATGGTCACAGGCCTTATTTTAGTTGATTTCTCTAACGCATTTAATACTGTTGATCATGACATTTTCCTTGCTCTTCTTAACCATATAAATGTTTCGCCCCAAGCTCTAAGATGGTTTTCTGCCTACATTGAGGGACGCAAGCAAGCCGTCCGAGCTGACCGGTCCTTGTCGGACTGGTGCGACCTAGTCACCGGCGTTCCTCAGGGTGGTATTCTCTCTCCTCTCCTCTTCTCTACATTTATAAACTTTATCACCCCTGAGTTAGGCTGTGCATACCATCTGTACGCGGATGATCTGCAACTTCACGAGAAATGCCATGTAACAAATATAACAAATGCCATTGATAAATTAAATGGGGATCTCCTACATGTTCAACGATGGTCGGAGAAGTTTGGCTTATTTGTGAATCCCGCAAAGTGTCAGGCTATTGTCCTGGGTAGTTCGCGACAACTTGCCAAGCTGGACCTAGATTCGGTTAGGCCGGTGCACTTCAATGGCACTCCTATTTCTTTTAGCCCGAGCGTGAAGGACCTGGGAGTATACTTGGACTGCACACTGAGTTGGAGACCGCAGGTTGCGGAAATCAGTCGGAAGGTTACTGGTACCCTTCATGCACTCAACCGGCTTAGACACTTCTTGCCAGTAAAAACCAAGATATTGTTAATCAACACCTTGATTTTACCCATTATCGATTATGGTGATGTGTGTTACCCGGACTTAAACGTAGAACTTCTTAATAAGTTGGACCGGCTCCTTAATAATTGTATTCTCTTTATCTTCTGCCTCCGGAAATACGACCACGTGTCCTCATTTCGCCACAGCTCGGCTGGCTCCCTATTCGGCAACGGCGGAATATTCGCATGCTCTGCACACTCTATTCCATTCTCAATGACCCTCACTCCCCTGAATATCTAAAGTCCTTGTTTCACTTTTTTGGTGCCTCTCGTGATCGTAATCTTTGTTCCACTGGCAATCTCTCTCTCTCTCAATCCCTCTTCATCGTACGGGCTTCATGTCCAATTGCTTTGCTGTTCAGGTGGCCCGCCTCTGGAATGGTCTTCCCCCTAGCATCAGGAAAGCATCCAATAAGAATGCATTCAAAGGATCTGTGCGTAATTTCTTTTCTGGTAGTTCCACATAATATAAAATAGTACAAGTTGGTAGTTCAAAGAAGAATTAAGTATCTATCTAACAAGTTTAATGTTTATATATTAATTATGTACATATGAGTATATGTATATATCATTAAATTATATTATTTATGTATTATATGTATTATTTGATGTAAGTATGTTTTACATTTCTGATTTCCTTTTTCTGTTCTTTTATTTTCAATGCACCGCCTACAATCTTCTCTGCTTTGCCTTAAGGTTGACTGGTAGAGAATGCCTCATGGCATTAAGTTCTCCTTTTGTACATTAAGTTTGTCTTTTGTGCAATAAAGTTTAAATAAATAAATAAATAAATTATTACCAAACGCAGTAATACGTTTCAAACACTGCCATTAGTCATTTTTATTGATTACTGTATTTTAGGGTTGTCTGCTTCGTGTTGTACAAATTAAGTACAATTATTTGAAGTATTATTTACCATCTAAATTATGCTTAGAGTCGCTTGTATAGTATGGTCACGACGACGAGCCGTATGTTGTACCGTCAAAACCATAGAAGTACAATTTTTAAAATGAATAGGACATAAAAGTACATTTATTTTGAAGATCAGTAGATCAAAAACAGAACATATGTTCTGTGATTTCGGCGGTCTCTCTGGTTTTGCTGCCATAGAACTCGATGGCATTTTATTGCCGGTCTGCTCCGACTTTAAGTACCTTGGTTCGATCGTACAGTGCGATGGCGATATCGACCGCGACGTGAAAAACCGTATTAGCACGGGGTGGATGAAATGGCGACAGGTCACGGGAACCATTTGTGACGCCCGGATGCCTCTTCGACTGAAGGGCAAAATTTATAAATCTGTCATCAGACCTGTCGTCATGTATGGATCAGAGTGTTGGGCCCTAAAGGTGACGGATGAAAAGAGATTGCATGTAGCAGAGATGAGAATGTTAAGATGGATGTGTGGCGTCACAAGAATGGATAAGATAAAGAATGAGTATATCAGAGGAAGCCTGAAAGTAGCACCGATTGTTGAAAAAGTAAGAGCGAATCGACTAGCATGGTATGGACATGTAATGCGGAGGGATGATAGGCATGTGACGAGAAAGATATTACGAATGAATGTGGAAGGTGGTGGAAGTAACAGGAGGGGAAAACCGAAGAAGAGGTGGATGGACTGTGTGAGACATGATATGGAACTAAAACAAGTTAATGAAGAGATGACGAGTGACAGAGATGTATGGAAGAGAAAGACATGCTGCGCCGACCCCAAGTGACTGGGATAAGGGCAAGAGAATGATGAATGATGATGTACTGCAATAATAAATTCATAACCCTCCGTGGTCGTACTGTATAGTACCACACTAAATTTCAACTCTCTAGCTATTACCGTTTATGAGATACAGAGTGGTGACAAACGGACGGACGGTAGGACGGCGGATTGTTTATTTTTAGAAAGTACAATTTTCGTACAATTATTTACCACCATAAAAAATATTTTTTATTATTTTATTATTCTTATTCTATTAATTATCAGCAGTCCTACTTCCCTATTATTGGTGGCGTGCCAAGGAACCACACTTTCTGCCCACTCCACTAATTTTGTTCAAAATCTCCAAAGCTTTAAGAGTACTTTTTTTAAGTACATATTTTGTATACATTTGTTTACAATAATCAGGATTCAAATAGGGTCTGAGGCGTGGGCAGGAAGCATCGCACCATTCGACAACGATGACAATATTTTATTTCAACTCACTAGCTCACACTTTTTTAAAGGATTTAATGAAAGATTGAGAGTACGCAACTTTTTTTAATATGTAAGTATTATACTACAATCATATTTTAAATAAAAAGTAAACCAAGATATTTCTCCTATAATACGTAAATAAACGTTGACTTTTTACTTCGAGTGTTACAGACACACTATTTCAAAAATAAACCTTCAATAACATTGATGTATCATTAGTACTAGATACACAGTCAGGCGAAAAAAATGGCTACAGTCAAACTCTAGATCTTACGAAAAAGTACAGAGTTGGTGACTTAGTCATTCGCCGACCGGCGTCGAATGACAATGTCGTCGTGCTCGGTTAAGAATTGTAAAAATAGCACAAAAAAACACAAGAAAGACAGTGGGATGAGTTTTTTTACGTAAGTAATTCAAATGTATTGACAAATCTTATACTTTTAAACGAGCAATTCTTGTATATTTATTTATTTATTTATTTATATATTTATTTACACTGACGAATTCGGAAACCGCTCTAACGATTTCGCTGAAATTTGTTATGTGGGGGTTTTTGGGGGTGAAAAATCGGTCTAACTTATCCTTAGGTCCCGGAAAACGCGAATTTTCGAGTTTTCATGCGTTTTTCTTTGCGCGCCATCTCGTGTGCAGTAGTTGTACTGTTAAGACAGAATTCTTTCGGTCGATGTAAGTACTATTTATTGCAAACACTAGATGGCGACACAGGTCAAGGCTAAAACGAATAGAAAAATACACTATTTGAGTTTTTGTGGCGAAATGCGCGCCATCTCGTGTGGAGTAGTTGTGTTGTTAAGGCTGAGAATTCTTTCGCTCGATGTAGGTACTATTCATTTTTGAACTAGATGGCGACACATGTCAAGGATACGAAACAGAACCGAGCGAAGCTCGGTCGCCCAGATATTTATGTATAAACTCGATGCAATTTCGTGTTTTAGAATAAATTTAATTAATTGCAAAAATAAAGGATTTTCATGGAACAAAAAGGTACGGAGTCGCTATTATTTTATTTACATCTACTTACATGCGTTTTCTTATACATGTGCCTATTGACGAAAAAGTAGGTAGGCAGTGTTCAGTAGCCATCAAATATATGGCAACGAACGAGATGTTCAAAAATATCTGAACATACACTCACACGTTTTCTGATATCTTTGAGTAACTCGTACGTTGCGATATATCTGACTGTATATTTTTAAAATACGTGTAGCAAACTTGAAATGGCAGATTTCATCACTTTGTCTCGTATGTACTTTAATAGCGTTATATTTTAATTCAAGATTCCCTCGGGATCCCAAGGTGGTGACAACACCGTCCGTCTACATTACTAATTAAAACTTAACCAAATATACTCAAAATAAACTAAGAAATGCCATCAGCATCCTCGGTTAAGTGGCTCTAATATAGGCCTATATTAGAATTAAGTTTTTAGTTTCATTTATACTGTAATTACTCTGTATCTATTTTGTTAGGAAGTATTAGTTTCAAGACTCATGTCTACTTGCTATCCCGAATCCCTTCATTATCGTAATTGGAAGAAAGTATACCTACCAGTGCACAAATTACTTATTCACATCACCTTCCGTCCTTAAATGGACTTTTTCTTCCCCGCTAGAAGAGATCAAAGTAGTACTTTTCTTCCCTGCTAGGAGGGATCAAAGTGGCACTTTTCTGTTCAAGGACATTTATTTGCCGGTATAAAATATATTTCTTTGATAAACTTGTTGATTTGTTGAGTAATTATCTCATCATCCCCCTAGCGTTTTCCCGGCCTATGCCTCGGCTCAGGGAGAGCCTAGGGGTCCGCTTTGCTGAGTTATTATCTAATAGTATTAAATAAATCTGTTTCATCTCTATGTTCCTTCATTTTTCTCTTGGGTGGTGTGAAAAGCAGTATGTGTCACACGGTAGCAAAATTATTTTCACCTTGGGCGTTAACACTTGAATCCCTCATTACGCTCAGGATTCCATTTTAGAATCCCTCGCTACGCTCCGGATTCTATTATATAATCCTCCGCTACCTTTAGCATTCAATGTACGCCCTCGCCGTAAATTTATCATTTTGCTCCCCTGAGACACAATCTATTATTTGGGTTGTATTTATCGAAATAAATATTGTTGCCGGTTTTACAGGTGGTTAAAGGTTTTCACGATTGTTGTATGGGAGCCCCCTTAAAAAACATATTTTATTTTATTTTTAGTATTTGTTGTTATAGCGGCAACAGAAATACATAGTCTGTGAAAATATCAACTCTCTAGCTATCACGATTCTTGAGATAAAGCCTGGTGACAGACAAACAGGCAGACGGACGGCTAGACGGAAAGTCTTAGTAATAGGGTACCATTTTTACCCATCGGGTACGAAACCATAAAAAAAGATTATATTTACAATGAAAACCTAGGTATACTGCCAATTTGGCAAACAAGTGAATTTGTTTATTATAATAGATGTCTTAAGATGATTCTTTTAACATTTTATATACAAGGTTTGAACCTTGTATATAAAATGTAAAAAGTGTAAATAAATTTATTTTGTTATAAGAGATAATTAATTAATATTATTTATGCGACTCCATGCATCCGATATTCTGATGACTTGTAGTTTTGACATTGATAGTTTTTCTAATGACGTTTCAGTAGTTGCCAGTATCGCGGTGATCGGACGAAAACGGTTTATATTAGACCCAGAGCCCAGGCCCGCCAGACCTTCCTCAAATTCTCAAGGATGAAACTTTGGGACAATGTAGAGTTCATATCGGCGGTTAATGTGTGCATATTTTCTAGTTCGGCCCATCGGCCAATTTTTTGCTATCAAGTGATGAAGGTGAAAAAAAAAGTGCTTACTTTCCTTAAATTCTCAAGGCTGATTTTTATATATGTGTTAGAGCACGTTGTTAGAAATTGGTTATCATCAATGCCAGACCGTTTCCGCCGGCCATAACTTTTACCAGACGCGACAAAGTTGGCAAAAAACGACTCTAACTTACCTCATTTTCTCAAGCCTGATTTTGATATATGATACGCAGGGACCTGTAACTAGACCGTTTGTAAGCAGCCAGACCAATCGGATGGACCCAACCATCCGCCAGACCGACTTAAAGTTTCGATATGAGCATTAGTAGATTTGAAATATTCCGGGTCTATAAAAGCTAAAAACTTGAATTTTCTACATTAAGCTACGTGTATATTGTATACTTGACGTAATAAGCGACTTTCAAAAATTTTACTTCTAAGGAAATAAAAAAATGAAAGTTTATATGTGGTGCAAGATTAATTTTAAGCTATGAATTTTATTTACACTGCGTAAGTACATGTGTATTTTATTATAAATATAACTTTTACCAGACGCGACAAAGTTGGCAAAAAACAACTCTAACTTACCTCATTTTCTCAAGCCTGATTTTGGTATATGATACGCAGGGACCTGTAACCAGACCGTTCGTAAGCAGCCAGACCAATCGGATGGACCCAACCATCCGCCAGACCGACTTTAAGTTTCGATATGAGCATTAGTAGAATTGAAATATTCTGGGTCTATAAAAGCTAAAAACTTGAATTTTCTACATTAAGCTACGTGTATATTGTATACTTGACGTAATAAGCGACTTTTAAAAATTTTATACAGTATACACGTAGCTTAATGTAGAAAATTCAAGTTTTTAGCTTTTATAGACCCGGAATATTTCAATTCTACTAATGCTCATATCGAAACTTTAAGTCGGTCTGGCGGATGGTTGGGTCCATTCGATTGGTCTGGCTGCTTACAAACGGTCTGGTTACAGGTCCCTGCGTATCATATACCAAAATCAGGCTTGAGAAAATGAGGTAAGTTAGAGTCGTTTTTTGCCAACTTTGTCGCGTCTGGTAAAAGTTATATCTAAATATATAAAAGAAGAAGCTGACTGACTGACTGACATATCAACGCACAGCCGAAACCGCTGGTCCTAGAGATTTCAAATTTGGCACGTAGGTTCCTTATATAGTGTAGAGGAGCACTAAGAAAGGATTTTCCAAAATTCATCTCCTAAGGGGGTCAAATGGGGGTTCAAAGTTTGTATGGGGAAACAAGATTAGTTTGACTATTTTATTCGAAACTTCACAGGAAGATTCCTTAAGACATATGACTGAATACGTATTTCAGGTTTTTTGAAAATTTAACCCCTAAAAGGGTGAAAAGGGGGTGATAAAGTCAAAAAATCAATATGGGTATCGTTTTTATGGTTTATCGGGTCGCTGATCACGATAAATACAACGTTTTTAAAATCTAACGAGGCGGAAGTGAAATACCTTCTCCCCTGTTGTGGTGCAATGGGGTTTAAATATCAAAAAAATATATAAAAGAAGATATTGACTGACTGACTGACATATCAACACACAGCCGAAACCGCTGGTCCTAGAGATTTCAAATTTGGCACGTAGATTCCTTATATAGTGTAGAGGAGCACTAAGAAAGGATTTTCCAAAATTCACCTCCTAAGGAGGTCAAATGGGGGTTCAAAGTTTGTATGGGGAAACAAGATTAGTTTGACTATTTTATTCGAAACTTCACAGGAAGATTCCTTAAGACATATGACTGAATACGTGTTTCAGGTTTTTTGAAAATTTAACCCCTAAAAGGGTGAAAAGGGGGTGATAAAGTCAAAAAATCAATATGGGTATCGTTTTTATGGTTTATCGGGTCGCTGATCACGATAAATACAACGTTTTTTAAAATCTAACGAGGCGGAAGTGAAATACCTTCTCCCCTGTTGTGGTGCAATGGGGTTTAAATATATAAAAGAAGATATTGACTGACTGATTGACATATCAACACACAGCCGAAACCGCTGGTCCTAGAGATTTCAAATTTGGCACATAGGTTCCTTATATGGCGTAGAGGAGCACTAAGAAAGGATTTTTCAAAATTCTCCTCTTAAAAGGGTGAAATGGGGGTTCAAAGTTTGTATGGGGAAACAAGATTAGTTTGACTATTTTATTCGAAACTTCACAGGAGGATTCCTAAAGACATATGACTAAATACATGTTTCAGGTTTTTTGAAAATTTGACCCCTAAAGGGGTGCAAAGGGGGTAAAGTCAAAAACACAATATGGGTATCGTTTTTATGGTTTATCGGGTCGCTGATCACGATAAATACAACGATTTTTAAATCTAATGAGGTGGAAAAGAAATTTTCTCCCCTGTTATTGTGCAATGGGGTTAAAATATCCAAAATAGCCATAAGTATAGCTTTAGTTTTTATCTTTACTTCTGGTTCAAGAGATTTAAATTGACACGGAAGTTCCTTAGAGGAGCACTAAGAAAGGATTTTTCAAAGTTCACCTCCTAGCATGTTAATTTGACAGGGGCAAGGACAGGGACAGGGCCAGGGACAGGGACAGGGACAGGGACAGGGACAGGGACAGGGACAGGGTCAGGGACAGGGACAGGGACAGGAACGGGATAGGGTTAGGGATAGGGATAGGGATAGGGATAGGGATAGGGATAGGGATAGGGATTGGGATTGGGATTGTGATTGGGATAGGGATAGGGATATGGATATGGATATGGATAGGGATAGGCATAGGCATTGGGATTGGGATTGGGATTGGGATTGGGATAGGGATAGGGTTAGGGATAGGGATAGGGATAGGGATAGGGATAGGGATTGGAATTGTAATTGGGATAGGGATAGGGATATGGATAGGGATAGGGTTAGGGTTAGGGATAGGCATTGGAATTGGGATTGGGATAGGGATAGGGATAGGGATAGGGATAGGGATTGGGATAGGGATAGGGATAGGGATATGGATAGGGATATGGATAGGGATAGGGATAGGGATAGGGATTGGGATAGGGATAGGGATAGGGATATGGATAGGGATAGGGATAGGGATAGGGATAGGGATTGGGATCGGGATAAGGATAGGGGTAGGGGTAGGGGTAGGGGTAGGGGTAGGGGTAGGGGTCGGGGTAGGGGTGGGGATCGGGATCGGGATCGGGATCGGGATAGGGATAGGGATAGAAATAGGGATAAAAATAGGGGACGGGGACGGGGATAGGGATAGGGGAGGGACGGGGACAGGGACGGAACGGGGACGGGGACAAAGATAGAGATAGGGACGGGGATAAGAATAGGGATTGGGGTCGGAATAATCGGTCGGCAATCGATATTTAGGCAGTGTAAAATGCAGGTGGCCCAGTGGGAAGGTATTAGTAAGTAGGCATCGGCGAGTATCCTGCATCCGTAAACTATTACATTCAATGTGCTGTAAGAAGATCGTTGTTTGCTTGCCTTTTATATGTTTACGTTTGCAATAAGTATAAGCAAAATGGAAAAATTGTAAGCGATAATGCAAGGAAGTACTTTTTACCCTACCGACCATAGCGTCGAGATACTGGCTATGTGGGTTGTATGAAGTTTCCCCAGTATAAATATTTATATAGGTAAAATACATACATATTTGCACCTACGCTGTGGTCGCTGTGTAACAATTCTACAATCATTGCAAGAATTTCTTTTAAAACAATATTAATATGTGTAAGGTACAGTCAGCCAAAACCGGACCGTACAGCAAATAGATCAGTTACAATGGCCCTCCAGTCGAGAATTGCCCCGCTTTACCTTAATCGAAATAATCGCGGACAGATGTACCTACAAAGAAACCTACGGATCCAAATGAAAATCTTATTTTTTGTAAACGTTTCAATAAGAATACTTTTATTACGCGGGCGAAGCCGCGGGTAAAAGCTAGTTTATAATAAAATACACATGTACTTACGCAGTGTAAATAAAATTCATAGCTTAAAATTAATCTTGCACCACATATAAACTTTCATTTTTTTATTTCCTTAGAAGTAAAATTTTTGAAAGTCGCTTATTACGTCAAGTATACAGTATACACGTAGCTTAATGTAGAAAATTCAAGTTTTTAGCTTTTACAGACCCGGAATATTTCAATTCTACTAATGCTCATATCGAAACTTTAAGTCGGTCTGGCGGATGGTTGGGTCCATCCGATTGGTCTGGCTGCTTACAAACGGTCTAGTTATAGGTCCCTGCGTATCATATATCAAAATCAGGCTTGAGAAAATGAGGTAAGTTAGAGTCGTTTTTTGCTATCTTTGTCGCGTCTGGTAAAAGTTATGGCCGGCGGAAACGGTCTGGCATTGATAACCAATTTCTAACAACGTGCTCTAACACATATATAAAAATCAGCCTTGAGAATTTAAGGAAAGTAAGCACTTTTTTTTTTCACCTTCATCACTTGATAGCAAAAAATTGGCCGATGGGCCGAACTAGAAAATATGCACACATTACACGCCGATGTGAACTCTACATTGTCCCAAAGTTTCATCCTTGAGAATTTGAGGAAGGTCTGGCGGGCCTGGGCTCTTGATCTATATGTTACTTATTTGAAAACTCGTATCGAACGGTTCACGAATTTGATTCTTACGGCTTACATAACAAATTCCGTTTTCAAAAAACAGATATATTTTGATTTTAGGTTTAAGTTAGCGTTATTTGCACCTATCTGAATAAAGTTGGAATGTCATTTGAGGCCATTTTTTTCGACTTTTTTGTTCGGGACTGTGTGTCTATAGATATTTAGTTTAAGTTCAATAAACCTTACTCGAAGGTGTGTTTGACAGCGTATGTCATGACACTCATGACACATAATTATGCTTCTTGACACGTGGGCACGAATACTCACGACACCTTTTAGCCGTTATTTGCGTTCAAAAGGTTAAATGCTCAGAATAAACAAGACATACTGAACATGACATAAGTATGAACATGACATAAATAAGTACCATTTCCACCACACCACCACACCACCACAGTCGTTACCACAGTCGGTAGTGACCCTGCCTGCTAAGCCGCGGTCCTGTGTTCGACGACCGGTCTGGCTCAGTCGGTAGTGACCCTGCCTGCTAAGCCGCGATCCTGGGTTCGAATCCCGGTAAGGGCATTTATTTGTGTGATGAGCACAGATATTTGTTCCTGAGTCATGGATGTGTTCTATGTATATAAGTATGTATTTATCTATTTAAGTATGTATATCGTCGCTTAGCACTCATAGTACAAGCTTTGCTTAGTTTGGGGCTAAGTTGATCTGTGTAAGTGTCCCCAATATTTATTTATTGGGTTGGTAAGAAAGTAATGAGCGATCGATTGAATTCCACATAAAATTTTTGAGAGAGTTCTAGAATCTTCTATGGTCGAAAGTATATAAAGGGCGAGTCGCACAGTTTCTCGTCAGTCATTCACTAGCTGTCGCCGAGCTAATATAAGGAAGAAAATGGACGAATTAAAAGTGCATGTAAGGCATTGCTTACTATATGAATTTCAGTCTGGCCATTCAGCCGCCGAAGCAGTGCGTAATATATGTCAGCGTGTTGCTCCTGAAGTTGTGTCTGAGGCCACGGCGAAACGATGGTTCCAGCGGTTTCGTAGTGGCGACTTTTCATTATCAGATCAACCTAAGTCTGGTCGACCGGTGAAGATTGATGTAGCCAAATTAAAAACCTTAATTGAAGGAGATCCGAGGCTAACGAGTCGTACTCTTGCTACCGAATTAGGCTGCTCTCATGTCACCATAGAAACACATTTACACGAGTTGGGAAAAAACTACAAATACAGTGTTTGGATACCGCACGAACTTGATAGAGATCAACTAAACCGCCGTGCCAATATCTGCATACAACTTCTGTTTTTACGCCGCACATTCAACTGGTTGGACCATCTTATCACTGGAGATGAAAAATGGGTCTTATATATAAATCACACACGCAAACGTCAGTGGCTAGCTCCAAACGAAGAAGGAATAGAGGCACCAAAAACAGAGCCTCACCCGAAAAAAGTTATGCTGTCCGTTTGGTGGGATATTCATGATATTATTCACTGGGAACTCCTACCAAGTGAAATGACTGTTACCGCATCAGTATACTGTAATCAACTTGAAAATTTAAACCAAAAAATCTGTCAGAATCGTCCACAGCATGCTAAAGTTTTTTTCTTACACGACAATGCTCGCCCACACATTGCAAAAGTAACTCGGCTAAAGCTATTGGAGCTAGGTTGGAAAGTGATACCTCATCCACCGTACTCTCCAGACTTGGCACCTACGGATTACGCATTGTTCAGATCGCTAAGCAATGCCTTGAATGAAAAAAAGTTCGATGATCAAGCCCATCTACGACAGTACATAGCTGAGTTTTTTGAATCTAAACCTAAGAACTTCTTCGCCGATGCTATTCATTCTTTACCAGAACGATGGAGACAAGTAGTAGATAACGAAGGCCGTTATATTTTTGATAAATGATTAAAATAATAAATTAAATAAAAATTACAATATTGGTTATGATTCGCTCATTACTTTCTTACCAACCCAATATTTATTATTTATTTATATTTGGCGTGCAGATTTAATGTATACCCTAGGCCGTACCTAATCAACAAAATTCAGTAAATTGTTACACTAAGGCAAAATCACTTTTTTATCGTAGTTATGTATTGCAAACTCAAGAACATAAACCAGTTACCTTGATTATCATCACGTCACGTTGTTGATATTTTCTAAAAACCTTCATGACATCATCCCAACAACTGTCGATATGTAAAAAGTGAACATCTCTTAACATTATTCTTAGACACCTCCCATGAAAATTAATGATACGGGAACACGAATGGGGCACTGTAAGACATAAATACAATAAGTTTGTTATAGAATTACATGCACCTACATTGCACACTATCAGTTTACTTTTAGTTTACCATAAAAGAAGTTCCGTGCCGTAGTTTATTTATTTCTATCTTGGCCATTAACTCCAGTTTAAATTGCAGAAAATCTTCCTTA
Source organism: Leguminivora glycinivorella (assembly GCF_023078275.1). NCBI lineage: Eukaryota > Metazoa > Arthropoda > Insecta > Lepidoptera > Tortricidae > Leguminivora > Leguminivora glycinivorella. The sequence continues at coordinate 28,125,242 of NC_062998.1, forward strand.
TCTATTAATTCCATTATTAAAATTTCTCAACAATATATTTGTGCCAATATACTCGTAACAATGACAGAAAATGAAATTGAAATAAACTTCTTTTTCTAATATCCTCTTAGCGTCGTTGTTAATAGACGAAAAATAAGGTTATCATGAGGTCAACTCATTTCTAACGCATATTGTGTTTATTTTTTACACGTGGTTATAAAAATCATCTTGTTCATAAAAAGAACTACACTTATTTCTTCATTAACCAATTCCAATTGTGTCTGCTCGATATAGCGATCTCTGCAAATATATTTCAATTTCCGTTATAATATATTTTTATTAGACATAAAACTTAATTAACAAATAAATAATACATATCTAACTCTAAAAATAACAATAAAAAACAACTTAAAATTAAATTAAAAACTAAACTAAACTAAAAATAAACTAAAATACGTCTAAATATGGCCCCCGCGGCATGGTGCCAAAGATGCTGGCAGCATTCCCTCGCTGAATAGCAATGCTAATGCGTTGCGAGAGAAAGCTGCCAGCTCTCTGGTCACCGGTAGTTTCTTTGAGCTTTGCGCTCAGCTCTTTAAAAACCTCACGGGCGCTTGGACCCCATGGCCCTAGGGTCTCGACGCCAACTGCCCTAAAATGGTATTGGTGTCCGAGACCCCGATATTTTGTCATCTTTTTTATTTCAGCCGCCTCCGCAGCTGCCCCAGCCCTGTTTGAGGTTCTTGGAAGATGGGAAGGTGCCAGTGTATCGACGCATGTGGCGTCCCAGACTAGCACCCGTCCCATCTTCCAAGGAACTAGGGTCATACCGTCCGGTCTCTTGCCATCGTCCCTCGAAACGCCGTTTCGTTCAAGGATGGCCGGCGCGTTGACGGTAGCAAGAGACCGGCGTATAATGTCATTCAGGGCAGAGTGTCTGGAGAGGCGACCGGCACTCAGTTGACAAGAAAGGCCATGGTGTCCAAGCTCGTCGACGGTTGTGCCGCAGGGGCACCTATGAGGGGTGCAGACCTTTACTCCGAGCCTGAGGCTCACGGCTAGGCGCAGGGTATCAGGCTCAAGGTAGGTACCACTGGGAGGGGAGGGGTAAGCGTGCAGCCACTGACCGGATTCCTTTTCTGCGGCTGCGAACAGCCGCGCCCGCGTTGTGGCAGTGGTACTGGAACTGGAAAGGAGTTCGTCAAAAGTAATTTTACAAATAGGGTCGTCCCAGCAACGTTGGATATGTAATTTTTCAGGTAAATTTTGGCTCGGACAAGCCGTCAGCCAAGCGTTTCTAGTGTCCGTCAGGCACGCCGTCTCGTAGTTTAAAGGGCAAGCCCTTAATATTTTACCCACGAGGGCGGAAGTGCCGTAGACGGATGATAGAAACGCCGGCAAAGCAACACTAGAAATTTTGCGCGTACTAGGGCTTCCAAATACCGGACCTCATCCAATACCGGTATTCATTCCGGTATTGGTGATTTCAATACCGGGATCCCGGGATCCCGGTATTGAAATCGGGAAAATATAAAAACCAAGTAATTTGCTAAAAATAACGACTTTTATTCAAAATCTCGTTTGTTACTTTTCTTGCGTGTTATACTACAGCGAAATCTTGCCAATCCGACTTAGTTATGGGTCAAAAAGAATACATTCGAACTTCATAACTTTCGTTTTTAACCCAAAACGGTTCGCAAACTTATAAGGCCCAGTCGATTTGACTTCTACTGTTTTTAAGTATACCTACATATAATTACATAGTTCAAAGGGCTACGCCCCGTGCTCATTATTTTCGTTATGAGTGGGACTGAGGACGCAGTATAAAAGCAGGCGGGAAAGAGCCCCAGATCTCTAGTTAGTTGATTCTGTAAGTTAGATATCGCCGCCAGATCGGACATTTCGCAAGTAGACGCGGCCATAGCAAACCATGTTTTCTGCCAAATCGATCTCTTTAGGCTCGTGAGGAATAGAACCTTGTAGTTCAGTAGGTAATCTTTTACATTTTATAGTCAGTGTTAATGGTGTAATTGTACTGTAGATTTAACTATAATATCACTTTATTAAATGACAAGCATTAAGAACGTTTCTCGATTATACACACTCTACAGTTTCATCATTGACTTTTGAAACTAGAACTTGACGTTAAACAACATTGTAATCAATATCTGTGGTACAGTTTAGTGGTATTTTTGTTTTTCGTGGCGCTAGTGGCGCTAAAGCACTAATAAAATAAATCCGCCAAATCATTGAACAATTAGCCAAAAAAGCTAAATTGTCCGACATAGATTATTTAATTATAAATCAAATTAAGAAATAATCTATGGAATCACACATTACTTTGTGGAGATCCATGATAATCAAAATCAATAAGATCACTTCGCGGAATAGGAACACTTAATGTACGGATTAGAAAAGTAATTTTCTTGATTTTGATACTTCAGATTTCCCAATTTCGTTACTATAGGGAATGTTATTTGCGGCAAAGTTTTGCGCTAGAGACTAGAGTTCAACATATCAATTAACGCACACGCGCAATAAACCATAGAGTAGCTACGTTATACGTTAGTTCGTATGCATTAACCAATTTTTGAAAAGTTATATCTATGATAAAGAAAGATGCATCAAGGCGATTTGTTTACAGAAAGTCTGTGGTCTATTGCAACTACGTTTGACGTGTTGATTCTCTATCACACTTACGTGAGAATTCATAAGTGAGACAAATGTGTCAAAAAAGGTTCGCGGCAGTCCCTCCTAAATAAATGCTATTGACAGATGACGTATCTTTATCTAGGTAATCATCGAAAAAACTATCATTTTCATACAAATATTGTAAAAACATCAAACAGAGCATGTGTCAAATCGAGAAACGAGAGCAAGAAGCAAGATTTACGCGTGTAGCGACCATAATGATGCAGAAATTCAACGTTTTTGATGCCTAATTTACGTGCATTCGGCATAATTTGTTAGTTACTAACAATACCGGGATCCCGGTATTAGTAAATTAAATACCGGTATTGAAATATGCCCAAAAAAAGGCGGGATCCCGGGATCCCGCGATACCGGGATCCCGGTATTGGAAGCCCTAGCGCGTACCCAACCCGCCGAATCTGATGGGAAGGGACGCCTGGTTCCAGGAATGCTCGCTGAGCTGAATGTTTAAAATTGACTCTAAGGAGGATCTAATGAGGTCGTCAATAGGTGATAATAAATTTTGATGCTTCCAAAAAGGGCAGCAGCGAAGCAAATAGGTAAATTTAGGTACAAATAGGCAGAATTTTAAAATAGTCAGAGCGGAATGAGAATTTATCTCGAGTAAGCGATCGGCGCAGTTTTTGAATTTGGAAGTCGCGTTTGTAATGATGTTAGGAATAGCTTCTTCGAAGATGGGTGACCCTAGGAGGTTTAGTGAGTCCTTGTTGACAAATTTAATGTTAGGCGTAATTGCCTGAAATTTTTGAATGGTGTCGGGATTAAAACTGGTGAGATATAATTCGCATTTATCAGAATTTAATTCAAGTCCAATTCGTTGAAATTTATTTTTTATTTCTAATAGGTCAGCCAATACCGTGTTAGCATCACCTCCTAGGGTACCGTCATCTAAGTACCATACGTTAAATTTTGAATTTAGATTTTGAATAATAGGATTTATGGCTAGGCTAAAAACGGCTGGTCCGAGAGGGTCGCCCTGCTGGCAGCCTACTTCAGAGGAGAGTTCATGGGTTTTGTATATCAATTTTGAGGGATTTGCGTAGCAATTTAATAAATAGTTGTAAAGTTCTGGAGTGTGGTTATTGACTTCTGCAAGCAGGGCGTCCCTATTGAGCGAGTTAAATGCATTTTTGACATCCAGTTTAAGCACTACCTCACACTGGTCATTGATAAGGCAGGTGCGGAGAGCGTGTACTGCCGCTTCACACCCACCCCTAGTCCCAAAGCCGAGTTGTACAGGTTCGAATTCTTTTTGTAATTTTGTAAGTATATGTCGCACAGAAATTTTGGATGTTAAACGCCTAAAAGTTGAACCAACAGCAATGGGCCTAATACCCCCATCTTTTTTCGTAAGGGCAATAAGATTTGCGCCATAAATAATGGGTACAAAGAGGGGGTTTACTTTTCCAGACAGCATGAAGTTGGTTAATTTAGTAAGAGCGATAACGAGGCGTTTGCCAGTATCGCCGACGCAATGTGAGGTTAGGTCTTTTAAGTGTTGTGGAGAAATTCCATCCAAAATTTCCGTTTGGTTAAATTTTTTGAACCGGCCAAAATTTTTCGAGCGCGTACTTTTTGGTAAGCCGCATCCTGTTGTAGCTTCTTTAAAAATATCAGGAACGAAGGTGGAGTTCGTTTAAAATTTCCTTTGAAGGAATGATGCCAGGACTCAGCAGAATTGGTAGTCCTATGTTTAATCCCAAACAAACACCAACTTCTGTGCAAGGTGGTTTGCATCCAGTTAGGAAATACTTCACGAATAGCGGCTATTGCAGCGGTTTCAATAGTATTTTCTCAAACATGGTATGAAATATTGATGTTATGTGCCTTATAATTGGCAGCGAAGTATGACGTTGCAGGTGCGGCTAGGCTAGGACGATTGATAGATAATGGAATTTCATACAAACCTTGCAGGCCAAGGCCGGCAAAGTCTTCTTTTTTAATTTCCAAACACAGATAATTGTGACATAACATCCAGGTATTTGGCCAATTAAAAAAAACTATAAGGGGCTTTATAGACATGCCGACTGCAACTGGTACGGGCCCTAGACAATATTTGATTTTGGGTGCGTTTTCATACAAAATCAGACCTATCCTTCTATATGTCTTCGGCCGGCAACCCTCTTTGTCCCGGCCTCTGTAGTAATGTACTATTTATACAATCGTGATATTGCAACCCCGCGACAAGGCATGAAGTCGCGCCGATCTGTCACTTCTCGCGGCTGTCGCGGCAGGTTGTGCTAGAGGTGCAGGGAGAAATCGTTCGAAGTCATAATAATTTGCGGTATCATTATTATAACCGCATTGGCACAAATCTCCTGTTAAAATATAATTTTCTTTATCTAGATCTATCAACCCGAATTGAGAGAATATCATGAAACAGTTGGGACTGTATGAATCCTGGAAGTAACAATTTAAAAATCGATTCCTTTTACACTGTTCACCTGTAACAAATTCATAAACATGTAGCAATAACCAAATAGAACTATATTATGACTTATGTTAAGAAATATTAGAAATATTTTTTTGCAAAAATAGGTACCTTTTCTAAAAGTGGTTTTCCACTGTTTTGAGCCATAAAGTTATCTACATTGAAACTTATAGTTGTACAAATTTTCCAATACGATTGGTTAAATAATGTATAGTCGTCAGATTTCATCTTCTTTCCGTAAATAGCTTATTAATAATTTCTGCTTTTAAATTGAAAAGAAAGTGTGAGACTCTTTCACTTAAACAAAAGAAAACCATCTATGACATTTTATGTCATAGATAAACAGTAGATCGAAGTCAATAATGAGGTAGCTTATCAAAAAAGTCTTGAGCTTCTGTAGCACAGAACCTTTTTAAGCATTGCAGGTCTCGATATTTTTCCTTTTTTATTGGCAGGAGCTCTGAGTATGCATTTGGTGGCATGTTGAACTCTCCTGAAGGCAAAAGCTTTGTTTGCCGTGTAATAACTTTTTGGTATAAGTTTGCATTATAATCCTGTCGATAAAAAATACCATAGGGCTCATCTTTACATACCAATCACTAGGCAATTCCATTCGGGTTGTTTGGTTGATGAAACCCATGTTCTTGTCATTTTCTAAAGGGATATTATTAAGCGCACAGCAAAAAAATAATCGCCTATCAATTTATCGTCATCAATAATATACTTCTGTACATCAAATTAATTACTTCACTGCAAATAAACTAAATGATTAACAAAACTAGTAATGCAGATTATTCCAAAATACACATCAGCACGACATTACTTTTTTCCTCTAATGCAAGACAATTAAATTCCTTTAGGAACAAAAATACAACAATCTTATCAAAAATACTAATTGCGCAGCAATTTACCCGTCTTCATAGCAAATTATTCAATTCGAAGAGCATACATCCTTTTTTCTTATTTTTTAAGTATTCACGTTCAGCTAATTTAATAATTACTATAGCTACAATATCTTAATTCATTGCATTATTTCTAAGGAACAGAACTGTCACCGTCACGAAAACAAACTTTTGCTAGAAAATTGGGTTAGGTTAGGTTAGAACTGCGACCCTCACGGAAACAAACTTTTGTGAGAAAAGTGGGTTAGGTTAGGTTAGAACTGTGCCCCCCCCCCCAGGGTGCCCACCTTGCCGTGGTGGGGGGGCTTAGTAACCGTGGACTGGTCACCCACGGCGAAGCTAAGAGGTACCCAGGGCCGGCTTGTTGCTGGGCGAGCTGGCCCGAGGAGGATGCTCCAAATGGGCTTGTAAAGCCCACTTGAGACGCATTTGGGAGGACTGCCGTGGGATGGAAGATCCGGCAGTATGGGATGCCGCTCTGTGCCCTCCCACGGTAGCCGAGGTGGGATCGCAGGAGGAGAGGCGTGATGGTATAGCGGTGCGCCACTCTCCCAACCCCCTGCGACCTTGGCGGGGCCGCAAGGGAAGAGGAGTGCCGGTATTACGGTGCGCCGTTCTCCCTATCCTTTGCGGCCGACTTGGTTAGCGGTGAAACCAAAGACCATGTCCACCGCCAGGCGCCGGAACTCTTCTGGCGCCCATGGAACCTGCGGGTGATGGATCGGGAGTCCCATCACCCACCTAAACGAGGTTCCGAGCTGGAAGGCCCTCCCGTGTTCCGAGGGCCTTCAGCGGAGTAAGCTGCCTAAGCAGTCTTCGTCGTCGAGCGGCGGAACGCCCCAGGGCGTTTAGTCCGTGCGAGTCGGACATACCCACTGGCTTCTCCCGGGCCAGTGGGATCCATAACGGATTCCCCTGGGTCAAAAAAAAAAAAGGTTAGAACTGTGCCCAAGGAGGCGGCCATCGTTGAGTCTTGGGGGCAAAGTAATGGTTCAGTGGACGTTAGGGTTGAGCATGAGGTGGAACAACTCGGAGCTGCGCTGATTCGAATCTGCGACGCAGCGATGCCTAGAGCAAAACTTCTTTCGACGAAACGACGGGTGTACTGGTGGATACCAGAACTCATTGCTAGAATTCACTGCCAGAATCAATTGCGAAACGCTTGCGTGGCTGCGCGCTGTCAATACACAAGAAGTAGAAGAAGGCGCATCCGAGTTCAAAACGCTGCATAATGCTATCGCGCAGGCCAAAGAGGCCAGGGAAGCGCTCAACAGGGATCCATGGGGCAGATCGTATCGGAGCGTAAGGCAAAAGCTCCGGCCTTGCCCCCCCCCCCCCCCCTCCCTTCCCCCACTGACCAGCAGTCTCGAGCCAGATCTTTTGGAACGAGTTTTTTTTTTTTTTTTTTTTAAAGAAAAAAACACAGTTACATAGTACCTTAAATTAAATTTTCGCCAAACTGTGAGACAGTTTGTTGGCGTAGCGCTCAATTAAACTTTAAACTACATTAGATTAGGTACTTTACACTAAGATTAAGATAACAACATTGAAGTAAGTATATAGCAATTGTCAGTCTACGATAACAGAAACTTTTTTATGAAGGTAGATAAATTATTGAGTGTACAACATGGGGCTTAAAACCCGTTATAGTTGGTAGGTTTATACTACAGCAATAGGCTCAACTGGCCATTCGTGAATGCTATCGCATTTCAATAAGGTTCACGAATGATCAGCAGGCTTTACAAGGTAAGGTAAGGTTGTCAGTGCTCTTTTCCTAGAAAGGGGCGGCTTTGTGCCACCAGCTATGGCATCTGGTTGTGCCATACCACCAGACGTGGTTAGAGAGGTACCGCCAGTCACGGAGGTCGAACTGAGTGTTGCTGTCTTGAAACTCCGCTCCATTGCCAATATGGCTTCCGTCCGCAGCGTTCGACACTAGACGCAATTGCCCACGTAAGGGACTTCGCAGAAGAGGAGATCTCCCAGGGTGGGACTGTGATGCCTGTGTCACTAGACATTTCGAATGCATTCAATACCTTACCCTGGGAGACAATAAAGGCGGCACTCAAATATCACAATGTGCCCAATCATCTACAAAACACAGTGGCGGAATACTTTGCCGGGCGCGTTGTGGTATTCCCAACTAAAGATGGCTGGGGAAGACGGAAAATGGCGTGCGGTGTTCCACAGGGCTCGGTGTTGGGGCCGCTCCTGGAAGTCGCACTGCACAAATCCGAGGTTCTGGTCTTCCACGGGCCTCGAAATAAACCTCCGGAGGGAGCCCAAATTACAGTGGGGGGAACTTCCATAGCCATCGGGTCGACGATGAAGTACCTGGGACTCGTTCTCGACGGTAGGTTCGAGGAACACTTCAAGCGTCTGGCCCCAAAATTGCTGGCTGCTGCCGGCGCGCTTGGGCGTATTCTCCCAAATCTGGACGGGCTCCTGGACGGAGCATGTAGACGACTCTATATGAGCGTGGTACGTTCAATGGCCCTCTACGGGGCGCCAATATGGGCGGACACCCTGAGATCTAAAAGTGAGGCCCTTCTGCGTCGTCCTCAACGAGCTATAGTTCTCAGGGTGGCCAAAGGCGGCGGTTTTTTTCTCTTAAAACTTATTGACTACTTCTAACCTAACCTAACCCACTTTTCTCACAAAAGTTTGTTTCCGTGAGGGTCAAAGTTCTAACCTAATCTAACCCACTTATCTCACAAAAGTTTGTTTCTCTGAGAGTCGCAGTTCTAACCTGGATCCCACTGGCCCGGGAAAGACAAGTGGGTATGTCCGACTCCCATGGACTCCCTTGGGGTGTTCCGACGCTCGCCTTGGGCGGGGTTTCGGGAACACGGTTGTAGACCACCGTTGCCCCGCCAGCGTTGCCCTTGCGGGGCCGGCTCTTGTGGCTGGTCATGCAGCCTACTCCGCTGAAGGTACCCTTAAAACGCTTGAGGGCCTTCCAGCACAGAAACTCTTCAGGCGGGTGATGTAGCTCCCGGTCCATCACCCGCAAGTTTCGGTTAGGGCGGCATCAGTCTCTCTGCGAAGACTCTTCGCCGCCTGCCTGGCCTTCTGCGGCGCTGAGCTCGCGCACTTTTTCGGCGGCCTCCTTTTGCGTCATGACAACGACGCTAAAGGTGGTCACTGCCTCCCACTCCTCTTCACTGCTAAGCATATGGCGTATTAGCGCCGGCAGTGAGAGATCACCCCCTATAACCGTGAACAGGGCAGCGCGAGGCTCATCCCAAGCAGGGCACTCTTCGCGCGTGTGTTGGGCCGTGTCCACTGCTCTTCGATCACAATGGTGACACGCTGTAGTAGGCTTCCTTTCCCATTCTCTCACACAGGTATAGGGCTTCCAAATACCGGACCTCATCCAATACCGGTATTCATTCCGGTATTGGTGATTTCAATACCGGGATCCCGGGATCCCGGTATTGAAATCGGGAAAATATAAAAACCAAGTAATTTGCTAAAAATAACGACTTTTATTCAAAATCTCGTTTGTTACTTTTCTTGCGTGTTATACTACAGCGAAATCTTGCCAATCCGACTTAGTTATGGGTCAAAAAGAATACATTCGAACTTCATAACTTTCGTTTTTAACCCAAAACGGTTCGCAAACTTATAAGGCCCAGTCGATTTGACTTCTACTGTTTTTAAGTATACCTACATATAATTACATAGTTCAAAGGGCTACGCCCCGTGCTCATTATTTTCGTTATGAGTGGGACTGAGGACGCAGTATAAAAGCAGGCGGGAAAGAGCCCCAGATCTCTAGTCAGTTGATTCTGTAAGTTAGATATCGCCGCCAGATCGGACATTTCGCAAGTAGACGCGGCCATAGCAAACCATGTTTTCTGCCAAATCGATCTCTTTAGGCTCGTGAGGAATAGAACCTTGTAGTTCAGTAGGTAATCTTTTACATTTTATAGTCAGTGTTAATGGTGTAATTGTACTGTAGATTTAACTATAATATCACTTTATTAAATGACAAGCATTAAGAACGTTTCTCGATTATACACACTCTACAGTTTCATCATTGACTTTTGAAACTAGAACTTGACGTTAAACAACATTGTAATCAATATCTGTGGTACAGTTTAGTGGTATTTTTGTTTTTCGTGGCGCTAGTGGCGCTAAAGCACTAATAAAATAAATCCGCCAAATCATTGAACAATTAGCCAAAAAAGCTAAATTGTCCGACATAGATTATTTAATTATAAATCAAATTAAGAAATAATCTATGGAATCACACATTACTTTGTGGAGATCCATGATAATCAAAATCAATAAGATCACTTCGCGGAATAGGAACACTTAATGTACGGATTAGAAAAGTAATTTTCTTGATTTTGATACTTCAGATTTCCCAATTTCGTTACTATAGGGAATGTTATTTGCGGCAAAGTTTTGCGCTAGAGACTAGAGTTCAACATATCAATTAACGCACACGCGCAATAAACCATAGAGTAGCTACGTTATACGTTAGTTCGTATGCATTAACCAATTTTTTGAAAAGTTATATCTATGATAAAGAAAGATGCATCAAGGCGATTTGTTTACAGAAAGTCTGTGGTCTATTGCAACTACGTTTGACGTGTTGATTCTCTATCACACTTACGTGAGAATTCATAAGTGAGACAAATGTGTCAAAAAAGGTTCGCGGCAGTCCCTCCTAAATAAATGCTATTGACAGATGACGTATCTTTATCTAGGTAATCATCGAAAAAACTATCATTTTCATACAAATATTGTAAAAACATCAAACAGAGCATGTGTCAAATCGAGAAACGAGAGCAAGAAGCAAGATTTACGCGTGTAGCGACCATAATGATGCAGAAATTCAACGTTTTTGATGCCTAATTTACGTGCATTCGGCATAATTTGTTAGTTACTAACAATACCGGGATCCCGGTATTAGTAAATTAAATACCGGTATTGAAATATGCCCAAAAAAAGGCGGGATCCCGGGATCCCGCGATACCGGGATCCCGGTATTGGAAGCCCTACACAGGTACCAGCCGAAGCAGCCGTGCCTCGTCAGGAGCTGTGTGAGATGGAAAGAAGGTGCGCCGTACTTACGTTCCAGTTCCACCCATTATTTTAGAACGGGCCGAACAGCGGCCGCTTCTTTCTGGTTCCCGGCTAGCTCCCGGGATCTCCAAACGCTCGAAGAGCACTTCTCGTGCTTCTTCTCTCCACTTTTGGATTTCTTGAGGGGCAGGCCAGTTCTCTTCCCTCCTTGCTGCCGTCACCCGCCAATAGACCGCGGTTTGAACCTTGGCTTCAAGGTTCCACGGCGGGCTTCCGGCTAGTAGGCTAGCTGCCGCGTACGAATTGTCGCGGTACGCTCGAGCCACCCTGAGAACTATAGCTCGTTGAGGACGACGCAGAAGGGCCTCACTTTTAGATCTCAGGGTGTCCGCCCATATTGGCGCCCCGTAGAGGGCCATTGAACGTACCACGCTCATATAGAGTCGTCTACATGCTCCGTCCAGGAGCCCGTCCAGATTTGGGAGAATACGCCCAAGCGCGCCGGCAGCAGCCAGCAATTTTGGGGCCAGACGCTTGAAGTGTTCCTCGAACCTACCGTCGAGAACGAGTCCCAGGTACTTCATCGTCGACCCGATGGCTATGGAAGTTCCCCCCACTGTAATTTGGGCTCCCTCCGGAGGTTTATTTCGAGGCCCGTGGAAGACCAGAACCTCGGATTTGTGCAGTGCGACTTCCAGGAGCGGCCCCAACACCGAGCCCTGTGGAACACCGCACGCCATTTTCCGTCTTCCCCAGCCATCTTTAGTTGGGAATACCACAACGCGCCCGGCAAAGTATTCCGCCACTGTGTTTTGTAGATGATTGGGCACATTGTGATATTTGAGTGCCGCCTTTATTGTCTCCCAGGGTAAGGTATTGAATGCATTCGAAATGTCTAGTGACACAGGCATCACAGTCCCACCCTGGGAGATCTCCTCTTCTGCGAAGTCCCTTACGTGGGCAATTGCGTCTAGTGTCGAACGCTGCGGACGGAAGCCATATTGGCAATGGAGCGGAGTTTCAAGACAGCAACACTCAGTTCGACCTCCGTGACTGGCGGTACCTCTCTAACCACGTCTGGTGGTATGGCACAACCAGATGCCATAGCTGGTGGCACAAAGCCGCCCCTTTCTAGGAAAAGAGCACTGACAACTCGTTCCAAAAGATCTGGCTCGAGACTGCTGGTCAGTGGGGGTAGGGAGGGGGGGGCAGGGCCGGAGCTTTTGCCTTACGCTCCGATACGATCTGCCCCATGGATCCCTGTTGAGCGCTTCCCTGGCCTCTTTGGCCTGCGCGATAGCATTATGCAGCGTTTTGAACTCGGATGCGCCTTCTTCTACTTCTTGTGTATTGACAGCGCGCAGCCACGCAAGCGTTTCGCAATTGATTCTGGCAGTGAATTCTAGCAATGAGTTCTGGTATCCACCAGTACACCCGTCGTTTCGTCGAAAGAAGTTTTGCTCTAGGCATCGCTGCGTCGCAGATGCGAATCAGCGCAGCTCCGAGTTGTTCCACCTCATGCTCAACCCTAACGTCCACTGAACCATTACTTTGCCCCCAAGACTCAACGATGGCCGTCTCCTTGGGCACAGTTCTAACCTTTTTTTTTTTTTTTTTTTTTTGACCCAGGGGAATCCGTTATGGATCCCACTGGCCCGGGAGAAGCCAGTGGGTATGTCCGACTCGCACGGACTAAACCCCCTGGGGCGTTCCGCCGCTCGACGACGAAGACTGCTTAGGCAGCTTACTCCGCTGAAGGCCCTCGGAACACGGGAGGGCCTTCCAGCTCGGAACCTCGTTTAGGTGGGTGATGGGACTCCCGATCCATCACCCGCAGGTTCCATGGGCGCCAGAAGAGTTCCGGCGCCTGGCGGTGGACATGGTCTTTGGTTTCACCGCTAACCAAGTCGGCCGCAAAGGATAGGGAGAACGGCGCACCGTAATACCGGCACTCCTCTTCCCTTGCGGCCCCGCCAAGGTCGCAGGGGGTAGGGAGAGTGGCGCACCGCTATACCATCACGCCTCTCCTCCTGCGATCCCACCTCGGCTACCGTGGGAGGGCACAGAGCGGCATCCCATACTGCCGGATCTTCCCTCCCACGGCAGTCCTCCCAAATGCGTCTCAAGTGGGCTTTACAAGCCCATTTGGAGCATCCTCCTCGGGCCAGCTCGCCCAGCAACAAGCCGGCCCTGGGTACCTCTTAGCTTGGGGCACAGTTCTAACCTAACCTAACCCACTTTTCTCACAAAAGTTTGTTTCCGTGAGGGTCGCAGTTCTAACCTAACCTAACCCAATTTTCTAGCAAAAGTTTGTTTTCGTGACAGTGAAACGCACGCAACGTCCCCAGTGTAAACGCACCCTTAACAAGTGACGTAATAAGTGTTGTGTGCAATCCTGCTTTTGACAAAAGTAACATAGTGGGTAGCTCCGATCTCGCCACCGTGACGTCGCCCGCGCCGCCGACCCCCCCTGCGCCCGTCCTCAGCAGCCGCGCGCACCGAGCAAGCGCCCGCAGTATGCGTCGCGCTCTCGACATGTAAAGGCGGGGTCGCTACTCTTGAGAAAGGTTCTCGAAATTGAACCGAAACATGTCGAACGCTATATCGACTTAATACGTGAGTAACCCGCTTAAAATATTTTTAAATATACAAAACTTGTTTAATTTAGTAGTTCAAAAAAAAAACCAGCACCTACTTATAATGATTTTTATTTGTTTAGATTTTGAGTTGAAGACATTCACTCTAAAAACATAAATTATGGAAGGGAAAAAAACAGGAATTAAAATCAAAGAAGCAATAACAAGCACCAAAAATGAATTTGGAATTCATGATAAGAAACTTTATAGTGTAACTGACGCAGAGGCTAATGTGAAGCGGGCAACAGCACTGGCCGAAATTGACAACCATCTTTGCCTAGGACACGGCCTTCACAATTTAGTCACGGTGGATGGGATAAAAAAAACACCTAAAGTTTTTAATCTTGTGTCCAAATGCAAGAAAATAGTGAAAACGGTTCGTTATCGTTTGCCTGAACTAGAGAAAGAGGCTGAAGCAGAAAAAAAGTTCTTGAGCGCTTTAGAGGATGTTTTGCAGGCGATAGACGAAGACGAAAACGATCCAATTTCTGAAGATGATGAAGATCTAGTTGTAGTAGAAGAGCCAGCAGAGCGTGCTTTATTTGTTAATATGGCCAATATACCTACGGTCAAAACGTCGACTCCAACGCGATGGCATAGTGTGTTACTAATGCTCGAAAGTATGGCGCATTGTTGCAATAGAAACCCGATAAATAAAATCTTACGCAGGATCGGACAAGAAGACCTCAAAATCACGCAAGCGGAATGGAATTTGTTAGAGGATTTGTGTAATTTTTTGACCAAATTCCGTCAAACTGTTGAAATTCTATCAGCTTCAAAAACAAGCACAATTAATCTTGCTCTCGTCTTCAAAGCGGAGATAAAAGAGGTGCTGAATTCAGTTGATGATGACGAGACACTTATAATGATAACTTTAAAAAAAATATGATTCTGAAACTTGACACACGTTTCCCAGTTAGTAAGGCTGTCGTCGCTGCCGCGTTATTAGACTGTAGGTTTATGAGGATACACGAAGTTGACCTCTACCTGATTGCTAACAATCTAACGCCAGCTAATTTCTTGTCAGACTACGCCAAAGAACTGCAATGTGAATACGAGCAAGATGTAGATTTGCAAACACCGGAAGATGAGAGCCCTGCTTCCGCGAGTTCCGCGACCTCTTCAATATTGGCTCAACTGACACGCAAATACAGCAAACAGCCTGCTATCGACGGCGAACTAGAAGAAGCCTGGAAGTATCTGGCTACTGCTGATCCAGCGGAGGTTACTGATGGAGACATATTATCATATTGGAACGCCAGGAAGACGGCGTACCCTCGCCTGTCCTCCATGGCACGGGCATTATTATGCATCCCAGCAACCAGCACACCCAGCGAACGGGTGTTCTCGGTTGCTGGATTGCTTTTAACTGCAAAAAGGTGCAGGATCGCACCAATAAGGGTGAATAAGGTCATATTTGTTCATGATAATTACGTTATGTGCAAAGAGAATACTTTGTGTAAGAATAAGAAAGAGTGGTAAGATATTCTGTCTTAATAAAATTTTAATTAAAGTTCTTTTAGGTTACTTTTTCTTTATTTTTAACCCCTTAAAATCGATAAGTCATACAAAAGGTTGAAAAATCCCACGCCGCCGCCGCAGGAAATTTCGCGGCGCGCCGCCGCCCGAATTTTACACACCGGCGCGCATGTCTAGCACGGATACGTAAATTTCGCTGTAAAAAGTGACAATTGGTCTGCCGACAGTTCCTTTTTTGACCACGGTGCGCGCTGCGATCGATTCGTGGTTCTCCCACCACCTACTTTGCACCCAGCCAATTCTCACGAATATCATTTTAGGATCCAGTGTATGGAGGTTGAAGAGGTTTTTGGACAGCGTCTTTCCTCGAAAACACATGCGTACACACCTCGAAGAATCATGATTCATGGCAAATGACTGGTGATGGCTGGATGTCTTGCATTATGTATGTGTCCTTAAACGGTGCACAAAATCGGTGTTACTTAAATTGGACGATGGAGCTTGGAAGAAAACACGGGGTAAGCTCAATGGATCACCGTAAACTAGTTCAGCAGCAGTGGAAGCTGCAATGTCATTATCTTTCCACGCCGTTCTAATTCCCAGAAGGAGGCGTTCTACCCAATCGTTGCTGCCATGACATATGATTGTTTTCTAACTACTTAGACTGGACATAGTTTTTGTTACTTAAACCAAGGATCAGGTATTACATGCAACATTACGTTTTTTTTGTTGACATAATAGTACATTACGATACAAGTGCGTAAAAAAGGAAGTTCGTAACGAGTGGCGATAAATTAAAACACAACCGAAGGGAGTGTTTTAAATCGACACGAGTTACGAATTTCCTTTTCGCACGTGTATCGTCGTACGACGTTTTTCAGTACAGATGAGCCTCCGAAGTTTCGACCTGTCATATAATGAACCACTTCTCGCACTAGTGCGTGAAAAAATCACCATCTGTACTGAAAAATTAACTATTATAGCTTCGATGCGTTTTATAAATTTGTTTGTATTTTGTCCAAAGAGGATCGAGTATTACAGAGAGTTATATACTGTCAGAGTAAAATGTGTAATCACAGTGCATAGACTGCCTGCCATCTCTCGACACAAGCTTAAAACTTTTGAACCTCAGTTTTGACAATTTGGCCCATATTCTTAGCTTGATATGTGTTAAAATGACAAATTTTAATATTAGCGCCATCTAGCCGAGCGTTTCCCAAAGGTGTAACGCCATCTTGGCCACCGTACCTTTTTCTCTATGGCTTTGAGGTACGTTTTTTTCTTAGACCTTATCCGTCTATACGGAGTTACATATGTGTTTGATTTTTTCGAAAAACTCGTTTGTACAGATGGATGGTGATAAGCAATAATGTGTCAACCCACAAAAACTAAAAAAATGAGATTTTAATGCCATGTTATAGCCGGATTTTTAAACTTCTATTTGCAAAAATGACCTTTTCATTTTGAAAATTTTTACTATCCCAAAAGTAAAAAAATAGGTTAACACAAATCCTTTATCGTGTGTTGCCTGTTTTGCATTAATGTGTCAAGAACCTTAACTTATTATAGTAATTGGCAGAAGACATATTTAAATTACAATAATGTGTTATGAGGGTTGACTCAACGATTTTTTTACACTTGACTCATTCTTGCAAAACGCAAAAAATGACATAGTTACCTACTATGAGACTTGAATGATTATTGCAAAATGATATTTTATTCGTTGTTTATGCTACGACCCGTGTTATAAAACATAAGTCATTATTGTTAAATTATATTCAGGTCATAAATTGTTCGTTTTTGGTGTAAGTACCATGACACTATATTGTAAAATATAACTGTTCATATTAATTTATGTTTGAATAAGTTATGACTTAGTCCATTAGTATATTTTTTCACATGAATGGTAAATTCAGTACGAAATTGAACATTTTAAGTCATGAATATACATATTCGTTATTATAATTTGCAAACATTTTTTACAAGTACGTGTTTATATAAAAATCTAATATAAGCTACTATTTTTTTATAATTACTAATTACATTAAGACGTGTTAATGTATGCATAAAAATATTGTTTGATTTTTGAATACTTACTGAATGGTAGTTTATTATTTTGTTAAAGATATTTTATGTTTTGTTCTTGTACAAGTCATGAGTTATTCATAATTTAAATGACTTAGTCTATTTCTTAGCGTAAAAAAATATTTTGTTGTATATTTTAGATAAGTAGTTTATTTTTTTTAAAGATGATTATTTGGTTTTTGTAACGATTTTTTTTTGAAAAAGCACAGATAATTTAAATATGTGTCTAGAAATGATCATTACTCTAATAGTTAATTTATAGTATTTTATTTTTTTCGATACGCACAATCCTGTAAATGAAGAATAACAGTTCGGGAGTAGAAAAATCATTAAAAGGTTTGATTAATAAATAATGTATTGATTCCTACATACCTAATAACATAAGTGACCATGACTGATATGTTACTTAACACTTATAAAGTTAAAAATACGCATAGGTAGAGTATTTTACAACAACAATTTATGTGCTTTAACATGTTTATTTAAGACTCATAGATATTTTTAAACAATTAGCAAAAGTGGGTTAGGTATCATAACACAGTCTTGAAAAAGTTTGACGTCGTCGAACAATTCGCAATAAAAGAAAAGGGCATTATTTCGTCAAATTGAAGTTTGTTTTGAAATTAAGCTACATTAATCACTACTACTGAACGTATTATAGCTGAAAAACACAACAATCTATATAAAAACAATTTTTTTTACGAGAAACACAAAAAAATGAGAAAAAATCTTTAGACGCCATTTTCTCAAAATGGTTGGCGTGTGGGTTGACACATTGTTGCTTATCAGCATCCAGATATGAATTGGCAAATTAAATGCTACCACAGATGCGGTGATATTTGTTTCCTCCTGTTTAGGTACATTTTGCATAAGGCTTGTCGCATTATTAACCAGTCTGCTCTAGAACCAGCAGTTGATTCCATCGCGCCTGAAGAACCTGTGTAAATGAACTGTAACATAATCATAGTGTTCATAAGAAATAATGAATCGACACCAAAAGAATAAAGTGTTCGTATGTTATTTTTCATAAATATAGTAAAGATAATGGTAATATCAACATTATAATATGTTCCTATATATATCTAGTTTCAAAAGCTACATGGTTTCTCCGCACGCCATCGCCAGCACAGCGACTTGCCGCTTCTTACTTGGCTGCTCAGCGAACCGTAAATTATTATCCAAGCATACGGCGACTTCTCTAGCGTCGCAGACAGATGCACGTTATAAGTCTGTCCAAATATTTATTACATGTTGAAACTATTGTCCTGGAAATACATTTGCAACGAGTATCTTAACAAAACTGGTGTAAACTACAACGCATAAAATATTTAAAAATATCAATAAGGACAAAGAAAACATCAAATATCATAATTAGTACCTGACCTGATTATTTATATGACGAAGCCTGCTGCGGATATTTTGTTTGACGAAGTACGTTGTTGATTGGGTTTGTGGTCACCTGACGAAGCCTACGTTGCGGATGAATTTTCAGATGGGAATAGTGTTAAGTACCGTTTTTATTTTATTCTAATATTGGGATTGTAATTTTTGTATATTATATTAATAATGTAAAATACCCTATAATGGACGGTGATGCCATTACGGACAAAAAAACACAAATCCTTAAAAATAAGTATCTAAAATTAGTTTCTAAAAACTGACGGCAATGTACCATAAATTAGAGTGGTAGATCTGTTTAATTTTGAAGTTTCAATTAATTCGGTTTTTTCTGAAGGATCTGGCGGCAAGGTAAAATTCACCAGTTTACTGAAAAATATATCAAGACGAATTCTTAGTAATGTTGCTAAGAGATTTGAGTTCATGTATAAAATAATAATAGAATAATACTCGGTGTAAACTTGAATGAGTTTTACTTACTGCATTAAGCATGAGATAAGGTATAAAACATACTAGTTTGTTGCTCCAAAGATATAAAGAAATAGCGTTATTTTGCGAGATGTCCATTACTGGAACCGGAAAACTGCGTACCTCCTATGTTGGACAAGGAACAATTTACAAAACCAAAATTTACAAGAAATAATCCTATGTTAAAATAACCCAAACTAATTTTATTTATGGTATATAAAATTGACTCATTGAGTATCAGTTGGCTTTAAAGTAAAATTTTAAACTTATTTCACTGTCCATAATGGGGGATCCATTACTGGAGAACTGCCGTCCATAATTGGAGAAAAAACGCCTAGTTTTAATTTGTTAACAATGAAGAAACAAATAGGAGTAGGTATCTATTCTGCAATACGCTTGAAATGTAAAAAAAGGATAGGACATTCAAGATTAAACACGCTTAGTGGTAGAATTTTTACATTTATCAGTGAAATATCAAAAACAGGCGAATTTTTTTCTTAAACTGTCCATGATTGGGTCCAAGTTACCTTACCTACCTTTATTTTTCTAGTTCATCGTCGAATGTATATGTACCGCTACCGACCTAATTTGACACCATCTTGGTAGACTTTGTCCAATATTGTCCAATATTTTCTGGTGCAATGAATTTGACCTGAGCGTTTGCTTAATCGTTATGTTTAATGTTAGAGAGTTTAGTTAGAGACTTCAGTTTGATGTATTCATACCCGTTTGCACAAATTGGATGCTTTTCTATATAGCTTCCATTCACGCTCTGGTTTTTTTAACGTTGTGGCCAAATGTCAGGTTCGCCCAAAACAACGTAATGTAGAATATAATTTACTTCCAAAGAAGTGTTTGAGGTATTTAGTAATGTTGTTAAACATACATATTATTTTATATAGGTAATTGATTTTTGTGGGTAGACAGTGTAACCTTCGAGGGATGAAGAACGCGGAGGTTACGGTATAGCTAAACTGATTACTTTATGAGGATAAAGAATATTCCTAATAAGTAATGATGCATATACTTAAGACTTGTTTTGCATAAAGGTTTTAAATAAATAATGTGGTTAAAAAAGTAAAATAATTTATTTTTCAAATCATATCATTTATTAAGTGCATACTATGTAAGTTACTAAGGTTAAAGAGGTATTACAGTTTTGAGCCCTGACAGGATTGAATGCTGAAGGCAATGATACTTAGAGTATATAATTAGTCGATATTTAATCACGTTCACGGTTCTTAACTGAAAAGTGTACCCTACGGTGATATGGCATTGAAATTAGGGCATGTATTTAACAGGTAAATAATTGTATGGGAATTACCGAGAAGCCGGTGAATAAAAAGTTATTTTCATACAAACTATTTACCGATTGCATTTCCTAATTGAAATTGAGGCTAATCGGGATTCCACATTGGGTGCAAGGACAGTGAAAGTGTTAGGATATCGATCACTTGCGCGAGCGAAGCCGCGCGGGCACGTCTAGTATCACAATAACAATAAAATTGTACACAACATTTTATTTTAAATAATTTAAATCCAAACTATCTAAGTAGGTATTTATATGATCCTGATACTAACATGCTAGTGCATAATAAATGAAAAGAAACACTTAATTTAATGTTCAAGAACTTTCGATTTTACAATATGGCTGATGAAGCTAGACAAACACATGCTCAAAATATCCGGCTCACTGTTTATGTCAGTGTATAAATTACACATTCTGAAGATAGGAGCGTTACGAGTAACATTATTGTTAGGGACTACTGGCAATGCAAACAGTTTTTGGGTCTAGTCATCCTACCACTGGCTCTGAAATATATGTATTCTATGAGGCCACCGTACAGGCCACCCTGCAATATTTTATAGAGTAAGGAAAGATCGGATATCTTGCGCCCAACAGACAGGGATTGCAAGTCAAATGCGGTCAACCGATCAGCATACTCTGGGAGAGTTTGACGAGTCCCTCTTTTAATGCAAAGATATCTTAGGAACTTAGCTTGGACAGATTCGATTCGTTCGGTATATGCTTTAATTGTCTCATAACATTAATATACATGCACTCTTTATCAACTCGAAAATAATGAATTCTTATCTAAATATTTACAATAGTGAGCAAATGTATTAAAAACTGTTGCTTATACCTTAATTGTTACACTGTATTAGAATTGTATATTAATTGGTTTATACTCTTTTCAACTGCAATAATAACGGAACATTAAACTTTCAAAAACAGAACCAACAATAAAACCTTTTAATAAATCATGATGTAAAAAGTCGGAACGTTCTTTGTCTCCAGACTTTCCCGCTCGGGATTCACAGCCAAGCGCAGTCATTTGGAAAACGGCACTGCCTGACGTCCCAAACCCGACTAACGTTTTTCCAACTGTCACTAATTTAGTTTTTAAATTTGGTAAAGCATAATATGAATTGTATCACAAAACCTGTATACGTTATATTCGTGTCATGACATCTAAACTGCTTTCAAAACATTTCGGTAATGCACTGTCATGCTGTTAACTGTGAGCTACAGGCAATATTATTAGGTAATAATAATTGCAGTAAAACGCTGTTTATTTATTTGAAGTTACAATAAACTTTTTTTACGCCTTCAGTTTAGCTTCAAGTTCGTGGTTTGACGTAAAACAGTAATGCTTAACTTCTTTACAAGACCTCAAAATAGTTTTTTTGCCTTTTTATCATGATCACTACGATAACTCCTCTTTAATGTCATAGATGTAGATAGATGTGTATGTGGATAGATGTAGGTACATACAGTGAAGTAGATAAGTAAATAATGAATACATTGTCTTTACAAATGACTAAGCGCAAAAAAATATACGCGTGACGAGTTTCTTAACCTTGAAAGTTAATGAAATTGCGGTATTATTTGCTAACAACCTAAATTGTTTTGAGAAGCTAAATAACTATGCGATCAATCATAAATGTAAGTATCTTGGGTTTCGCAGGCGCAGGATCGCAGCTCCTCTGCAGTTTTATCAACTATTATATATTCTGTGGTTTTATTAAAGTGTGCATGGGCAGCCCTTACTGATACTGAAACTACAAGCTGTTTTTGGAGCCATATCATATCTTATTGCTTTATAGAGCTGAGTGGTCCACGTAACTTCCAGACTTCTTAACTATCAGTCAATTTACATGCTTGATGTTTAGTAACTTAAGAAAATTTCTAATAAGTACACAGTGGCTACCCCAGCCACCTATAGAAAAAAGTTATTTTCATAAATTTCATATATATCTTCTTCAAAATGGTGTCAATGTTATACCTACCTGCCAGAAATTAATTTAGTTTCTAGTCCTACACAGCCGTTTATTAAGTCTATTATCCTACTCTCTTTCCAACTCAAGTTTGTATGAACAGTATATCATAATGGCTAGTATACTTCATTTTCTTCCTCTCCCATATTTTTTGGGGCCTGCTTTTAGTAAAAATATTATCTGAATGACTAATCGATTCAAGTGAAGCAAGTGTTTTGTGTGCTGGGTGTGTTGCTGGAACCAATCGTGTATTTGCCTCTGTAAATATTTCCTGTGGCGCTGGACTTAGGGGAACTGTGTATAAGACGGGGACGCTAAGGTAAAACAGAAAAAAAACGGAGTTTTTGAAGTAGCATATTTATTATTTATTTTTGGCACATACACAACTAAATCAAGTTTAATTTGGCATACGTTTTAATGAGATCAATAATCATAGGATTTAAGGAAAAAAGAAAATAGCAAAAAGTAGAAAAACATCATCTTACCCCACGTATGGGGTAAGACGAGGACATCATTGCATCTTTTGACCACGTCCCTCTATTCGTTTTTCTTTTATATCTTCATACCATTGTGTTCACCTGAAACGATACACAAACAAAAAAATAACAATTACCCAACAAACATTTACAAGCAATAACCTTCACAAAGTTATATGAGGCAAGATGGGGCAATACCCTGTCTTACTTCAAACGGCTTGCCCCGTCTTGCCCGCACCGCCAATTGTGCAAAATAATAATATTATTAAATCACACGTCAATATTCAAGTACCAAGCCATACATAGCAAGACGCTCAATAAAATCTTAAACGTGGTTATAAATCAACAGGCTATTACTTACAGTTTATGGCCTAGCCACGACAATGGTCTAACGGCCTAGCCACGACAATGGTCTAATGGCCTAGCCACGACAATGGTCTAATGGCCTAGCCACGACAATGGTCTAAGGCGGCGAGCGGGGCGGCTGGGCTGCGCGGGAAACGCGCGCGGGCGCTAGCCATGCCACGTACTTTTGACCATTAGACCATTGTCGTGGCTAGGCCGTAAGGCGTTTTGCGGCAGCGGCAAGCGGTAAGTCACAAAAACAAAAACGCAGCGCGCGCGAGGCATGCCACGACTCGCGCCGCTGTTCGAAATCGCGCGCGGGTTTCACGGGCCTACCCGCGGCAGCCGCGCGCGGGGCGGCGCGCGACTCGAACAACTGTAGCGCGCCGCGCGGGCACCGCCACGACATTGGAGCGGCGCGGCCGGCCTAGGCGGCTAGATGGGTCTAGCGATTCCACGCGAAACAAAAGATTTTGTTTTTATTATGAGCGTCTTGAACCCGAAACCATTATTTACTAAAAATTGAAATGTACTTTCGCGTGTGTAGTATGTAATAATGTTTTCAAACATATTTTAATATTTTTGTATAGTATTTATTCGTATTTACTCTTATTTTTTTTCTGATTGGTTATTTATATTAAGTATCATTTAACTAGCCATAAAATAAATGTCCTGTATTTAGTTATCACACATATTTTCTTGTACAAGACGTAATTGACTAATTAAAGCATTCTATGCACTTTAGAGTCATATTAGACAGTAAAAAATATGTTTTTAAATATGAAAGCGTCCTGGCCGCTACTAGGCCCTGCCGCCGCTTCTAAAATTACGTGGCATGGCTAGCGCCCGCGCGCGTTTCCCGCGCAGCCCAGCCGCCCCGCTCGCCGCCTTAGACCATTGTCGTGGCTAGGCCGTTATGTATATATCTCTAGGCTTCAAAAATTAGATCGCGACCACACGAAAATACATTTCGACCTGTAGCTCCGATACGCGTGCACGCTCGCTCACTTGACTGTCGTCACCGCATTAATGGCGGCTTGCAAATGGCGTCCGGTCGGCTGTTGCATGACGTTTGTGTGGTATCTAGTTTGGCGTATGTGTGCGTGACTCCATCATACCCCGCGTCCCCGTCTTATACACAGTTCCCCTACGGTATGGCTCTCGCTTGATGATCTTATAATGACTGAGTACAAATAAAACAGGTCATATTGTATTTAAATTTCATAGTTGTTTAATGTACCTATTCATTCATTCCGCCTAATAAATGTGGCGTAGTATAACAAACTAGGTAGAACTCAACGGTTTTACTAAAGCGCACTTCGTAAGCTATCGGGCGGCGGCCGTAGGGGAGTAATTTAGCGGCGAAATGTTCTGGAAATTCAAAATTGATTTCTTGCCGCAACGCCCTTTTGCTGTAAGCAGGTATTCGGTTAAGAGAAATTAAGTGCTACTGTGGCTACTGGCGCTACTGCTATCCCTCCAATTTCTGAATACAGATTTCACTTTCTCCTAATTCTTACACAGATCTACTAATGACTAAGTCCAACGGAAAAGTTCAATAACGCTTGTGATGTTGGAATTTAAACAAACATACCTATATAAATATTGTATATATACCCAGAAAGTACCTGTACGAAACCTATCTCAAGCTTCCAAGTACACCGCTAGATGTCGCTGATCCTATTAGCAAACTAGAGTTTTTTAGTAGAATAAATATACGTCTGTTGATTATTTGACACGGTATTTGTTCTTTGCTATTCCCTTCGAGACCCTGGTCAGTGTTGCCAGATTATAATTCTATAAATCTGTAGGCTGCGGCCAAAATATCCGTAGAATTCCGTAGATTGCAATTTAAAAAATCCGTAGTTCTACAGACTTTTCTTTTAAGTTTTTATGGCCGATTCCGTCTCTTGAAAAAGCGGAAAATTAAAAAAAAATTAGGATAATTAAAAGACACGAAGAACACACCTCTGTTTGACAGACTATATTGAAGCATAAATAATGAGTAATGAAAAGTAGAAGTGTATGTAGCACTTCTACTTTTTCGCCATATTATTAGTTACAGTGCGTACCTACCAAAGGTATTGGTACGCTTCAATTCCGTTCCCTTTTACTACATTAGTGTAGCCTTAGAAAGTTAGATCTTGTACAGCGTGAGCGGCGTGTAACGAAACGCAAAAGTATAAATAGTCGCTATAGTCCGAATTGAGTCCGAAGCGTGACAGACGGGAATCACGTTTCGTTATTAGCAATAACTCACAATATCTTTATTGCTTACATGTATAATTTAGTAAAAAATTGTGTTTATTGGAATTCCGTAGAAATTTCAAAAAAATCCGTAGGTTTGTGTTGAAGCCCCGAAATCCGTAGATCTACAGACTTTTCCGTAGATCTGGCTACGCTGACCCTGGTAATTATACATGGTCCTCCGAGTCGGATATAGCCTTAGAAGCCAAAGTGGAGTGGCGTTTTTGGAAGACGGTGCGATTACGCTTCGTAGCCCGTGCTGAGCAGTGGATCGCTGTTCGTAAAGGCCGGGAAGGTGCAGCCAACTGAGGCTACTAACGCCATCTAGCGTTGGGTAGCAGGCAGTTTCCTGTAAGAAACAATTGAAGATTTGGAGCTTGGAGCATCGAAAGGCGCTAATAGCGCCATCTAGTGACGAGTAGCCGGAAGCAGCAAATACAGGAAAGGACCACCAGTGGCGCCATCTGTGGGTTGCAATAGTTCAACGAAGTGTGACGTCATCTATAGTGAGAGTGAGTGAGCAAGTGCAAAATCGTGAGTACTTTCAAATTCATAATTGGTACGCGAGTTTCAACTTTAAAAACAACGAACAGTTTTGAATATTTATTTTAGAATTTTGAACTTTATTTACTAGAACATATTTAAATAGAAGAATCGGTTTGTTTACATGGACTTTGAAAAATTTCAACATCCGATTTATACGGACATTCAACTTAGAATAATTGCCTTAGAAAATTGTACTAAATATTAACATAGCCTAATTTGTAGTTAGCATTGACTTAGAACTGTAAGCGAAAATCCAGTTGGAACAGGGAACCTATGCCCGATTTTTCCTAGTGGTACAAAGTTCTAAACACTTGTAAAATTTTCCGGATTTAACTTGTAATTTTTCCAAGTGTGTCTGACATAAGTACTTGGTGTGTTTACATAATGGAGGCAAAGCTAAATTATTTAAGTGATTTGTCTAGCCGTATATTTAAGGCGCGAGTTAATTTTAAAAAATCGCCGAAAGCTCGAATAACGGAAAATTATATTGAGAGTCGGCTAGATAGTCTAGATCAACTTTGGTCTGAGTTTAAACAAGGACACAAAGAGTTGATGTGTACGTATGATCGTAGTCTTTTAGAATCAAAGTCGTACATTGTCGATGACACTTATGACGCAACTGAGGAGGAATACACGGATTACAGATGCGAGTTAAAAGATAGTTTAGCGGAATTTTCAAGTTTTCAAACATGTCAGTCAAAGAGCAGCAATGAGGAAAATTCTTCTCCTAGGTCAAATTCCGTTAAATTGCCTAAACTCACAATTCCCAACTTTTCCGGCAAATACGAAGAGTGGACAACGTTTCGAGATCTGTTCTTGTCCATGATCCATAGTAACAAATCATTAGATCCCGTTCAGAAATTACAATATCTTAAGACTTATTTGTCCGGAGAAGCAGAACAGTTGTTGCGCAACATACCAGTGTCAGCTTCAAATTACAACCGATGTTGGAGTTTGCTAGAACAAAGGTATAACAATAAAAAATATCTATCGCACTGTATACTTAAACGATTATTGAGTCAAAAGAGTGCAACGACGGAGTCTCCAGGGTTCCTTAAGGATCTGATGGACACGTCGACTGATTAAGTGCACTGTCGATCTAGGTATTGACGTGTCTACTTGGGACATTATTGTCATTCATTTGCTGTCATTGAAACTAGACTCCGAATCACGCAGGCAATGGGAGCTCAATGTGGCGACAAACTCTACTTCAGACGCGTTACCTACCTTCAGCCAATTTAAAGAGTTTTTAACGAGTCGATACAGAGCTTTAGAGTTTCTTGAATCGCGAAGCGCCAATCGGACCCCAAGTGCTTACGGGAAGTCGGCTGGCAGTAACAGTAGTAGTCACAAACCAAATATACTCCATGTTGCAACCGCACCTTCAATTGCGTGTGAATTTTGTACCGAGCCTCACAAGCTTTGTTATTGCAAAAAGTTTGCTGGTGAGGATTATGCCCAAAGGCATGACTTTGTTACCAAGAACAAGATTTGTTTCAATTGCTTAGGTGGTAACCACAATGTAAGATTTTGCCAAAAAGCTACTTGCTGTAGAATTTGTAAGAGGAAGCATCACTCCTTGCTTCATTCTAAGGATGTATCCACTTCAACTGCCAATCCAAAGAGCGTAGTTCAGGTAGCTGAAGCTGGGTCTGGGGAAGCCACACATAGTGCAACAGAGAAAAAAGAGGTCACGCCGTTAGTCAGCTGTTTTACGAAAGAGGTAGATCAAGGTGAGGTATTGTTGCCCACCGCGCTTGTTAAAGCTGAGTCGAAAACAGGAGACTATCAGGTCATTAGAGCATTTATAGATCAAGGTTCACAGGCTTCATTTGTGACAGAAGCCGTGGTACAAGCCTTAGGGATAAAGAAAATTCCCATTAAGAAGTCACTATCTGGATTAGGTGGATGTCCATTACCGGTCTCGCCTAAGTATCGAGTTCAACTGAAGATTCAATCCATAACGGATCCATCGTTTAACCTTCTGGTTAAAGCGTATGTTTGGAATAAGGTCACAACTAACCTTCCTGGAGAAAAGGTAGTTTTTCCAGAGTGGTCGGAGCTTCAGCAGCTCACGTTAGCGGACCCAAGTTATAGTACACCTAATAAAATTGATGTACTACTGGGGGGGGGGGGGAAGTGTACAGCCGGATTTTAAGAAATGGAGTGTTAAACGGCCCAGAAGGGGCGCCAGTAGCACAGTGCACCACACTCGGGTGGATTCTGTCCGGTCCTGTAAATCCTGCAAGCAGTCCAAGTGAAGATCAGAACTTAACAGTCTTACACGTTTACATGAACGAAGATGATATGCTCAAACGTTTCTGGGAAATTGAAGCGGAGCCGTCTGGTCCCACTAAGCTGTTAACTGAAGAAGAACGAAGGTGTGAAGATCTTTTCGCTTCCACGACTGCGAGAGACGCAGAGGGCAG
This sequence comes from Leguminivora glycinivorella, assembly GCF_023078275.1. Taxonomy (NCBI): domain Eukaryota; kingdom Metazoa; phylum Arthropoda; class Insecta; order Lepidoptera; family Tortricidae; genus Leguminivora; species Leguminivora glycinivorella. Next base: position 28,153,691 of record NC_062998.1, read on the forward strand.
GTATGTGGTGAAGTTGCCGTTTAGGGACGAGCCAACCTGCAAAGGAAATTCACGTGAGATAGCTGTCAAAAGGTTACACACTTTAGAAAGAAAGTTCAGTAGAGATCCAACATTTAAAGCACGATACTCTGAGGTGATAAGAGAGTATGAACAGCTCGGTCACATGGTTCCTGTGACAGAAAGCGACCGCAAAACAAAAGAAGGAATCTACTTACCTCACCATGCCGTGATCCGCGAGGACAAGGTCACCACCAAGGTCAGAGTCGTATTTGACGCTTCCTGCAAATATGACGACGGAATATCGCTAAACGACCGGCTTATGACAGGACCTACTTTGCAATCCGAATTACGTCACCTCATTATGCGATGGAGATTGTATCCTGTCTGTCTTGTTGCGGATATAGTAAAGATGTACAGGATGGTAAGAGTAGCAAACGAGGACACAGACTTCCAGCGCATAGTGTGGCGCGAAAAGGCTGAAGACAAAGTAAAGGATTACAAGTTGCTGACTGTCACCTTCGGGACTGCGTCAGCGCCTTACTTGGCAGTCAAAGCCCTCAACCAAGTAGCAATCGACCACCAGGAGCAGTATCCTACAGCTGCACCGCGAGTCCATCAAGAATTCTACATGGACGATTTAATGACCGGGTGCGAAACCGAAGAAGAAGGTCTACAGCTGTATCAAGAGATGAAAGGCTTACTGAACGAGGGAGGGTTCGTGCTACAAAAATGGGCAAGCAACAAAGAAGAATTGTCAAAGCAGATCGATAAAAGAGAAAAAGAGTACCTAGGAAACGAAGAACAAAAGAATAATCTGGAAATAAAAACAGATAACATAACAAAAATACTCGGACTTACCTGGAACCGCGATAACGATGAATTTCAGTACTCGGTGAAACTGCCGCCGCTGTCGCCTCCTGCAACAAAAAGAAAAATAATTTCCGATGTTTCACGTTTGTTCGACCCATTGGGATGGTTAGCACCGTGTGTCATCACAGCGAAAATATTTATACAGCGTCTATGGTTAGCAGGGATTGGATGGGATGAGGAGCCTCCATCTGATATAGTACATGACTGGTTAACTTACCGTGATCAATTAGCTTACCTTATAGACTTTCGTATCCCACGATGGCTTTACACACACAAGGATGACACTCTCTATGAACTGCACGGGTTCTGCGACGCATCAACCGCCGCTTACGCCGCAGTAGTTTATCTTCGAGTAGTGGACTCAACTGGGAATATAAAGGTTGCTTTAGTGACAACTAAAACAAGAGTATCACCTGTCAAACAGGTTAGCATTCCCAGATTGGAGCTTTGTGGAGCAGTGCTTGTGACCAAACTGTTGATTGAAGTTGCAGAAGTTATGAAGATCCCGAAAACACACATAAGAGCGTGGACAGATTCCACAGTTGTTCTGGCGTGGCTCAATAAGCACCCAAGCAGCTGGAAAACCTTTGTTGCGAACCGAGTATCCGAGATATTGACCAAGACGGATTCAGCACAATGGTCTCACGTCTCGACAAAGGAAAATCCAGCAGATTGTGCTTCTCGAGGTATGCAGCCATCAGAGTTAATGGAGCACGAGTTGTGGAAGTTAGGCCCTAAATTTCTGCACGAGAAGACCATTAACTACTCAAAGCCTAAAGATAATGATACAAACCTTGAAGCGTTCTGGACCAAATATTCAACGCTCAACAAGCTTACACGTGTTGTTGCGTATTGCAGACGTTGTTTGAGAAAACGGGATTACGCAATGAACCATCAAGCCAACGGCCCATATTTGCAAAAGCGGGAGTTAGATGAAGCACTTTTGACCTGCGTTAAAAAGTGTCAAAACGATGAGTTCAAGAACGAAATCGAGGAAATCAACAAAAACGGGTACATTAGTTCAAAAACTTCCAAGATTCGTTCCTTAACGCCCTTTCTTGAAAATGGGATATTGCGAGTGGGCGGCCGGTTGGATAACGCTTCAGATCTAGAAGTAGCAAAGCATCCTATTATTTTACCTTACGAGTCGCAGCTAACTAAGCTCATAGTGACAGATGCCCATGAACGTACACTTCATGGCGACCAGCGAGCTATGCTGAACTACTTAAAGTCAGCATACTGGATAGTACGAGCTAAGGACTTAGTCAAACATTGCATACGCAAATGTGTGCGCTGCGTTCGTCACAAGGCCAAGATCGAAACTCAGTTGATGGGAGCCTTACCTTCAGCCAGAGTAACTCCAGGAAGAGCATTCATCCGCAGTGGTGTTGACTATGCGGGACCCATCAACCTAAGAACTACAAAGGGACGAGGACATCGCTCATACAAGGGATATGTGTGCTTGTTTGTTTGTATGGTAACCAAGGCCATACACCTTGAGGTCGTGAGTGATCTTACCTCAATCTTACCTCACGTGGATTTCTTGAAGCCTTTAAGAGATTCACATCCAGACGTGGCCGCTGCTTAGACATTTACAGCGATAATGGCACCAACTTCGTCGGAGCTGCTAAAGAATTAAAGGACCTTTTTAACAAAGAGAAATCAAGCATGGTCCAAGAAGTAGCTGAAGGTTTGGCGTCAAATGGTACCACGTGGCACTTCATCCCTCCTAAAAGTCCGAATTTCGGTGGATTGTGGGAAGCAGGGATAAAGTCCACCAAATATCACATCAAGAGAGTTATAGGAGAGTCGACACTTACTTATGAGGAAATGGCGACTTTACTTAGCCAGATCGAAGCGTGTCTAAATTCTCGACCTATATCAGTTGTACCCAATGATCCCAACGAGCCAAACCCTTTAACTCCGGGTCATTTTTTAATAGGAGAGCCCCTAGTTACGGTTCCAGAAATCAACTACGAGAGCTCGAATATCAGTACACTCAAACGATGGCAACTGACCCAGCGGATGCTACAACACTTTTGGCGTCGTTGGTCAAACGAGTATTTAACTCACTATTTACAGCGGTACAAGTGGGCACATCAAGTTCCTGAACCTAAAGTCGGGGACGTTGTTTTAGTGAAAGAGGATGATCTCCCTCCTTCCAAGTGGCTTTTCGGCAGAATCATGCAAAAACATCCTGGCACAGATCAACTGACCAGAGTTGTAACGATTAAATGTAAAAACACTTTAATTAAGCGACCAACGTCAAAGCTTTGCATACTGCCGGTGGCTAATTAGTTTAAGTTAGATATATTAGTTCAAATGTCATTGTATTTAGTTTGTCAGCAATGACCCCTACTAGTTTCATTTTGAGGTTGTGCAATAGTTTTGTGTTCTTTTTAATTCTGACAACCTAGAAACTCCATGGTGGGCGGTCAAGATGAAGGACATGTTGTCCTTGGTGGGCGGTATGTACGAAACCTATCTCAAGCTTCCAAGTACACCGCTAGATGTCGCTGATCCTATTAGCAAACTAGCTAACGATATGTTTACGTAGATTACATTAGCCTTAAAATTGGTTTTGATGTTTTGAGAAAGAAAAAGTAATTGTGTGGAGAGTTTTTTAGTAGAATAAATATACGTCTGTTGATTATTTGACACGGTATTTGTTCTTTGCTATTCCCTTCGAGACCTGGTATTTATACAGTACCCAAGACTTGAATATAATAGTATACATTTTTTCAGAGTATTAATTCGTTAGATATTTGTTTTAATCCATACCCATATCATCAGTCGCTGCGCACGTGCGGATCGTTTCTTTATCAAAATGATGTAAGCACTTAAAAAGCCGGCATTTCGTGAACATCAAAGCAGTGGGCTTTCTGTACTTGTACTATTATATATTCTGTGGCATGTAGCAAAGGAATGTAGCAACTGAAATTATATTCACAAGTATGTAGACCTTGGATTTTTCGGCATTCACCGTGGACATTTCGGCTGGACTCGTCTCCATTTAACAAGCAACGCAATGGTAGGTACCTAGTTCAATAGAGTTTCACTTTTTCCTGGATTCATAAGTTTAATACATTAAGCATTCTCACCTAAATCCGGAGTACTTTTACATATATGGATTTACAGTTGGTATCCATCTATAAAACCTGACCTGTCGACTAAATACAAAATGTGAAAACGAAATAAAATTTGAGAAGTATAAAGCCTAGCAATATGCATACTTCCAATAGACTATAGTGACTAATTGATAGTAATCAAGCTGGTCCTATACGTTGACTAACGTTTAGTATAAAAAAAGACTTCCGAAAACAATTTTATGGAAAATTGTACATATTTTTCCTACACAGAAGTCACTTACCCGTATCGACACTATTGACCTTATTTTATACTGAAACGAACTTCGGAGTTCGGAGCAGGACACAATAGATTAGATTAGATTAGATTTCTTTATTTCATGATAAAAATTACACTATAAATTTGCTACATGTCAAAATTATGTTTATCTTCTCATCATGATCGTCAAAAATTACATAATAAATTCCAAATAAAAATAATTGTGTCTCCCAAATGAGGATCGTCATTTACAAAGAAAGAAAATACACATGCCAAGCTAAATAAAATTAATAAATTAAGTTACAATATCATGAAATTATCACGAAGCAAGAAAATATTATATAACAGAGAAATATAGGTATAATTATATCATCGGTCATTAAAAATTCAAATCCATGTACTCATTTACAGAGCAATAATATTAATTAAGAGTTAACTGGCTTACCTATTACTTGTCATGTCATATACAAGCATTGATGGCACATTATTAATCACTTAACTAGGCGAAAGCATTACTAAATTCATGTGACAATCTACTTGATACCAACAACGTAATACCAGAGAATATTGTGTCTCCACAACGGGCAGCTGCCATTTGTTCCCAAAGTCATGTTGAGATCCTACGTCGACGTAATTGAGTGAGGATCTGGTAAACGGAACGATCAGATTTTTCGACCTATGCCTTATTTAATACTTTGTACAAGTGTACTGCCAGAGTTGCATACTTATGTAAGTACACCAATCGTGCATAATAGCACTATCTAAAGAAATTTTGACAGTAAGCAGTAGGTAAGAATTGTTTGTACTTTTATAAAAATGTCTCCCAAAATGTTGTATGTATTGTATATTATTATTGCAGAGGCCGGGACATGGCAATTCGTGGACAAGTATTTGACAATACATGCGAATCCTCTAATTGCAATTTCTGCCGAGGCAAATATATTACTTTCCTTCATGCCAACAAATCATACATCAACATCAAATTTTATTTTAGATGATTCCACGTGTAATTTCCCAAAGAATGGTACTAGACAACGACATGACCTTTTGATGTACCCTTTAAAATATGTGATGGACAGCAGAGATTAAAAAAAATGTATAGAGCTAATATTAATTAACAGATTAGATACATTTTAATGTGTTTGTGTCTCACAGGAGTTAGGTAATTTCATAACAAAGGCAGACCCAGGGCGGAAACAAAAGCTATGTCCGCAAACTTGTCGACCAAGGTGTCGATCTGGAAACCACGCTTCCACACTAATTGATTTGGGTCTGAGCTGCGCAAATATCGGTTGCCTTTTCAATACGGCACAAGTCATAAGATGATGACGTCTAGCAGCCGAAGCAATCTATTAGGCTTGTATTTAATTTTACTTGTTTAAAGTAGCTACTATTAGGTAATAGACAGTTATTTACCGGATCCAAAAAATTTTTTTTTTCTTTGTATCATTTATTCGTGATCATTTGTGAAACTATAACACACACGAGAACAAAACAATAAGGTACCTATTTAACTGGCCTTGTCCTCTAGTGAAGGTTTTCATCACGCACCGTACGCAGGCAGCATTCCCGCCTTATATAATTATATATAATAGGTACTGAAAACTGCTAAGTACTATTATTTTTAAGAATAAAGGCCGTGCCAGGATAAGCTAACAGATTCCGCTCCATTGAGTTTGGGCTTGTAATTTTTATGGGTGGTGTGACTGGTGTGGCTTTATATTAGCATAGTGGACTAACTCAGCTATCAACCCACTGCTGGGCAAAGGCCTCCCATCGCTTCTTCCACTAAACCCTACCACGTGCATAATCCTACCAGCGTGGATAGATTTTATACAAAAATTACAAAGTGCTAATGTAGAGCCACCCTGGCTTTTCCTGGCACTTACTTCAGATTTTGATTGTAACTGTAAACGACTATCATGCCTTATCATGTTTTTAGTTCTAGAAGTGAACTCATGTAAAGCCTTGAACGAATAATTTCCAATCCATCAATCGCGCAACCGAACAGTCAAAGCTTTGTAGTTGGCTATAGAATGCTTTGACGAACGAACGACTAGGAAACTTATGTGGTTTGTGGATTTTCTTCACACTCCTTTGTTACTAACGAAAATTTGTATAGGTATAGTGATTTATAAAAATGTAAGGGTGTTTCATTAGCGACTAACGTAGAAACATAACTAATTAAAAATATATGAATTAAATAAAATACATGTCACCTATTAAATATATGATGATAATGGTGCTGTCACACAGGCTCCATCGCGTTATCGCACTGTCCCTGTCACACCATGTTTTCATAACATTAATTTATAACAGCCCAGTGTATGGCAACCATTACCATAAGTTTTAATCTCACTTAAAAATAGATAAATACTTATTTATAAGTTTAAAAATAAATTACTATTACCTATATTCTTTAAACAGCTGGAAACGTTTATAGTTGTATGTAAAATTACATTCAACATAGTATTGCATGCAAGTAGCAGGTAGATAGATGGACCTAATGTTATTAAAAAATAATATCGCAAAATTAAAGTAATATTTAAATGGGGCGACATTTTCGTAAATCGAAAAAGCCCGCAAATAAAGATTAAAAAAAGGTAATATTTAAATAATATGTTTTTCTTTGTATATATGGGATGAGTATGTACCTACCGCAAAATTTTGATTAGTAGGTAATACAAACAAAAAAGTTGCGAGTGTAAAATAACTAAATATTGCGTTCACTTGTGACGCACGCCGCTTTCTAAAACCCCGTGTAATTAACGGCAGACTACTAACCGGCCTACAATTTGGACTGACTGACGTTTTTGTGGCAATCGCAAATGTAGCTTAGACGTCGATTTAGGATGTTTCATCAGTAATACGATTATTCACAGGATATTGACAACCAGCGACTGCCCCGGCTTCGCGCGAGTATCCATACTACTTTATAGTGTAGAGGAGCACTAAGAAAGGATTTTCCAAAATTCACCTCCTAAGGGGGTCAAATGGGGGTTCAAAGTTTGTATGGGGAAACAAGATTAGTTTGACTATTTTATTCGAAACTTCACAGGAAGATTCCTTAAGACATATGATTGAATACGTGTTTCAGGTTTTTTAAAAATTTAACCCCTAAAAGGGTGAAAAGGGGGTGATAAAGTAAAAAAATCAATATGGGTATCGTTTTTATGGTTTATCGGATCGCTGATCACGATAAATACAACGTTTTTAAAATCTAACGAGGCGGAAGTGAAATATCATCTCCCCTGTTGTGGTGCAAAGGGGTTTAAATATCAAAAAAATATATTGACTGACGGACATATCAAAGCACAGCCGAAACCACTGGTCCTAGAGATTTTAAATTTGGCACGTAGGTTCCTTATATAGTGTAGAGGAGCGCTAAGGATTTTCCAAAATTCACCTCCTAAGGGGGTCACATGGGGGTTCAAAGTTTGTATGGGGAAACAAGATTAGTTTGACTATTTTATTCGAAACTTCACAGAAAGATTCCTTAAGACATATGATTTAATACGTGTTTCAGGTTTTTTGAAAATTTTACCCCTAAAAGGGTCAAAGGGGTTAATAAAGTCAAAAAACCAATATGGGTATCGTTTTTATGGTTTATCGGGTCGCTGATCACGATAAATACAACGTTTTTTAAATCTAACGAGGCGGAAGTGAAATACCTTCTCCCCTGTTGTGGTGCAATGGGGTTTAAATATCAAAAAAATATATAGACTGACGGACATATCAACGCACAGCTGAAACCGCTGGTCCTAGAGATGTCAAATTTGGCACGTTGGTTCCTTATATAGTGTAAAGGAGCACTAAGAAAGGATTTTTCAAAATTCGCCTCCTAAGGGGGTCAAATGGGGGTTCAAAGTTTGTATGGGGAAACAATGTTAGTTTCACTGTTATGCGAAACTTCAAAATGCTAAAGACATAATTATGACTAAATACTGCTAAAGACATATGACTAAATACGTGTTTCAAGTTTTTGAAAAGGGTGAAAAGGGGTGATAATGTCAAAAAACCAATATGGGTATCGTTTTTATGGTTTATCGGGTCGCTGACGTCGCTGATCACGATAAATACAACGTTTTTAAAATCTGACGTGGCGGAAGTGAAATACCTTTTCCCCTGTTGTGGTGCAATGGGGTTTAAATATCTTGGGGAAAATTGTTAGTTTCACTGTTATGCGAAACTTCACAGGAGGATTGCTAAAGACGTATGACTAAATACGTGTTTCAAGTTTTTGAAAAGGGTGAAAAGGGGTGATAATGTCAAAAAAACCAATATGGGTATCGTTTTTATGGTTTATCGGGTCGCTGATCACGATAAATACAACGTTTTTAAAATCTGACGTGGCGGAAGTGAAATACCTTTTCCCCTGTTGTGGTGCAATGGGGTTTAAATATCGAAAATAGCCATATGGATTTCTTTTTTTATGTTTACTTCTGGTTCAAGAGATTTCAAATTACATGTAAGTTCCTTAGAAGAGCACTAAGAAAGGATTTTTCAAAATTCACCGCCTAACATGATAATTTGACAGGGACAGGGACGGGGCGGGGCGGGGCGGGACGGGACGAGACGGGACGGGCCGGAACAGGGATAAGGGTAGGGATAGGGATAGGGATAGGGATAGGGATAGGGATAGGGATAGGGATAGGGATAGGGATAGGGATAGGGATAGGGATAGGGATAGGGATAGGGATAGGGATAGGGATAGGGATAGGGATAGGGATAGGGATAGGGATAGGGATAGGGATAGGGATAGGGATAGGGATAGGGGAGGGACGGGGACGGGGACGGGGACGGGGACGGGGACGGGGAATATATATGGTAAGCGTGTTCAGTGGATACATGTAGAAGTATAATGCCCCGCTGCACCTCATTCAAAATAATTGCGGACAAATGTACCTACATACGAGTAGAAACCTACGGATCCAAATGAAAATCTTATTTTTTGTAAACGTTTGAATAAGAATACTTTTATTACGCGGGCGAAGCCGCGGGTAAAAGCTAGTAATATTATAAATGGGAAAGTGTGTGTGTCTGTTTGTTCGTTCGTCTTTCACGGCAATATGGAGCGACGAATTGACGTGATTTTTTAGGTGGAGATAGTTGAAGAGATGGAGAATGACATAGGCTACTTTATTCTCTTTCTAACCTCCCACTTTTCTAAAATGGGGGGTGGAAGTTTGTATGGAGCATTCCGCAATTTTCGAATTTAACGCAAAACGCGAGCATTCGGTCCTGTCCTTATATTATAAACCTTATTGATAATTATAAACCTGACCCTTAAATCAATCTATCTACCTATATGTATTTAAAAAAGAATCTCATCAAGTGTATCGTTGCGTATTTTTAGATATAAGTACAGTGGAAAGAGACTTTGATTTATATACTACATACTAGCTTTTGCCCGCGGCTTCGCTCGCGTTAAAAAGAGGCAAAAAGTAGCCTATGTCACTCTCTATCCCTTCAACCATCTCCACTTAAAAAATCACGTCAATTCGTCGCTCCGTTTTGCCGTCAAAGACGGACAAACAAACAGACACACACACTTTCCCATTTATGATATTAGTTAGGGAATGCAAACCGGTAAACCGGTTTACCGGTAATTTTGCTAAATTTGTGTTCGGTAAATTACCGGTAAATATATTCAAAAACCGGGTTTTTACCGAAATTTTAATTTACTTAAAAATTACTACAAAAAAGCACTTCTGTTGTAAATAAACACTTGTAGATACTTCTGGCAAACACTTTATTTAGCAAGAATTCGTTTTCTCCACGAAAACGTTTATTTTTTGTGTGATTGCTATGGTATTGAAAACATGTCTATTATAGCTTTGCACTGTAATACGTCGACATCAATACGCGCGAGAGAGATGAATGGTTGTCGTTTCATAAACGTTCCTGAGCATGTCTGCCGACATGTTTCGTGTCATATGGAGACCCATCATCAGGCATGAGTTCTTGCAGCGGCTAGAGTCCGTGCATTGTTGCCTGCATTGTCGGTTCCAAGATAAAAAAACCTGATTTCTATAAAACCAACAAGTGTGGACTGTGGACAATCACTATCCTCAGTTGGTTTTATAAACTCCAAATTGAGACCATTAATTCACTATTTGTTATATAAATATTTGATTAGCTTTTAAGATAAGACCCCCTCCTCCTCGCATTGATATCTTCATTGCTGAGGGTCGTGAAGTCCCAATAGAATTAGTGTTATTCTGACTTTCTGTTCCGGTTCTGAAGTTGGGTGTACTCGTAGAGGGTGGAAGGGATCTCATATGTCTATCTTGCGACCTCTGGATCGTTAGCCATCAACCTTGCCAGTAATGATTAGTTTCTCAAGGTTGTGGCCTTTTTCCCTCTAAAAACTCCAAAATTCTACGTTAACAGATGGTTGACAACCTGGTGTTGATTTTCAATTCGCGTAAGATAGTTTAGACATTTGTACGCAAGGCAATTCAGGGTATTTACAAAATCTTCATCTAGCACCACATCTCGGAAGCGTCAATGCGATTGCAGCCTTTTTCAGACTTCAAGTCTCAGCTCCGTAGATGAAAATGGAGAAGACTAGAGCGTAAACCAATCCGGTTTTGGTTTTTATAGAGACATGCGGTTCTCAGGAATCAATAATTATGGAGAGAATCCTTGTATCTGGGACTCTTGGCCATTCCTGTGCGTATTCTGTTTTTTTTTTTTTTAGAAGAACCGGTATTGTCGATGTTTACGCCGAAGTATATGAAGTCATCTACTGTTACTGGCCTAAGCGCATCGGTGTGTTGTATCTACCTACCACAATCCACCACCAATACCACCATGAGCTTGGTTTTTACTGAGGTTAATCTTGAGATGCATTTCCAGACTGATGCGTTCCATTTTACCAGTGCTGTCAACCATTTCCGCTTCATTGGCGGCCAGAAAATTGGTGTTATCTGCCTATCGAAGATTCGTTATTTTAGTGCGCACCAATGATTCTTCCCTCCCAGCTGCCGCAGGCTCTTCTGTTGACATATTAACCGTAGACAGGTGACGGGTAATCCTATCAACCCCTTTTACAAAAGTAAAAGGGCTCGGAAGTTTCTCTGCCAATTCAGTTTCCTTTTTCAAGGGAGTTTCAATTCAATGAAAGCTACCAAATGCTTGATGACAAAACGATGCAGTCAAAGGCTTTGCTATAGTCGATGAAGCAGAGGATCATCGAAGTACTGAATTCATGAGCCATCTCTATCAATGGACGTATATTTAAGATAGCTTTTACCCGCGGCTTCGCCCGCGTAATAAAAGTATTCTTATTGAAACGTTTACAAAAAATAAGATTTTCATTTGGATCCGTAGGTTTCTTTGTAGGTACATCTGTCCGCGATTATTTCGATTAAGGTAAAGCGGGGCAATTCTCGACTGGGGGGCCATTGTAACTGATCTATTTGCTGTACGGTCAGCCAAGAACCTTACACTGCTTTTTGGCTGACTGTACCTTACACATATTACTATTGTTTTAAAAGAAATTCTTGCAATGATTGTAGAGTTGTTACACAGCGACCACAGCGTCAGGTACGAATATGTATGTTTTTTACCTATATAAATATTTATACTGGGGAAACTTCATACAACCCACATAGCCAGTATCTCGACGCTATGGTCGGTAGGGTAAAAAGTACTTCCTTGCATTATCGCTTACAATTTTTTCCATTTTGCTTATAATTATTGCAAACGTAAACATATGAAAGGCAAGCAAACAACGATCTTCTTACAGCACATTGAATGTAATAGTTATTAGTTGGTATGCAGGATACTCGCCGATGCCTACTTACTAATCCCTTCCCACTGAGCCACCTGCATTTTACACTGCCTAAATATCGATTGCCGACCGATTATTCCGACCCCAATCCCTATTCTTATCCCCGGCCCTATCTCTATCCTTGTCTCCGACCCGTCCCCGTCCCGTCCCTGTCCCCGTCCCGTCCCTGTCCCCGTCCCCTATCCCTATCCCCGTCCCCTATCCCTATCCCCGTCCCCTATCCCTATCCCTATCCCCGTCCCCTATCCCTATCCCTATCCCTGTCCCTGTCCCTGTCCCTGTCCCTGTCCCTGTCCCTGTCCCTGTCCCTGTCCCTGTCCCTGTCCCTCTCCCTGTCCCTGTCCCCCTGTCCCTGTCCCTGTCCCTGTCCCTGTCCCTGTCCCTGTCCCTGTCCCTGTCCCTGTCCCTGTCCCTGTCCCTGTCCCTGTCCCTGTCCCTGTCCCTGTCCCTGTCCCTGTCCCTGTCCCTGTCCCTGTCCCTGTCCCTGTCCCTGTCCCTGTCCCTGTCCCTGTCCCTGTCCCTGTCCCTGTCCCTGTCCCTGTCCCTGTCCCTGTCCCTGTCCCTGTCCCTGTCCCTGTCCCTGTCCCTGTCCCTGTCCCTATCCCTATCCCTAACCCTAACCCTATCCCTAACCCTAACCCTATCCCGTTCCTGTCTCTGTCCCTGACCCTGTCCCTGTCCCTGTCCCTGTCCCTGTCCTTGCCCCTGTCAAATTATCATGCTAGGAGGTGAACTTTGAAAAATCCTTTCTTAGTGCTCCTCTAAGGAACTTCCGTGTCAATTTGAAATCTCTTGAACCAGAAGTAAAGATAAAAACTAAACCTATACTTATGGCTATTTTGGATATTTTAACCCTGTTGCTCAACAACAGGGGAGAAAATTTCTTTTCCACCTCATTAGATTTTAAAATCGTTGTATTTATCGTGATCAGCGACCCGATAAACCATAAAAACGATACCCATATTGTGTTTTTGACTTTACCCCCTTTGCACCCCTTAGGGGTCAAATTTTCAAAAAACCTGAAACATGTATTTAGTCATATATCTTTAGGAATCCCCCTGTGAAGTTTCGAATAAAATAGTCAAACTAATCTTGTGTCCCCATACAAACTTTACTTTATCACCCCCTTTTCACCCTTTTAGGGGTTAAATTTTCAAAAAACCTGAAACACGTCTTTAGTCATATGTTTTTAGGATCCCTCCTGTGAAGTTTCGAATAAAACAGTGAAACTAACATTGTTTCCCCATACAAACTTTGAACCCCCATTTGACCCCCTTAGGAGGCGAATTTTGAAAAATCCTTTCTTAGTGCTCCTCTACACTATATAAAAAACCTACGTGCCAAATTTGACATCTCTAGGACCAGCGGTTTCGGCTGTGCGTTGATATGTCAGTCAGTCAATATCTTCTTTTATATATTTTTTTGATATTTAAACCCCATTGCACCACAACAGGGGAGAAGGTATTTCACTTCCGCCTCGTTAGATTTTAAAAACGTTGTATTTTTCGTGATCAGCGACGCGATAAACCATAAAAACGATACCCATATTGATTTTTTGACTTTATCACCCCCTTTTCACCCTTTTAGGGGTTAAATTTTCAAAAAACCTGAAACACGTATTCAGTCATATGTCTTAAGGAATCTTCCTGTGAAGTTTCGAATAAAATAGTCAAACTAATCTTGTTTCCCCATACAAACTTTGAACCCCCATTTGACCCCCTTAGGAGGTGAATTTTGGAAAATCCTTTCTTAGTGCTCCTCTACACTATACAAGGAACCTACGTGCCAAATTTGAAATCTCTAGGACCAGCGGTTTCGGCTGTGCGTTGATATGTCAGTCAGTCAGTCAGTCAGTCAGTCAGTCAGTCAGTCAGTCAGTCAGTCAGCTTCTTCTTTTATATATTTAGATTTGTTTGCACCTTTGTCCTTGACAAAACTTGCCTGTTTTTGCGGGATCTGCCAGTCCAGGATGTGACATAAACTGCTGTGTAACACAGCACTTTTCTGGTGGGATATAAGAACCAGGGTCCTGCACGGGAAGCATGGTCGCGCGATAGACGATAAAAAGCAGGCCGTCCCTATCGCACTATTTGTAAGTGCGATAGGGACGGCCTGATATTTTATCGTCTATCGCGCGACCATGCTTCCCGTGCTGTAGTTGTCCTTTACGCAATAGGCTAGTTTCCTACTAGTCAAATCAGCTTCTTTTTAAGAACTGTCAAAACGATTTGCTAATATGGAATTACTATGAAATACTGAGGAGTGACGTCATGGTCAATTTATTTACTTTATATCTTTCTCTTTGACTTTTTAAATGGAAATTATGTTTATACATCACTACTGTCCATGTTTTTCTTATAATTATGTGGTAGTTTATTTCGTGCACTGCATAATATAGTACATTACGATACAAGTGCGTAAAAAAAGGAAGTTCGAAACGAGTGGCGATAAATTAAAACACGACCGAAGGGAGTGTTTTAAATCGACACTTTTTCAGTACAGATGAGCCTCCGAAGTTTCGACCTGGCATATAATGAACCACTTCTCGAACTAGTGCGTAAAAAAACGACCATCTGTACTGAAAAATATTTTTTCTACTCGTCGACTGTAATCTGTCAATTAGGACACCACAGACTAAACTATAAGTGCTAACTTTTCAGTGTTGGATACTCTATGGCAGTTCCGACTCAACTATAATAATATATGTAATCTCATTATAGTTGACTTTAAGTTAACTAATAATTTCAAAAATAGAACATCATACAATTTTTATACTAATTTGCGATACCTGGCAAATTTTTCTGCATCTGAAATACATTTTTTTTTATTTGTCGCGTTATCGGCCAATCAGAGACGGTTATTACAAACAATTGGTTGCTAGGTAATTCAATGTTGATACAACGGTGATCGACGCTATCAACATTAATTTAAACTTGCATGAATGATGATATTTCCGTCCATTGATGATGAAGATCATCATCTTCATCACTCGTAGAAAAAGTATTGTATACAATAGTGATATAATTAAGCTTTTCACTCTCGTACCGTACTTTTAGGCCACTCAGCAAAGCTTCGTGGCCTAAACATGGTACTCGACTGAAAAGCTTTGTATTATATCGCGATTGTATAAAATACTATTATTTTAACTATAGGAAACTAGCCTATTACAAATACGTGATACTTATATGAATAATCTGTGATGATTTCTAGTGTCTTAGTTGATTTTATCGAAGATGACTGCTAATTGTAAGATTTAGCATCTAAAATGTATTTATTTTTTGTATCTAAGTCCTAAAACTTGCTTTTTTCAAGATTTCATTAATCGTATTTGTCTTTTGAAAGTGGTAGTTTAATGAACACTACGAAAAAATCTACTTAATTATCGATTTTGATGGAAAATATTGATTTTTCATGAAATAAAATGAAAACCGGGAAATTACCGGTTTACCGGTTTTGGCGACGCTATGTCGGTAAATTACCGGTTTTGAAAAACGACCGGTAATTGCATTCCCTAAATTATTAGTATGGATAAATGAATAATATAAATACTCTATTACAATTTATAACAAAGTATATCGCGTCCATCGTGTTTATAAAAACACTAGCGACCCCACCGGCTTCGCACGGGGAGTAAATAATAGCGGTTACAGCGTGTTTTTTTTTATACATTGTTTTGATACCCTCAATACTTTATACCAAACGTCTTGGGCAGCTCTATTAAAGCTCTGACCCAAAGTATTTTCGAATTATCAATTAAATACCGTCATATTTCGGCCGATTCACGCAAAATATTAACAAACTATATGTACTTATATATAAACCTTCCTCAGGAATCACTCTATTCATAGGCGGATGAAAATCCGTTCAGTAGTTACGAGTTCATCGCGAACATACCTGTGTCCGGTTTATAGTCCCCACACTAGCCCAATGTGAATTGAGTTTTAACCCCCGACGCAAACACGACGGGGTGTTATAAGTTTGACGTGTCTATCCGTTTGTATGTGTGTGTGTGTGTGTGTGGCTCCCGAACGGATAAACCGATTTGGATTTAGTTTGTTTTTATAAGTTGAATTAGTCGGGAGTGTTCTTAGCCATGTTTAGGGAATGCAATCTCGACGAGATTGGGGCCCAGGCGAGATCTCGGGAATTCATGAAACCAATCTCGCGAGATCTCGCCAATTTCGAGATCTCGCGAGATTGGCCGGTTTGTGGGTTTATTTTCGTAAATAATCACAATATAGCAATGAATAAGGATAACAATCATAAGAATGATTGCTATTATGAAAGAAATATTTATCTTGACTTGTTTTTTCAGATTTTTTTGATGTATTTTACATTGTTTAACATAAATTAAGTACCTCACAACTCACAATATATTTTTAAAACTTTAAAGTATAGATTATTATGTAAGAAAATAAAATAAAATAATTCACGAATGAGTAGAAGCGTGCCAATTTCGAAATCGTTGTCATGCCAACCGCGAACAAGTACACAGTAGAGACTACTTAAAAAATCTTTATTGATGAAAGGATAAAAATTTAACATTATAAAAATCAAGGTTATCCCTACCATCATTAAATAGACCCACATAAAAACATTAACTCTACTCAATTAATTATGAGTATTATGACTAGTTGACTACTAATAAGTTATTTAATTATATTAGACTACCAATACAATACGCTTCTTAAACCCGACAGTTAAATAAGAAACTAAAATAGAAAGAAAAACGGAAATATATACATAAATATCATTAAATAAATATTATTTTTCCACAGATTGACTTAGTCCCACGGTAAGCTCAAGAAAGCTTGTGTTGTGGGTACTCAGACAAAGGCATACATAATATACAAGTACTTAGATACATAGAGAACATCCATGACTCAGGAACAAATATCTGTGTTCATCACACAAATAAATGCCCTTACCGGGATTGAAATCCGAGCCCGCGGCGTAGCAGTCAGGGTCACTACCCGCTGGGCTAGGCCAGACCGGTCGTTAAATATATAATAATAACATATTACAATATACAGAGTGGGGCCTGTAACAAAAGCAAAAAATTAAACTGTAAGCTATTCTCCTTATACTGATCAACATTTGTTCAGCGACTTTTAAAAATAACTTGTATTTTGATTTTTATTACCATTGAAAGTTTTTTCTAAGAGGTAATGTATTGCGAATTCTGTTAAGTCTAAAGTGTGACAGACAACGTCAATGACAACAATAATGGCGTACATTGAAGGTAATATTTATTTTGTATGAAAAATAAAAAAATTAAAGACTTCATAATTTTTAAAAGTCACTGAACAAATGTTGGTCAGTTTAAGGAGTATAGCCTACATTTTAATTTTTTGCTTTTGTTACAGGCCCCACCCTGTATAGTAGTGTGACTATTTAAAAAAGAATTAAAAAAATATATAATACAATAATTTGATTTTTTGAGTGTAAAATAGAAATTGTTATTGGTTGCCTAACAAACGAGAGCCGTAGTGAGGTTGTTGTAGGCTTCTGCTCTCTCGACATCCAACAAAACTCTGTGCGCGAAAATTCGTAAAATAGATGGTTATATACACACAGCCATAAGTGTAATACCATAATGGCGAATCACGCAAATAGGTCTGGCTGACACCTTTCGAATTATTGCGAAACGGTCTGAATCTGTCATTCGTCATTCCGAACTCAGATAGGTAAATTATTGAGCGAAATAAGCGAGTTGAATCTCTCGATCTCTATTGAGTTAACAAGTTGGCGAGTTCAGTTAAATGATATAGTTCATATACATCATTTACAGCTTGGGAAAGAAACATGACTAGTCATTTCGCGAGCTTTTTATGCTTGAGTTAAATCTCGTTGATCTCGCGAGATCTCGTCAATTTTTCGGCCGAGATCAATCTCGCTAAAAATGACCGAGATCTCGTACAAAAGAGATCTCGCGTGAACGAGATTGCATTCCCTAGCCATGTTTCATGAAAATCGGTCCCGTATGTCGGGAGTTTTTAGAAATTTTAATTGAAGTATTTAGAAGTATAGAAGAGAGCCTTCACCAGTTGGCGTGATGAAAACGGTTTTATTTTCTAGTATTGTTGCTGTTCACAAATCATCAAATACCCTGGCCTCACTGAAAACCAGCATTCCGTAGTGTGTCACACAGCACACGGCTAACTACTTACTGAACATAAAAACTGCGTGAGGACCACTTAGCATATCTTTGTTTAAACTATAATCTGTTTTGTATACAGTTATTGTTGTTTTGTAAATAATTTATCTATCTATCTACATTCTACTCAACGAAGCTCAATAACGAATATTATATTACCTGGGTGTCTACATTCCTAAGAACGTTTGTTCTATTATCACTTGGCCTAACCGTTTTGGCCTAATGGGCATGTAACATAATAATCAATTAGCATAACATCATATTTGGCATAGTGTAATGGATGGCCTAATCTTTATTTGTCCTATTTATTATTACTATATTACTGAAAAGGCTTTATTTTATTTGCAATAAAGTTTATGATCATAAAAACTTTTGATCTATACTATTATTCCATAACTCTTCGCCTCATATGTATTAGCCTAATATACATATATAATAATAATAATGATTGGTCACTTATTAATTGTTCTAAAATATGTCAGGCTTTATAATACTTATACGTGGCATAACTAACTAATATAATTTGTGTGCTGAATTGTTGCCTGCCTGAATATAACCTACTAGTATACTACCTACTTGTTGTGTTTGTTGCCAGTGTTGCCACATACATACGTGGGTTAGGTTAGGTTAGAACTGTAACCATTAAAGAAACAACTTGCTGCAAGAAAAGTGGGTTAGGTTAGGTTGGAACTGCGACAACCACAAAATCGACTGATTGGTACAAAATTGGGTTAGGCTAGAACTGTGACCATTAAAGAAACGATTTGTTTTCAGAAACGTGGGTTAGGTTAGGTAAGGCTATCAGAATAGTCTGAAACGACGGGCCTCAAGGGCAACGCTGGCGGGGTATCGGAAGCCTACAACCGAGTGCCCGAAACCCTGCCAAAATGCGAGCGTCGGAACACCCCAGGGGGTTTAGTCCGTGGGAGTCGGACATACCCACTGGCTTTCTCCCGGGCCAGTGAGATCCATAACGGATTCCCCCTGGGCAAAAAAAAAGGTTAGAACTGCGACAACCACGATTTCGACTTGTTGCCACAAAAGTGGGTTATGTTAGAACTGTGACCATTAAAGAAAAGACTTGTTGCAATAAAAGTCGGTTAGATTAGGAAAAACTGTGACCATTACAGAAACGACTTATTGCACTTATTGCAAAAATGGGTTAGGTTAGGTTAGAACTGTGACGGCATTTGGTGAACAGTGTAGTGTGGGAGCATTTATTAGCGGGCGATTGTAGCTACATTCAAGAACTGGTCAGAGCCCTACTTAGTATGTGCGCATTTATTCAAGTGCTACATATTATTGATATTTAAATATATATATATTTTTTTTTCTTTTTGTTGTATCCCAACTTATCATAAATAATATGGACGGCTTAGATTGGGCCTGCTGTCCGACGAACGATATAAAGCAAAAGTTTATACAATGCGATGCCTGCAAAAAAGCATTCCATTATAAATGTCTACTACTGGACGTCGACTGAACTGAACGCCTGGACATGTCCTATATGCATTTCACTGACTCCCAAAGAAATGAAAGAAGACCGTACTCCTGTCAGATTCAACACCAACGCTAAGGGACGCTCCAGCAAGAGACCGGCATTGCAGTCCCCGCCAGATACACCGGCGGCGCCTGTTACAGAAAATGACATACGCACAATAGTTGAGAATGTAATGGAAACACAGCTAGAGTCGTTATTAGCAAGGTTTACGGCTACCATGAGGATAATGCTGAACGGTGAGGCAAAGACAATTCGTGAAGAGATAAAGAGTGTCCAAGATTCTGTAGATTTCATAAATTTACAATATGAGGATATTATAAAGGAAAACAAAGAACAAAAACAGAAAATCAAGGAGCTTCAAGAGCAGAACGACAGGATGTCCACAACTATGCAAGATATGGTAGGCCGACTAAATAACTTGGAACAACAGGCACGTGCTAGCAATGTTGAGATACAATGTGTGCCGCAGAAGAAAAACGAGAATCTAATTCAAATCGTATCGGAGCTAGGAAAAGTAATAAACAACGAGGTGAAGGAGGAAGATATTTCTCACTGTACACGTATAATGAAGGCAAACAATAGCAATAATCGGCCAAAATCCATCATAGTGCAGTTTAATAGGCCTAAACTTCGTGATTCATTTCTGGCAGCATCTATCAATTTTAACAGGTCTAAGTCCCCGTCCGATAAATTGAATACAACGCATTTAGGATTTACAGAGAAATCACCGATTTACGTTACTGAACATCTGAGTATGGCAAACAAGGCATTGCACGCGGCAGCACGGACAAGGGCAAGAGAAAAAGGATATAAACACGTCTGGGTCAGAGGAGGGCGTATATATGTGAGAAAAACGGACGTGACTGAGTACATATTAATAAGAGACATGGACTCATTAAATAAAATAGTTTAAGTTTAGATCATAAGGTATTAAACATAGCAGTTGTATATTGTTAAATAATAGTAAAAGTGAATAATTTTAATATTTTCTATCAAAATACTCGCGGTTTAAAAACCAAAACTGAAGAATTTTATCGAAAATTGGGTTCTTCTTCATACGATGCAATTGTTTTAACAGAGACGTGGCTGAATGATAATATAATTAGCAGTGAACTTTTTGATATATAGTGTTTAGAAGAGATAGAAGTATAACAAAATTCAATCAAAAGAAAGAAGGAGGTGGTGTTTTGATAGCTGTGTCAAAGAAGTTCGATGCGAATGTAATGGACAATTGCAATAGTGAGTGTGAGGACCTGTGGGTCACAGTTGATCTCGAGCCATCTTGTAAAGTTGCAATATGTGTAGTTTATTTACCACCACCGGTCCAGAAGCTTACAGTCGATCACTTTATAGACAACTTTAATTCCGTAACAGAAAACCTAAACAATCATAATATTAGTAATATATTACTTGGAGATTTTAATATGAGCTGCATAAATTGGGCTCACGAAAATTGTTCTTCTATGACCAATAAAAAATATTCTAATTTATTCCAGAACTTTATTGATTTTACATATTTAAATAACTTAATCCAGTGTAACCATATTAGCAATGTTCAAAACAAATTATTAGATTTGGTTTTTGTTGATCAACTACAATGTCATGTAACAGAAGCCACAGACAGTCTTTCCAAAGTCGATCCTTACCACCCTCCGCTTGACATTATCTTGGAATACAATTCAGAAAGTACTTTAAAAGTAAATAAGACCATTAGGTACAATTTTCACAAAGCAGATTACGAAAGTATAAAAAGGGAATTAGAGCAAATTAAGTGGCATGATTTGTTTAAAAATATAAAGGATCCGAACCAAATGCTAGACATTTTCTACGAACACATAAATGCGCTTATAAGAAAGTTTATTCCTAAAAATAATAATAAAGGCTTTGGCAAACCTCCATGGTTTAATAAAACCCTGGAGCGGTGTATACGGGAAAAAAACAAGTACCTTAAAAGATATAGGAAATACAAAAATCCATTGGATAAAATCGCTCTTCAATTATGTAGTAAACGTTGTGAAAAACTATCTCGACATTGTTATAATTCATACATTAATTATGTTGAACAGTAAATAGCTACACAACCAAAATATTTCTGGTCATACTTAAAGGCTAAGAGGAATGGAGCCAGTACCTACCCTAAAACTATGTCCGATGGTACTAATTCTACAAGCGAAGGAGATGATATTTGTAACATGTTTGCCATGTATTTTCAATCGGTATACTCTCCATGCAGCAAGTCAAATGATGCTATCAATACGTCTACGTACTTACGTAGCTTAACCAATAATTCTGATTGTTTTACTGATGTACACTTGGATGTAGACACAATCATCGGTTGTATAAAAAAATTAGATATATCTAAGGGAGCTGGATCGGACGGTATTCCTCCTATTTTTCTTACTGCATGTGCCGATCAGGTAGCAGTCCCTCTAAACATTATATTCAATACTTCACTCAGCACTGGCATCTTTCCTGATAAATGGAAACTAGCGAAAGTAGTCCCAATATATAAAGGTGACTCAAAAAGCGTGATTAGTAACTACAGGCCAATATCGATACTACCTACCCTAGCTAAAGTTTTCGAATCATTGATATGCCCAAAAATACAATATTATTTCAAAAAATATATTTCTGACTGTCAGCATGGCTTTACTTCTGCAAGGTCCACCTGTAGCAATTTGGTTACATTTGTAGAAAATACCATTGAAGCAGTAGATTCCAATAAACAAGTCGATGCGGTATACACTGACTTCAGTAAGGCATTCGACAAAGTTTCGCATGACATCTTCTTCTTCTTTACATCCTGTTACCCTCTGCTGGGGTGTAGGGCTCGAATCATATTTTTCCATTTACTCCGGTCTTGGGCAGTTTGAGTGACCTCCTCCCACCCCATGTCTAGCACCCTGAGCTCCTGCTGAACCGAACGACGCCAGGTCGATTTAGGGCGGCATGGTTTGCGCTTTCCGGGTACATTCCAGGTGAGGGCCATTTTGGATAGGTGGGTATCAGGTTTTCTGAGGATGTGTCCAATCCAATGCCATTTCCGCATCTGTATTTCTTCTTGTACGGGTGCTTGTCCAGTTATTCTCCATAAGTGGGCGTTTGTGATCCAGTTAGGCCAAAAGATACGCAGGATCTGCCTCAAGCATTTGTTCACAAACACTTGGAGTTTTGACATTAGGTCTTTGCGGACAAACCAGGTCTCACACCCGTACAGTAATACGGCCTTTACATTGGAATTGAAAATCCTCAGTTTAGTTCTTCTGGTCAGGGTCGAGGAGCTCCACACCGGTTTAAGCTGACCGAAAGCGGCTCGGGCTTTGTTTATTCGAGATTCAATGTCAGCTTCAGTTCCTCCACTCTGGTCAACGATACTGCCCAGGTAGCAAAAGCTGGTCACTTTTTCGATTGGGTTCCCTTTGATTAGCATTGGAGTTGAATCGGTAGTATTTTGGCGCATTTCCTTTGTCTTTCGGTAGTTAATGCGCAGACCTTCCTTTTCAGCCTCTTCTGCTAGTTCTTCTGCCTTGTTCTGGAGTTGCTCACGCGTGGTTGCTATAAGGCAAAGGTCATCTGCGAAGTCGATATCTTCTAGGTCCTTTTCAGATGTCCAAGGTAAACCTCTTCGTTCTCTGCTAGTGACCCTGCACATCACGTCGTCGAGCACCATTAAAAAGAGCAGAGGGGAAAGCAAACAACCTTGTTTGACGCCTGCCGTGACACTTATACTCTCGGTGAGTTTACCCTTGTGAAGAACTCTACAGGATGATCCATGGTAGAGTGCTTTGATGATGTTGATTAGCTTGTCTGGCACGCCTTTGAGCTTCAGAACCCTCCATATGCTTGTCCATTTTACCCTATCGAAAGCTTTCTCAAAGTCTACGAATAGGGTAAAAACCTCACACTGCATCTCCTGACATTGTTCTAGGACCATTCGCAAAAGGTTTATCTGGTCCGCACAGGAACGCCCTGGTCTAAATCCCGCCTGTTCCTCCCTAAGCTTACTGTCAACTACTTTTGCCATCCTCGAGAGTAAGATCTTACACAGCACTTTTGAGCAAATGGGTAACAGATTGATACCCCTCCAGTTAGAGCATTGGGATAGGTCTCCTTTTTTGGGTAACTTTACAATGACGCCTTCCTTCCATGATGCTGGTACTTGTTCCTGTTCCCAAATGCGCGTCAATAGTGGCTCGAGAATGTCACCAGTCAGATGCACATCCGCTTTCAGAACTTCAGCCGTGATTCCGTCATTCCCTGGTGCCTTGCCAGACTTTAATGTTGCAACTGCTTTGATGATCTCGCTTAAGTTCGGAGGGTTTTCATCGATATCGAGCAGGGCCTGGCAATGCACAGCTGTGGTCTCCGTCGTAGAAGTCGGGGCCTTGAACACTTCAGCAAAATGCTCTCTCCACGTACATAGTTGCTGCTCCAGAGTAACCTGCAAGTTTCCGGCTGCGTCTTTCAGCGGTTTGTCAGCAAGGGGCTTGTTGCAGAGAGTCCTTGTAGACTTATACAACTCTCTCATGTTTCCAGAGTACGCGGCGAGCTCCGCTTTTTGCGCTATTGCGTCCGTCCAAGTCCTTTTGTCCTTTTTGAGGTTGTGCTTTATTTTTGACTCACATAAATAGTACTCATATGCTAGTTCTTCCTTGACTTCTATAGATGGAGCTGAATTAATCAAGTTTTTCTTCTCTCGCCTCGCTTGGATCAAATCCCAAGTGGTTCCTGAGATCCATTGCTTCTTTGACATACTGATGCCATTCGACATTCATTTGCCATTTGACATTCTTCGCATGACATACTGATCAAAAAGCTTTCTACATACGGATTTGCAGGGTAATTTCTAAAGTGGCTAAATTCTTACTTAGTCGACAGAGATTTTTACGTTGTGGTTAATGGATATCGATCTAATATTTTGCATATAACATCTGGTGTACCCCAAGGCTCACACTTGGGACCCATTCTGTTCAATATTTTCATTAACGATTTGCCTTACATGTTTGCTGATGACCTAAAAATAGCACGAGTGGTAGATAATTTACAGGATGCCTTGTTGCTGCAGAATGATATTAACAAACTAGTAGACTGGTGTAAAAATAATAATATGAACTTAATATTGATAAATGCTCACAAATTACATTTATACGAAAATCAGCCCCATTACAATAAAATTTTATTCTATTAACAACTTATATCTAAAACAAGTAGACACTGTCAGAGACCTAGGAGTCCTCGTAGATAAAAAACTCACGTTTATTCCTCATATAGATTCAACTATAAAAAAAGCATCAAAATCCCTCAAATACAAAATAAAATCTTTTAAAAAAACAAAAACAAAAATGTTTCTATACAACTCACTAGTACGCAGCACACTCGAATATTGTGGGATAGTCTGGCGCCCCCATTACGCAGTGCTTAGTCTACGGATTAAGAGGATTCAAAAACGGCTCCTGAATCACTTAGCATATTCTACATCTAACAGCAGGAAAATTAAAAGCTATTCAAATCGTCTTCAATATTTTAAAATTAAATCTTTAGAGAATGGAAGAAACGTTTCAGATTTAATATTCTTGTCAAAAATTATTAGTGGCTATATTAACTGTCACAAATTATTATCAAAATTTAAATTTAGAGTACCTTCTAGAAATCCTAGAAACCCTATTAATCTTCTATCTCCGCCTTTCCGAAGGACTGTCCTAGGCTCAAATTCCCCAATTCCAAGGCTGTGTAAGTTGCATAACAACCACAGTAAAATTGACATGTTTTGCGTTCCTTTACATAAACTTAAACGTCAGCTTCACGAAATAGTAGTTAAGTAATTAGTTCGTAATTAATTTTTCGATGTTAAACATTTTTAATTTGCATGCAGTGTTTACCTCCATTTTATTGTACACTTAGTTCTTAGTTGTATAACTGTATAATTCATGTATGCATCAGTGTAACAGTTACTGGTAAACCAATAAAATAAAAATAAAAAAATAAAATAAAAGAAACGACATGTCAGAAAAGTGGGTATGGTTAGGTTAGGACTGTGACCACTAGAGGAATGACTTTTTGCAAAAAAAGTGGGTTAGGTTAGGTTAGAATTGCGACAACCACAAAATCGACTTGTTGCCACAAACGTGGCTTAAGTTACATTGGAAATATTAAACCAAATTACATTAGGCCAAATCACGCTATAGTACCAGTAGCACCAACAAGTAGGACATATAATACTTCTACAAAATTATAGTAGGAGCAAAAATATTTAATTTTTTTCGCTATAGGAGTAATAGTTATTAGGCCATACAATGCATTAGGGAGAAAAAGAATTATAGCAATGAATTATTATGAAAAACTGTATTAGTATAACTAATGAGTATGCCAATTAACATTATAACACAAAATTATAGGACATAAAAATTTCATCCAAAACTGAATAGGGCAACCACAATTAGGGCATATCATCGTTAGGCCAACTGATCATTATACCAAGAGTTTTAGGCGAAACAAAAATAGAAGAAAAAACTTTAGGAATCTAGATAGACATCCATATTACCTATTAGGTAAAATGAGACGGTAGCTGGAGTATAATACATACATCGCGGAGCATGGGCACAATCTTTATTTCACGTAATCTTTACAATAACAAACATTACAAAGTAAGTTTGTCAAGTCATCTAAGAATTCGAATTTTGGGAGTGAGACTTCTGTGGCCAGTAGGTACTCGCACTCCTCTTCAAGGCTTTGCCGTAGGCTTCAGTGAGCCCCAGACTATTCTGTAATTTCATCAGTCGGGCTTGGCAAAACTTTGGAGAGCAGATCCTGCTTCCGCCTCCTTTCTGTATAATGTGTACATTTTAATCACGCATGTCGGCATTTATTACTTACTAGCGACCCGCCCCGGCTTCGCACGGGTACTATACCTACATGTAAACCTTCCTCTAGAATCACTCTATCTATTAAAAAAAACCGCATCAAAATCCGTTGCGTAGTTTTAAAGATTTAAGCATACATAGGGACATAGGGACAGAGAAAGCGACTTTGTTTTATACTATGTAGTGATTATTCCAATTCAGATTTATATATGAATGCATTATCTAACCATCAATGCATGTGTGCGTTATGTGTGACAACACCAAAGCCAAGTAAAGGAATCAATTTTAAACGCAACTCATTAAAATTAAGCTCAGTAGAACATGCTGTGACATATGTTGGTAAAGGGACACTCCCGGAGAAATCAAATAATCAAAAGACAGTTAAAGAATATTATAACTCTTCTTCAGTCGAGTAAAAATGATTTAGTGAGACGGCTGCGGGTTATCAAATTCTCCTTAAACAAATGTCAACCGTATTTATTCAATGTTACATGTTATTTCGGAAACAGAGGAACAAGAAAAGCATTATCGTATGAAATTATAGCTTTCCATATTCGTATACCGCGTATATTCGTATGCCATTCAAAATTATTATTTATAGAGCAATTACTTTAGGGAAGCCGTGCCGTGCGGCCGGAATGAAACCTTATTACGTAATAACGAAACTCGTGCCTGCCTGCCTATTTACTATTATGTGTAACTTAACTTTAAATTAATTAACATACCTATGTAATCTTGGAAGGGCCGCGGATCCAGCTTCATACCCGGGAGGGGGTCACGTGGTCAATTTGTATGACCAACCTAGGCTCGAGAACTACTTATGCTATCGATTTGAAACTTGGAACAGTTATGAACATTTCTAACCTCTACAAATTGAAAGTATTATTTAAAAATATATTAATATTAATCATAGAAAATGGTTAAAATGAAAGGGGGGCAAACTGTAAATGTCAAGTAGGGTAGACCGAGGCGAATCGGATCAATTTTGGGTTAATGTGAAATAAAAACGACATTTCAAAGCGATATGTCGTTTATTGATGTTTTTTAGATATAACGGTTATCGATTTATTGAATCAAGTAGTCAAAACAAATATCAGACCTCTAATTAAATTTTGACAATAAAAATACAAAAGCATAAAAAATATCCGATTCGCCCCATTTTTCGAGGCGAAACGGATCAAAATAAAATGCTTCATAAAATAATTGTTTTCATTCAATAACACATGCTAGAATAAAATTTGGAACAAACAACATCATAATATTAAGATTAATTACTATTACCATGGCTAAAGTTGTATTTTTGTAAAATTTCGACTTCCCTTCTATCGTTAACGTTGCTATCGTTTCAACTAAAGCAATTCGTTATAAATGTAAAATAATATTCAATGTACAAAGCTAACACTACGGGACAGTGAAACTCTTCTTTGCAAGGATGTAAATGGCACATTATAGATTTCGGCCGCCCGACGTATCATCAGCTCTTAAGGCCGTTTTCACATTATCCGATCCGATATCGGATGCCGGAAGGATTTCAATGGAAAAAATCCAAGATGGCGCCTGTAATGTATGGGATATCGGTCCGACATCCGATATCGGATCGGATAATGTGAAAACGCACTAACTCAACACCTTTGTCAGCTGCTTCTGACATATTTTCTACACTCCATTCTTCCTGCAGGGCAATCATGGTCGCGCGATAAACGATAAAACATCGGGCCGTCCCTATCGCACTATTTGTAAGTGCGATAGGGACGGCCAGATGTGTTTTATCATTTATCGCTCGACCATACTTGTCTGCCTGATGTGTATTGGGTTGGCACAAAAGTAATGACACACTCTACAAAACTCTATACATTTCCTTTCTTAAGTTAATTGTTTTCGATAATATTCTAGTATGTTGTAGAACATTCTAGGTACTTCTAATGTGAGGGTATATAAAGCCGCCCTCGTGATTGGTTTAGTTAGATTGAAATAAAATGGACGAGCGACAAGTTCGAACACTTTACTTATACGAAGTACTTGTTAGGCCACAGTGCGCGGGCTGCGGCTGACAAAATCAACACTGCATTGGGCGCTGGAAGTACAAGCCTTGCCACGGTGTCCAGATGGTTTGACCGTTTTAAATCAGGAGACAGGAGCCTTGAAAGTCAGTCACGCTCAGGGCGACCACCTGCATTCAATGATGACGATTTACGCCGCGAACTACAGTCGAATCTTGATGCTACTACTCGTGAATTAGCGGAAGCACTTAACTGCAGTCACCACGCTGTGGAATACCATCTGCATGAGCTTGGGTATCGAAAAGTTTTGGCTCGATGGGTACCGCACATCTTTACCGACGCCAGTCGTGCAGTCCGTGTCGCCATCTGTCAATCACTTTTGCTGCGACCCCGACGTAAAGAGTTTTTGACTGATCTGGTTACGGGTGATGAATCAGGGTGCGTAGCCGAATGGCACAAACGCTCACGAAACGAAACGCTAGTAGATATCTATCTCTATCGCTCTTGCGTATTGGCGCGACAGAGCCAGACTGCGTTTCGTTTTCGTTTCGCGTCGGAGAAATGGCATTCGGCTACGGGGCCAGGGATTTATTATGAGAACGATACACGTCGTGCTTTTTGGCTGCCTCGAGAAGAAACGCCACCAACTCAACCGAAGTTGAGTCAAAAGAACCGCTTAAAAGTTTTGCTTTGTTGTTTCTGGGACTCGCAAGGCATGCTGTTTCATGAACTATTACACAATGAAACTGTAAACGCTAACAAATATTCAACACAGCTCACCGAACTATCTTATGCTATCAAGAAAAAACGACGAAGACGAGCCACTGTAATTTTACTACATGATAACGCTCGACCTCATGTCGCATCTACCGTTCGCCAACAGCTGCAGAACTTGGGCTGGGAGACGATACCCCACCCACCTTATTCTCCAGACCTCGCACCATCAGACTTTCATTTGTTTAGAGCCCTGAAACGACATTTGCGGGGTAAACAATTCAATGGTTTCCATGATGTACAGGTGGAGTTGAACAACTTTTTCGAGGCACAGCCATCAGAGTTCTGGGCGAAAGGCATCCAAACTTTGCCGGATCGTTGGCAAGAAGTCATAGATGCTAATGGTGATTATATTATCGACTAAGCTTTTTGTATTGTAATAATAATAAAAAATATATCCTGAAGGACGGCACGGTCGACATTTGTCGGGCATGCCGCCGTCCCGGAGAATCACTCAGGCATATCATTTCCGGTTGTTCTCATCTTGCTAACGGTGAGTACTTGCACAGGCATAATCTCGTAGCCCGGATCATTCACCAGCAGCTTGCTCTTCAATACGGCCTTGTGGACCACGAAGTACCGTACTACAAGTACTTACCTGCGCCAGTTCTTGAAAATGGCCGTGCCACGCTCTATTGGGATCGATCTATTATCACTGACAGGACTATTGTAGCCAATAAGCCTGACATTGTGATAATAGATCGACCGCAACGCCGGGCCGTGCTCGTTGACATCACCATCCCCCATGATGAGAATCTCGTGAAAGCCGAGAAGGACAAGTCCAGTAAGTACCTAGACTTGGCTCACGAGATAACCACCATGTGGGATGTTGATTCAACGATCATTGTCCCGATAGTCGTTTCAGCGAACGGTCTCATAGCGAAGAGTCTCGACCAACATCTTAAGAGACTCTCGCTCGGTGGTTGGATCAAGGGCCAGATGCAGAAGGCGGTGATTTTGGACACAGCGCGGATAGTCCGACGGTTCCTCTCTCTGCAGCCCTAACCACCGGCAGCTTGGGCCCTGCCCCGCTGCTGGCGGCACCCTAAGTTAGGTTTTTTATAATGTGTTTATATGTTTTATATTGTTTTGTAAGTGTTTTATTTTATTTTACTTTTATACTCATATTGTAAAAAACCTAATCTAAGAAAAGAAATAAATAAAAAAAATATAAAACGTAAACCAAGTGTCTCATTACTTTTGTGCCAACCCAATATTTATTTTGTACGTAAAAACCATCTGAAACGTGCAAATAATAATAATTATTAGAAGAAACATAATAAAACGGATCCAAAAGTAGTGATCCACTTCGCCCCCAAAGAGGTAATCCGAATAGCCT
This sequence comes from Leguminivora glycinivorella, assembly GCF_023078275.1. Taxonomy (NCBI): domain Eukaryota; kingdom Metazoa; phylum Arthropoda; class Insecta; order Lepidoptera; family Tortricidae; genus Leguminivora; species Leguminivora glycinivorella. The sequence continues at coordinate 28,184,335 of NC_062998.1, forward strand.
CAAATCATATGTTACAATATGTTTACCAAGCGTGTATATTCTTTAATATACTGTATCAATCACACCAATAACGAATACAAAACACATTGTTAACAACATTTAATAATAAACATTAGACTTTAGCCAACTTACTCGGATTTTATCACAAATATTGTAACCACGTTTTTTATATCACCGGTAAAATCACAGCACACCGAAACGAGTGGTTTGACGCGAAGCATCCCTGAGACTTATCTAATGGCGGCCGCTAGTGGCGGCCTCTGCCGCGGCTTGCGGAAAGGTCAAATCCAACGCGGGACGTTCATTGGCTGCCCGTGGCTAGCCGCCATCATTTGAATTTTCAATAAATGCTTAACTTGATCCGATTCGCCCAGTGATCCGATTCGCGTCGGTCTACCCTAACTAGGTCCAGTGGGGTATCGTTAGAAAGAGCTCAAATTGTACATATCAAAACATTTTTTTATATTTTTTGCTGTGGGAAAAAAATATTATGAAGGAAAATGTAAAAAAAAACCCCATCTCCGAAGTTTACCAACGAAAAATTATGAAAATTTGACGAAACATTGCCATAAGCCCTCGGTTCAGTAATTGTATCATTCACTAGAAAATTTCGACCCTTGCCACCGTGACCAGTTGGACGAGTGGGTTCAGGCATCCGTGGCTATACCGAAGTACACTGGTTCAAATCAACACTTGGTGGCCCTGGTAATTTTTCCTCAATATTGAACCGCGAGCGTAGCGAGTGGTTCAAAAAGTGGAATCTTGAGCGTTGCGAGGGTTTCAAGGCACAACTTTGCCTCCGAGTGAAACACAAAATTTTTCACCACACCAACACGAACAAAATACTGACTATAAAACATGCAACTAAATTAAATCCCATCAATGTATCCAATATTTATGATTCAAAATCATCAATTATAGGAAAATTCTACCAGTCAGCTTAAGACATCATGTTAAAATTTGTATGAAATTACTTTCCACTCTTGTGGATAAAATGCAATTTTGATATCTGTTTTCAAATAGCAAAGTAAGCCTTTAACAGTTGGTGTGGTGAAAATACATGTTTCAGTACCTTATCTTTGGCTTGTTAATAGCACATGCATCATATAACCATAGTCAGGGTGGAAGTAGATTTATCCGAGCAAGTCCCGAGTGTACGGCACAGTAATCGAGTCTCGAATACGTAATGACCCGGATTTTTAGGCTGAGACCGCCCGTCGCGCCGTCGTCGCTCTGCGCAGCCACGTGCAAACGACGATGTCCGCAATCCGTATGATTTTGTCATGCTCATGCCTCTGTTATTCGCTTTTTCTTAAATAAATAAAAACCGGCCAAGTGCGAGTCGGACTCGCCCACCGAGGGTTCCGCACAAAAATTAAATAGTTACATTATCAAATGTTATTCATATAACTCTAAAGACGACTAAATCCCTCAAGGCTCATTTTTTTACATTTTCCTTCAAAAAACAAGTTTTAAAAATTATAAAAATAGTTTTGATATGTAAACAGTTTGAGCTCATTCTAACGATACCCCACTTGACCTAGTAAATTTACATTTACAGTTTGCCCCCCTTTCATTTTGGCCGTTTTCTGTAATTAATATTAATAAATTTAAAAATTAATACTTTCAATTTGTAGAGGTCAACGAGTCAAGTATTCCAAATTTCAAAGCGATAGCATAAGTAGTTCTAGGGATATTTAGTAATCTGACATACAGACAGACAGACGGACAGAGTCGCACCATAAGGGTTGCTTTTGTACCTTTTTGGTATGGAACCCTAAAGAGAATACTTAACTAAATATATGTAGACCTTATACAAAGCGTTTTTCAACGGGTGGGGCACGAATGCTGCTTCAACAAATAATCTTATTTTTAACCGACTTCAAAAAAGGAGGAGGTTCTCAATTCGACTGAATGTTTTTTTTTTTTTTTTTTTTTTTTTTTTTGTATGTATGTTCCTCGATATCTCCGAGAATTGTGGACCGATTTTCAAAATTTTTTTTTTGATCGAACGGGTATAACCCCGAGATGGTCCCATTGGCACCAAGTCAGGGTCTGATGATGGGATCCTGGAGAAATCGAGGGAACTCTTCAAATGTTATAGGCACATGTAATGTTTTTAGTGTATTTTTCAAAGGTAAACCAGTATTTACGCCTGATGGTAATAATTTTATGTGGCTGAGCTGATGATGGAAGGTCAACTCCTCAATGGTTAGGAGTTAAAGGATAATTCTTTCACTAGTGTACATATATTCGGACTGATACATATAATATCAATAGGAATCACTAAAAATCAACAAATAAATTAACTTTTTAACAAAAAATAAAACCGCCTTCAAAAAAAGCGCGTTACAAAACACGGAGAAACTAAAAAGCAAAAAATAATAAACCTTTGAATTCAGATTTCTTATCGTATTGCAATAATCTAAACATCCAAATTATAAACAAATCAATTATTTTTGGAGTCGGTGCCAGCCTGCGTATGGTTGGGTGGGGCAAACAGGCAATAGCAAGGCGACGAACAGGTCTGGTACCGACTACAAAAATAATGGATTTGTTTATAATTTGGATGTTTAGATTATTGCAATACGATAAGAAATCTGAATTCAAAGGTTTATTATTTTTTGCTTTTTAGTTTCTCCGTGTTTTGTAACGCGCTTTTTTATTTTATGTATTCACATCCCTACCATTAGTTTTCTATCACACAAATGACCTGTATTAAGAAATCTCGTGCATCGTAATTTTTACTTCGCGGCATCGGCTCTACTTAATTTCATTCAAATTTAAAACATTCTGTTACAAAGAAAAAATCATAATTCAGATAGATAGGTGATGGAATTAAAATCGAACGTTTTAAAAGTGAACTGACCGTCAATCTGTACCTACATGTTAATATATTATAGTCAAGTGCGTAAAAAAGGAAGTTCGAAACGAGGTGGCAATAAATTGTGGGGATAAAAGTGGCGAAACGACACGAGTTACGAATTTCCTTTTCGCACGTGTATCGTACGACGTTTTTCAGTACAGACGGCCCTCCGAAGTTTCGACCTGACATATAATGAACCCTTATAGCACTAGTGCGTAAAACATAGATGTCATAAGCTTGCAGCTTTCGGGCGTAAATTTTTGTAAGTTGAAGTCAATATAAACATTAAAAATGCCTCGTTACGTGATATTTAATTGATACAACACAAAAATTATGAACACTCAAGGGCCTGAGACATATTTAAAATCACAGGCAAGTAACAACTTCAGTACAAAATCTGACACGCTCGGCCGCCATACAAATAGATGAACTTGTTTCTTCTACGTAAATCTAATTCTGTGGCGTAAAAAGACACCATCTGTACTGAAATAGTACATTTCGTTATAAGTGCGAGAAGTATGTCATTACTTCACGAGTCCCGAGTGAGACATTTTGCCACGAGCGGTACGCGAGTGGCAAAACTCGAGACGAGTGAAGAATGACATTCTCGCACGTGTGACGAACGACGTTTTTTAATACAGTTGCGAAAAACCACTACTATAACGAAATAAAACGATAAACAATCCGAACTCCCAATTTTCGCATTGACATTGACGCATTTTTTGACAATTCAAAAGGGTACCTATCTTTGAAGCTTTTAAACTTGCGTTCATATTTTCGATTTTGCTATCTATCCAACACAATTTATTTATTTCATTGTGTGCCATAAAAACATAAACATTTACGATTTGGGACGATTGTTTAATATATACCTACATTTTAATTCAATCGACTCATTTATGCCTCGAAGTATTGCAAATAACATAAAATAATTATGACAAATCGCGTAACATATTAAGGTTTTTGAACGTGCTTAAGACCCGTGGGTGACCCTGGGCGCACACGGAGGCGATAGTTGCACGGCGACATTGTTTGTCTCTGTCTTGGACGCATATAGTAACGACAGAGACAAAAGAGATGTCGCCGCCTAAGACACCACTACTTTATGGCTCCCCACAGACAGTCTTAAAAATTCATAATCTTAAAAAAAACTTGTGCAATCTGACAGTTCAGATCAGTGTCTTGTCAGTGTCAGTTTGAACTGTCAGATTGCCACTACTTTAAATGACAGACGACGCGTTTCGTTCCATTTCACGTTCTGTTTACACGACTCATTATGAGCCACTTTTTCAAAGTATAAACCATTTTATAAATTATGTTTAGTATGACTAAAAGTAAACAATTACATATGAAATATCAATGTTTTAAACATTAATCACTTAATAGCATAATTATATTTTTATTCCGTCTTAGTAAAATAGACTAATATTAAAACAGCTCGGTATGTAGTTTTAAAATGCAAAACGCATACTTTTTACGCACGAGTGCGTAAAATACAACTTCTCGCACGCTAAACAACCAAAAACCGGCAAGAGCGTGTCGGGACACGCTCAGTGTAGGGTTCCGTAGTTTTCCGTATTTTTCTCAAAAACTACTGAACCTATCAAGTTCAAAACAATTTTCCTAGAAAGTCTTTATAAAGTTCTACCTTTGTGATTTTTTTTATATTTTTTAAACATATGGTTCAAAAGTTAGAGGGGGTGGGCGACGCACTTTTTTTTCCCTATTAGGATTGAAAGAGCTCTCGATTCTGAGTATGAATCGCGTAAAAAAATACCCATGTTACAAAAAAAGTGGGGTGGACAACTTTGAAAAAAATGGCCCAGTTATAGGACTAATTTTTTAATACAGTTGCTCAAAAAGTGCCCGTTTTTTGGTTGTTTAGCGATTCTGTGAAGAAAAGACATAAAAATTTCCTAATCCAATAAAAAAGTTGGGTGGACAACCGAGAAAAAAATGGCCCAACTGTAGGTAGAAATTTTGACATTTTAATGCAACAAACACCCGTTATTCGCCATTCTCACAAATATTCGACATTAGTCATTTCCATTTATGTAAGGTTTCTATAAAATGATAATTGAAGTAATTATTAATTTAATATCCGATAAAGCACTTTGATTTGAATATAGGTAAGTATATAAATTATAAAGTGGTAACAAAACTGTGGCCTATGGTCAAAAGAAAATGCATAAACTGATTAGTATCCATCCAGAGCGTGTTACAGTTAGTGACCGAGCGATATATGTTTTTTGGCCGAAAGTGCCGAAACCGATACCGAAGACTTGATGAAATCGTTGAAAAATGTTACAAAACACAAACAAATGTACACAAAAGATCTTTACAATACATTAACCATATATTATCTATGCTCATACGTTTTTTTTAGTAATATGTCTACGAAACCACGTGCTTAATTTGCTTATATATTATAAAATACGATGAAAATTTGGTATAAATAAAACGAAGGGACACACTGCAAAACTGAATTAAATAACATGCATTTAGTTTTCTTCGAGATCACTATCAACTACCTATGTGAAACTAAGTAGGCACTTATCTGCTGTCGTTTTACCAAACATCATACTGGAAATGTCAGCCACACGCAACCCGAAATGCCATATATTAATGGAAGTTTCGGCCCGACCGAAAGGTATCGGCCGTTTACTGGTCGAAACTGGCCGAAGCCGAACCTTACCGTCGGTTACTAGTTTCTGTTTCCTGATGGATTGTTATTTTTTTGAGGAAAGCAGTGTTACGGTCAGAGTAACAGGCACTCGTTATTAAAAAAAAAACGAAGTCTGTATGGTTTTAAAAAGATAGATCATCTAGTTATATTGCAAACCGGTAATGAAGACTTCGCGATATTTGACACACAACTTATCACTAATAAAAACACTCTTCGTTGGCCTCCAAGACCTCCATACGTAGATACAATATTATTATACACGTCTGTTGTTGTGGGATTATACAGATAAAGTGTAGGTTTGTTCGGTCCCATCATCATCAACGCCATCGGTTCTCGATTCTGACGGCACTTACATCATCATCATTCCCTTGCTTTTCCCCCATTATTTGGGGTCGGTGCAGCAGATCATCTTCCTCCATTCCTCTCTATTAGCCGTCATTTCCATACTAATTTAACCTTTCCACACAATCCATCCATCTATTCTTAGGCCTTCCACTACCATTAGGGATTGCAATCCGGTCCGGCGGATCCGGTAATCCGGCCGGATCCGGTGCTTTTTACATGCTACCGGATCCGGTGAAATTCGCCGGATCGGTACCGGATCCGGTAATGTAATTTAATATGTTAATATAATTTAACATTTGAACGTAGCTCAACAGGGGATTGCAATCCGGTCTGATTTCCAATCAAAAAATAATTTAATACGTACGTTTTTTGCATTACTAGGCCGTTTGGAAGTAAAATAATGTGCTCAAGTGACGCGTCAAACTTTCCGTCTTTGAATCTGTAGTGAAATCTGTGCAATTGTTTACTTGGATGCAAAATGTGGAACTTTTCGTTAAGATGTCACTGAGGTCGATCCTTCGCGTTTTCTGGCCAAACACTATCCGAAATCAAGACCTATTGAGTATATGCCAGCAAACACCCATTAGTGAGGAAACCGTGACACAAAAAGTACATTGGTAGCACACAATTCTAAGAGTTCCCTCTAACGAAATAACGCAACCATTTCTTTCGGCTGGAAATCGCCTGCCGCTGGAAGGTGCCTTGGCTGCGGGCGCCCTGTAAACTCATGGAAGCGGTCCGTTGAGGATGAACTACGAGCGACCGGGTCGAGCTGGAGCGAGGCCACGAGGGTAGCTGAAAATAGGAAGGCATGGCGCGAGCTTAAGAAGGCCCTTTGCATCTCTGTGGTGATGTAGGACTACAAGAACAACAACGTTTTCAGCATGATATAACAAGTATGAGGGCACATTGCTACAAGAATCATAAAAAAACAATTCAAAGCTTAAATATGAACATTTTTAAAAGGTATCCAGTAAGATTGTGGTTTCATCAATAGCAAATAATACTAAGGTCAATTACTCTTGATGACTTTAATTTAGCTACTGTAGTTTTTTTTAGTTCTTTGCGTGTGAGAAAAGTTCACTGTAAAATAACACAAAACATAATTATCTTTTTTTTATATAGTTACCTCATAATGCATGTAGGTAATGTTATAATGTCCGTTCTTAATTGTATCTTAAAAGCTCTATAGGTATTACTGTAAAACAATACAGTAAAAATAATTTTGTTATCCTATGAAAGTTTAAAAAGAACGAAAGAATTTTATTTGCGACTGATTATTTTAGTAAAATTTACTTGTTACCTGGTAAAAATGTTGATTTCTAAGCTTTCAACTTTTGGTTTATTAATCGTGAAGCAAAATACCATCATATTTCTCATATTATGCTGAAAACATACAAAAAAAGTTACTATTTGGGTACTTTTCATCCTCAAGGCCAATCCGGCCGGATCCGGCCGGATCCGCCGGATTAGGACCAAAATCCGGCCGGATCCGGTCGGATTGGATATAAGACCGGATTGCAATCCCTAACTACCATTGTATCCATCCACCTTCATATTTACCACTCGTTTTATAACACAGCTTTGATCCCTCCGCATTACATGACGGCACTTACATGTTTTATACATGTACGGGCAATAGAGTAGGTACTTTTAGACGCAACAGGAGCGAAAATGCTAAAATGGAAGGCAGCCTCCTTACAATTTGGAAATTTTAGTTAAATATTAACTAATAACACGAGTATATTTAACTAAAATTTCCATTTTAGCATTTTCGCTCCTGTTGCGTCTTAAAGTCTGAGTTTTTCTTTGGTCATTTTTTTTTTGATAAATCTAGTTAATTTTTCAACAAAATGTCCAAAGAACAACTCAGTTAAAAGATATTGCGAAAAAAATCTTTAAAATCGAGGTGCCGCTCGACGCTCTCGACTGTTGTCTTCTCCAAAACTTAATCAATCGGAACGAAATGTGAGAAACTGAATAACAATGAAATAATCTGGTTTTTTTTGGCTAATTGTTACCAATTGTTATGAAAGACGTGATATTATATCACGTCTTTTTTGCGCCATAATGAAAAATACCGTTTTTGGAAATTTTTGATAAGCTAGCGTCTTTGGATATCGAAATATAAAAAATATCAAAACGGTCCAACAGAGATAACAACAGAGGTTTTTTGTATGGAAAATTCAACCCTCCTGTTGCGTCTTAAAGCTCAACAAAAAATCGAAACAAATATCTGGCACGTTGACCGCATGAATATCATTGTAAGTATATGCATTGGAGCCATTCCAAATTTGAGAAACATTACCTTTTCTTCGGATTAAATACTTTGCACGTTCTGTATTATTGGAGTAGAGCCGTATACTATACAGAGTGGGGCCTGTAACAAAGGCGAAAAATTGAACTCTAGGATATTCTCCTTATACAGATTAACATTTGTTCGGCGACTTTTAAAAATAACTTGTATTTTGATTTTTATCACCCTTGAAAGTTTTTTCTAAGAGGTAATGTATTGCGAATTCTGTTAAGTCTAAAGTGTGACAGACAACGTCAATGACAACAATAATGGCGTACATTGAAGCTAATATTTATTTTGTTTGAAAAATTGAAAATTTAAAGAGATCATAATTTTTAAAAGTCACTGAACAAATGTTGATCAGTATAAGGAGAATGGCCTACAGTTCAATTCTTCGCCTTTGTTACAGGCCCCACTCTGTATATAGCCTATTATTAGTTTTAAAACCCCTATTCGCAAGTTAAAATGTATTTATATTCCTTTAATAAACTCCATTATAAGCTACGGTCTTGACTGCTATGGCCTCACCTGTAAAACGAATATAGAAAAAACTAGAGTCACACAAACCCGTTTCCTCAAACTACTTGTTAGTAAAAAAAATTCAAAAACAATTGCTAAAAAGATTATAAACAATTATTCAAAACATGCAAAATTTTACCTGTGTCATTAAAACTTAAATATATGTTAGATTTGAGGAACCATGGCAAGCAAGACCTTATTGAACGAGTCAATCATAGCATTCATAGCCATAACACCAGAGCCGTATCAGCAGACAAATATGTAGTTCCTTACACAGATCAACTTAGCTCCAAACTAAGCAAAGCTTGTACTATGGGTGCTAAGCGACGATATACATACTTAAATAGATAAATTTAATACATATTTATATATTATAGAAAACATCCATGACTCAGGAACAAATATCTGTGTTTATCACACAAATAAATGCCCTTAACGAGATTTGAACACAGGACCGCGGCTTAGCAAACAGGGTCACTACCGACTGAGCCAGACCGGTCGTCACACACAATACCTTCAAAAGACGGTTAAAAAAATTCTCTTAGAAACTCTATAAGGGATCGTCTTCCTGCATTTATGTTATTTTAATGTTTATGGGTACTCAAATGTTAACCTCTTATCCCTCATCAGGGAATCTTTAACTGACTGTTAACCTTAGAAGTATTCATTGATTTCTTGACTCCACAGTCAAACCATAGTTTTGTGTGGAGCACTGTATATTTATACTATTGTTACCTTTGATTGTAATAATTAAATAAATAAAATAGATAAATTTACAACATTATTGTAATACGTAAATACAACTGAGTTGTTTGTACTAAGTCGAAATAGGCGTCAAAGTACCTAGGTACTAAGCAGGGCATTATCTTCTAAGGGCATTTTACAACTCCCTCTAATGCTCCCCGGGCAAGCTATAAAAGTAAATTATGAGCCATGCTCGTCTCGAATCTGGTCTTTTGTCGTACCAGATTTATATGTAACATTAGTCGGAGTCGTTGGTACTTGCCAGATAAAACTTTGTTTATGTGGATGGTCGAGTTTAGGTACATTAGACGTTAAACCAATAGCATAGATGCCTCAATACGTGTCTGAAAATAAAGACACAAAATGTTTGTATTGGCCATATGAATCGATTAGTTATTTGACGACAGTGACTTTGCCTGCTAATCCGCGGTGCCAGGTTTGAACCCCGGTAAGGGCATTTATTTCTGTGATTTTCATATATTTGTTCCTTAGTTATGGATGTTTTCTATGTAGATAAAGGTGTAACTATTTATATATTACATATTATATCGTTTTCTGGGTACCTACATCACAAGCCTTCTTGAGCTTACCGTGGGGCTTAGTTAATCTGTGTAAATAAGTATGTCATATAATACATATTTCTTTATATTTATTTACTTGGTGCAGCAGTAATATATCTTCCTACGTAAAATAATAACAAATAACAAACCATACGCACATCATTATAGCCCCAAACTGGGAAAATCGTCTACTATGCTAGGCGACAACTTAAGTAAGTAAATATATACTTATAATAGTCTTACGTGCTTACCTACATAGATAAAAATCACAAATATCTGTCTTCAAATAAATGCCTTACCCGGATCTGGACCTCCGACGACAGAGTTGACACTGCCGACAGGGTCACTGCCGACTAGACCAGACTAAAATATTCCTTACTATTTATATATAGTTATCAAATATCCCTTTGAAATAACGGCCATGGTATATACTGTGCGTCGGTGACTAGACACTTTGTAGGTAATTTAGAATGCGCTTGGCGAGGACCCTATGGATGGACCGAATCTTCAACAGAATGACATGATGTCACGATCCTCAGCATTGAGGGAACAACTAAAAAAGAAGAATTAAGAATATGTAAGTACATACTTAAATTACTTATTGCATTGACTGTCATGTTTAGTCAATTCATCATAGTAATTTAATATTTATAGCAGTTTAGTTTTAAATAAATTTTCCACTATAGTGGCATAGAACGGTACATTTTAAACAAGCTATTTAAATAGTAACAGTTATTATTTAACACCGCACCACGGCTTGTCCTTGCACAATTTTTAATCGGCACCACTCCTTGTCCCAAACGTATACACCCTGGTAAAAGCTCTTAGGAGAAGGGAAAATAAATCTAATTCCATCGTATTTTCACCGTAACCACGAACGTGTTTCGATGTAAGTAATGCTTTTTTGAGAACTAAATTTACCTATTGTAGCAGCATTACGTCAGACACATTCGTGCTTTTACAAGTACTGACATTCACTTAAGTTATGCCGCGTACCTACAGTATATACTAAATTTTAAAAAATCGTAGCGAGGTCGCAGCATGAACTGAAAGTAATCTGAAATATTGAAAGGTAATAAAACTAAAAGATATATCTGAGAGGCAAGTTTTTTGGCTGGCTGCCTCTTGGGACAGGAAGTCATATGCGGCTAGCAAGAGTTCAGCTAACATTGCCAATAAATTATATCTTTTTTTATACTTCGTCGATCGATATATAAACACAATACACGGTGTAACACGACGAAAGCGAATTATTTACTGATCACATTTCAAGGCCAACATGTCATATGAACTTTTCTGGTTATCGACTCGTTTCAGAGTTATTACCATACTCATTATTTCTAAGTACAAAATGTTATTCTGATGGGGCATAATCAAATTTTCCTTATTGATAGAAATATGTAGTCAAAATTCCTTTAAAGTACTAAGTACCTATAACTAAAAAAAATGACAAAAAAGTCTACTTAGGTCTAAATTTCTAGGTTTGTACTTATATTGTATTTAACTACTTGTATAAAGCCTTAATGCTCTTAGATTATTTTATAATATTAGAAAACGCCAATAGTCTTTCTGGCATAAATCCGGCTAAAACGTAAATGCAAATAAATGCTTTGATGGGTAAAGTTAAACATCAACTACATTTCCTAGAACTAGCTAAGAAAATCAATTTTCTTTTTAAGTCAATACCTTAGAAGGAAATCAAAATTTGTTACGTCTCCAAGCATCGCTGCTTTAATAGTGTTATTTATTATGCCGTGCTTAGTGGCTGTATAGGACTACGAATTATCTTTAACTATACTAGAATCTTGTAAGAGACTTAAGACCTCTGGGTATGTCACAATGAGCTTTGTAGTAGCCTTAATGGTACGAATTTGTTCAGTAACCTAACCACAAAATTAAAATTTTGAAATAATGGACCGATTTTCATGAAACATGGCTAAGAACACTACCGACTAATTACAGATTTCAAACAAATAAAACCGGCCAAGAGCGTGTCGGGCCACGCTCAGTGTAGGGTTCCGTAGTTTTCCGTATTTTTCTCAAAAACTACTGAACCTATCAAGTTCAAAACAATTTTCCTAGAAAGTCTTTATAAAGTTCTACTTTTGTGATTTTTTTCATATTTTTTAAACATATGGATCAAAAGTTAGAGGGGGGGGACTTACTTTTTTTCCTTTAGGAGCGATTATTTCCGAAAATATTAATATTATCAAAAAACGATCTTAGTAAACCCTTATTCATTTTTAAATACCTATCTAACAATATATCACACGTTGGGGTTGGAATGAAAAAAAAATGAGCCCCCACTTTACATGTAGGGGGAGTACCCTAATAAAACATTTTTTTCCATTTTTTATTTTTGCACTTTGTTGGCGTAATTGATATAGGTACATATTGGTACCAAATTTCAGCTTTCTAGTGCTAACGGTTATTGAGATTATCCGCGGACGGACGGACGGACAGACAGACATGGCGAAACTATAAGGGTTCCTAGTTGACTACGGAACCCTAAAAATCTAAATCGGTTCATCCGTTCGAGAGCTACGATGCCACAGACAGACATACACACACACACAAACAGACAGACAGACACGTAACCACCCAGTCGTTTTTGCGTTGGGCGGGGTTAAAAATATGACGTAGATATAATGGATCTCAACGCAGATAAATGTTTTTTTCTTTGTTTTCTTCATGGCATACAGTAAAACAACATTATTAATAAATTAAAATAATATATAATTTTGGATAATTTAAGTCTGTCCAATACGGACTGCAACTCAACTGTAATTTTTATGGAATCTGCACGTCGCCTGCAATCCAACTGCGTTGTCGGCGTGCAGTTACCATTCAAGAACTTCCATTATACATACATATTTTTCTACTCCAGCACTTAAATCTGTCAATTAGATTATTGTCAGCGGTATCCAAATTAAGTTCATTTGAGTAACGATGAGAAAGTCTATTTGTCTATAGGTTCATAGGATTACTGCTAGCAGTAATCATATGAATATAGGAGTTCTGTTAATTTTTTTTTAAAAGCACAACTTCCATTTATCAGGTATGTTTTCATTTACAGTAATAAGTAACTTTTAATAAATAATATAATATTTAGGTTCATAATTTTAATCAAGATGAAAAAATAAACTTAAATGCGTTTTACATATTAGATATTGCAAAACAAAGGTAAAAATCATAAGTTTATCCAATAATTTTACATTCGACATTTAAATATTCTTGAACGCAACCACATTTTTCGTAATTGAAAACCGGCTTATTTTCTATTTCTCTTGTCTATGGTATGTTTGACATTTGTAAACTTATCACGAAACTATTTGAACTATTTCGGTGGTGTGTAGTTTGTTTTAATTCGACGTTATTGTGCAAAAACATAAGTAATTATGAGTGATTCTGGTGAAAAATTCACTTCCGAAGAAATCAAGGCTATGGGCGCTCAAAGTGACTGACAATTTGTTACATGAAAAGTCAGATAAAGCGTACCAAAAATGTTATGATTGTTTTGACATGGAAATTGCAAAAAAATGTTTCAACTTTCTCTGAAACGGCGTTGTTGGCATATTTTGAAGAATTGTGCAACAAGTTCTCGCCATCAACATTGTGGACAGAATACTCAATGCTACGACGATCCACACAAATATTCCCATTCATTACATGAAGTAAGTAACTAACCCATTTTATTATTCTCGAATAGGTATGTATGTGGCTGTCGTAGAAAAAGTATAGTATACAATCGTAACATTATGAAGGCTATAAAAGTCTCGTACCTTACTTAGGCCACTCGGCAAGCCTTCGTGGCCTAACCGCGGTACTCAACTTTTATAGCCTTCATAACGTTACCGTTATATAATATACTATTATAGTACGGCTCCTTAGCCGGAGCTACAGTCCGATAAGGCAGAAAGCATGAAACTTGACATATAGCTTATAGGTTAACCGCCGCTATTGGGGTTCGGGTGAAAGGTAATTTTAATGTAAATATTTGATTATTTGATGGAAATACAGATGAATATACGTACCTACGTATACCGTTAAGGTTTTAGGAGTTCCCTCAATTTCTTATGAATCCGATATCCAATTATAAGAAATCGAGCTTGACAAAATTTTAAACTCAATATGTTTAACAAACACAACAAAAAGAATGCGTCGCTGAGGAGTTCCGTTCTGGTCATCATCAGAAGTTCCACTTCATCAAATGTCACTATTGTTCACTTGGTTTTCTGATAAAAAACCAAAGTCACTATAAGTGTGCCATTAAGATTTGAGGAGTTCCGATCTGATAATCATCAGCAGTTCCACTGCACAAATGTCACTGTTCTGAACGTAAATGCACGCTGATCTCATAAAAATACCAAATTCATTATAAGTGTGCCGTTCAGATTTGAGGAGTTCCCTTTGAGTTTCGAGTGACATTTCGTGCTATGGAACTGCTGATGATCATCAGAACCGAATTCCTCAAATCTGAACGGCACACTTATAATGACATAGGTATTTTATAAGAACAGCATGCATTACGTTCAGAACAGTGACATTTGGTGCAGTGGAATTCTTTGTGGGGGGTAGTTACGTGCGGTTTCGTGACTATTGAGCTAAATCGGATCAGTTTAACCCAAGGAACAATTTTGCCAAGCAGTATCGCCACATGCAAAAGAGCAAAGTTGCTGGTCTTACTTATTATCCTACTAGTCACCAATAGGGATTGCAATCCGGTCTGATATCCAATCCGGCCGGATCCGGCCGGATTTTGGTCCTAATCCGGCGGATCCGGCCGGATCCGGCCGGATTGGCCTTGAGGATGAAAAGTACCCAAATAGTAACTTTTTTTGTATGTTTTCAGCATAATATGAGAAATATGATGGTATTTTGCTTCACGATTAATAAACCAAAAGTTGAAAGCTTAGAAATCAACATTTTTACCAGGTAACAAGTAAATTTTACTAAAATAATCAGTCGCAAATAAAATTCTTTCGTTCTTTTTAAACTTTCATAGGATAACAAAATTATTTTTACTGTATTGTTTTACAGTAATACCTATAGAGCTTTTAAGATACAATTAAGAACGGACATTATAACATTACCTACATGCATTATGAGGTAACTATATAAAAAAAAGATAATTATGTTTTGTGTTATTTTACAGAGAACTTTTCTCACACGCAAAGAACTAAAAAAAACTACAGTAGCTAAATTAAAGTCATCAAGAGTAATTGACCTTAGTATTATTTGCTATTGATGAAACCACAATCTTACTGGATACCTTTTAAAAATGTTCATATTTAAGCTTTGAATTGTTTCTTTATGATTCTTGTAGCAATGTGCCCTCATACTTGTTATATCATGCTGAAAACGTTGTTGTTCTTGTAGTCCTACATCACCACAGAGATGCAAAGGGCCTTCTTAAGCTCGCGCCATGCCTTCCTATTTTCAGCTACCCTCGTGGCCTCGCTCCAGCTCGACCCGGTCGCTCGTAGTTCATCCTCAACGGACCGCTTCCATGAGTTTACAGGGCGCCCGCAGCCAAGGCACCTTCCAGCGGCAGGCGATTTCCAGCCGAAAGAAATGGTTGCGTTATTTCGTTAGAGGGAACTCTTAGAATTGTGTGCTACCAATGTACTTTTTGTGTCGCGGTTTCCTCACTAATGGGTGTTTGCTGGCATATACTCAATAGGTCTTGATTTCGGATAGTGTTTGGCCAGAAAACGCGAAGGATCGACCTCAGTGACATCTTAACGAAAAGTTCCACATTTTGCATCCAAGTAAACAATTGCACAGATTTCACTACAGATTCAAAGACGGAAAGTTTGACGCGTCACTTGAGCACATTATTTTACTTCCAAACGGCCTAGTAATGCAAAAAACGTACGTATTAAATTATTTTTTGATTGGAAATCAGACCGGATTGCAATCCCCTGTTGAGCTACGTTCAAATGTTAAACTATATTAACATATTAAATTACATTACCGGATCCGGTACCGGATCCGGCGAATTTCACCGGATCCGGTAGCATGTAAAAAGCACCGGATCCGGCCGGATTACCGGATCCGCCGGACCGGATTGCAATCCCTAGTCACCAAACACAAATATTGTAAAGGGAAAATGAGGATAGTTTTAAAATTATAAGTTCGAGCTATACACTTCCAAAGACAAAGAGAATTTTATAAAGAAATACTTCTCCTAGACATTAAATATTATTGTAGCGTTTACGGTTTTCATTAAAATGTTAAAAACTGAAAATAGGGATATAAAAATGAGAGGAAAGAGGGGAAACATTGACACTTATTACTTCAATTTTTTTCTTATAAACCTATAAACAATATACATGCCAAGTTTCAATGCTTTCTACCAGACGGGACTATGCATTCAGTAGAGAAAAAAGAAGCAATTATTCGAATACATGCAGGCCTGCCTATAAATGCAAAAATAAATACAATATAACAACCCGCCGCCAAAAGTACAAAACTCAACACGTGTTTCGCCTCTCTACCAGGCATGTTGACGGGTGCAAGATCCGGCAACTGACTCAAACTGACTGACGGTCATGCGGGGGTAACGGGTTCGAAGTTCGAACCCCGGCTGGTACCAATGAGGTCGCAAATATCAAACAAAAACTAATTATTCAAATCGGGCTACGGGTCTTGGAATAATCGGTGAAAATACGTAAATAAAATAAACACGAACCTGAATAGGGTCATTCTACGAGACAGCGATTTTTGTCTTATTCCTCTGTCCTTTTTTATTTTTGAAATTTGACCAATAAGGACATACTCTTGTGAAAATAGATTTATTTTTAGACATAACTATGGTTTTGGCCCATATTTTTGTGAACTCATTCATAAAATAAATTCATTTTAACTTTTTGGTCCAGAGGAATAAGAAATTTAGGCCCAGAGGAATAAGATAAGTCAGGATAGGTTAGCAAAAATGTTAAAAAAACCGTATATTTATAAATTATATATTGTACTTTTGTTCACAAAACTATCAAAAAAGTATTCTAGAATATTTTTATATTTATTTTTATTAATAACATTCAGACTGTAAATGCACTAGGTGCTAAAAAGATCTAAAATTTTTTTATTAATATTTTTAAAAAGATCTAAGTTTTTTTTTATTAAGGTACTTTAAAATATAGGAAATCACTTGATAATTACTCTTCTTTTTGAAAGTCAGTTAAGAAAAACAAGAAAAATTTAGAAAATTCTTATTCCATTGTCCAAAATCCATAGGAATAAGGGACAGAGGAATAAGAAATTATCGAAAAAAAACCAATGATTCATAATGTGTATATATAACGCGGCTGTCGTTAATAATATGAATAGATAGTACGTAAAGCAATTAATTAAGCAAAAAAGTACATTTTTAAAAGTTACACAAATCCCAAAAAATCGAACAGAGTAATAAGAATGATACCTGAACCACGGACAGAGGAATAATATATTTACCTTCGTAATTCCGGAGCCACGTGCAACAGCCGACACTTCCACCTCGTACCACGTTCCGAGCGCGACTGATTATTCCCCGCGGGGGGAAGTTTGTCTACAATCTTCAATACGTTTACGATACAGGCGAATAAAACCCGCACCAGAGAAATAAGAATTTTGTCGCGGACATCTCTTATTTCCTAAATTTTAAATACAAAATTATACAACGTGTTTCCGGTATCACTCAAAACCTCAGACACCCCAACAGATTTTTATTTTTTTAAACTCATCTAGAGTATTCATATTTTAATCTGATGGTTACTTTTTTTTAAATTTAATTTTTAATTTTCTGTACAGCTCTACTTGACTTTTAGCTCTACACTCAATAAAATAATTGCTAACTACCATCATAAACCATAAAACTATTTATTTGTGTACGTTACTGCAACGACATAAGGTTTACCAATAGACAGCTAAGATGTCACCGTAAGCTTTGTCACAGTAAACTTCTAATTGGACAGGTAATCGCAGT
Source organism: Leguminivora glycinivorella (assembly GCF_023078275.1). Taxonomy (NCBI): domain Eukaryota; kingdom Metazoa; phylum Arthropoda; class Insecta; order Lepidoptera; family Tortricidae; genus Leguminivora; species Leguminivora glycinivorella. The sequence goes on from NC_062998.1 coordinate 28,202,317, forward strand.
AAGCAAATTTAAACCCAATATTCAAACTGACAAGGTTGTAATTAGGTACGAGTTCAATTTGTTATGACTTATGATAAACATTAAGATTAAACTGACAAACAACGTCAAACTCGTAGCGGAAAAAAATAATCGTCCAAGTAACCAGCCAGTATTATTACCCAAGTAACAATTTCTGGTCCTATAGTGGTCGAGAGCACCAAATTAAATCACATTAAATAGTCCTATAAATAGTCTATATTGGTACTGTAGAGCCGATTTGGCGCAATTATGCAGCCATTTAGTGATATAATAGGGCTATAGCAGTATCATCCGTGACGTTTAAGGTCTATAATGGTGATGATCGATGACTATTGTGCTAATTTGTTGACATAGATGACACAGTAACGCTATTATAGTATCAATTTATGCTATAGTAGCATTTGAGATTCCGTTATACAGGTTTTTTGTTCTGTAATAGCAGTTGCCGTCCCTTTTAATGCGAATGAATGAAATTTCTAAAATAATTTAATGTGTGTAATATTTAACAGACGAGGAACTTTATGAAAAGTGGCGTGTGAACTTGTGAAGTTTAGTGTCAATCAAAATAATTTGGATTTCGTATAATTCCATCATTACTGCAAAAAGGTATGCGATGGAAATTTTACCGTTAAAAGAATATTAGTTTAATGGAGTATTTTAAGTGCGCCCTCGATTTATACCTGTTTTTAATAAAATAAATAAATATAATTTAATACAATAAAATTATTGGCACCATAGTTTCTACTATGGATCCAAGAAGTAAAACATACGCTTTTATAGTTCGACTATGTCACTTATCATACGCATTCACTGCCATAAGCCCGCCATTGTGGATTCAATTAGGATTGCATGAGACTTTAACTATGATCCAGTTTAACTTATAAGTTCTTTATATAGAAAACAATACTTGTTTTCAATGTTTTACTATAGAAAGATCTTCTAAACAATTTTTTTTTTATAAAACATATAGTAAACTCAGCTATAACGCTATTGTGTTTTAAAAGAGATACCGAAACCATTATTCCACAGTTCTGTGATATAAAAGAGTAATTGTGACGTATACGGCGATGAGATATAAAAGGCATTAGAAAACGACTATTAACGCTTTTCAAAGCTATATAAACGTATCCTGAAAACTTCATTATACAGAAAAATAGCTCTATAATGGTATTCATATCACTACTACAGTGTTAAATACTGTAGCAGTGTTTTCCAAAGCCACTATATCCCAAAATAGTGGTATAGTTAGGTTTTAATTTCTGTTAAAATACGACTACTAAAAATACTATAAGCGGCTTGTTGGGAACCTTAATAGCGCAAATTGATAGCATAACAGTGATTCCTAACACTATTATACAATAATATTGTTCTTTAGTAGGTTATTTGATCCTGTTATAGACCAGGCCTATAGCGGCTGTATAAAATGGTGATATAAACGTTTACATCACTTCCTAATAACACCTTTTAGCTGTATAACACAACAACTATAGCGGCTTGTCGGGAACCTTAATAGCGTAAATTGATTGCATAACAGTGATTTCTAACACCATTATATAATAATATTGTTCTATAGTAATCATATTTGATCCTGTTATACATCAGGCCTATAGCGGCTCTATAAAATGGTGATATAAACGTTTACATCACTTCCTAATAACACCTTTTAGCTGTATAACGCAACAACTATAGCGGCTTCTCGGGAACCTTAATAGTGCAAATTGATTGCATAACAGTGATTTCTAACACCATTATATAATAATATTGTTATATAGTAGTCATATTTGATCCTGTTATAGACCAGGACTATAGCGGCTCTATAAAATGGTGATATAAACGTTTACATCATCTCCTAATAACACCTTTTAGCTGTATAACGCAACAACTATAGCGGCTTGTCGGGAACCTTAATAGCGCAAATTGATTGCATAACAGTGATTTCTAACACCATTATATAATAATATTGTTCTATAGTAGTCATATTTGATCCTGTTATAGACCAGGCCTATAGCGGCTCTATAAAATGGTGATATAAACGTTTACATCACTTCCTAATAACACCTTTTAGCTGTATAACGAAACAACTATAGCAGCTTGTCGGGAACCTTAATAGCGCAAATTGATTGCATAGCAGTGATTCCTAACACTATTATACAATAATATAGATCTATAGTAGTCATATTTGATCCTGTTATAGACCAGGCCTATAGCGGCTCTATAAAATGGTGATATAAACGTTTACATCACTTCCTAATAACACCTTTTAGCGGTATAAGCTTATAGAGCTAAAAGGTGTTACTGGAGGCTTTTATACGACAAGCGGTCACGCCGAAAACCTTTATACGACATCTATAGTAGCTTTTGGCGTCGAAAACCAAAATTATAGCACTAAAATGTTACTTGGGTACCCCTAAATACTGAAAAGGTATACAACCTCTAGCAATGCGATATACACAATGTTGTATTACGAGTACAATAGAATGGGCACGTAAAAAATAACTAATAATACTAATTTATATAAAAATATTACCCCCATCAAGATATAGCTCAATCGATTCTACTCTCAATTCTGAACAAACTGTTTTCAGGTTTTTAGTGTTAAGTGAAACACGGTGTAGATAAAAAAATACTTGTTAAATTTTAGTAATGTAGTAACTAATAATGTATCCATGTACTCAATCAAAATATTCGTTAAGTTGACTGAATTGAAGTTATCATCACATGTTTAGAGAAAAATGGAGAACGGACACGACAGAGTAGTAAGAATAACGGATATATTTTTTTAATATAAAAAATTACAATGACCTTATACTAAAGCTAATCGATGTCCCAGTCGACTAGAGATATAAAGTATCTCTGAAAAAAAAACAGGATTTTAAACTAAAGTTTTCAGTGAAATAAGCCTCCGGACATTGAAAATTAGGGTCTCGGAGAATCACCCAATACAGAACCTCCTTCTTCTGAGTAAAGAAGTTAATTAAAGAATCTCATCCGTATTTTTTTATCTTGTAGTTGATAAATCGTTTAACATGCAATTGCTCGCAACTCGGATTCTCAAAACGATGGACGAAAACGTTTTCCGATAAAAATATCACGTTCGTGTTCGGGCTTTTTGATCAACTGGAAACACTATCTATACATATCGTTAGTTTATAGTTCAATCACTATTCCACGACTCAATGGATCTGAATAAAAATTACCCACGCACGCACATGCACACTGCGCGCGAATTCTCGAATACTCAGAATTAACACCCGCCGGGGTTCATTTATTGTTGAGTCACGTACCTATCAGAATATAAATATCCATGATAGTGTGCTATAGATGCCTATCTAGTGTTATTCTTCCGAATGATTCGCCGTATCTCAGGCGAGAAATTTAGGTACTTAAATAAAACTGGCGGCCGACTGGATGGAACAATACCTATACCAAGGATAATTTATATAGGATTTACAAACTTCATACTAAGAATCGTTTTTAGTGCCACCTATTAAACAATATCATAACTACATTGATGATGCCTACAATTTTTTTTTCAAAATCTGTATTGACATGATATCATGATATTAAAATATATCATTTGTTCTTATAAAAAATAAAAACACGCAAAAATATTTGGGAAAAATATTATGCTCTTATGGCCGGGGCATGCCGAATAATACGTGGAGATTCAGACTGTCCGCAGCTGGTCTCGCAACTGGTTCGTCTTCTGGTACCCCCTCAGTCTAAAACGCTATTCAATTTTAGGCCGCGTACTCGTGACTTGCTAGCAGTTCCCAAAATGCGCACTGTAACGTACAGTAACTCACCCTTAGTTCGCGTTTTAAAGTACCTAAATGCGCTTCTCAAATCAGCACCTGACTGTGACGTTTTTGCCAGTAGAGAAGCCAGAAGTAGAGTTGCCAGAAGAGGTCTTATGTGATGAATGTCTGAGGTTATGCGAAGCTAATATGGATTATCGGGTGTCTTCAGTTAGTTATTAAGTTTATTATGTTAACGTTATTACACTAAGTATTAACAATATATTATGATGTTTTATGCATTGCACAGTGCCTTAGTGTCTCACTGTAATACTGTGTAATTTGTTTTGAAATAAAATAAAAATAAAAAATGATCTTGGCCACTTCCAGGCTGCAAAACAGCGCCATCTAGTTTTAAGCCCAAGGAGCCCATACATTTCAGGGGAGGCTCTTTTGTATAGACTTTGTCAGTCCCGTATTATATCGTTCTTGCTATACGTACCTATATTTTCTATTGCAAACCAAACCACACTCTGTAGGTAAGCTTATTTAATACAGCAGGGGGGACCTACTCGTACCATTTTCTTTTTTTTTCGCCAACACAGTTTTCTATCAGCGATGCCATGTGCTCTAGATGCCGAACGAAAGCATATCATGTACTTAAGTAGTAAAACGTCAGTGCTACCTTAGCCAAATACAAGTATAAACTCTGACCGCGTATCTAGTTCATCAATTGTTATGCCTACACATTTAAGGTACATAGGGGCAGACTGGGGGGCAAATGTAACTGATCAATTTTTTTCCATGTTTTACAATGTTTGCATTATTAAATAGTGTCCACCGGTTATATATAGTAGGCGTGTTCAGTGGATACCTGTAGAACTCAACATTTATTTATTTATTTATTTGGAAACATATTTCAATGACATTACAGATAAATCCAATGCGTCATGAAATTAAATAATAATAAAAAAACAGTAAATAAGAACATTAAAAAAAAACATTACAAAGAATAAAAGTATTATAACTAAACAATTGATTTGGGCGATGACGAAACAGCGTGGCTCCGTTGCGTCGTTTGCCCCGGTGTAGGATTCGGCAGGTTGCCCCGGAACCGCCGAAAAACCACACCTTTCGGCCAGAAGTCTGCACTCGCGATGGTGTCCTGCACCGGCCGCGGCACGCGCACCACGACATCATAGTGTAATAATGTAAAAAATGGATTAGTTACAATTGCCCCCCAGTCGAGAGTTGTCCCGCCGTACCTTATTAAGAACTAGTCATGTCCATCATCTTGAAGGGCAATAGTGTAACCTTATTTTTATTACAGAAAAGATGCATACGAGTCCTAACCAAAATTAATAAAAAGATAGCTGTAGACCACATTGTACAAAATGAAAAATACTCACCCTTACATACACCTTAGTAACTTGCAACTTGCAAATTTGTACGGAAACACGAAAGTTTATTTGTTAAACTTCATAATCTCGATCCAAAACTTTATAACTTACGTATCCGCAATAAACTTGTACAAGCAGTTTCAGGTAACCTCCACATCTTCAACAAAGACCCTTACCCTATGTCCATTCGAATATAATATTATAGTCTATTCGGAAAGTCAAGTCGTGAAATGTATGGGGTCCAAGACTCTTGACTTTCCGAACAAACCAGATTTCCCGTATTATATAAAGCCTGACCAGAAATGGACGATTATTGTTAGGAGGGCGCTGTTATTCGGATGTATGGGTTGACAGTTCAGTATAGTATGAAGAAAATAGTTCCAATGAAATTCCACAACATGGCGCGTAGTCATACATTTCTGATCATCATCATCATCATCATCATTGGCCACGTCATCTATTGCAGATGATTGTTGCAGCGTCTAGTAAGTTATGTGTTGTGTGGAGGTGATTGCAACGTCTTCGGTGGCTAAAGAGACCTATACCAGAGCGGCATCTTCTACCACAGCGATCGCAGACATGATCAGAGTTCAGAGGAGGGGGTCTGGCAGCGCGTAGTTTTTTCTGCTTGAGGCTTTCTAACCAATCCTCGTCATGCTTGTCTACCCCCGCTTTAAGATCACGGCGCCACTCTGGTCTCATGTCGGCCTTAGATTCCCAAACGTGAGGTTGAATATTAAAGCAGATCAGCAGCCTTACCACGATCTTTTTAAAAACGATTCAAACGCAGAGCAGTTCAGTTTAGGTGCCTAAACTGAGCGTCTCAATTTGAGGATGACGCTATAGGAATCGTATAAATCTATCTCGTTTTCCCCTTGTGACGTTTGATCGTTCGAAAACCAGGAACGATTACTAATTTTTAATTTTATTTTATTCTTAAAACTGGAAAAAGAAACATTTAAAATATTTAAACGTAAAATTCACAATAATTACAATGATTTTGTGTAAAATATCGTGTCTTTTTGAACAAAACTGTAAATAAATGATAAAAATATATATAATGACATTAATGACAGTTCGTTAAAGCTTATGTATAGAACATCGCGCCCTTGACTAGTAGGTAATTAATAACAAGGACGATTATAAAGGACCAGCAGAGTCCATACTAAATACCGTACCCCGTTGGCAGCCGTAAATCTATGTCACTAGATGTCACTAAGAGTGTCATTTGAATAAAAATGTCGTTTTTTTTTTTTAAATACGCACGCGGTAGTTCAACGGCATTACAAGTGATACAGTGAAAAGTATATAGATGACGCTAGGGGCCCGTGTCATGTTTCAGTCCCTGTTTACAACGCAAGCCATCGTTCTTATTTTGAATTATGACAATCATGCAAAAGAGTACCATACTGTCAAATTTTCTATCTCTTTCATTTTGAGCGTGACGTCAATGATTAGTAATATTACTTTCAATATATTTAAAATTTAGATTTTAATGAGGCCATTTCGAACGGTGTTTATGATAGATATCATGTTGACAATCAATCTCCTGACCGTCTCGCTCACACCAATCCTATCCTATATTTGAACAAGTGCGACCGAAACAGTTGAGTATTATTGAAGATTTTTGAATGTCTAAAATCTTATAGGTAGAACGTTGTCGAAAACCCGCTTTTTCCATAAAGTGTTGGCGCGACGTCAAGTGGGTGATAGGCGTACGAGCAAGTACGCGTTGGATGGTCGACTACTATGCGCGGCGGTTTTTACGCGTACTTTGACCGTTTTCACATTATCCGATCCGATATCGGAAGTCGGAAGGATTTCAATAGAAACAATCCAAGATGGCGCCTGTAATGTATGGATTATCGGTCCGATATCCGATATCGGATCGGATAATGTGAAAACGCACTTACGGTGACACATAATCGAAAAAGGTCGTCGAGCCATAAGTACGCATACTTGCTCGTATCGTACGTCTATCGCCCACTTCAGACTGCGTTTCGATCGGCGTTTAGCGTCAATGATTATCAGCTCGGCTTCATGGCTTTACGAACCTTAGCTCGGACCATCGAATATGAAACTTATAAACTTCTTTATACACAAGGGTATAAAGAAGTTTACAACCAGGTGCTCCATGATACCATTGCACCAATCTGTCGCCAGCACCGCTACACTTCAACGGCCAAGTCACACAACATCCATACTAATATTATAAATGGGAAAGTGTGTATGTCTGTTTGTTTGTCCATCTTTCACGGCAAAACGGAGCGACGTATTGACGTGATTTTTTAAGTCTAGATAGTTGAAGGGATGGAAAGTGACATAGACTACTTTTTGTCTCTTTTTATATCCCCCCACTTCCTTAGAATGGAGGATGGAAGTTTGTGGAGAGATTTTCGAATTTAACGCGAGCGAAGCCGCGGGCAAAGGCTAGTTAACTATAATAATAAAGAAATCGCAGTAAGGAACTTTATGTAGATTTCATTACTTTTTAGAGATAAACAAGCAGCTCCATCGAGACAGCTATTTTTTACAGAATGTTTTTGGTGGGATATACATAGGCATAGGTATATAACACTAACAAGGTATCTATTGTCTTAGTCCGTTTTCACATTATCCGATCCGATATCGGATGTCGGAAGGATTTAATTGGAAAAAATCCAAGATAGCGCCTGTAATGTATGGGGTATCAGTCCTACATCCGATATCGGATCGGATAATGTGAAAACGCATTTAGTCTCATTAATTATTACTTATGTCAGAGTTTAGGTTTATACGAGTACCAAACGAGTAGTATACGAGTAGAAAATATATTACCAAAACAATACAAACTATCATTAATTTATTATAAAAACGTAATCCAAAGTGCCACACCTAGTCGGCCAGTGCATGGTCGACGCTGCCGATGGTTAGGGTGCTCGGAGTGACATACAAGAAACGCTGAACTATCCGCGTTGTGTCCAAGACGAAGCCTGACCGACGAAGCTAGCAAGTCTCTCTACATGTTAGCTGAAGTACTGTCAAACCGTTCACTGTGATTACTCAGATTATTATAAGCAGAATGATCTTCGAATGAACTTTCTGGACAATTGAGATGCATGGGCGCAGTCGAAACCAGCTCGCCCCTTCAGCCGTGTCCCGTTGAAAATCGGAAAGATTCTTTTCTTTAGCACATTTAATGTTTACAAATTGGATTCGCCTTCTGTCACCTAAACTGGTAAATTTATGTATGCGGTCATTGGTCATACAATTATTAATTTATACAGTTATTAATTCTGTATCTCTACTCGCATTGCTGCTGCGATTCTAAAATATTTAATATCCATATTATGAATATTCAATAAATCATACAATGACATTTGTGATGTGACATGGATGTCACATCTGTTGGCACAATGATTGCGTTTTGTTGAACGTATATTTGAGCTCAACATATAGGTTTATTATCACTAAGTATATTATATTAATGAACAACGAAACGGATGTGACATTTTCCTAGTCCACCAACGTCATCTAGTCATTTTATTTGGCAATAATTAGACAACATGCGAACAAACTTAGCCAGCGAAGCGATCACAACTACGTCGAGGCCGACCAAAAAATATAATTTGTAAAAATTGTGTTTTGAGCGAATATTTTGATATTAAAATATAGTTTTTTGATAGTTATTCATAGTATAATATAAAAACAAGTAAAAATATGGGTGAAAATATGTTTTTTTCCACTCCCGGGTTACGAAACAACGCCATCTAGTTTTAAAGCAAAAACTAAGTTTTTTTCAGGGGTACGCTTTTTTGTATGGGCTATATCAGTCTAGTATTAAATGGTCCTTGTTAATAATAAAGTTTTTATTTATGTATTTGAAGTGCTGTGCTCGGCTATAGAACTCGCAGTGTTTGGATGATATTTTAACAAATACGTAAGTCATTAGTATTTGTAGGTAGCTCACTCGTGTCTAAATTTAATGTATATCGCTAAGTTACGCTAGACCTAGTTGATTCCTTAGCCATCCTAGTTCTAGGCATAAGTAGTTTGTCGCAAGTGTTAACATGACTCCTTGCATATCGACTAAAAAAGGATCAGACTTTTTCTCGCTCTTTTTGATTTGCGTTTTTGCGAAAGTTGCGAGATCATAGGGCACTCTAAAAATGTAAAAACGTGTAGTTAGTTCGAATAGTTGGTCCGTAAATATTACTAAACAAAATCATAAAACTTTATATTTTATTATCGAATCGGTAAGGATCGAAAAACCAAAATAATAAATTAATCAGTTGATGAAACTAGCTTTAGTTATATTTTCCATCTCCTACTCCTTATAAAAAACACAAAACTATTTAGTATCGCTAGTGTTACAACAAAGCGATTCAGAATAATGCGGTAAGTGAGTAACTTTTTATGAATCGCTAAATTTGACATTCCTGCGATTCAGTTTAGGCTCAAGTGGCATGTCATGGTACGAAATACACTTGAGATGAGTGAATGAAACGGCTGGGACGCTTATCGCTCGCTCGGTCGAAATTTGATCGCAATAACAATGTCGTGGTAGGAAATAGCGACGCAGTTCAGTTAAGGTCCTAAACTGAATCGCGTTAAGAGATCATGGTAAGGCCCCAGGTCCCTCTTGCAGCAATCCTTGAATCTAAGCTTAGGGCGTCCAACCGGCCTCTTGGCATTTGCAACTTGACTCAGCATGACTTGACGCGGGAGTCTGGTATGATCCATTCTATGCACATGACCAAGCCAAGTGAGCCTTCTTTGTTTTAACATTGCCATTATAGAAGAACAATTTGTTTTAGCTAGCACAGTTTGATTGCTCATATGGTCTCTCCACGTCACTCCCAGTATGGATCTAAGACAACGCATATGGAAGGCATTTAGTTTTCGTTCTTGTTTCGCATATGTTGTTAGGGTCTCTGACGCGTACAGAAGAACACTTAAAACGCAGGTCTGATACACAAGAATTTTGGTGCTAATAGACAGCTTTTCGTTTCTCCAGACTCGTGGGTAAAGCTTTCCGAATGTTGTAGATGCCTTACCAATGCGAGTCTCCAGCTCTTTGTCATTGGATAACGTAGGCGTTGTAGTGGAACCAAGATAGCAGAAATGGTCTACGACTTGAAGAACAGAGCTACCGAGCATTATAGATGGAGGGCGAATAACTCCTTGCACCATTACAACGGTTTTCTTTGCATTTACACTCATTGAAAACTGACGGCATGCACAATCAAACCTTGTAACCAGTTCCTGCAGATCTTGCTCAGTATTAGCGATAAGTGCAGCATCATCAGCGTATAGGAGTTCCCGCGCAATAATATCTAGACGATTTTTCTTGGATTTTAGGAGTCTGATATTAAATAATTTCCCATCGTGTCTGGTATGTAGGTGCACTCCAACATCACAGTTTCCAAAAGCAGATATAAGTAGGGCTGAGAAAAATATTCCAAAAAGTGTTGGTGCCAGCACACAACCTTGTCTGACACCACGATTAACACAGAAGGACGACGAGGAATCGCCATCATAGACAACGGAACCACGCATATTGTCATGAAAGGCTCGAACAATTAAGAGAAGCTTTGGCGGACATTTCTGATCAGGCTTTAAAATAACTTTTTACTGAATTCTCATATAATCTCCATGGGTTTATGGACATTTAAATAAATAAATAAATATAGTACCTAGCAATAGAAAGGTGTTAGCATATAATAAAAAATAATACATTCATATTTCAGTTTTGTATGTATGTAGTTACTAACCTGTGGCAACACAGATACGCTTGCCAATCGCTGCCATCAGAGGCAGTGGCGGAGGTAGGCAGTTGGTACGTCAACTAGCGCGGCAGGTCGAGCTCGTCTCCAACTGGCGACAGTTGGTTATATTTCAGGTCTTTAACTAATGTCCCCCATCGCTGCCGCTGTGGTACCATGGTGGATAGCCATGGACATCACGGACTCTCCTAACGCAGAAGGACCGACATACCTCGACATGCCGGCATCATTGATATCATCCGACAAACGGTTTAGGTCGTACATTAGGGGAAACATTTTTGTTCTAGCATTTCTCAAGAAATATTTATGTAAAAATGAATAAATTGAAGTGTTTTGTTGATATGTAAGTAAGGTTAAGTATAGTTTTTTTATCGGTTTTGATATTCTTTCTTTTCTTTATTGGGCTAAGAAATACATCTTATAATTTGAAATAAATGTTTAGTCTCAGATAATTATGCTTCATTCATTATATTCCTACTTGTACAGCATCTACTTAGCAACAAAACAACAAATTAAGGGCAAGTTTTATAGTGATACCAATATTTCTCTTCGTGGGCAACTCGGCCCACACACGACTCAACCCGCGGGATCAGTTGACACCTTTTATTTTGTCGGGGGATACTCGGCCCGTTAATTTGCCACGGGGTCTACTCAGCCCATGGGCTTAGTCGACACCAGATTACCCCTATATGGACTACTCAGCCCGCGGGCTTAGTTGACCCCAGTTTATCCCTATATGGACTACTCAGCCCGCGGGCTTAGTCGACCCCAGTTACCTCTATATGGACTACTCAGCCCACGGGCTTAGTCGACCCCAGTTTACCTCTATATTGGACTACTCAGCCCACGGACTTAGTCGACCCCAGTTTACCCCTATATGGACTACTCAGCCCGCGGGCTTAGTACTACGAGTTTGCGGCGCTCGCAGTTGAGACTTGAGACTTTGGGTCCCTGATCAGCCAATATGAAAACATTCATGGGGGCACTGTCAGCGCGGCTGGTCGACATCACAGGGGACTAGGGAATGCTCCCAGAAATCCCGGGATTATTGAACTTTTTGGGTACCGGTACTGGTGTAAAAAATACCCGGTTCTTCGGTACTTTTCGGTGCTGAAAAATGGACAAAGATTACAAACTAAAACGCTTTCAATCACTTCAAAAATTTGAACGTAATCGATGTAATATTCACTTAATGGTGTAATGTAAAAATTTCAAACGCGTTAGTCTCATCCCGCGCGGTAGGTCTTCATCGGCAAAGACCGGGACCTCGGCGTCGGTTATACTTGTAGGGTAAACCAAACTAACTTTGCTAATGTTAGAATTAGTCTATGTAGAGGTGTATGATGTTTTGCACACTTCGTCCAGGTTTCTCAAAGTATGCTTGTCTGGTATACTAAAATTTTGGTTCTAATAGTGAGAAGTTTGTTACACTATACTTATTTCAAAACACAAAAAAGCAAAAAAGAACTTGCACAAGGTGTTCGTGGATCTGGAAAAGGCATACGATAGAGTTCCGCGTATGGTTCTGTGGTTGTGTATGAAAGAGAAAGGAGTACCAGAAAAGTACGGCTTGTTTAGGCGATGTATGATAGATAGAGTTCAATGTGGCGGTCTACACCAGGTGTCGACTTTAAGTCCTTATTTGTACCTCCTGGTTATGGATGCTCTGACATCGGACATACCGGAAGGAAGGAAGCTCTGGTGTATGCTGTTCGCCGATGACATTGGTCTTATTGGGGAAAATACACTCGTGGTCCAGAGCAGGCTGGGAAAATGGCAAGAAAGGCTGGAAAGTGTGGGACTGAAAATCAGCAGAACCAAGACTGAACAGATATCCGATTTCGGTGGTCTATCCAGTTTTTCTCTTATTGCCTTAGATGGTGTATCTGCATACCTACCAGTCTGCTACGACTTCCGATATCTTGGTTCATTATTCCAAAATGACGGAAGCATCGACCGTGACCTGGTGGATGACGAAAGACAGAGGAGAATGGAAGAGGAAGACACTTTGTACCGACCCCACATAACGTGGGATAAGGGTAGGAGGAAGAAGAAGACTCTTGAACGTAGCCTCGAGAATATGGTTGCAGCTTTGCCAAGGTAGCAAAACTTATCAATGACTTCCAAAGCTGTCACCATCCACTAGTATTTCCGCACAGACCTGCACTAACACGACTTTCTTTTTGGTATTGATGAGCATGGAGAACAAAGTGCAAACCTGTCCTGTGTTTTGCAACTCGGCTGCAGAGTTCGCCACAAAAGCTGTATCGTCAGCAAACAAGAGACGGGAAAACAGGAGCGACGGCTAAACACTTTTCACAGGCGCTGTCTACGACACATTTGGCATAATTTTCTTGTAAGTAACTAGGTAGATGTTTTGCATAACAGATTATTTGAAATACCTATTATAAAACTCATACAATAGTGTTTTCTTTTTTTTTTTTTTTTTTTTTTTTTTTTTTTTAGGAGGCAAACGAGCAGACAGGTCGCCTGATTTTATAGTTTGTTTTGATATAAGTAGCTAATATTCGCATTAAATTACATATTTCATTCTTAATTTTATGTTTTATTCATAATTTTGTAATGTACTAGTAAACCCTCAGTACCGAAAAGTACCGAAGGACCGGGATTTCCCGGTTCTTTCCCAGTACCGGAAATCTCAGTCCCGGTTCTGGGACTGGTACCGGCTCTGCATTCCCTACACCCCAGGGCTGGCGCCTACCTCTGTCAACGTATCTCAATTGCGATACAAAGAGACCTTATTTGTTAAAAAAAATAGAGTTGATAAGTGGTAAACCACTTTCTTGGCTGACCGTACTATACCACAAATATACCGCTTAACAAAAACACATTTAAACATATTATAAATTATTTATAATTTACAAAGCTGACAAACTTAACAATAACCATCTTAATTGAAATAAAATAATAACTCCTTCTTCGTGAGTTCTCCTTCTTCGTGAATTAGTCAAGTAGGTACGCGAAAGAACAACACGTTACCCCTACAAATGAATCTAAAATCTCAACTGTTCGATGCATAATGGTAAACTTTTTTTATTATTTTCTAGATCTATTACCATTTCGTGAATTCTGTCATTGACATCGATCATTTCATTTTTTCTTTTATTAAATTTTTTGTCTCTTAATTTGTATACATCTGTTCTTATAAGCCGTTGTATAATTACGAGAACTTTTAAAATATCGGGTTTGGGTTTCAAAAGCTTGTTGACTTTGGCATGCCACCCCTCAACCATTCGTGCGATCCCTCCAACTACATTAGTTTCGAAATCATCTGCAATCCCGAGATCCGCGTGTATTGTTACCATTTGGTAAAAGTTTCTTTGGCACGACTTAAACGTACCATCAATATAAAATTCTTTGCATTTCACTAACAACTTCCGAAGTTCATTACATGAGATTATCAATATTCTCTTGCTACTGTACGTGTAATCAGCGAACAATAGCTAAGAAATTTTTTGTGGTATGACTTCGTCAACTGCGTTTTTAAACGTGCACTTTTTTATGCCTAAAGATTTGTAACGTTTGTGATATATTTTTTTTTTTATATTTTCAAAACTAGAAATTTTCTTGACTTTGTCCAAACCTGCGTCTTTAATTTTGTGATTAATATTGTCGTATATATGTGAGATGGGCGTGGCTATATCTTCGACGACTTGTTTATCCAGGGTGTCCATATGTTTTTTGATTTCGTTAGGATGAAAATCAGGATCGTGGTTATGTTCTGTCTCGCGAACAATGACTGAGCTGTCTCCAATTGTCTTGATAACAGCATAACATTTGCACTTCACGCATCTCCACAAAGTTGATCCGTCGGTTTTATTTTTCCTCTTGACGCGATATCGATGACCCGACTTTAGCAATATACGCCCTCTACATTGCGACGTTGTAAAGTCTACGGTATCGGTACTGGAAGACGCACTCGGTTTGTATGGATACGGGTGCATTTTCGGTGTTCGAAATCTATTTATTATTTATAATTTAATTACACCTTTGATTACAAAAGACGAACAATAATTCAATGTCGTGTCAAAAAAGACAGTGTCAATTAATAACTGTTATGAAGAAAGTGTAAGCCAGCCAGCAATTACGAATGTTATGCAATAAAATACCGAAGAGGATTTATTATTCATAATTCAAAATAACTATTTAATATAGGCAAGGTACATTATAATTTCGAAGTAATTTCGAATCACAGAAGTGCTCGGGTAATTTCGAAAGCGGAATCTTGATATGATGGAAATAATGGTGATATTTATAAGACTTTCAAATTTACCTTAGCGTTTTTTAGCGTTATGTTCAGTTTATATTTTCAAAATATTGTTTAAATTCCAGTAGAGCGAAGTATTCCAGGTTTGTCTAATAGCTCAGATATTATTCGCTAGCGATCCGCTGTCAGTGGGAATAAATGGAAATTAATGGAGCCTGCCGTCCTTTCAAGCCCCTTCACACGAGCCGAACGAACGTGATCGTTTGATCGGCTGCTATATTTCTCCTATTAGGTATGTACATTGCCGTCATCGTTCGACGCGGGACAAAGATGAAGAGATCTCGAACGATTACGATTACAAATCATAATTAACTATTCAACCGTTTTGTATGTAAGTCTAGAGATGTGATTTTCTTGAATATAGGTAAAAAATATACTAAACAAATATACCAAATAACTTCGTAACTTTGCACATTTCGTTTAGAAATTTGGTTCGACTTCAATCTCTGTTTTTAACCCCTGACGCAAAAACGACTTACAAGTTTGACGAGTCTGTCTGTTCGTCTGTCTGTCTGTGTGTGTGTGTGTGTGTGTGCCCGTGGCATCGTAGCTCCCGAACGGATGAACCGATTTAGATTTAGTTTTTTTGTTTGAAAGCTGAATTAGTCGGCAGTGTTCTTAATAGCCATGTTTCATGCAAATCGACCTACTAAGTCGGGAGTTTTTTCAAAATTTTAATTTTGTTGTTAGGTATAATCAATTCTCACATATCTGGTAAGCCTCCGTGGCTCAGTTGGTCAGAGCAATTTGACCAGTGTAAAATACCTACAACACTTCTGTTAATAGTTTGATGGACGGTGTTGAAAGCTAACATCAGGCGATCCTCCTGCTTGTTTGCTTCTTATCTCATATCTAATAAAATAAGGTACGAGACGTTCGAGTTCTGTCAAATATATGAATTTTACTATCACTCCTTTAATTTAAAAATCTGCTTATATATTTTTAGTACAACATAAATAAGGTATATAATAAATATATGTAGATACTTATACGTAGTAAATATATACCTAAAGGTAAAATAATTAGTAAGGTATAAGGCATTTAAATTTTTCCATCCATCCATCTGTATCATGTATCTTGAATCAGGTACAATGAGAACTTGTAGAAATCTCAGCTATTTCCATTCACCACCCTTGTCAGTGTAACAGAAATCTATATAAAGACGTCTTGTGGTTAATTACAACTAGGAACTGGAAACGTAAGCTAGTAACTTGAAACTTGAAAGGTAATTTAGTAGCAAGACAAGGGGTAACAGCTATTTCGAAGAACATTCATCCCCTAAGGAGGTTAATCGGTTAAAGATGAAAATTGTATTTGGAGCCACTAACATGAAACATCATTAAAGAGTTATAAACTATACGGCTTAAAAATGGAACGGGTTTATTTTATTTGAGTAGTAATACTTAGTGGTTTACTGACGATTCGCCAAAAAACGTTTCCCAAAGTTTCACATCCCAAACTATTATTCCCAAATTATCATTTCCCAAATAAACGTTTGGCAAAACAACTTATCGCAAATTGACATTTAGCAAAACTTTTTTTGGCAAGTATTTGTTTCCCAAAATATTTACTTGGTCAAATTTCATTTTACCAAAAAATATTTAGTCAAAGGTATTGTTTGGCAAAATTACCATTTCCCAATATATTTTAATTAAATGGCGCACTAGAAATTTGTTTGTTGATTTTATACTTTGTGTCCAAGATTTGTGTGAAATAATGTGTATGTCGTACTTTTTTTCCTCCTGCTGAAAATGTCAAGGATGACATTTTCACTTACATGTTCGGATAAATTTATTAAACGAAACCTGATGTTTTCAAGACCATTATGTTCTATTAATTTTTAATTACTTTAAAAAGTCATTTCCGGTTTGCTCACTGTCAACCTAACACGCTCCTCCTCGCTTCGCTCGTCGTCGCACCTAAACTGACTCTGTCACACACGAGTTTTCTGTTACAATACTAATAGAATCATTACATTACATTTATGCCTGGTAATATTTATTGTCAAACGTGGTTTTGCATGGTGTAATTTGTAGAAACATTTTTTTACCAAAAAATTGTCGACAAAATAATTTTGTCTAGTAATCAATTTGACAAAAATAAAGTTTAGAAAACTTTTCTTGTCCAACTGAAGCACTTGGGAATAAAACTGAAATTATCATTTGACAGATTTTAAGTTAAATGCAAAAAATCTTCGGTACATGAAATGGTTCCCGTAGAAATGAAAATGTAAATGCCTAATTTTCACGAAATTTTCGATGTGAAATTTTGACAAAACATGTTTTTGGGATATAAGTTTTGCCAATAAAAACGTTTGCGAAATAAAGTTTTGTCTAAATAAAATTTGACTAAGTGAAATTGTGCCAAATGATAATTTGACCAAACAAATTCATTGCGAAACATACCTTTGCTAAACAATACTTTGGGAAATGAAACTATTGCGATATGATTATTGGGAAATGAAATTTGACGAAACGTTTTTTGGCGAAACGGCAGGACACCATACTTAGTATATACTTAGTTATAGCTTTGACATTCAAAGTCACAATAAATAAGAACTTAGACGTCAGATAGCTTGTGCATTGTGCGTGAAATGATAAAATGAGTATATCAGAAATTTCTATAACCTAGTATGGAATACTCTCAAATTTTTGTATTTACTTCGTTCCTGTCCAATTTGGAAATCCCCATCTATACTCACGTCAGTTAACAACACCCTTCACAATACCATGTTGAAAATCCTAAATATTAACTTTGACACCAGCTCATGGTCCCAAGCGGTCTCCCTGTCCGTATCGGTGGCCTGGGCGTCTGCTCCTCGGCAAGCGTGGCCTTGCCCGCATTTTTGTCCTCCGCGTACAGTTCGCTGTCTCTTACCGGTAAAATCTTAAATCTCCCACAGATATGATGAGAGAGCGAGCTTACCGGAGGCCGAGAATGCTTGGTGTGGGACATGTCCGGGAGTGGACGTTCCGGACCTGAAACATTTACAGAAAGCCTGGGCTCTATGCCCCCGGCCTTAAAGCCAGTTAAAGCAACCCTAATAAAAAATAGTTTGGATGACTCAGAACGCGCTCACCTACTAGCAGTACTAGCTGTCTCCACAAGTGAATCAGGCCACTGGTTGAATGCCCTACCATCACACAACATCGTCACCGTTCTAGACAAAAGCGCTCTCAGAATAGCCGCAAGTTTGAGAATCAGGGCCAAAATATGCCCCACATCTGCGCATGAAAGGCGAGGATCATCTGGGTCGGCATGGCCTCTCATGTGTCAAAAGAGCCGGCCGACTCTACCGCCACTACAGCATCAATTGCCACCGTATCTGTGCCTGCCAATCTTGAACCCATGAGGACATGGCTAGAGACGATGGCAAGCGACCTGACGGAACAACATAGTTCTGTGGAAACTAGGTATACGCCTGGTGTGGGACGCCACATGCGTGGATACATTTGCGCAGGCCCACATCCATGCTACCTGTTTACAGGCCGGCGCTGCTGCTAACCAGGCCCAACTACTCAAGCACCGCAAATACTCATCTTTATTGCAAGACTACGAGTTTGCGGCACTTGCAGTGGAGACGATGGGACCTTGGTCGACAGACATGAATTCTTTCATGGGTGCCTGTCGATACGGCTGATAGACGCATCCGGCGACTCAAGGGCTGGCGCTTACCTCTCCCAGCGTATATAGCTGGCAATTCAGTGAAATAAAGCGTTCTGGGGTCGATGCCGCATGAAGACTCGCTGGACGGGGTTTTCTTTTTATCACTTTTTTCCCCTTTTTATTATTTCTTATTTTGCCTGTTATTTAAAGTTTATTTTTAAGTACTTAGTATTAGTTATAGTTTAGTTTTTGTATAGTTATTTTTAAGTATTATTAAGTTTCATATGATATTGACGAGGAACTTACTCAGGATCAGGATGTACTTTTCTCCACCTATCACTACTACCGGAAGGGATAGATGGAAAAAAATAACTTTAGGAGATTTTTAAAGTAATTATTTATTAGGCTGCCTCATGCGCTCAATGGCTTACTGTTGGTGTAGTAGCTTATTGGAGCTGACTGAATTAACAAGCAGCACGTATGCTTCCATTTCCTATCGTACTCGTATAATTAGGGCGGAAATCCGCCTGTCCTCCGCCATATCGTTGACAAGAGAATACATTTCAAGCCTTCCCTTTCTGTACTTAATAAATTATTTAGACGAGGTATACTTAATTATATACATAAGACATAGTGCTTCAAATAGTTGTGCCGCCGGAGGTAGCACAAAAGTACCTATGTATTGGGAAATATTAAATACTACTGATACTAGCGACCCGTAACGCATGCATACCTGTATACATATATTATGACTATATTACCTTTTGCATAATAACCTAACCACAAAATTAAAATTTTGAAAAAACCCCCGACTGCGACCTAGTAGACCGATTTTCATGAAACATGGCTAAGACCACTCCCGACTAACACAGCTTTCAAATAAAAAAAACTAAATCGAAATCGGTTCATCCGTTCAGGAGCTACGATGCCACAGACAGACATACACACAGACAGACAAACAGACAGACATGTCAAATTATAGCACCAAATTATAACAACAAAGGAACAGACAGATGCGGCGGGCTACTTTGTTTTATATGATGTAGTGAAATCCAGGCCAATGGAGTCGTAAGCAGAAGCAAGTAGTAATAGTAATCACGTTACATGATAAATATTAAATACCTGGTCTACTGAAGCGATGTTAGCGATTGTGGAGTTTCACCATTATCCTACTCTGAATATTATCTACACAACAAGGGGTACTCGCAGATACACTTATTTGATTGATCTTTTACGATGTGCTCTCTTCGACCACCTCGACCCAAGTGAACGAGCCGGTCGTGTCTCTCTCCCGTCTTGCCATCGTCCCCACCACTTATTGAACCTACCGCCGTGTTGCCATTACTATAATTTTATTTTACCAATAACCCGTGTATTTTTAGGGTAACGTAATAATGTTGCCACACTTCAAATGTATTTTACTGTTACCATAAGTGTAATTATAAATAAATCATGACATTCGGCCATCCAGCTTCGTGCATGACTCCGGCGCACGAACCTAAACAAGAAAAGCTAGATCCGTTTTATTTATTTTGACAGTCTTGTTTTTCGTAATACCGTTTTGTGGAAGTTGTAACAGAAAATATACAACTGTTACATAAATTTTCCGGAAAACGTCTTAAATAAAATGATGATATAATCTCTACCTCAAAAGACTATCATGACATTCGGTCTGTTGCATGTATATTTCTGTTCATAATAATGACTTGGTATTTATTCTATCTCGTGTTCGATTTTCATCATTCTCATCTAGTTATGAATTCAGTTCAGATATTTCACCTACTTGTCAACATTCGTTTATTTTGTTGCATGCTTACGTAAAACCTATAGTAATTAGTCAATAAAAAAATCTTATTCTGTTTAAAATCAAGCGGAAATAATATTCTTACATAATTTATAATTGTAAATTTTTGTTTGTTTTTTTTTTAAACTCGTTTTAGCATCACTTAAATGTACGTTACATATTACCTAATGTCATTGCTAAATGCTAATGTCACAGCCAAAAATCGCTTGCCTTCGACCATTACGTGTCTTTGTCACATTACACCTATATTAAACATTTAATTATTTTCTGCTTCATCAATTATATTATGTTGAGTAGAATGATTCTAATCCAATCATTTATACTCAACATTCCCGGAACGATCAGTTCTAGAACCTATGACGTTAGACTATGTATGATTCCCTTTCAAGCTTCAACCCAAGTACTGTTTAAATTTTCCACCTACAATAATTTTCTGTGTATCCATATCGTAAGGTAATTTTCGATATTATACTTATGGTTGATATCATAAAGAAAAAACGAAACACTTTTTTTTTAAGGTACATTTGGTTACTTGTGCTTTTGTACTCATCTGTTCGTACTACAATATCTCAAGGCATTTTTTTTTCAGGAAAGTGAGAAAATTATTAATAATAAATCAATACCTATTAGACCATTTATTACGAAAATGTCAATCTTGAATAACAGTGATTTCACTGATTTTCACTCAATATTAATACATTTACCAAATATGCATAGCTATAGTAACATAATCCACATTAGGAAAATTCGAAAAGTCGCTTGTTAAAGACTTTTAATTAAACATGATACTTAAGTCAGGTCTACTACTGGGACTTAACTACATATTAGCAAATTGATTTTAACATTTGTTATTCAATTTTGTTGCAACTTTTTCAAAATTTCAAAATACTCCTTACTAGATATTTTCATCAGAAAATTCTCATGTAGGTTGTTAATGAAACATTCCCTTTAAAATTAAGATTTAGGATGTTTTACGCGCATTCTCAACGGTTGACGATCGCTTCATTTGATGTCTGAGTTACACCTCAGTTTTTATTATCAAATGTCATAGAAATTGATCACATAACTTGGCAAAACATGTACTAAGGACAACATTTACTATTTTTGAAACTTTTTTTTTTCGGTGTATGTCTAACAATGGATCATTATGTTCATCATTACGGGTTTTTTTTCATATTTTTCATTGATCCATTTTACTAATTACAAAACAACTACTATTATTGGATTCGACCAATGTTCATGAATCTTTACAGAAAAAAATGAGACTCATCTCTGGCTTCACACCATGTTCTGTCAAATCTATATCTAATATGTTTACAAAGTTAGTACAAACGAAACTTATGTTGATCCTCATGTAAGTTGTAAATTAATTAACTTTCTTGTCTCAACCGGCTGTTAATTATACTCTTACTATCTATATAGTATAACTATCAAATAAAAATAAAGTATTCTGGAAGCTTGTTGCTAAAGACAAGATTATGCATTTAATGCCATCTCTTGACACAGGGTTCAAACTTTTAGGACCGCGGTTGACAAATTGACCCTTACCTCTTATTTAACTGATATGCAATGTGTTCATCGCCATTAACTCATTAGTCAAGACTCAATCGCCGTCTACACGAGCTAAATTCGGTAACTTGATTTTCAGAAGTAAGATGTTTTTATTTCTTTTTGACACTATTCATCATCAATTATTAAAAGATTCGCATCATTAAAAGTTACGTTTTGCAATTTATTTTTATTTTTCTGCATTTCAATTAGTTTAGAAATAATACATTGATATTTCAAAACTATACTTAAACTTGAACACTTTTATAATACGAGTAATTATTTACATCCAACAGTTATTTTACGCTTAACTGAATTATCGTATTCTCTTTATTATTATCTATCTTCAGCAGCGCGACTCGGCCAATAAAATAATTTCTGATTTCTCTAAAATTGAACACCACGTTGAATATACATCAGTTAGTAACGGACATACATAACTTCTTACTTATTTTAAATAAGTATCATACGATTTTAAGTTCTATTAACAATCATTATTAATCTATGTATTTCTTTTTTTATACGCTAATATAGATTACTACTATATTATTGCGATCAGTATCATAATTATCGTATAAACTCAGGTGATCACTTTTTGTGTTATATTTTTATCACGCATGTTATGGAAAGTACCACACAAGTCAGGTAACTTTCAAAAACTTTCAATTTTACGTTAATTTTCCATCATTAATTAAGCAAACACCAAGTACTTCAATATATCTTTTACTATTTTATGACATTTATCATTCTAGTTACTTGTTTTATTCGCAGGTATGGAAAATAATATTTCTAGAAATGTCATCTGGCTTAGTAATTTTTTTTTTAAACCAGAAAAGTTTACTAACGACTCTTCAAGTTTTTATTTTGAAGGAAGAAAAAAAAAGGCAAAAATTACGCTTCCGGCGGGATTCGTACCCGCATCAACTCGTTATGCTTCATACAATCAATCATTAAGCTTCATGGTTTCTACACAAACGAATATATGTACCAATTTACCTATGTGCTGAATGTTTTTGCACTACGTGTCTTCTTTTTTTTTGGCTCAACAATATACCTTTTCCATCGATTTAAACTTCTCTAGATACACTATCACCTACAAATTCGGCACTCAAAAGTGTCCGATCGCTTAGTTGCAAATGTGTGCGTCCAGTTGACAAACGAAAACTTCGCAATGTAGTAAAAACTACTTTCATTTTTTTACAAAAACTACGTTATTTCTTAGTACTTAAAGTTCTTTTTCAAATGCAAGCAATTGGCGGTTATGACATTAATGAATGTGATCATCGCGAAAGCCATAAAATTTTATTACCGCAGATCGCAGGTGTGCATATTTTTAAAAAAATCTACGTCTTATTGCAACCAACTTAAGTTTAATTTCGTTTGCGCTGCAACAATCTAAACGCCATTTTGACATTGGGAACGAGGATGGACAGAGGCATCATGGGAGTCGCGCTATGAGATGAAAGGCGAGAATGAGGAAATTTGCGGTATTTTTGCGAAAAACTGTTTTAAAAAATCCTATTAGATAGAAAATTTCTTAAGGAACAAAACGTTTGGTATAACATTTTTCGAGATGTTGCGTATTTTAAGCGAAAAAAAATGAGTTTTTACTGTACGATATTTTTATTGATATTATCTCAAACAAAAAAATATATAAGGTACGGCGGGACAATTTGGACTGGGGGACAATTGCAACTGAACTGATTAATATCTCCACGTTTTGCAATGTTTGCATTATTAAATAGAGTCAACTGAGGTATATATATATATATATATATATATATATATATATATATATATGTGTGTGTGTGTGTGTGTGTGTAGGTATGTATATATATAACATATGTGTGTGTGTGTGTGTGTGTGTGTGCGTGTAGTGAGTGTATGTGTAGCGATTATGTGAAGGTAAACAGTTGAGGGATTGTATGTGGTGTGTGTGAGGGTGCACTTGGAGAATATGAATTAAGTAGCTATTAAAACAAAGAAGAATTGAACGATGACATTAATTTATTATTCTACGTATAATTTCTTTCAAAGCTTTGTTTGGGTAAAAGGCCCCTGTACACACATGGCCAACAGCTCCACCAACCCTTTGTGAAAGCCCTTGGCCAAGATTAGAGCCGCTGTTTACACATTGGCGAACCAACCAGTTGGCGTTGGCTCTAGGTACGAGATGGACGTGGAATGTCTTGCAGCTGCGGCAGTTTATTTATACACTGCCTTTAATTATTACCAAAAAGTACATCAAAGCAAAGTTATTAAAAAAAAATGGCGTAAAAGAAGATGGTGGATGGTGACTATTCATCGGAATAGAACGAGGTAAGATGAATAATTGTTCGGTTCAGTTAAATTATTACATAGGTGTAGGCGAACAAAAAAAAATTATCATAAAAAAAAGCGCGGCAAATTTGAAAAATTCAGGGGTGATGAATTATACAAATAATTTATTATGAATAACATAATTAAGTGTACAGTGGTGGATGATGGATCATTGTTCCTTAAGACTTGAATTTTGCGCCTTTTTAGTGACAATATTAGTTTGATCGTCTATATCTTTACATATAGTACTATACCCATAGACTATATAGATGTGACACTTGTGAGAGACAAAAAAGCTGCCGTTGATAAAGCTAGGAACACACTACGCGGACGTCCGTCGTAAATCGACCGCGGACGGGAATCTGGACAATGAAATTACATATAACCGTGCAAACTATCGGTCGACGGACGTGGGCGTGGCCTTGAGCGCATGGACGTCCGATCGAAGTCTGGCTCGCTGGATGTTTTGTTCCGTGCACACTGATCGGTCGCGGTCGCGGTCGATTTACGACGGACGTCCGACGGACGGTTGTTAAGCTAGGAACATACTACGCGGAACAGATTCCCGTCCGCGGTCGATTTACGACGGACGTCCGCGTAGTATGTTCCTAGCTTTAAGATGGCCATACCCTACAGCTAGCCATACACGTACGGATTTGTCCGTCGGATCTGCCTGGTGGACACATCCGATCCGTTGGTTTTGAGCACGGTCAGGGGACAGATACCCAGCAGACAAATTTGTGTATATTTCCTCGCCACATATGGACGGATGTGTCCGTCAGGCAGATCCGACAGACAAATCCGTACGTGTATGGCTAGCTTCACCTTTGTTGGCCGGTGAGCCCTAGATTTTTCAAATTTGCTGCCTTTTTTTTTTTAGTGTCAAGTTTTGGTAGACCGTCTATTTATAGGACCCAGCAGGGTTTTCTTACTTCTATTGGTTAAAAGCTATGCACGGTTTGCAGATGATACGAGTATAAGTCCCGTCAGAAGCGTAATATTTTCCTTTTATATAAATATTTATTTTGTTGTACTTTTCTTAAAGGAGCGTAATCTTACATGATTATTTAACTACAAGATTAACTTAATTATGAAAGGCAATGACACCTTCATTAAATGTGCGAATATCAGAAAATCGCATTTGCTGTTAATTTAAATAACTATAGTTATTTAAATTAACGCAAACGATTGCCAATAGATCATATTATTATCAGTATTAATAAATGCCAGGGTCGTGGTAACACACTGTATATCCATACTAATCCATACTAATATTATAAATGGGAAAGTGTGTGTGTCTGTTTGTTTGTCCGTCTTTCACGGCAAAACGGCGCGGCGAATTGACGTGATCTTTTAAGTGAAGATAGTTGAAGGGATGGAGAGTAACATAGGCTACTTTTTGTCTCTTTCTAACGCGAGCGAAGTCGCGGGAAAAGCTAGTAATATACTATATGTACACAGTCAACCAACTAGAACCCTAGGCCACTGTAGAACTATGTCATAGTGACGTTATAAATCAGATTGTCTCTGTTTATTATTTTTACATAGTTGTAGAGTGGCAGAATATAATTATATAATAGTACAAGTACAGAAGGCCACTCACTCCTTTGATGTTCACAAATGCCGCCATTCTAAATTCTTACCTACATTAACAAAGGGACCGCGCGCAAGCAGACGACATTGAATTCTATTGCGCCGCGCGAAAGTCGGCACCAGTGAATGGGCCGCGAACTCACGGCCACCGGTATGTATGTATTTGTAATCAGTAATCAACTTATAGCCCCTACTAAGGTTCCAGTTGGTTAACTGTACACACACACATATATATATATATATATATATATATATTATATATATATATTAATTAATACCAACTTCATCTTTTTAGAGAGACCATGAACCACCAACTTGCAGAGCTCCTTGCAGAACCGTCTGGGGAGTTCAACAATTTCGTCCGTATGTCGAGCAGCGATTTTGAATTCCTATTAGAAAAAATTTCACCTTTGGTGTCTAAACAAGATACCAACTGGAGGGAAGCTATACCAACGAAAATACGACTGGCAGTAACATTAAGATTTTTAGCTAGTGGAGATGATTACAGAAGCCTACATTATCTATTTAAAATGTCCAGTTCAATCATCTCACGAATAATAATTCAAGTCTGTATGGCACTCAATGAAGTTCTGAAGGATATGATTAAAGTAAGTAAAACTTCAAAGTAATTTTCATTTTTTAATATTTTTTAAAATATTTATAGCAAATGCGTGCGCGACATTTATGCGTCTTGAAAAGCCTTAAATATAATATTTTGAGAATCTAGCAGTGACTCTGACTCGGACTGTAAATTGTTGTAAAATTCGTCAGATTCTGGTATATGAAATTCTACAGCTTGTTCTGAGGATTGTAGGGTTTGGGCAGGTGAATATATGTCATTTGAAAGTATGCGAATGACGGGACGTGAGGACTTTGACTCATTAGGACTCCACTGAACAAACTGAGGTTGACTGTGCGAAGTTTTATTAGGAATGGTGCAATAACTTGAAACGGTTGATTGGGTTGAGTGTGGTCGATTGTGAGGTGAAGAAGATGACTGTGACCATTCAGATTGATAACTTTGCGAGGAGGGTGGACGATTGATTAAGTTATATGTATTAGCGACAGTTTGGATATTTCGGCGTCTTTTCATCACCATGCTATCTATTTCTAGCATTATATCTTCTCTTTCATTGTCCGGAAATTTTCTTAATTTTGCAGCAAGAAGTTTACCATATAAGTCACAGTCATCTTCTTCGTGCCTAGTATTTTTTTCTAGTGCTTTATTTAGGGTGTTAAATGCGTTCTTCATTTCTCTGTTGGCCTCAGATAGTTCTAATGGATTTTTAGAACGACGCTTTAATTGTGGAAGTGCTGTATCCTTTGACTTTGTTTTAATTGCGGGTGTAGAATTAGAACTTTCGGCACTACAACCAATTTCTGTCGCTGAATTTGTATTTTTTTCTGTGTGAGCAGGGGACAAAGGCGAATCCTGCAACAATAAAGTAACTTGGTTTTTATTTTATTTCAGATGCCTCAAAATGCAGACGGATGGCTTGCTGTGTCAGAAGGTTTCAGCTTCCCACATTGTCTTGGTGCCATAGACGGAAAACACATAAATATAGAGTCTCCGTGTCACTCCGGAACTGAATACTTCAACTACAAAGGGAATTTTAGCATAGTCTTGCTAGCATTAGTTGATAGTAATTACAGTTTTATGTTTGCCGATGTAGGTTCACAGGGACGCATTAGTGACGGGGGAGTTTTCAACCAAAGCATTTTATCTCAAAAACTATCGTCTAACACCCTGAACTTACCCACTCCCAGTCCACTTCCAAATAGTTTAAATGACGTGCCCGTGCCTTACGTATTTCTAGCCGATGGCGCATTTGCCCTAAGTGCCCATTTGATGAAACCATTTCCCGGTCATCACGCACTAGGCTCGCCGGAAAGAATATTTAATCAAGAATTGTCACGTTCCCGCGTAAAAGTTGAAAATACTTTTGGTATACTTTCCGCCAGATTCAGGATTTTTAAAAAACCGATACCCCTAGAACCAGTGAAGGCTTCTGTTATTACTATGACGTGTCTCTATTTACACAATTTTTTAAGAAAAAGTGCTTCCTCCCAGAATATTTATTCACCTCCAGGTTCATTCGACTTTTATCAAAATGAAGAACTCGTGCGCCCAGGTTCATGGAGAAATAATATTGTAGAAAATAACTTTTCTCCATTATTGAATATACCGCGTAGGCCGCCAAGTACTGCGACTCAAGTAAGATCCGATTTTATGAATTACTTTTCTAGAAATAGACAGAACTAAGATTTTATAAAATTAAAATAATTTATACCTGTGCTTCGTTTTCCTCTACATACGAATTTATAACGCTATTACATTCGTAAACACCTTTTAAGAAGGCTTCAAGTGGTTCATAAAATGGCCAAATAGGGGTATAGCGTTCATCTTCACCCATTCCTGACTTTATTGATTCATTTTTCTTTTTGTTGTGTATTCTGAAACTTGTCATCAATGACTCCTTTTTCCTTTTTAATTCTGATATAGGCACATGCATGTTTTCAGCTATGCGACTCCATGCATCATTAACCTGAAATATAGATTGTTAATTAAATCAATAATAAGTATTTTTTTACCTCCCTATTTTAAGTATACCTACCTAAAAGAATTTTGAATAATTCACGGTTATTTTCATTAGACTTATATTGACCGGGATATAGACCGTGATTATTTTTTTGATGTTTGTCGAGCTCCCGATATTTCGATGCAGTTGTATATCATATTCATTTATTTATCCCGGTCATTATAAGTCTATACCTACCTACACTATAATGTACTTTTTCAGTACCGACGGTGTTTTTTATGCACTAGTGCGAGAAGTGGTCCATTATATTGTCAGGTTGAAACTTTGGAGGGCCAGTTGCACTGAAAAACGTCTTACGATACACGTGCGAAAAGGTAATTCGTAACTCGTGTCGATTTATACCCTAACCACAAAATTAAAATTTTGAAAAAACCGCCGACCGCGATATAGTAGACCGATTTTCATGGAATATGGCTAAGAACACTCCCGACTAACTCAGCTTTCTGACAATAAAAACAAAATCCAAATCGGTTCATCCGTTCGGGAGCTACGATGCCACAGGCAGACACACACACAGACAGACACGTCAAACTTATAACACCCCGTCTTTTTGCGTAGGGGGTTTAAAAACACTCCATTTGGTCGTGTGTTAATTTATCGCCACTCGTTTTGCACTTGTATCGTAATGTATATCGTATTTGTATATCTTGTTCTATTAAGTATTTAAATATACGTATCTAAACAAATAACCCGTAATTACATTTTCGAGTACTTAGTCACAACATTTTTTGTAACTAACCAAATATAGATACAAAACTCTCTCTTTAACGCAACTATGGGAACAATTCAAATTATTTTTATCAAACATTTTGATTTGTATTTTTTTTTAAGTAGTCACACTATTTATGGGACATGTTCTCTCTCTCTTTAATTTAACTTTATTTGGTTGTGTGTCGTGTATTATTTTAAATAATACTAAATACCTATTCTCAACTGCCTAAGCGGCCGTTTAAGGGTAAATTTTGTGTACATTCATTTAAATACATAAAATTAATACAGATTATTTATGTTAGACAATGCAACTATAAAACTTTTTTTTTATACTACGTCGGTGGCAAACAAGCATACGGTCCGCCTGATGGAAAGCGGTCACCGTAACCTATGGACGCCTGCAACTCAAAGGGTGTCACATGCGCGTTGCCACCCTATTAGAAACTTGTACACTCCCCTTTGCTACATTTGATTCGCCAATGGACACAGTTTTATTTAGCATCATTATCGTGGTCAATGATGCTTCTACGCCTTCTACTATGAACTACTACTACGAAAATAAATTTGTTTCGACGCGTCACTAATGGACACAGTTTTATAGTAACTGCAGAAGGAGAATTATTGGGATTCGGCGAGTCTAATGGACGTCAGCTTCTATCCGCCCAACGATATTTTGGGTGACGCAGGACGGCGTTCTTTTAGTCGATCTATTATGTATTTCATTAGCCCATATTTATCTACGTGGGTATACATTTATATACCAACATTATTTATATACCATCATTTATGGGAATTATAAGTGAAATTTACAAAATGAGTAACTAATTGAATTCAGCTTTATAACTTACCTTGTTTTTGTTCTTATGGTGTACATTCTTTGGGTTCCATATTACCGGTTCGTTTCGGTAGTTTTCGATAAATTGTAGCACCTCGCTGCTAGTCCACGCCATCGTAACTCGACTGTACTACACTACTTAAGTGGGTAATTTGGATTGAATAAAAAATGGAGTTTGAAATACTATATTTTAAATCCTGTTGAAGTTATATTGATACATCAGATACATGCAGTGTGAAAATTTCAACAGCAATAATCATAAAATATCTGAGTAACTTTTTAAACATCTAAATTGGCGCCAAATTTCAATGGCCGCTGTTCACACGGACTTAATACATCTCGTTGACAACAAAGACCCTAACAGACTGTCGTGTACTGCGATGAGCTTATCTCCACGCTCGTGATGGTAACCGTCAAATCCTACGCTACACGTCTAGTAGCTAACATTTACCGGGCTGTGTCAACGATGCATTTTTAAAACTTGACGGAGAGAAAGATCTGCCTTATTATAGCTGTCATTTATAGGACATGTTCGGTAATCTGTTAGCGGCTTTACGCATGATATAAATAAAATAAATAAATATTGGGGGCACCTTACACAGACTAACTTAGCCCAAAACTAAGCAAAGCTTGTACTATGGGTGCTAAGCGACTATATACATACTTAAATACATAGAAAACATCCATGACTCAGGAACAAATATCTATGCTCATCACACAAATAAATGCCCCTACCGGGATTCGAAACCGGGACCGGCAGGCAGGGTCACTACCGACTGCGCCAGACCGGTCGTCATAATATATGAAATATGAATGAGAGTATGCACCCACGGGCGACTATTTGTCTCTTGGATGTGTTTTTGTTAAAAGATGTGTCGCTACGTGGGACACAAAACCGCCCGTGGGTGCATATACCCTAAACGCCGTGCCGCACCATGACCTTGGTATGGCACGATCATGTGCCAAAAGCTATCTAGCTCTAGCCAGGGGCGGCTCACTCCGCGATTCTATCGCCGCGCTGGCGGTATTCGGGCTGGCTAATCAGCGTGCGCAGCCAAATGCTCACACCCCCTCACGAAACGAAACGCTCGTAGATATCTATTTCTATCGCTCTTGCGGATTGGAGCGACAGAGCCAGACTACAGAGCGATAGGATAGGTACAGTCAACCAATTGGAACCCTAGCACAGAATATATAATAGACCCTAGGCCACTCTACAACCATGTCAAAATGACAAGCAGTTCAGATTTCTTACAACTGATTTCTAATGTCACTGTGACATAGTTCTACAGTGGCCTAGGGTTCCAATTGGTTGACTGTACCTACGAGCCTTTCGTTTCGTGACCGTTTGTGCCATTCGGCTTCGTAGGTACCCTGGGGTGGCGCGCGTTCTTACAGAACGCACGTTCGCACTTTCTTTTGTTACTTTACGCCCTGAGTTTTTTTAAACTTCATATGCGCTTGGTATGACTAATAAAGCTTAGTTAAATAGACAATCATGACTAAAATAAATACCATAGGACTTTCTTACACAGATCTACTATTGACTAAGTCTCACGGAAAAGTTCAACGCTAGTGATTAAAACCGAAAACCGAAATAAAGGCTGGAAAATGTTGGCTTGTTGAAGATCAGCAGATCTAAAACTGAGTATCTTTTCTGCGACTTCGGCGATCTTTCCGTCCCTGTTGCCATGACGCTTGCTCGGATTTTAAGTAGGTACCTAGGTTCTCTCATTCAGGGATATAGCGAGATCGACAAAGCAGTTCAGCACAGAATTAACGTAGGGTGGATGAAACGGCGTCAGCTCACAGGCACAACGTTCCCCGCATGCCCCTTAGGCTGAAGGGGAAAATTTATAAATCTGTGTTATCCGACCTGTCGTCTTGTATGAAAGTGAGTGCTGGGCCGTCAAGAAGAAGGATGAGAGAAGTCTTCATGTAAATGAAATTAAAATATAGCGATGTATGTGTGGTGTGACAAGACGGGATAGGATTCGGAATTAGTATATAAGGGGAAGCCTGAGAGTAGCGCCAGTGACATAGAAGGTGAGAGGAAGCAGATTATCATGGTATGGGCATGGGCAATTGGGCATGTTGTACGGAGGGATGAAAGCAATTTTTCCGCAGCGCGGTGCGGCGCGTTTCGGTTTCAGCGGCGACAACGGTAGTGGAAGGCGAAGGCCTAAGAAAAGATGGATGGAATGTGTGAACAATGATATGAGAGTGAAAGGTGTTCGTATGAAAATGACGGCTGCTAGAGAGGAATGTAGGAGGAAAATCTACTACGCCGACCCCAAATAGTGGGAAGAGGGCAAAATAATGATGATACAACCGAAATAAATTACACGTATGAAAGAAAAAGTCACCAAGGTCTCCACTGTGCCTGAGGCTGGAATCGAACCAGTGTACTCTGCAATCGCGGCAGATGCCTGTTTCCACTCGGCCACCCAGGTCACAGTAGCTGAGGTCTAAATTATCTTATCTCTTAAAATATGAGTAATCTATAGTGCACAAGTAGCGCTTGAGGGAGCGCGCGTGTGTTGTCGTAAGGAGCTATATGTATAGATACTGTATATATACCCAGAAAGTACCCAATACTTAAATATACTAGAAAACTTTTTATCAGAGTATTAATAAAATTCGTTAGGTAGGTATTTGT
Source organism: Leguminivora glycinivorella (assembly GCF_023078275.1). NCBI lineage: Eukaryota > Metazoa > Arthropoda > Insecta > Lepidoptera > Tortricidae > Leguminivora > Leguminivora glycinivorella. Next base: position 28,235,200 of record NC_062998.1, read on the forward strand.
TTTAATCCATATGGAACCCTATCGTCGGTCGCAGCGCGTGTGCGGTTCGTTTCTTTAGAGAGTGCGCCCACGGGCGACTTCTTGTCACGATCATGGACTAGTATGAAAGTGCACTTTCAAACAAATATGTCCACTCGACAAAAAAGTTGCAGCGAAAAGTCGCCCGTGTGGGCGCCCTCTTATAAAGCCACCACCACCACGCTCCACTAGTCCACTAGGTTCGGCGAGTCGAGTCTCGTTAATTTGCTTACTGCGTTAAATTTTTTTATAACACTGCGTCCTTAAATTAAGGCTTTATGAGGAAATTTATGAGGACTCGATTCCGCCATAGTGGACGCCAGGCTTAAATAGGAATTACGATCAGGAATTATGTAAAAAAAGGCGGTATTTCGTGAACAGCAAAGTACTTAGTGGTCTGTACTATACATAATTATATTCTGTGCCCTAATAGCCATCTCGCCATTAGAAAAAAGCGGCAAATTAAAAAATACGCGCAAATGTTTTTGCCGCATGGACGATTCCAATTTCGTGATTTTTTTGTAAATAAAAAACATAAACTCAAATCGGCTGAAATAGGAACACTCTAATTTTCATATCAGACTTATTTCGTTTTTTTTTTTAAATTATAATTGTATGTTATTATTATCAATCAATAGGTATTTGTTGATAAAAAACATGCAAGATACTTCCTAAACATACATTTCACCAACTTAGAATTTAGTATCTCCATGAATCTTTCACTACTGTCCTCTCCGACGGCTGACGACCAACTGAATGAAGCGCCAATGTGTAAACGCAGTTGGCCATTGGCGCCAAGATCCTTTGATGTGTGGACAAAAAACCGACACGAATCGGTTGGCCGGCAAGCGCTAGCGCCAACTGCCAACTTACGGCCAAGTAGCCCTCTACACACATGGCCAAGGGGGTTGGTGGAGCTGTTGGCCATGTGTGTACAGGGGCCTTTAAAGACGTCCAATCAACTGTTATCATTTTCATTAGTGTATTTAAATTACTTCAGGATTTATACTCTGTGTATTAGAGCCACATATTCATGTAATGCTATGTTTCTCGATTGTATCTTCAAGACTTACTCAGTCTTAAATTAACTATATTGTACGAAGACAAATATTATATTCAACTTTCAGTAACTAAGATTTGTGTAGAATGTGCATCCAAATAGCAATTACTCAACATTTTTTTTGATTTATTAAATCTAGATTCAGATATATAAGGGTTTTACGTTCAGTCTCAATTCAATCACATTTTTGATTCCTATACTATTATGTTTCAAAAACAAAGTATTCAGTCAAAATAATTTTAATTTTATTTTGACTCCCAGGAAATTACGTAATTTCTTTGAAATCTAACCGGGAAACATACATAATTGGTCCTAACAAATTACATCAAAACGTTAAAAAGTACTTCGTACCGTTAACAATTATTATTCTTTCCATATCTCGGGTCCATGAAATATAATTTTGACTTGCATGACAATAATAGTACTTTGTATTTAATCGCATATCCATACTGGATAACTTCTGATACCTTACTACGTAATATTGTCACTTGGCATATTAAATAAATATTTCTACCATGTATTTCCATTTTAATTAAAACTTGTTACTTATGTCAACTTTAAGCTGCTCTGATGTAGGTACTAATTACCCTGTTTAATTTTTTTCAATTAATAACAATAAATCATTAAAATTCCGTTATAGTCGACGATCTCATATTAAAAGACTTAACAATCTTTCTCTCTTAACATTTGACTCCATTCAGAAACTTATACCCAATTTAACTTATCTGCGTAAACATAGCTAACTAACTCAAAAAAAAAGATATAGAAGTAGAATCATACCATGCAGCTTTAAAGTTTGGTCACATTGCGTACCTTTACCTACAGTACTACTTTAGGTACAATTTATCATGTGCTTGTTGCTAATGTATTTGCTTTGGACAAGTGCAAGTGCCTATTAAAGGATCATTACTATCATTAGGTAACGTTTCAGGATGATTATATCACACTTAATCCATGTTTCACTGTGAAACGCATTTATATTAGTTACATTATCGCTATTCGGTCCAATAAAAATCTAAGTAGTTCGTTATGCTTTTCCGAAATATTTCAAAATTTAGGTTTTGAATTGTAACAAGGCATTGCTTAAAAAAAAAATCATTTTAACTCCTCTGTCAATCGCAAATTCCTACGGATTAGGAAATATTGGATGTAGGCGTACTCTGCCCCATTCGATTAATATTCTATATCCCTTTGTGCGCATTGTCACACATCTTACATCTACAAAGGTAAAATACAATACAATACACTTTATTGCACAACTCACATTGTTATTCACTTCACTATACTTTCAGTGAGATACTTGAGTTGACCATTCATTAGAATTTTACATTCATTAAAGGCAACAAGGCACCTACGAGTCCTACGACCCAGAATTGTTGTCCAACTTTGCTTTCATAGAATTCGGAAGTGATCAAAATTGATTTCTATTTAACTTGTGACTTGAATGTATTCTCACGTGTTGCGTACTAGTACTTTTTTTTTTGAACAACACAGCTATAGGATACATAAATATCAACGAAGTATTATAAAAAGAATCGTGTATCTAACAGTGATACACAACAAATACACATCATTTTACTACGATCGTGAACTCCGGCGTCATCAAAAATCTGAGTAACTAAACTTACTTCTCGTTAACTCATAACTGCATCGAAAAAATCGAAAGCTAGGTGGACTAAGTAGTTTAATTGTCCATTAATACATTGACATCTTTGTATACGATACATGACAGTATCATCGCTATACTGGGTAAACCCGTATGCTTCTCAACCTTAGTTTGGTACATACGTTCAAATTCAACTTTTGACCGTAAAATTATTTGTCGTTTTCAAATAATTTTCAGCAAAACACCTTTTCAAGAGAACAAATATTCGCTACAAAATTACTTTTTTCTCATTCTTTACATAGTTACATACAAAGCTCATACTTTGTAATTTCAGTTAATCCTCATCGTTGGAATCTAAAATAAATCCAGTTTTGATAGCTAAGCTAGAGCTACACAATATTATAAGTTCACAGAAAACCAAACACTTTTGGCCATCGTACTAATTGTTGTGAACTATTACTTTCAATATCAACTAACTCGACTCGTGTATATATATATATAAATACTCCCGGTGTCTGTTATCACCTGACAGTTCTGGTAACTACTAAATTCTTCACTTTATTTATCACTCGCATATTCGTACTGAATATTTCTTTTAATCAATGGCGTATAACTTCACTTTGAAAAACGTCCTTATGCATGTGCAAGTCAATAAAAATATCACTTGAGACGTTTTACTCCCTCGTAATTTCGATATTTAATTATATATACTTTTACGTTCGATTAAATCATCAAATAAAAATGTAAGCACTCGTCACTTAATTTTCGTAACATTATAAACGTTCTCACAGGATCAAATAAGACGTACGCTCACGTCAACAAAATCAGAAAATCAGACGTACACTCACGTCACTTAGTTTTCAATTTCCTGGACGTTTGCTTACGTCACTTAATTCTTAACGTCCATGACGTACGCTTACGTCACTTGCTTTTCAACATCCATGACGTACGTCACCTGTGTGGTGACGGGTTAAGAATTTCACCACCCCCTTCCTTCCCGTGGGTGTCGTAGAAGGCGACTGTGGGATATGGGTTAAATTGTGGCGTAGGCGAGAGGCTGGCAACCTGTCACTGCAATGTCACAATTTGGATTTCTTTCAACCCCTTATTGCCAAGAGTGGCACTGAAACTTAGTAGTTCATGTGCTCTGCCTACCCCTTTATGGGATACAAGCGTGATTATATGTATGTATGTATGACGTACGCTCACGTCAACAACAAGTTTAGGACGTACGCTCACGTCACTTGATTCTCAACATCCATGACGTACGCTCACGTCAACAATAATCAAGTTTAAGACGTCCGCTCACGTCACTTGATTCTCAACATCCATGACGTACGCTCACGTCAACAACAAATTTAGGACGTACGCTCACGTCACTTGATTCTCAACATCCATGACGTACGCTCACGTCAACAATAATCAAGTTTAAGACGTCCGCTCACGTCACTTGATTCTCAACATCCACGACGTACGCTCACGTCAACAAAAATCAAGTTTAAGACGTACGCTCACGTCACTCGATATTCAACATCCACGACGTACGCTCACGTCAACAAAAGTCAAGTTTAAGACGTACGCTCACGTCACTTGATATTCAAAATCGACGACGTACGCTCACGTCAACAATAATCAAGTTTAAGACGTCCGCTCACGTCACTTGATTCTCAACATCCATGACGTACGCTCACGTCAACAACAAATTTAGGACGTACGCTCACGTCACTTGATTCTCAACATCCATGACGTACGCTCACGTCAACAATAATCAAGTTTAAGACGTCCGCTCACGTCACTTGATTCTCAACATCCATGACGTACGCTCACGTCAACAACAAATTTAGGACGTACGCTCACGTCACTTGATTCTCAACATCCATGACGTACGCTCACGTCAACAATAATCAAGTTTAAGACGTCCGCTCACGTCACTTGATTCTCAACATCCACGACGTACGCTCACGTCAACAAAAATCAAGTTTAAGACGTACGCTCACGTCACTCGATATTCAACATCCACGACGTACTAGTAAATAACTACCTTATTCACTTTGGAGTTTTAAAACTACCTGCAAGTTCATCACGCACTTAATTTTTAAATAGGTACTTACAAATATGGCTTGTAAGTACAATCTCCAGAAAACTTACATCTTGTTATTCACCATAAACTCATTTAATGAAGTACGTTATTGTTAATGTCAAAATAAATCTCAATTTTCTATTGTGGGTAAGTGGTACGTTAACACTTCTGAAATGTGGAGTTTCACCATTATCCTACTCTGAATATTATCTACACAACAAGGGGTACTCGCAGATACACTTATTTGATTGATCTTTTACGATGTGCTCTCTTCGACCACCTCGACCCAAGTGAACGAGCCGGTCGTGTCTCTCTCCCGTCTTGCCATCGTCCCCACCACTTATTGAACCTACCGCCGTGTTGCCATTAGTATAATTTTATTTTACCAATAACCCGTGTATTTTTAGGGTAACGTAATAATGTTGCCACACTTCAAATGTATTTTACTGTTACCATAAGTGTAATTATAAATAAATCATGACACGATGAACATGATCGAATCCTAACAATTTAATGTTTCTGGAATGAAGTCAGGCAACGTGAAGGAGACGTTCATTTCACGGTGAACGTGAAACTAATTTTGTTAGGACGCGTGCGCTAAAAGTGCAGTTGAAAGCGTTCCTCATTTTCCGCACCGCAGGCTCCGCAATCACACGCCTCTGCGCTTCGACTTATCCGCACCTAATTTCATTCAAAAATCTTGCGTAGCCTTTTTTATATACCTATTTCCACCAAAGACTTCCCTTTACCTACCTAAATGACTATTCTCACCTCCTGATTTTTATATAGACGATTAATTTGTAGTTTTTGTAATTAAATCATGAATATATTAAATTATAAAGAAAGAAATTATTTGATCACCGCTGAACAGATAGCATTCTACTGTCATTTTTGCAGAATGATAGTTCCTACACAACTTTGTAATTTACGTTATTTTGTCAAAACCCAGGACAAGAGGGATCAAAGAGGACTCGCCATAAGGACCTTATCACACTTGGGATATGCGGGCGAGTTCGCCGCGAGTGCCTCACGATATCCATTGCAGTGTTTGAATCTTCCGACACGACGGTGCCATTATAGTTGCTTGTCCATCTACCCACATTCGTGGATAATAAAGTACTACAAATATCGACTTAAACTAAAGTGAATAGAAACTAATTTTGCTGACGAATACAGCATGACGTGACGTCTCAACTCTGGAAGCGGCAAACTCGCTGCGCGTTCGCTTCGCTTTCAAATCGCCCGCAATTCGCAAGTGTGATAACTCTTTAAATATGAAAGACATGAAGTGATTATTGTATTTTCATATTAAAAAAACCGGCCAAGTGCGAGTCGGACTCGCCCACCGAGGGCTCCGTACGAACTTTCAATAGGTAGTTGAATCAACAAATGTTATTCATATAACTCTACAGACTTGACTAAATCCCTCAAGACTCAATTTCCCACATACGTATCAAGTTATATTTAATATACTTACAATTTGATGAGGTATTACACAACGTTCAAATCGAGACAATTCGACTTCAATAGTTTACATTACAACGTTGTCGTCAGGACGCTCCTGATCCTCACCCGATCCCATACTATCAGGAAAAACGCGATGTAGGAAATTAAGGTATTTTAAAAGGTATTTTTTTACATATTTTTCAAAAACGTTTTTTTTCCACAACAATAAAATTATATAAAATGGTTTTGATATGTACTTACAGTTTGAGCTTATACCCCACTTGACTTAGTCATTTTCCATTTACAGTTTGCCCCCCTTTCATTTTGGTCCTTTCCTATAATTAATAAAATAAATTAAAAAAAATACTTTAAAATGTAGAGGTTCACATTGTTTATAATAGTCCAAATTTCAAAGAGATAGCATAAGTAGTTCTCGAGATATTAAGTAATGTGACCGACAGACAGACAGACATACGGACAGAGCGGTGTAAGGAGGTTGGTTGATGGAAACAACTTGTCTCTTTGAAGTATGATTTAATACTGGAATATGAGCCTTAACCTACGGAATATATAGAGAGTTACATGAATAATAATATACTTAAGCATCTATACACTACATCTCCCACGGAGGAAAAGAGAAAAAAAAATAGTACAAGTTTTTTTTTTTTCGAACTTATCAGTAATTCAACAATCAGGTATATATTTTTAATCTATAAGTGCATAGGAATGCATATGTTTAGTTAGAGTTGTATGTTTACAATAATGCAGACATCATAGCTCTGATTACTGATATCTAATTACTAATACATTTACGAGTATGTTCTGTATGAACCACAGTAAACAAATTAACAGACAGTAAGTAAGTACATATTATAATATATTAACAATGTATCATGGGTTTCATGGTTTAAAAAGTTTTGTCCTGTTTTTGTGAATTACATCAATTTTACCATTTTTCATTATTTTTACATTGGGTGAGATATCTTTTAATACAACATATGGTCCTGAATATAAGCTTTGGAGTTTATTACCAGTTTCATTTTTTATTAAAATTTGATCGTTAGGTTTATAAATGATTGGGTTTATATAGGAGTCGTACCTGAGTTTACGCTGTAATTTACTTGATAGTAAATTGTCACGTGCCTCCTGCTGTGTAACTTGTAATCGATACTTTAATTCTTTCGGATAATCGTCGTAGTTATACAGTGGGTCTATGGATGTAACTAAGTTAGATGGTAGATTACACTGTTTACCGTAGACCAATTCGAAAGGGGTGAACTTTGTTTCAGAATGGACTGATGTGTTGTAAGCGAAACTCCAAAATGGAAGCCATTCGCTCCAAGCTTCGGGGTGATTATCGGTCTGTATGCGTAAAAACGCACCTAAGTGTTTGTGGGAATTTTCTAAAGATCCAATTGATTGGTGATGATAAGCTGTAGAGTTAATTTGATTAATCTTTAATATTTTACATACCTCTTTCATCGTTGCGGAAATAAATTCGGTGCCTCTGTCGGTTGCTATGGTGTTCGGTATGCCATGTTGTAGAATGAAATTGTTTACAAAACATTTGGCAACTGCTGTGGAAGTTTTAGAGACAAGGGGATACGCACAAACATATTTAGATAATTCGCATTGTATCGTAAGAATATATGAATTATTATAACTATCCTTATCTAGAGGGCCCACTATGTCTAGAAATATTTTTTCAAACGCGGTATGCGCTGTTGTAGTCACTACCATAGGTTCTTTTATGTGAACCGTATATTTTTGGCGCTGGCATTTTTCACACTTACTTATGAACTGCTTTATATCGCTTTGAAGTCCAGGCCAGTAATAGTACTTTTTGATGTTATTATACATTCTCCTAGCACCCGCGTGGCCACTCGTGGGTAAAAGGTGAAAATCATTGAGTATGACTCTTTTATCGTCCTTATCGTTTATTCGTTTCACTTTATTCAATATAGTTAGTCGTGGTCCGGACCAGTTTACCATATTTTTTATTTCACTTACTAACTTTTTGACAAATATGTCATTGTTTTCATTTTTAATAAAATAAACCTCATCTACATTAATTTCCTTACAAAAGTTACAAAGTTCTCTCACAAAAGCGGCTCGCGTCAGTTGTGATGGAGATACTTGTTTTATATAAATAGTCTTGTTTTCTTTACTATAACTTAATGTTTTACTCTCGCGATTTATTAGTTTCTCTCTTTTTAACTTGTCTATACTTTTTATATCTAAAAATCTCAATTCAACGGAATCTTTCGGTTTGTTATGTGTTGCTACAACTCTTGGTTGATCAGACCTGTCGTCAGTAGAAACCATATCAACCGGAGATACCGCATCCATCCTCCTTCTCTGAGCTCTAGTTATCACGTTGATCACCTGTTCATTCATCTCTTTCAACTCTTCTGACGTAATACGTATCCTGGACAACGCGTCTGCAGCCACATTGTCCTTCCCTTTCACATATTCAACCACGTAATTGTACTCCTCCATTGCTAGTCTGAACTTCAATAACCTACTAGAGGGATCCTTCATATTAAATAAGTACACAAGAGGTTTATGATCCGTACAAATTTTAAATTTACGACCATACAAATACGGTCTAAAATGCTTAACTGCCCAAACCACAGCGAGTAATTCCTTCTCCACTGTGGGGTATTGTATTTCCGCTTTATTTAAACTTCTACTGGCGTAAGCTACCGGTAATCCATTTGAATTTGATAAAATTGCACCTATTGAAAATTTGGAAGCATCTGTTTGTACGTGAAATTCATTTTTCTCCGAAAAATCAGGATACTGTAAAACTGGAGGTGACGTCATGCAATCTTTAAGACTATCGAATGCTTTTTGACAATTATTATCCCATTGAAACTTAACATTTTTGCGACATAACAAGTTTAAGTAATAAGCTTTTTCAGCAAAATTCGGGATGAATTTTCGGTAATAATTTGCGAAAGCCACGAATCGTTTCACCTCGTCTGTGCTTTTTGGAACTGGATAATTTTTCATAATTTCTATTTTAGATGGATCTGGCAATACTCCGTCACCTGATACTACATGTCCTAAATATAGTAAATCTTTACGCAAAAAGTCGCATTTTTCCGGATTTAATTTTAAATTTACGCTTCTAAGTCTTTCAAAAACATCCTGTAAATTTTTGTTGTGTTCATTTAAATTACGGCCAAAAATTATGAGATCATCTAAGTAAACAAAGCATTTTTGATAAGTTAATCCAGCCATGGCCATTGTCATCATCCGAGAGAATGAATTTGGACTGGTTTTACAACCTTGGGGCATTCTGGTCATTTGCCACCTACCTCCACCGAAAGCTGTATATCTTCTACTGTCTGGTTCTAATTCAACGTTGTAATATCCCTGATTTAAGTCCAAATGAGTGAAATAAATACTACCGGATAACGAATCTAATATCTCTGTGATGTTGGGAAGGGGAAATTTATCGTCTGTTATACAATTATTAAGTTTACGGTAATCTACTACTAATCGCCATTTTTTGTTTCCATTGTTATCCGATTTTTTAGGAACTAATAATATTGGGCTTGACCACTCGCTTCTGCACGGCTCTATAATACCCTGTTCTAACATGTTATCTAATTGTTTTTGTATTTCTCCTTGTTGCGAGTGCGGTAGCCTATATGGTTTGACATACACAGGTTGTACATCCTTTTTCAAAGTAATTTTATGCTTGTATATATTGGTCGTAGTTAACTTGTCCCCTGGTAAATAAAAAATATCACAGTATTTGGCACACAATTTTTCAATAGAAATTTGTTCCTCTTTATTTAAGTGACTAATTTTCAAATGAGAAAACATATTTTTAACCCGTTCTGCATTTTTGTGCGTTTCGCCAAACATACACACATCGTAGTCACTTGCCCTGTGAATAGTTGGATTTAAATGGTTAATAGTCAAATCATTATCAGTGGTATTAAGCAAACGAATAGGTATCTTGCCATTGTTAGGTTTCACTAACGCACTAGCCATAAACAATCCGGGTTGAATCTCGTTCGCACACACCACACATTCCTCTGCCATATTCGTCCGTATATAACGTATAGTTTCCGACCTAGCCGGTACCGTCAAACGGTTGTCATCCTCTATAAATAGCGGTAGTATTATTTTATAATCTAAGCGGTTCCTTAAAGTCAAAGTGTAATTATAGTAGTCTATAGTAGACGTGTACTTTCTAAAAAAGTCATGTCCTAAGATACCGCCAGCCGTACATGGCAAGGAATTAAAAACATAACACTTTTGATTAAGGCTATGCTCTCCATAATTAAGGTTTAAGTAAACATATCCGATAGGTTGGACTTTGCCACCTAGTCCGCTGACTACTACATTATCGTTATGGATTGGAATATTCTGGTTACGTATATACTTATATTTTATAGCGCATATAGTAGAGCCCGTGTCTATTAAAAATTGCGTAGAGATATCGTTATTGTTAGCTATAGATAATTCTACATAACTATGTTTCTTATTACTATTTATTAAAATGTATTCTTTAGTCACGAAAAAATGTATTTTCGCTATGAGTCCTGTTATTGTCCGTCATGACATGTACTTGCTGTTGGTTAGGTATCCCATTGTTTCTAATATTTTTGTTATAATAAAATTGGGACCTACCTCTGTTCTGGTGGTAGGGCCTCGTTGGTCCTCTAGTAGCCGCAGGGTGGAAGCCTCGTCCCACGCCTCGCTGGCGACTACTGGTCCCGTACTGGCCCGATGGTTGGCCGCGGGTCGATGCAGAGTGTGACCTACCACGGTGTCCTCTAGCGTGTGAGGATAATGGGCCTCTGAAATACCTTGGATTATAATTATGGTGACGGGCAATGGTCAACAGTCCTTCACCTGACGTACTCGCACTTGGTGTGGAGCGATCGTAATCAATAGCAGCTTGAACTGCATCTTTTAGTGTAGTAAAATTTCTGGCAGCGATGATAGTACTAAGCCTGCGATTGCGCAGCCCATCCGCAAAGCTCTGAATAGCCTGGCGTTCATTTAAGGGTCGTAGCACCTTATAGTTATCGACATTGTCGCCTGCCTGACACAAAGTAAGATCGACAAACATTTCCGCTAATTGTTTACCATAATCATCAATAGAAAGTTCATTTTGTTTCAAATTCAAAAGTTGTTTTTGCAAGCTTGGCACAGATTTTTTCGGTAAAAGTTCATTTTTCATGTCCGAGAGTAACGCTTCAACACTACTATACTGTGGTAACAACTTAAGTTTAGCTGAAGGCGATAGTCTACTTTTCAAGACGAAGGTTACCAATTTTGTTTTCGACTCACTATCCAAAAGCGATTGATAATATTCAATACCGTCAATTAAATTTTGTATCTCATTAATATCATCTTTCATAACTGGTAATAGACTCAAAGCCGTTTTTAAGTTAAACTTCTCCATTTCGATTGAATTATTGGACCCGTTATTTTCGTTACACAATTCTATAATCTCCGCATACAATTTGTCAAATTGACTACACAATTCTTTTATAGTTATAAGATCATCTTGCGTTATGCTATCTTTTATTTCTTCTAAGCTATCCAAAAAACTAGTATAATCAGAAAGTACAGTTTGTGCCTCAATTAATTTATTTTTAACAACTGGTCCTTCCCTTCTCTTAGGACCGATTTTAATCAAATATTTTCTTATAGCAGTTAATTGTTCAATTAAAGCTAATAACTCTTCTGCCATACTAAAACATTATTAAAATTATAATATCATTCGCCTTAACAATACCTAAACAACACTAATTATAAATCAATTAAGTCTCATGTTACTCACAGTCCGGTGCGGTATGTACATACGAGTACATTCGGTACAGACGATCATATCGCGCACAACACACTTTTCACTGCACTATATTCTGGCTGTATTGTTTTATGAAAATAATGTTTGTTTCTAATTGTTCAAATCTGAATTAAACTTCGTTTTCTGATTTGGGCGCTCGGCGAAAAATTGACCTTCTCAATGCGTGTCCACGTATCTCCTCGCGGATCCACCGTTTGTGGCATTTCCGGTACATGTAGTATGCAGCACCCAAGCAAATGATACCAAAAATGCATACCACCACGACGAGCAGACAATTTGTGGTATTTATACTCTTGACCACCTCAGCGTTGTTGCTGGAGCCCCCGGCAGCATTCTGGGCTATAACGACCTCTTCTTTTGTTTGCGAAGATCCCATCTCGCCGTTATGTGTAAAATGATGTAGTACGTCCTTGCAACTATGATAATATTCTATTTGACGTTAACACTTTCGCGCGCGATAGTCATGGCGGCGCGCAACGGACTGCGTCGGCAGGATCGCCATGTAAGGAGGTTGGTTGATGGAAACAACTTGTCTCTTTGAAGTATGATTTAATACTGGAATATGAGCCTTAACCTACGGAATATATAGAGAGTTACATGAATAATAATATACTTAAGCATCTATACACTACAGCGGCACCACAAAGGTTCCTTTTGTACCTTTTTGGTACGGTACCCAAAAAATATTAGTTAATTTTGTACCTGAGTTCGGTACTAAACTATAAAACAATAAAAGTACCTAACTTTAATAATAATGATTATCACAGTCATTGTCACACACTATGAAAATAAAGAGCAAAACTATCGCTATTCAACAATAACCTTACGTTCTATTTGTAAACATCGCGTATCTACTTAAACTCATGAACAGAGGCAGAACCACATTATTGTCTTTATGAAACAATACAATAGTTCGTTCAAATGAAGTAATTTGTACAATCGCGAACAACAATGTGCCTGTTTCAATGCAGTCGAACTCATTGGGCATAATGCAATTATTGTTCGCGGAAGACAATTCTCTCGCCACTTGAGCCAATGTCGTTTGAAAGTGACATAACAAAGCAGTATGTGTACAGTCAGCCAAGAAAGTGGTTTACCACTTTTCGACTCTATTTCAATTCAAACACATTAAGGTCAAAAAGTGGTAAACCACTATTTTGGCTGACTGTACCTTTCTCTATCAATAGAACTTTTCTATATTTTACACATGCTCTGCATTCGCATGCTACTAAGGTTGTTTGTTACTTATTAACAGTTAGCAAAAAGACGTGGCCATGTACCTACCTAAATTATGATAATTACTTAAGTATACTTACATTATGTGACATACATAGTTTTACTTAGTTGAAATGCTGGTCGATGATGTATTGTTAATACCTGACAGAAATTGAGATACTACCTAATGGGTAGGTACTTGATTAATTGATAAAGTTTATATGAAGTAGAATAGTTTTGTGCCTGGAAAATGGTTAAAACATCATTGGTTTGTTGATCAATGTGAGGCATTAAAGCTTTAAATAATTTAGTTAACTGATAATGTTTCCCCACAGTTTTGTATGGCTGCATAATTGACCACAACTGCTAGATATTATACGTATAATTTTTGCACAGTTCATATTATATTCCCGAAATTAGGCTTGTGTAGTACATGTACTAATAGTACAAAAGACACGATTCCCTGCACTATACTAGACCGAACTACTCCCAAATAAATAATACTGCTCTCTAGTACATTTAGTACACTCACACACGCGCAACAGAATGGGAGCGAAAGGAGCGGAGAGCCGAGGAGTGACAATGACAGCAAAGCAATCCGTGTGATCCGACCGCAACCGAACTAGAACCGACTGACTCGGGCCGAGAGCGCGCGAAAACGGCCGATCAACTCTCGGCTACGCCATATGCACAATTTGTCTCTCGCTCTCTCGGTGTACTACTGTACTAAATGTCCTAAAAGAACGAACTAGTACACTTCGGAGATCGTACTAGTTGGGAGCGATCTTTTCAGTGAACGAGCAGGCACAACTCTACCCGAAATTAACAATAAATAAATTTTGTTTTAGTCATGCATTACCTGAATAACAGAGTATCGTGGCCTTAAATTAAGGAAGTAATTTAAAGTTATATAGCTCCTGTCTGCGACAAGCACCATGATAAGTACTAAATCGTCACTACTTTGAAAAAATCTCGTATCTCACACTGCTCCTCAAAGTTAAAACGCAGTAAGTCTGTATGCATTCCATACATACTTATTACATTTTTCTTTTCATTGACAGAAGAAGATACAAGTTTTTTTCAAAGTAGTGTCGAAATATTACAGCAACCCACGAAATCCTGGTAATTTGCTAAGGCTCGTGAGAGCCGGGGTTCGCTTTGGCAACTAATACCAAAATTTGGTTTATTGTGTATGGTATATCAGGCTGCTTTATAATAGATCGGGGCCGCACGGTAATTAAACATATGGGTACCTATACTAAAATGCTATTGACAGTTTATTTACGAGTAGAGTACCTACACCACAGACACATTACACAATACACATGGATATACAACAGTGATATAAATATTACTTAAAACAGTATGTATGTACGCTACGGTCATAGCAATTTAGAAAACTTTTTAAAACATAATTTTTAAGAAAAAAAAACCGCCGCTTTTGGGGTTCTGGTGGAAGCTACTTGCGAATGTTGGATTATGTAGAAATGTGTAGGTGTTTTTTAAACTGCTTTTAATGCCTTTAATTTTTGATGGCAACAAAAATCAATATACGTATACCGTTACGGTTTGAGGAGTTTCCTCAATTCCTCGTGAATCCGATTATAAGAAATCGAAGCCTGACAAAATTTGACTTGAAAAGTCAATATGCTTAACAAATATAACTAAATAAATGTTAAAATTGTTGCTAAAATTTAATTAAGTTAGATTGAGCTCCACCTCCAAGATCTGTTTAATAATGATAATTACATAAATTCTATATCGTAAAAAAAAAAAAAATGTTACTGTTCTGAACTTAAATGCATGTTGTTTTTATAAAAATACCAAAGTCACTATAAGTGTGCCGTTCAGATTTGAGGAGTTCGGTTCTGACCATCATCTGCAGTTTCACTGCACCAAATGTCACTATTCTGAACGTAAGTGCATGCTGTTCTTATAAAAATACCAAAGTCACTATAAGCGTGCCGTTCAGATTTGAGGAGTTCCGTTCTGACCATCATCAGCAGTTCTACTGCACCAAATGTCACTGTTCCGTACGTAAATGCATGCTGTTCCTTTAAAAACACAAAAATCGCCATATGTGTGCCTTTCAGATTTGAGGAGTTCCCTCGATTTCTCCAGGATCCCATCATCAGAACTGGGCTCTGAGAAAAATGGGACCAATCTGTATGCATATTCATTCAATCAAAAAAAAAATTTAAATCGAGATATCGAGGAACAAATATTAAAAAAAATAATAATAAAAATACAGACGAATAGAGAACCACCTTCTTTTGAGAGATTTGAGGCGGCGGTTAAAAATATGTGAGAAGAGCGCGGCGGAGCGCAATGCCAGTGCGCATGCTGTACATCAACATCAATGGTGCTAAAAGCCATGGAGGCTATTATTGAGCACGTCGCTTACACAGTGTGTGTACTTATAATATGTACACACCCCACCCCAGTGCATGGTCAGCACTCATAAGCCATTGGGATTCGTGCAACGCGTTTTGCGGGTCGCCTCAACATTCGAAGGACTGGCTTGTAGCTGATAGAGCCGTCAACGGTAATTAAATAATACATTGAAAATTTTAGCTGTACCTACCTACATTTATAGACACACATGCAAACAAGGAAAAGGCAAAGCATATTTACAAAGGAAGATTATTTACACATAATATTTACAAAAGATGTGCAAAGGAAACGTGTTGCTTATTGGCAATATTGATAAGTAGACACTAGATAGCGGAAAAATATGAACGCGAAAAAAGATGCGTGCTGTCAGCGGCATCCGTATCGGCCAGGCTGTCAGGCGCAGCACAGAGGATCATGGTTCTTTCGCCTATTTACACAGCTTGGCCACTCTATTACGTACTAGGCCGACGATTACATGTGAACCGAGACATTTCTTACTTTACTGCCAAATCTACTGCTTAGAGTCAAGCTCGGGTATCCGAATGAAAAAGGCTTAATTAAAAACGGGAAGATGATCATTCTATAATGTGAATCGATCCTGTCGCACTGCATTGGCGTGTGAGGTGGTTCCACTAGCGCTACTACCCCTTGAAATGGCCCAAAGGTTTGTGCTAAAGTCATGCTTGGAAATCCCGGATAGTTTCCAACGATAACCCTTTATAAGGATGCGGACGTCGTCAGTGTGAGGAAATTACTGATATTTTCTTCGCGTTTCAATTCACATACATCGAAAAACTATAAATCCTTTAAAATTCCTACTCCCACCACGAAACAGTATTCGTTAGACATTTTCTTAACTTTCTGCATCCGCATATTTACAACTCGGTAAAGACAAATTGAAATGCTGCTGAAGGTCACACACACACACACACACACACACACACACACACACACACACACACACACACACACACACACAAAATGTTAGGTACTAGAATAACAAAATGTTCATTTAATTTTGACTGCCTCGTGACAGGCTTAGCCTAGTGTGGGCCACAGGACAAATGTACCTAATTGTAATTATTTTTATTAAAAATAAACTATTCTTATTCCAAACCCAATGCATGATTTTTTTCTTTTAACCAGAAATTGATATATATGTGATAAACAATGGTTTTCAACTCTAGGAAAATTCATTTTTTTTTTAATGCATGATTATTTATTTTTGATTTAAACTAACACGATCTTCACTCATATTATTAAATTAAAACGGGACTTAATCGCGTAAAACTTACGTTTTATATTTAACCCGACGTTTCGGACATGACATTACGTCCGTGGTCACGGGTAGACTGGCTGGGAGTTGTATCAACATCTTCTAGCTGTACGAGTTTTTCGAACTACCCGCACTTGATTGTCATCAGTCACTTTTACGCTAGGGTTGCCACTCTGCCTACATACAACACTCACGACATCCGATGGTATGGGACGGGAAGTTTTCTCACGTTTACACTTGCTAATCACTGGATTCCACGAAGATGAAATCCCTTGCCCTTCATTTTGATTGAAATTACGATGTTTCCTGATTTCAATCGCTTCACGTACTTTCCTGCTATAGTAAAGACGTTCAGTTGAAAGGACTTTGGGATTATGCAGTTCAATCCAGTGGTTCGGTCCTGACTCTAGCAAATGCTCGGCAACCGCAGACTTATTTATTTGTCGTTTTTTGACCGCCGCGATATGTTCTTTGACCCTTTCCGCTATGGTGCGTTTGGTTTCTCCAATATAAGAACTACCACAGCTACAGTCAATCTTATAAACGCCTGGCGTCTGATATGGAATAACATCCTTTGCTGACCTTAGTTGCCCCGCCACCCTCGACAACGGCATGTACACAGTCTGTATCGAATACTTCTTTAGTATGGTACCAACCTTGTCTGTCACTCCCTTGACATAGGGCATAAATGCCCTAATGAGCATTTGCTAGAGTCAGGACCGAACCACTGGATTGAACTGCATAATCCCAAAGTCCTTTCAACTGAACGTCTTTACTATAGCAGGAAAGTACGTGAAGCGATTGAAATCAGGAAACATCGTAATTTCAATCAAAATGAAGGGCAAGGGATTTATTTCATCTTCGTGGAATCCAGTGATTAGCAAGTGTAAACGTGAGAAAACTTCCCGTCCCATACCATCGGATGTCGTGAGTGTTGTATGTAGGCAGAGTGGCAACCCTAGCGTAAAAGTGACTGATGACAATCAAGTGCGGGTAGTTCGAAAAACTCGTACAGCTAGAAGATGTTGATACAACTCCCAGCCAGTCTACCCGTGACCACGGACGTAATGTCATGTCCGAAACGTCGGGTTAAATATAAAACGTTTTAATTTAATAATATTTATTTTTGGTTGGAAATAATGTTTTTATTTAGTTATTTAGGATCTAGGAAAAATAATTTAAAAAGTCCAGCTTATATTTTGGCCAGTTTATTTAAAAATGTATGTACATTGTAGCCAAATGGCAATAATATGCATTAAGATATTCATCTTAACCCTTAAAGATATCTATTCATTTTAATCCTTAAATGCATGCATGCTCCATCAGTCTTTTCTACATCCTGAACATATTTTGATATTAATCACGCAATATAAATATTGGAGATCACCTTACCAATTTTTAAATGATAATATATTCCGTTAAGCTCAAACGGAAATTAAAATACTCTGTAAATACCTTTTGATCTCCATTATAGGAAATACTTGCCATCGCCGTATATTGTACAACCTAGAGCATTTATACCTAAAACATGACTGTTATGCTACGTAAATGTAATTGCTTAAACCTTTTAGCTTAAAAGCATTTCCGCATATTTCGATAGGTACCTAGAATAATTAATTCAGTACTTAAAAGTCGAAGCGAGTTGTTTCATAATTATAAGTTATTACTGAGATTTTTGTGCGCCAGTGCATAATAGGTAGTTAAAACATTTTGACCTGCAAGCGGCCTCGACTAAGTACTCGCCGGCTCTTAATTACTGAATGAAACAAAGCCTTTTTTAACTGCGCCTGATTTGATAATTGGTAACACAATAAAAAAATAGGTTGGCAGGTTTGTCTCGAACCGATGGCAAACTCCTTGGCAGAGAGGGCGGTGTCTTATATGGGATGCAACGTGTGTGAGTACATGTGCTGCATCCCATATCAGACACACTGTTAAGGTGGCAGGCTCAGCGGCAGAGACTGCTAAAACAAGCTCCTTAAGTACTCTGCACAGATAGAAAAGATATTTTAATTTAAGACGGAAAACTCTCTCAAACACTGTTATTTAAAAGGAATAATATAATTCTTCATCTAATAACATGGTCTTAACCTAAAGGGATATTCCTTTTTCAAAGAAGAATCAAAATTGTTCAGTCGTAACTTTATATACATTTGGTACAAATAGGACAGATTTGAATCAAAGAAGTATTTATTTGCAACAAAATATTACACCGTTTTAGTATGAATATGCTAGTTCTTAAAAAACGTCTTTGGTTCAAGTAACCTTTATCAAAGCAAAAATAAAAACCTGTTAAAAGAAGATTCACCACAATTTAACTACAAGAATTCTGAGTTTTTAATAGGAAATCATAATTTCTTAATTTAACTTTTACGTTCTACAGTCAAGACATAAAAGTTTAAATAAAAAAAATACACGGTTTTACGTCAAGATTTAGTTCAATCTTGGCTTGATTTTAATAGTTCTTGATTTGATGCTTTGCAACTCCATTCAAAGTTCCAGAATAACTTAAAACAAAAATAAACACAGATTTATGTCAAGATTTATTAAGTTCTTGGCTTTGTGTCACAAATTCTTGATTTAATGTCTACAAGCTCCATTTGAGAATCAACAAGTTCAAATCAAAAAATATCAAGGTTTTACTTCAAGATTTAGAACAATCTTGGCTTGATTATAATAATTCTTGGTTTGATGCTTATAGACTTCATTCATAATTCGAGCAGGTTTTAAATAAAAAATCAACACGGACTTAGGTCAAGATTTATTACATTCTTGGCTTCATATCACAAATTCTTGATTTAATGCCTACAAGTTCCATTTGAGAATCAACACGTTTAGATCGAAAAATAATAAAGTTTTGCTTCAAGATTTAGTTCGCGCGCCGAGCGGCGACACCGGTTTAGTTACCAAAAAACCCGCTAGATGGCGCTGACCCCAGCCCATAGAATTCGTACATCGCGGTGTTAAGATTTTTCCCGATTTGGTTAGGCTCGCCGGTTGGAACTTGATATGTATCGAATCATAGGAATACAAATTCCGACATAATAGCCCCCTGCTTCCCTCTGGGAACTACGCGCTATTATTGAGGACTATCCTAAACGTGCTTCCGCTCCAGTTCTCTCTCTCTCTCTAACTGGCTGGGGAACTCGTCTTCGTTCTGAGTTATAAGCTTGTAACGTACGGGTTATTGAACATAATACACACCTCTCACGTCATTTCGGCTTTCCCTTCTCTCCCCGCGCGCACCCCCGCTACAAACATTATTTACTCAATCTAAGAAATATAAAATTTCATTTCAAGAAATTATATATTTTAAATGAAATAAGATAAATTACATCCAAGAAGTAAGTATATTTGGTTTAAGATACTTACTGTTTCACCCCAAGAAACATTAAATCTAACTTCAAACATGTAAATCTTCATCTAATACCGTCAGAACTTTTAAAATGAAAAATGTATATATTTGGTGTAAGTAACTAATTGTTTCATCCCAAGAAACATTAACTTTTACTTTAATTATGCATAACTCTTAACCGAAAACCGTCATAACTCTTAATACAACAATTTTATTACTTAGAACCAAGAAATATTATACTTGTTTTTAAGAACTTGCTGATTTGCTTCTGAGTAATAATTATCACTGAACAAAACGTTTACGCTCTTGGAATAAATGATTAAGTTTTTAAAAAAAGATTGTTTTGCTAATCATGTTAAGATATAAAATGGTTAGTGCAAGTAATAAACATCGAGACATTTTATGTTTTATATCAAGTAATTAAAATCTTCCTGATATGGGAAACTGGATATCTCTTGGTTCAAATAGGTTTCTTTGGTTGAAGAGATATTTTATATCTGTGTGCCTTGGAAGCCACTCACGTCTTCGTGCCCATCGCGGTCGAGTCGAGACAGCCGGCCTCTGGGGAACAGAGGCACGTGAGCTCTTCCGAGAGATCGGACAACGCTTACGGGACAAAACAAAGTCTCCCCGTTCTGAGTCATGGCTTTTCCAACGGGACAGGCCTCCTTCACCATACAGCGGGGTAACGCTGCTAGCGTGATGGGGACCTTTGGATCCGGCATGGCACAGAACGGGTTTCTTTTGGATATTACTTTTTTATTATATACTTATAGTTTTTTAATTTTGTCCATATTTACTAATATTATAAATGGGAAAGTGTGTGTGTCTGTTTGTTTGTCCGTCTTTCACGGCAAAACGGAGCGACGAATTGACGTGATTTTTAAGTGGAGCTATTTGAAGGGATGGAAAGTGATAGACTACTTTTTGGTGGAAGTTTGTATGGCGCATTCCGCAATTTTCGAACTTAAAGCGAGCGAAGCCTCGGGCAAAAGCTAGTAATTATATGTATATTAAACATTCCGTTTTAAACGTATTATTAATACTGGATTAAATAAATGTTATATTTAATCAATATTCACTATTATTCAAAAACCAATAATAATTCACCTTTTCATTTAAACAGTGTTTTCTGGAGTAACTTGTTAGACTTAACAGTACTTTTTATCAAAACTAAACAAATAGCCTTTCTGAAAGTCGGTTTTACACTATTATATATTCTGTGGTTTTACTCAAAAGTATATTTTAGCATACATAAGTCAATAGACTTTACTACATAACACAAAATAAAATGTGTAATTCGTTAGTAAATATTTGTTGATTCTGTTTGTAGTTTAAATTATAATACCTATTATTGAAAGTCTATTTTATTTACAATGATTGAATGGTCCCTTGTAGATAACTTAATATACTATTAAAATCATGAAGTGACTATTGAAGATGTTTGGTTGTTTTGAGTAAACTTATGTAAAATATTTTTTCACCACACCAACTGATAAAGGCTTTCTTTGCTATTCGAAAACAGATAGCAAAATTGCATTTTATCCACAAGAGTGCAAAGTAATTTCATACATATTTTAACTTAATGTCTAAAGCTGGGTGTTGGAATTCACGTGTAAATGGTGATTTTGAATCATGAACGTGAAATAAATTGAAGTATTTTATTTATTTTGATGTTTTACAGTTCATATTTTCATAGTGTTGGAGTGGTGAAAAATTTTGTGTTTCACTCGGTGGCAAAGTTTGTTTAACCTACGTGCCTTGATACCCTCGCAACGCTCAGGATTCCACTTTTTGAACCACTCGCTACGCTCGCGGTTGAATATTGGAATCTTTCGCTTGTTCGGGTATCAATATTGGCACGTGCGGTTAAACAACAACTTTGGCCCCTTGTAAAACAAATAACTATTTTTAATGATCGCCTTTAGCTTTCATACACGCCTTTAATAGATAACGTATTTACTCATTGTCTTATTATTATCACTATTATATCTACCTATTAACATTATTATTTTAATGTAAAATTATACTTATAAATATCAACAATTAAAAATGTCAAATCATATAGGTAATTATTAATTATGTTTTCTTTAAATCGTTGTTAACTGCCAGTAACAGAAATGGCTAGACTAGGAACTTATTGTCGGTTGTCCATAATGTGTCAATTTCCATATGTACATGAATATAAAATCGATCTTATCGACAACCGATGACTTTGTATATTTTTATTGAAAACATCACATAACATATTCGCTGATCTCAGGGGTTGTTTAAGGCGGTAAAATAATTATGTTTACTTCCAATTACTTCCAAATCACAAATTGGGGAATCGATAACATCCGATGTTTTTGGAAACTCTATGACATGTTTTCGCATGTAAAAAAAAACACCTACGCGTATTTTGGTACCTATAATATGATAAATTTAATAATGAGTGAGTTCTCACCAGACAGGCTTTTACTGTACCGTATAAATTATTTGAACGTTATACTTAACAAAGGCCCACCTTACACTTTACAGTCCTGAGAACAAAATTTCCATATAGCCAGGTAATGTCTCACAAGGGATGCGAAATGCGAAATTACGAAAACCCTCAATTTAAGGGTATCCACATCACAATAGCTTTCGCTTCGTGTGTTATACAATCGAATAGCTTTTGTCCTCATTTTCATTCTCTCAAATGTTGGTTTGCCTCTGTCTCGAGTTTAAAGCATAACTAATTATTACTGCTGACACATCTTTCTTTTGTATAGTGAGAATAGTTTATACCGATTAAGAATCTTTCAACCGTACGATACTAAACAATGTTTTTATTACTTAAATATCCAAAGATTTTACGGTAAGACACGTTTCTCGTCTCGTATAATTTATCTAACCTAAAGCTCGAAACCCGATATTGATTTGATACTAAATGACTTCGATCTAATCATACCCATTTCGCAAAATTACAGCAATGTGCATCTATTACACTGTTAAAGAAGAGCGTTGCGATTTTTGCGATAGTTACATTCTGGCAAACTTGTTCTTTAGACTTTAACACATAATAAACATATGAAACCTTCAGTGAAAAAGTAGGTACATTTAAGGTATTTAAAATGTTGTCACGAATTTCCTCAACACTGTAAATCTACCTTTTCTCAAACTTGGTATGAAATATCATTTTATACGTTCGTCAAAATAGGCTTCAGTGTCACTTTGAAGAGGCGCGACTCCAGAGAACTTAAGCACTATCATACAAAATTGCAGGCAAGTATTATTTTTTTATTTCCCGTCAAAAATATTTGTGACATAACATTTTGGTAGGAAATTTATTAGAAATTAAAAAAAAACTAAAGAATGGCTTTACAGACGTTCAAACTACTACTTCTGTAGGGTCCAAGTAATTTTTTTTGTGTCTTTGTTTTGATGTTTTCATTTTTTTTTTCTTTCTTTTTATTGCTATGTATGGGTGTTTCATACACCGTGAGCGAAATATTACGAAGTGTAAAATAGTTATTTGATTTATAAGGGGGTAAAGTTGTTGTTTAACCGCACGAACCAATATTGATACCCGAGCAAGCGAAAGATTCCAATATTGACCCCGAGGGTCGCAAGTGGTTCAAAAAGTGGAATCTTGAGCGGTTAAACACGCACTAAGGTTACCTAAACAAACTTTGCCACCGAGCGAAACACAACATTTTTCACCACATAAATACTATGAAAATATTAACTGTAAATCATCAAACTAAATCAAATTCCTCAATTTATTTAAGATTTATGAAATAAAACTATGAAAACGGATTAAATCCCGTATAATGAATTTATAATTCATCCCGACGTTTCGAACACTTTACAGCATTCGTGGTCAACGGGTGACTGAGGAAAAATTACAATGTGCTAAAGCTACCCACATACAAGAAATATTAACAAACCATGGCCACAAATAATATAGATTTTTAAGGCAGGTTCACACACTATTAATAAAGCTAGTTATACAATATTCAAAAAATTACAAAATACACGAAAAAAAAAACGACACCATCACCATCACCACCACTCTCACCAGCAGCACCATCTCTCTCGCTATATCGTAATCCTGCAAAGGATTCGTATAGGAGGTGCAAGCATTAATTGCTCGCCCTTAGAGTTGGTCAAAGGCGCCTAGCCTTATCAGAGATAACATACACTAGAGAAATTTCGTCGGGTACCACGGCGGGCGGGTGGTCTAGTGGTGAGGACGTTAGCCGCGTAAGCTGAAGACCCGGGTTCGATTCCCGGCTCGGCCACCAGTGGGCCCTGTCGTTTTTTCTTTCGTGTATGATATCTATTTAAATTTATAATTTATATATAGTAGTGTGACTACTTGAAAAAAGAACAAATCGAAAAATATTCAATAAATAATTTGATTTGTTCCCTAGTTGTTTCATTAATTACTATGTTAAAAAACAATTAATCAATTAATCTACACAAAAAAATGACAAAAAACAAACTGCAAATGTCCAACACCATACAACACAAACGCCTCACAGCCTTCGTCGTGCTTGTTCCATTATCAGATGTACTACTGGATCCCAAGCCGGTGGTAAAGTAAAGCCATCTTCTCTATTAAAGTTTGGATATTTCTTGATCTCAATGGCCTCGCGCAACATTCTGGGTATATACCGCTTCTCTCTAGCAAGAACCAGAGGCTTGTCAAACTTTATAGCATGATTGACTTTATCCATGATGTTCAGAGACTGCAGACCTTTGCCGACGGTGCTTGACATCCGCTATGTGTTCCTTCACCCGTGTGGAAATACTTCGTTTCGTCTGTCCCACATATGACAGGCCGCACTCACAGTCTAGCCTGTACACTCCCGCATTTTGTGGAGGAGTTTGACATTTTACAGACCTCAGGAATTGGGACATCTTCTTCATAGGCTTGAAATAAGTTTTAATATAAGCCCGT